>NC_090282.1:47234553-47862053 GCF_037392515.1 Haliotis asinina
ATGCCTTTTCTGTGTCTAAACTTTCTTGTGAGGTCAGGACAAGTGCAATATCATAAAAATATCCTGCTCGCAAAATTTTCTCATTTTACAGTACTGTAAGATTTTGTGTTTTTACTAATGGGCACGAAATATGAACTTTAGAACATTCCTTCTATTTTGGATGATGTAAGAATAATTTTAGAACTTATAAAAATGTACTTGATAATGATTCCTTTTCATGAAATAATATTTAAAACATTTAACTTCTCCAAATATTCTTACCAATTTACTGCTCATGTCACCTGAGTGTCAAGGCCACTTATGGCCCACATGTGAGTATGATTGCTGATGATTTTGGAAAAAAGAGCCTGCTTACGGTGGAGGAAATGATACATAGATTTTGCATAAAGTTTTTAGAAACGTGGATGCTGCTGATGATTGAATCTGAAATTGCAGAGGTAGCTTTTTTCAATGAGTTGTGGTGCATAACGTTTGAAATAATAATCTGATTGTGACCATTCATGGCTCATTTTGTAAGGACATGATCTGGCGTTCAACCGTTGGCCTCAGTGGGGCCTTAAAATATTTGTCTTGGTGAACTCTAACTTTGACTGAGGAGGGGGTGGTTTCATCGTTACATCCTTTTCTGTTTATATAGTACTGGCATACACCTATATTTCTTTCTAACACTAAGCAATACAAACTCCTGTGTGCAGGTCATGCTATATCAAATATGTAAAAAATTCTTGAATGATAGCTTGAGTTTAGAATTAAGTAATCCTTTCCAAGTTAGTGACAGACTTAACAACTCTTCATGCGAAAACTGATGTTCTTAAGTGTCTGAACTTAAGGTGTACACTGGGACAGTGTGTATCCCTAGGTCTACATAAGACACTGGGGCACTGAGACAGTGTATGCATTGAGTAGCTATGAGAAGAGAACATAGTTACCTGAAGTATTCCTGAGTGGTCACTCTGGCAGGCTATCTCCTGCTCTGTCTCGGACACCTCCAGCAGACAGTGGCTGCCCACCAATCGGGACAACTCACCCACAACTGTTACATGCTTGGAGACGGTCCCAGACATCTTTTTGAACTGGGGATAGTTCTCTACAAATGCCTGCCAATAACAATAAGCACAAACATCATGTGGGTAGGGTAGCCAAGATATGTTTTCTAAGTTAGAAGTTCTTGCTGTCGCTTTACAGACATATGAACATAACAAATTGTTCATTTGCAAAAATAGCTTATTTGGTTATATACCTGTACAACTGTCAATATGCACAATTAACATGGTAAAATGTTAGATTTAATGTACTGATGTATTGTATGTACTGTGACATCATCCATCTATCAGAAATTCAAACTGTAATGGTGTCACAGGATGTCACAGGGTAAAATGATCTCAAATGTTTCATCAGTCATCAACTGGAATTTTGATGACAAAACAAAACCCTACAATGATGTCAAAAACACACATATAGTTATCAGAATATTTTTATTAGCTGAATTTGGTCAAAAACTTTCAAGACATAGATAGATGACTCAAAACAAAAAACACAGAAAACATTCAATGGAATGCACCACTTGTGTAGAGTGTGCCAAGTTTACAAAGAGATAACTCTTTCACTGAGTTTATCACTTGGTTGTTATGCTGTTAAAGAAAGCAACCATGCTGTTGGGGGCTTCTCTAATAGTGTGAAACCAGTGAACAATTGCCTTAATTTGTAAGGCCAGATTAAGGGGCAGTAGAGTAGCCTAAAGGGTAAAGCAATATTGCAAAGACAGTGATTTTCTGAATAAAATTGGTATTTTATACTTATCCTGGTTCATGGTGTTATGCTTATCTCCTCCTTCTTTACGAATGATAGTGGAACACTATCCCTGCAAGTTCCAATCTTGAAGAGGATGTACAATCACACTCACCCATAAGTAGCCTACATTTACCTTGGCACTCTCATCGGTCACATGACCAGCTATGCTTGTCACTCTCGCGAAATAAACCTGACACTTGAACCCCCAGTCAGATCCAACATGTCATAAGTGGGGCGGTTGAGAGGGACTGATGTCATGAGTCAGGATAAGTATAAAATATCAGTCTTATTTAAAAAAGAAAATACATATTTTTCCTTATCTTGACTCACGTTTTGTGCTTACAGAATCCAACAGACAGTGGGTATTCTCTGGCCGTCATCCTGTATTCCTCCCCCTTGGATCTATAATGGCACTATATTGGTCCTGTTCTTCCAACCTTAATCCGTTCCCTTAAGGTGTCCACAACGTGTCAGACTTCCCTTCTTGTGAAGTGACTTCTGACATGTCCATGTGGATATATATATCTACTAACAACCTGCTAGTTATCTAGTGCAACTTTATGTCATTTTCCCATTAAGACAAGCTGCAACCCTTCTTCATGTACGCATATCTTCTGTTACAAGTACAGGGTTATAATCACTCATGTTAGCCAGTCTTGGACGTACACATGGAGTCTCAACCATTCACTCCTCAGAGCCTTGGTCTCTACAAGATATGTGATAAAGGGTGAGACTTTAGATTACTAGTTTCTTCTTCCAACTAGTTATCTACGGCAAGTCTTTCTTCATGATATCCATCATAGAGTTGCGACCCTTCATCATGTACAAGTATCTCCTTTACAAGTACAGGCTCAATCACTCATGCAAGTCTGTTCAAGATGTGTGCATGACCTCCCAACCATTTTATTCCGCAGAGCGTCTTGGTCTCTACAAGAGACCTGTATTAAAGGGTGAGTGTAACTCAGTGCCTTTGTGGAACCATTAGTGCTTTTAGTGGTCCAAACTGGGTAAATGCCTGAGGCTTCCTCTGTAACTATGAGGGTTGGCTGAAAAGTTCTAAGCCTCTCTGTGAAAAAAAGTTACAAAGTCCACGTTTGTAATTTATTTTTCTACATAGTCCCCTTCCAAGTTCACACACTTTTGCCAGCGATGCTGCAAGGCCCGATAGCTTCTTCAGCTACCCTAAAAAAATCAGTCACAGCGGAAATGACGTCATCATTACTTGCAAAATGGCGACCGGCGAGTTCCTTTTTCATTTTGGGGAACAGGTGGAAGTCAGAAGGAGCCAAATCAGGTGAATAAGGAGGATGGTCAATGAGTCACAATCGCGGATTGTTGACATGGCCACCACCGATTTGTGAACAGGCGCATTGTCTTGGTGGAAGAGGACACCTTTAGCGATCATCCCTCGTCGTTTGGCTTTGATTGCTTCTCGCAACTGGTTCAGTAGATCAGCATAGTATCTGCCGTTGATAGTTTGACCTTTTTCAAGATAATCAACGAGCAGAATACCCCTGGAATCCCAAAACACTGATGCCATCACCTTTCCAGCTGAAGGAACAGACTCGGCTTTCTTCGGAACTGGTGAATCAGGATGCTTCCACTGTTTTGACTGTAGTTTTGTTTCTGGTTGAAAGTGATGTATCCAGGTCTGAAATTGTCAAGGGACGTCTGGAACCTGACACGTTTCTGTTCTGCTGTCAAGAGCTTTGGCACCCATCTCGTATGTCTCTGAGGTAGTGGTTGGCAAACACTGTATCCGATTTCCAAAAGCAGCCCTCCGTTATAGTTGCATGTGAGCAATTGCCATCTAGAGTGAGTGTAGATGTTAGGGCTCTAACTTTGCATGGATTTGAGGCATGCGGAGGTTCAAATCCTGCTGCTTTACATGCCCTCAGTATAATGGCTCTCATTCATACTGAGATAGTATTTCGAATATTTCTGTTTCAGTAGATAAGGGGATGAATAGGCATTTGAATTTTGATGTGTGATATAACAATGTCCAGAGTCAAATTGTGTTCAACTAAAACCCAGAGCATGTATTTCCAACATCTGAGCTGCCGTAGATAAGGCAAGCAGAAAAAGTGTTTTCTGTGTCAACAAGTCTAAGGATGTCCGGTCTAGTGGCTTGTATGTATAAGTGGTAAGATGATGTAATACAACATTCAGAGCCCAAGCTGATGCCTTAAAGTTTCATTGTTGGTCCTCAAACTTGAACGAGTGCAGTAGGGCGAGTAAGTTTGGCATTTTCATCAGCTTTATCCCTGTTTCCATGGTGATAACTGAGCAGAGTCCTGACAGGTAAGTCTATAATGTGGAACCTTTGAGTCCTTGAGTATATCGTAAATGACATAAATGATCTGTGACTTACATAAATGATCTGTGACTGAAGGATGTGAGGTTTTCGATGATGTAAAGCGTTTCCACTTGGCACATTTCCAATTGCATCAATTTGTCATCATATAATATGCCAGTCGATCTGTGTAGAGCCACGGCTACTGCCTTCACTGCTCTTGTGGAATATCCTCGTTTCTTTAAATAAGCTTTGATATGATCCATATGTGTCCATGTCATATTCTTCATTCTTGCCTGCAGATCCTGTGCACTGAGATGACTTATTGATAACTGGTACCTTGGGGAGCAGTATATGGGGATCATCAAATATGTTGGCTACAACTACATTGATGAGAGTACAACTACATTGATGACCTGGAAGCTGAAGACTTTGTCCTCGTCAACAAAGACGACTGTGAAAAACCTAAGTCTGATGGTGACCTCTTGTGGGATGTAGATGTTAACTCTGCTCTTTCCATGCTCTTCTCCCCCGGACATGCACAGTGATTCACTAGAAACATGAATATCAGCAGCAGCAGAAATATATTAACAAATAAATTAGTGCTATCAGTCAATTTGCCAGACATGACTTGAGAGTGCCTTCTAATTTTGTTCCTTGCATGTTCATGAATAGCAAATACATACAAGAGTCATCAGAAGATGACATATCCCCCCTGCCCCCACATGTTTGACAGGACAAATAATCTGAGAGTTACTCATTGTTTTTTTAGACCAAGTTTGAATTGTTTCCATGGAATTCATGAAAATTATATATACCAAATATCTGTAACCAGCAAAGTCACAATTTCAAGATCCGTCTCATATATGTGCCAAGATCTGTTGACAGATATGAAATGGTTTTTGAGCCATGCTCTGGGAACGAAGCCCACTCCTCCATTTTGAGACTAAGTCCGAAACATTTCCATCGAAACCAAGAAACAAATACATCACAAAAACCTTTAAAAACCAAAAGGCACTACTTTGGGGTCTGCCACACATACATTTATCTAGAAAGTTTTACGGACAGATATTTAGAAGTTTTTGAGTTCTGGTCTGGAAATGAAACACACCTCTCATTTTTCAGACTAGGTCCAAAACGTTTCCATGGAGACCGAGAAAATAATAAATCACAAAAACCTGTAGAGAGCAAAAGGCACCATTTTGGGGTCTGCCACACATATCTGCCAAGTTTTACGGACAGATATTTAGAAGTTTTTGAGTTCTGCTCTGGAAATGAAACACACCTCTCAATTTTCAGACTAGGTCCAAAATGTTTCCATAAAAACCAAGAAAATAATAAATCACAAAAACCTGTACATAGCAAAAGGCACCACTTTAGGTTCTGATTGATATATCTACCAAGTTTTGCAGAAAAATATTGAACGGTTTTCGAGTTCTGCTCCAGAAATGAAGTCCATTCCACCATTTTGAGACTATGTCCGAAACTTTTTCATGGAAACCGAGAAAAAAATGAATCACAAAAACCTGTACATACCAAAAGGCACCACTTCAGCTTCTGACTGATATATCTACCAAGTTTTGCAGAAAAATATTGAAAAGGCTTTTGAGTTCTGCTCCGGAAACGAAACACACCTCTCACTTTTGAGACTAAGTCCAAAAACGTTTCCATGGAAACCGAAAAAATGATAAATCACAAAAATTTGTACATAGCAAAGGGCACCACTTTAGGTTCTGATTGATATATCTACCAAGTTTTTCAGAAAAATATTGAATGGTGATTGAGTTATGCTCCGGAAATGAAGCCCACCCCACCATAAGACTAGCACCAAAATGTTCCATGGAAAAACAAAAAAATATAAATGTCAAAAATCTGTAAATAGCAAAAGGCACAACCATAGGCCGAGATTACTATATCTATCTAGTTTGGTAAAAAAGTATTGAACGGTTTCTGAGTTCTGCTCTGGAAACAAAATGATTACGGAAGGACGGACGAGGCGTCGGCTATATCCCCCCGCATTACATGCCGGGGGAATAATAATTGTATTCTGTTTAAGGCAAGATGGGCATAACAAATGTGGATCAGCCACAAACAGCTGGTTCCTATAACAGCAGCACAATTTCATCAAATGAAAACAAATTTCAAGTAATGATAAACATGTCCCACAACTTGAAATAGACGTAAATTTATGAATAATTTTAAGACATAATGATAATAAATACAGACCAGAAGCCTATTTAGATCAAGGACTGAAAAATTAAAGGATATATATGCCGAACTGGGACTCCAAAATACCTCCAACCAGGCGATAGAAGAGAGAATGACAAACAAGGCACCAAGGTAAAGGGAGGCTACTCATAGGTGAGTTTGATTGTATGTCCTCCTTAAGAAAGGAATTTCAAGGTATTTCAAGTGTTCCACTATCATTCACAAAGAGGGAGGAGATAAATAGCATGAGTCAGAATAAGGAAAAATAAAGACTTTAATAAAACAAAGAAAATGGCTTTGGTACCAAAATAATTTTCGGCTGAAAATAGTGATATGAAATTATTTCTGAAATCACAGATTTATGTAAGTATGGCATAAGTTTGAGTTATTTTCAATGATTTCCTTAATGGGCTTAATGGGCACCATTCAGATTCTACATTAACATGTCCAAAGTTAGGGCATAACCCTTTGAATAATGTTTTAGATCTCCAGAGAAAACAAAACCTACCACCATTTCAGCCTGAACTGTTTACTGGGAAACAGGAAGAAATGAAAGTGAAAAATGCCACAAATACTGATATGCACCACTTCAGGATCTGTATGATGTACCAGACAGTTTTTGTAGAAAATCAATGACCAGTTTTTGAACGGTTCCCCGGAATAGAATGGTGTTTTTACTGACAGAGATGACTAGTATTTCACAGCATTTATGTCACTTGGGCAAAATGAACACTAAAGCCCTGACACGTAATCCTTGGTCATGTTAATCATTTAATATTATGATGGACTGTCAAAATTTCTGGACTGTCAAAATTTCAGGCCAATTTAAAAACTGTCATCATGTAACACTTAAATATCAGAACAACACAGTTGACTTGTGTTAAACAGAACTCAAGCAATCATTCAAGCAAGTAGTCTCACACCAATATATGCATCTGTAAAGCATTGATATTTCTTGTTCACGATAATGCAGAATATATCGGTTATGGCCTCTGACTAGTTGACCTGATCGAAAATTTGTAATTTTCTGAATAAAATTGATATTTTATACTTATCCTGACTCATGCTTATTTGCTTATGGCCTCTTCCCTGGCGAAGGTAGTGGAATACCTGAAATCCCTTAAGTTCCCTTCTAAAAGAAGCAGACGGTTAGCTGACCGACCATGCTTGTCACTCTCTCCTTGTAAATTGCCCGACCCGAGAATTATAGAAATTGAGCGTGTATGTGATGGGCGGCTGGGAGGGCTTTCGTCATGAGTCAAGTGTAAAATATCAATTTTATTTAGAAAATTACATATTTTTCCTTATCCTGACTCATGCTTATTGTTTACAGAATCCAAAAGAAATGGCGGTGGGTCAGGCCATGCTGGATTCTGCTGGCTGTCAAAATTACGTCCAATAATTTCATCCCCACCCAGCGGGAACTTGTAATGGTGATAATTCGGTCCTGCTCATCTACTATTCATTGTAGATTCTGGGGGATCACATCCAGTCGAACTTGTCTTCAGCAGAAGGCTTTGTTGACTGGAATGTGGTGACATCGAAAGTAACTAGTGTCCTGCTAGTTTCTGATGCAACTAAATGTCAATATATTGTAATCAAAAATAGTTGCGACCCCTCTTCATGTAGAGGTATCTTCATTATGAGTAAAGGGTCCTAATCACTCATGCTAGTCTGTTTAAGACGTGTGCATGGACTTTCCACCATTATACTCCACAGAGCTTCTGGCTTCCACAAGTCACGTGAGTGAACTCAGTGCCTTCAGGGAACTGTTAGTTGCTGAGCAACGACAAGAGGCCCAAACTGATGAATGCCAGAGACGTCCTCCGTGGCTATGTCTTGTAGATAATGGTTGGCAAACACTGTGTTTGACTTCCAAGAGCAGCCCTCCATTACAACTGATAGCGAGCAGTTCCCATGTGGCGCTAGTGTAGAAGCCAAGGCTCTGACTTTGTCTGGATTGGAGGCTCGCGGAGGTTCCAATCCTGCTGCTTTATAGGCTCCCAATATAACAGCTCTGATCTACACTGAGATAGTGTTACAGGATACTTCTGTAAGTGTCTCAGTGGATATAGGGATAAACAGGTGCTTGAAACGTTGCCTTCTAGACTTGGTAAATACAAAGTATATCTTCAATGATCTGACTGGACATGATGATAAATCATGAGGTTCCAGGATTGAAGATAATGCCGGTATGTGGAATTGCCTATCCGGTTGACCTAGCCGTTGATTTTTTGCAATAAAATCCCATCATAGACCCGAATGAGCTGTCTGCTGATGACTAGCATCAAAGCTTGTGGGGTTGAAGTCTAGAGCATGACATTCTGAAGTCTGACATTCATGCAGCTGTAGCCAAGACAAGTAAAACCAGCGTCTTCTGAATTAGAAGTTCAAATGAGGTCCGATCAAGTGGCTCGTACGCATCACTAGTGAGATGTTGGAGTACGATGTTTAGATCCCAAAAGTCCCGAAGTCAGTTGTAGTTCCTTCGTCTGGAGGGGGAAAATGCGAATGTGTTTAGTCCTTCCCATGGAATGCTGAGAGCGTCTGTTGCCAAGGCTAACGGATCTGGTACCGGTGATACAAAGGTTGTTGTCTGTTTGTTGAACCTTGTTACAAATATGTCTGTTTGCGGCGATCCGAATGTCTGGCTGATTAGTTGAAACGCCTCTCGATGCAGCATCCACTCTGTTGGTGATGGACGAAGAGGACGAGAAAATGTGTCTGCCATGATGTTGTAGACTTCTGGTATGTGAGGCTTTTATTTGGAGATTCAGACTGTCAACCATGTCGAACAGTTGAAACGTTAGATGTAGTAGAGATGATGATCTCATTGACCCTTGCTAGTACATGTAAAAAGCCACTGTTGAGTTGTCTGTGTGGATCATCAGTAGCTTGTCTTTCAGTGTTGTCAACCAGTGAAGGATAACATGCATCACCACTTTCATCTCCAACTGGTTGATGGGAAGAGTTCGATCTTCCTTCTCTCAGATTCCTGCTGCAACCTCGTTGTTTAGATGGGCACCCTATGCTTGGAGAGACATGTCTACACAGAGATGGTTGTTGAATGCCGACTATAACATTTAAGTTCCTGTGCAGACCTTCAACTGGCGTGTCCACCAAAGCGGGTATTATCTCAAGATGTCCAGCGTCGTGAACCAGTCAAGACAAGAAACCGTGACTCAGGAATAGCTGTCGTAGCTGTAGACGTCTTTGTTTGTTCATGTCCTGAGGTGACGTGAGCAGACCGAGTAGGCATGACGCTGCAGACAGGAGACCTTGTCGACGAAGTAGATTCAGTCCCACAATAGTAGAGGCTAAATGATCAGCCATAAATTGATGATCCTCCTTCAGAGTTACCAGCTTGTGATGAGAGTCTCATTGATGGCTCTCAAGCTAATCCGAAGAAGGTGCGCCTCATAGTGGTGTTGAGCTGAGCAAGTCTCTTGTCATCTACCTAGTAGGATTTGTTACGGGCTGGACTGATCGTCATTCTTCATCTTGTAACTTCATTGGAGTCCTTAGATGGTGAGACTAAGTCTAGTCCATTTGTGTTCCACAATGTGACTTCAAAGTCCGAGAAGAGGGCTTCCTCCAGTAACAACACTCGATAATGTCTATCTTCATCCTTCCATGAGTGTGAGGTATTCGTTGTGTGGTGACGATCCCTCCTGTGAGAGTCCACGGCTGAGGGGGATGATGACTGTTGGTGGCGCATTTGATGAGCTGAGGAGACTGAAGAAGATTTGTGTTGACAAGCAGTCCCGAGAGTGCACTCACGCGAGTGCAAATCCTCACTCGTTCGAGTGCAACCACTCAGTGTGGGTGGATCTCTCTCTCAACTGCGATGTGAAGTAGGGGATGCTGGCGACGATCTTCTCCCATGGGTGCGTGCATATACCTCCGCTTCATCTTCTGGCAGATCTAGTTGAGTGCTCATTCCAGCTGCATCTGACGATGATGATGAGTGCAGTCTTCTCTCTTCTTCAAAACGCTGCTCCATCAAACTCATCATCTGCATTGTAAACTGTTGCATGAAGGCGTCTGTGTCAAACTGCTACATTGTGTGTAGAGCTTTTGACTTCTGCTCCGGAAATGAAGCCCATCCCTCCATTTTGAGACTATGTCCGAAACGTTTCCATGGAAACCAAGAAAATAATAAATCACAAAAACCTGTACATAGCAAAAGGCACCACGTTTCCAAGTTTTGCAGAAAAATATTGAAAGGTTTTTGAGTTTGTCCCGGAAATGAAGCCCACCCCACCATAAGACTAACACCAAAATGTTCCATGGAAAACAAAAAAAATATTAATGCCAAAAATCTGTAAATAGCAAAAGGCACAAGGATAGGCTGGGATTACTATATCTATCAAGTTTGTTCTAAAAAATATTGAACGGTTTCTGAGTTCTGCTCCAGAAACAAAATGATTACGGGCGGACTGATGGACGGACGGACAGACAGACGGGCGGACGGACGGACGGACAGGCGAGGCGTCAACTCTATCCCCCTGCATTACATGCCGGGGGGATAAAAACATAATGCATATACAAAGGTAAATACCGTATACGACCAGAATTTAGTTTAAAAGACCAAAATAAAAAGAGAACTTATCGCTGTATCGGAACCCTGGATACCTCCAGCTGCCCACGTCGGGCGATAAGGAGAGAGTGACAAACATGGTCAGTTGACCATTTGTGCGGGAAAGGGGAGGCAACATGTGAGTGAGTGTATTTCATGTCTGCTTCTCTTAGATGGAAACTTCAGGGAATTTCAGGTATTCCACTACTTTTGCCAGGGAAGAGGAGATATGCAAATAAGCATGAGTCAGGATAAGGAACAATAAAACAGATAATTTGACTGTACCTTCATGTCAGCAATAGATTCCACTTTTGCTTGACTTTTGGATTTCTTTTGAAATTCTTCCATCAAATCTTTGATATTTGAACCAATCTCTCCAAAATTCACGTACATATTCTGAAAAAAACAAAACACCAAGAACATTTAGAGCATGCCATCGATAGCTAGCTAAAAGTTTGTAGTCTTACATACTTTGTAAGCCCATTTTTAAAACACATGTTCAAACGTAAGAATTCTTAGGGCTACGAACATTTTGAGAATAAGGGCCCTGAACATGAACACGTTACAGTTAAGAAATATGCTTACTTACATTGGCATAAAACTCATCATGTTCAGCAGACAACACCACTTCCTGCAAGTCTTTGGTAATGCCTGGGACACTGGTTAGATTTATGCGATTGTTGTTGATAGCCAACAGCTCATGTACCATTGCCTGATAGGTCCACTATAAACATGAGTCACAAATCATAAATTACAAATGATTATTACCTCATTTCCCTTTCAAGGCTCATTCATTAAACACAACAGCAGTAAATCAATAAAGTTAACAAAAGCTCACAATTGACATTTGCCAGATTAGATCAGTCACATGAAAGCAGCACTTCCAATTTTGCTTGCAAGACATCCACCAATCACAATCTTGGCTTTAGTCTGCACTGATTTCTACTATTTGTAGCATAGAGGTGAAATTATGTTTGAGACCATGAGCAGAAATCAAACCAATGATAAGAAGTGAAGAAAACTTTGTATTGGGCGACTAGTCCACCAAAATATACAGCTGGAGAAGTCATAATCTGAAATGTTTCTTAACCTCATAATACATTTAGATATGTAGAGATGATTCTGACAATTGGTTTCTGGTGGCGCTGATCATAACTGTGTGCAGATGCACTGAATGTTTATCATGCATGGTCACCTGATTCAGGAGTGGTGTGACTGCATCATCTCGGCGGTCTAGGATCAGGAGGACTGGTGCCACATCAGTCTTACGGAACTCAAACAAGGCAGCTTCTTTGTTGATCACTTGCTGAAAAACAAGGTCCAAACATATAAAACACTTCACACCATTAATATAGAAGAAGTGAGTGAACGTTTTTGCACTATCACCCTATACAGGTGAACCAATGGTTGATGTCTTCATCAATGCATATTGTAATCATCCAATCCTCATATTGCCTGTTTTGTGAAAGGAACAAGTATTGTCACTTACAGTGTTCCCAGAAATTATTGAGAAAATCTTTGTTTTTTTTCTAATGATGCTAAGATTGGAAAAAGGGCTTTCACTATGCACTAAGCATACTAAATAAGGGAGACAACTCTTGAAGGCTTAGAAGGCAGCTCATTATGTCAAGAGTTATCTCCCTTGTCTTGGCAGACGGCTTCCTGTGTTGACATGGCAGAATTTACAGCAAGAGAGAAAAGAAAGCTCATTCTAGATGATTTTGAAAGGGGTGAGGCTGGTGCTAAAGTGTTAGCTTGTAGACATGGTATTCCTTTGAAAAATATTCAAACAGGAACCGGGATAGAGCACAAAGCAGGGGCAGGTCGGCCTAGGAAATTCAGTGTTGTGGATCGCCGAAGACTTGGGCAGATTGTGAGTAGGGGCAACTTGAAAAGTGTTGAGAACATCAGAAATGAAATGATTAGCAGAGGAAGTCCTCAGGTATGCAATAAAACAGTTAGGCAGGAATTACAGAGACTTAATTGGGTGAAAAAACGTGGAATTCCCTCGCCGTTGATGAAAGATGCACAAAAGGAAAAACGTTTAAACTGGTGTCGGGCTCATGAAAATCAAGATTGGGATAATGTTTTCTTTTCGGATGAAAGTTCTGTTTGGCTTTTCCCTAATTGTGTGAAAATTTGGACCAAAGATACTGTCAAACCTATCTACCAGCGACCCAAACATAGCCCGAAGTTTCACATGTGGGGTGGCATATCGGCTCGCGGAGTGACGCCATTGTGTGTTTTCACGGGAAACTTGACAAAAGAAAGATACGTTGACATTCTAAATGGTCACCTTCTTCCGACAGCACAAACATTGTATGAAGATGATTGGATTTTCCAGCATGATAATGACCCAAAACACACTGCCCGCTACACAAAACAGTGGTTGTCGGGCGAAAATGTTGAAGTTTTAGACTGGCCCAGTTACAGCCCAGACCTAAACCCAATTGAGAATGTGTGGGGAGTCATGAAGGACAGAATAAACCAAAAGGGACTGAGAAATATTGAAGATATGAAGGCCGAGGTGGTTTAATATTGGGATACCCTGTCACACGATTACCTACAAACTTTGATGGGTAGTGTGCCTAGGCGTATTCAGGCATGCATTGCTGAGCGAGGAGGTCTAACAAAGTACTAAAACAAGACTGAGACTGTAAAAGGATGATGTTTTAACATGTTTATGTAAGTAAAACACCAGAAGTTAATAAACGTAATGAGTTACATGACGCAACATGATTCTCAATAATTTCTGGGAATATTATAGGTGACATAACAATATGTCACAAATTATCAAATCAAACTTAAAAAGTAAAGAAAAGGAAGGGCACAGCGTTAGATGAAGTTAAATGTCAACAAAAACATGACCAGTCAACCTCTCTTGACTAAATAGTAAGAAAGAAAACTGTTTATTGAAAAACATTGAAGGGAAGTCTTGAAAGTCTATGAAGAAAATCCAGAGAACCGTTCCTCAGTTTAAGTAAACATAGGCTCAGTATTATTCTGTAGCGGGGGCTAGGTATGATAGGTGTTTGTGGGTTTTTTTATACTGGAGCATTAGTAATTTAATTTGGGGTATAAAAACCTATAAATCTGGCAATATTAAATGGATTTTCTTACCAGTGTTTGCAGAGACACATGGGTTACGGCCAGTGTTCAAAATAACCACTAGCCTGGTAGCCCAGAGCTAGGTAAAACTTCCCTGGGTTAGTAAAAATAGAATGATGGTTTGCTAGTGTAAATTTTCAGTCTGTCAAAAATTCTCAGTTGCATATGGTGCCATGTTCTCGTTCCCTGCCCTGATTAAATGACAGAGTGCTTGCCTAGACTGACACTGTTTGAATAGTTCTAAAACTGAAATTTGAATCATCTGGTCCTGATAATTTGTAACGATGATGTTTAACTTTGAACTTCATGAAAGAAATAACAACTACTTTTGAAAGTTTTGTATTTTTATGTAGTTCAACTAGTAAATTTTCATTTGGGCTAGTAACTTTAAAAGTTCCTAGCCCGGTTTACTAGTGATCCTGTAAAATTATTTCATACACAGGTTATGGCTGCCACTGGTTTGTTTGGTTTTGCCATTTCAGTGGAGGGACTGATTGCATGCACTAGAAGGTTCCATTCCAAGGGTGGGGGTGTGTACTGCACTTAGTGGGACAGGCCTGTTATCAAGCATACAAGTAGCATGCAGCAGGTGTTTTATTGTCTACGGATAGGTGAGCCCTTGTTTCAAGACGAAACAACTTCCCATTTACTTTGTGACAAAGTAGAGTTTGTTCTGAGATGGACCTGTACTTGTTTTGTGATAAAACAGTTGACCCTACTCTTTCAGCAAGGCACGTAAATTATAGTAGGGTGGACATAGGTATAGGTGGCTGGGGGGAATAAAGTACTTAGTTTTAGGGACACATTAAGAGGTAGTATTAATTTTAGGTCTGAATTAGTTTGGGGATAGGTTTGGGTTGTTGTTATAATTAATTTGGGTTTTTGTATTTCACTTTCCATCAATGTTTTTTGTATTATTTGTTTAGTTCGGGATTTGGTTTTCCTTGTGTATAAAACATGAAACGAAATACTTTGTACATCCTGATTCGCAAGGCTGTATCTAAAAACTGGGGAAACAGTGTGGAAAAGAATTCTGTTGATGGATTGACAGGTTTAAAACCAGAGTGACCACTCTTGTGGTAAACATGCCAGTCTGAAGGAAAGACTGCAGCACCCCTTCGGTATTTGTGGAAGTGCTTGTGGATGGTTCAGAACTTACCTGTCAGATGGAGTCATGCAGGTAAAATTAGAAGAGGCCTACTCAAAGACACACCCTATCAAACTTGGCGAGACCCACGAATAAGTGCTCGGACCAATGCTTTTCTCTATCGATATCTCTCCACTACAGAACATCATCAGGAAGCATGTCCTGCAGTTCTATGGATACACTCATGATAGCCAGTTGTACATCAGTAAGGAAACCCACTGCAGTTGCAGGATTTCAGGATGAGATGACTAGATGTATTCACAAATGGATGTCTAGCAACCTCTTAAAGTTGAATGACGACAAGACTGAGCACATAGTCATCAACAGCAAACAGCAGCTGAACAAGGTTGCAAGCTGTCCCTTTGTAGTTGGAGATGCTCTGGTTGATCCATGTTAAACAGTCAAAAATTAAGGAGTGATGTTCACAAACACCGTGTCATTTAACCAGCAGGCGCTGAACACCTGTAGAGCTGCAATCATCCATCTTCGCAACATTGGCAAGATACAGAGATTCCTAAACACCAAGACAACTAAGCTCCTAGTCACTCCTATGTTGCCCCGAAACTTGACTATTGCAATTCACTCATCAACGGATCTGGCAATATCCATAGTCTTCAACTAGTTCAGAACCATGCAGTCAGAATCATTACAACAACAACTGATAAGACTGAAGATTCTGCCATTAACACAGAGATTGTTGTATGAGGATGACTTTCCCATCTACTTGACAGAATTTGTCAACAAGAACCAGCCTTCAAGATCTCAAAGTGAGTGAGTGAGTGAGTGAGTTTACTTTTATGCTGCACTCAGCAATATTACAGCTATATGGCGGCGGTCTGTAAATAATCGAGTCTGGACCAGACAATCCAGTGATCAACAACATGAGCATCAATCTGCACAATTGGGAAGCATGAGTTGCTGAAGGCCTATTCTACCCTGGGACCTTTAAAGCGTGAGAAACTTTAGGAATAAAGTAAATTGCAAGGACTTGAATTCACAAGTTCTACTAGTTAACTGACATACCTTGTTGTTTCCAAAGAAAACATCTCATTTTACACATGATGGTCTGTGGGATGGAAACACACAATCTAGGAGGTCACAAACTTTGTGGAATGGTGAATTGCTGGGCAAACACCTATGGTCCGAACCTGTGTACATCATTAACATCTTTTACAGCCACGCAAATAATGACTGGCGATGACATTTACTATGAAGCTCCATCTTCAAAGCAACCACTAGAATCTCATGTCGATAGGAGGATGTAAGGGGATATATGCCTGCACAATGGTAGTTCTTAACCATAAGGCAATTGTGTTTTTGCTGACATGTGCTTTCAACACCTGGGATTGGGGAAGAAATAATCTTTACCACGGATGCTGCTGGTGCGATCAATGTAAGCTTTGAGCGCGCAAACCAGACAAAATAATGGACACAATAACAAGTTAGCATCATCTCCAGTGCCAACAACAGACCGATAAGGGCAGAATAGAAAACCGCCAGTTCAGTTGTCCTGGTAATTGAACTTCTGAAATCCCAACAAAGTATCAAATGTACAAAACCATGACGACAATGCTCAAACTTGACTCTATTATGTAAATGGCGTGCAGCTCACTCTTTCTTGCTGCAGTCACTGACAACTGGAAAGCCAATTTCCTGGATAAATCAGTAAGTGAAGCATTTTTAAGGGAGTCATAAAGTGCACCATGAAGATGGTCTAAGACAGATTCCATGCAGGTGGTCGAAACTTCAATTTCTGATTTTCAAGTCTGAACGAACACAGCGTGGCCTGTAATTCTGGTTCTCCAAGTCAGTGGGAACCGCTAAAATTGAATTAATTGCAGCCAAATATGTGGCAGTTGTGACTCCCTTCAGATGCCTAGTCGTCCGAAGATAAAGCAAAAACTCTGCTGTCAACTGTGAAGATACATTCAGCGGATCCTGTTTCCTGAACACACAAAAATGCTCAATCAACTGCCATTTGCCATCATACAAGAGTCTAGTAGAAATTCTGTGTGCCATCACAATGGCTTTGGTTGCTCTGGCCAAAAACCCTTTAGCACTTAGTGCATTCTTCAAATGATCCATTTGTGTAGATTGAACCAATCTGGACCAGGATGCTGTCGACGGCTGTGAGGATGTACGATAAGGTTTCTCCACATGGGTAGTGGCAGAGGACTGCCTACCACTAGATTTCTTAGAAAGGAAACCAACTCCTGACCATCCACCATGGCGCGACCAAAATCAGTTGAAGGCAAGTTGTTGATTTTAGCAAGAACTTTTTGCATAAATACTGAAAGTGGAAATGCATAAGTGTGGAGACCTTCCCACGCCCAAGCAGCCGGATCTGGGAATGGTGAGACATGCACTTGCAGTTGATGATTTTAACTCGTTGCAAACAAGTCTATGTGCAGAGAACTCAGGGCTATTCCCTGGGTGCAGCTTGGGCTCTGTCTGGCCTCAAAAGAGCATCTGCCAAAATGTTTTGGCACAACAGTAAGTGCTGAATGGTCATTGACAGACCGAAACAGATGAAATATCTGGTCAAGGAGAAACTGTGATTGGGTTGACCCTTGTTTCCATATGAACCATACCACCATTGTGTTGTCCATGGCGACCATGAGACAAATTCCGTGTAGCCGATCCTTTCCATGACTGATGGCAAGAATCACTGCATCCATCTTCCTGCAAATTCACAGACCTCTGATACACATCATGAATAGCATTCTTAAAAATTGTAGATGATGACCAAGGCTGGTGAAACATTACTTCCTTTGAAATTCCCACATTCAACGAATGACACGCATTGGCAAGCGCAGTGCAAAGGTGTTCACGAAAGGTCAGTTAATCACCTTGCCACATCATCATTGTTGTTAGGCAAGTCCCACATAGTAAGAGACTTGTCAATATCAGGTCCCAGAGAAGGAAGAGAGGACACCAAACAATTGGCAATCCAATCATACACATGGTTATAACCGAGGTGATCAGATTCAACATTTTCCGCAATCCAGTCATACACGTGGTTATAACAGAGGTGATTAGATTCAACATTTTCCTCATAGTCTGGGCAAAGTTTCTTTCGGTAAGATGGCTACATCATTGACACCTGAGGTACAGAGCGTGCCCTGGAAATACTAGAAGGGACTGCGACATATGAGCCTGGGGCACCTGATACAGCGCATAGTATTGACCCATTCGATGCTGGGTCGAGCACCAAGTGACGATGCCAGAAGCGCCGGAGCGTCAGAAACGGTGACATAAGAGGTGACAATATCATCTGGACGTAGATGACCGCTGTGCACAGGGAAACAGTAGACACACTGAAGTTAATATAGCATCGAGGTCACCCCATCAACCTTAGAAGATGACATTTTCTCCCATTGTTGCTTTTGAACAAGGTGCTTCCTAGAAACCTGTAGATAAACATACAAACTCTTTGGTGAAAGTCCAGCACAGGCACATTTATGGCCAAGGGAAAATTGAGTAGTGCAATTCAAACAGTGGCGATGAGGGTCTTTTTGAGACTCCCCCCATTTATAAAGAGCTCAACATGCACTGTACATATAT
Organism: Haliotis asinina; assembly: GCF_037392515.1. NCBI lineage: Eukaryota > Metazoa > Mollusca > Gastropoda > Lepetellida > Haliotidae > Haliotis > Haliotis asinina. The sequence continues at coordinate 47,253,244 of NC_090282.1, forward strand.
CTGCAATAAAGCAGAAAGAGAAAAAACAGAGAACGCACATAAGACATTGCAGATAATAGTAAAGGATACAACAATATAATTGAGAACAAAAGTCTCAAGTCACTTAAAAATGAATAAGAAAGAGACCATAATACAGACAAAATGGAATATAACTCTTGTTATATTATAAGAGATAATTAACTACAGAAAATAGAGAAATGCCTACACTTTTCGTTGAACAGAACAGTGGTATTGAAAAGAAAAAACAGAAGTATACACAAGTCAGTTTATTAGCTGCTATATAAACGCAATAGGATATTCCACCAGCTAGCAACCACACGTCTTGCAAGGCGAAAAGCAATCATCTGAGATGGCTAATGTCACCTTCTGGAGACGCATGCACAGCTGAGTAGCAGCCAGGATGATGAAGTGATTGCAGTCTACGTCTTTTCACATCGCCTGGCCGGCTGTGAGCAGTAAGTGCAGGAACTAAGTACTGCACGATTAGTTAAAAATTTTGATCTGCAGTATAACTATATGCTTAAGCCTTTGATGACATGGTTACCATTACCTTGTATTTAAGAAAGTTGACATCCATGAATATTGACAAAATGTATTTTTTTTAATAAAGTTGATATTTTATACTTATCCTGACTCACGCTTATTATGCTTGTCTCCTCCCTCTGTGCAAATGATAGTGGAACACTTGAATTCCCTTGACGTTCCCATTCTTTGAAGAGGGAATAAAATCACACTCATCCATGAATAATCTCCTTTTACAGTGGTGCTCTCATCAGTCAACTGTAGTGTTCCTCTGTGGGTCATAACCTGAGGTGAGGTGAGCAGATTGAGAAGACACTGTCAAGTTCATAGTTTTAACGGAGAGAGTATTGCTTGCGATACCATGGCTTGAATCTTGAGCAAATGATCCTATCCATAATGCCAGAAATTGTAGATGCTGTTTTGATCCCAAACTCCAATTTTAGTAGGTTTACTAGCCACTGCTTACTGTGTCAGCAGTCTGATGATGAAATCCAGTTGCAGTCTGAGTTGACTGGCTGCTTGATGAACTTGAATCCCCTCGTCCAAATAGCTCTCGACGAGGTTGAGTAATGATGTTGGTCAGTCGCTTAAACAAACAGAGGTCTGATGATATTCCAAATGGCTAACGTTCCATTGAATGTGACGACTGTTGAAAATGACAGACAGAAAGACATACAAACAGACAGACAAAGTTTATTCAGTAAACGGCTACGGCCCCATCATACAGTCAAAGATATTTCTTGGATTCTGGATGTATTGGGATGTGTAGATAAGCATCCTGCAGATTGATGCTGGCAAGATAATCTGCTGAGTGGACAAGATGCTGGAGTTCAGACAGGTGGATCATCTTGAATCTCTCAGGTTCGAGTAGATAATCCTTGCTCAATTCCTTCATGTTGTAAATGAGTCTGCACTTTTCCTTGGAATTTTTCTTTGGTACCAAGAAGATTGGGGAGTAGAATCTGGGCGTGAGATGGTGTTGACAGTGCCTTTTTCTTGTAAGGACTTTATGGCCTCAGCTAACTTTTCCAATTGATCCTCTGCAAAGTTGAAGAGAACTGGTGGCGTAGCCTTTAGCTGAATCCTGTAGTCTGTCCTGAGAGACAGAGTCGTCTTGTAGAATACCCCAATTTTCCCAGTAGCGTTGCAGACGTCCATCCACTGTGGAAGGTTGTACAGGAACGGCTGGGGGTGGAAGACTACAGTCATTCTGAACCTGATCTTCAGTGCTTCTTGCTTCTGGCACAACTGCAAGGGTGTCTCTCCCAAAGGTACTCCTTCTGCTTCCAGATGAGGGATAAAAGGACACCATGCCGCCCAGACTTTCTGGATTGCGGAAAACTTGGGGCTTCTTCAGGTATGGTTGAGATGTAGAGTAGAACAACAACGGCCAAGGAACCAATAGACTTTATCATCATGACTTCTCCTTAATCACGTGTAATAATCTCGGTGAGGTCTCCTGTTCCTCCATGGTGACTAACGGTGATGACCAAAGTGCTCATAGTAACAGCTTGGTATATCTGTCACTCCAGGAAAATGTAGTCAATAATGCTTGTCTCCTCATGACAGACAATCCTGCTGACATTGAGGCCAGTGATCAGACACAAATTGCTGATACTTCTATGTAAACAGACCTGATAAGATCATCCTATCCTCTTCAGTTTCTGGATTTCTAAATCAGTAAATGAGAGCTTTGTTAATATCCTGAGCCTATACTTGTCCAACAAAGGTCTGTTTAGCAGTGGTGTATGACTGTGCCATCCTTTCATCATCTACTTTATATGTTCTGTTCCCACCCTCATTGATAAGCTTATAATTCTCATCCACATGCAGGGCTTTCAAAAATGGTTCCATTTGATGAAGAGGAAATCTCCTCGTGTTAAACAGTGGAATGTGTTGCTTCTGATACTTTGTAGGTATACCGAAGGCCGTACTGAGACTGATTGGTTCAATCGGTGGATAGGTGAGCGAGTCAAAGTCTTCATACACCAATTTATATGTAAGGGATTCATTTTGGATTCCTTAGAAGGAGATCCCAATCCAGACTGTTGGTGATCAACGACATTACTTTTGAGTCCTAGAAGACAACCGCTCTATCTCATCCAATAAGGATCAGCGAAGTAATTCTCTCTCTGCATTACAGTCATTTCTATTCATATCCATGCGTAAATGCCTTCGCAAATGCTTCATTTGAGAGTTCTCCAAATGTCATCCTTGTGACAAATGTCTGAATATTCCTTCCACATACGTAAACCTGGTGTAGAGTAATCATCATTCCATGAAAGTTTTTACACATGCGTGCGAACATGCTCCAAATCCAATGGCGATGACAATCCATATTTTGATCTGTAACATCTTGGGTATGCATGTGGCAAATCCTTTCTGCTTGAACGTGGTATGTGCGGACCTTCCAAACTTCTACGTCTAGCTGTAGCAGGTAGCCAAGATCTTCTCAAACAAGAGTTTTCGTCCATGCCATCCTCTTCGTCCGTGAGTGCATTCACGCCTGCTGATAGTGCACGCAGGGTGACAGTCATTGAAGATGATTTCTATCTTATTACATCTGCTAAGCAGTGCTCCATCATATTCATCATCTGCTATGTGAATTGCTTCATCTGAGAGGCCTGTGTCAAAGTTCTGCGTAGCATGCAGCGAGGTAGATGATGAGTCCAAGTTGTTGAAGTTGTTGTTGTAATACCAGATGTCAGTGGATGCAGAAGGCCATTTGATGAGAGATGTGCTGATCCCATTGTTGTTGCTAAAGACTGTAGTAGTTGAAGACTGCGGAGATGACTGATGACTGGCTCCTCGGGTAGTAGTATTGGTGGTACGATCTCTTCACTGAAGGCCTAAACGCTGAACTTGAGAGTGCCTTCTAACATTGTCCCTCGCATGTCTATGAACAGCAAATAAATACAAGCTAAATTCTGTTTCAGACAGCTTCTCACAGAGTTGACAGTGAACACTGGAAGAGCAAACTGCAATGCAAAATGGACATAACAAATGCCTGCAGCAGCCAGTACCTACAACGGGAACACAATGTCATCACACAAAACCCAAGTTCAAGTGATGAAAAACATGTCCAACAACTAAAAAATACACAAAATTCATGAATAATTTTAAGACATAATGATAATAAGTACAGACCAAAAGCCATATACGGCACAATTTAGACTAAGAAATAGGGACTGCAAAGTGCCTCCAACAGTTCACCAGGGCGATAGAAGAGAGAGTGACAAGCGTGGCTGGCCATGTGATTGATACAGGTGCCAACAGTAAGGCATGCTACTCATGGGTGAGTGTGATTGTACGTCCTGTTTAAAGACGGAATTTCAAGGGATTTCAACTCTTCCAATATCATTCACAAACAATCAGGAAATGAGCATGATAAGCATCAGGATCAGGAAAAATCTTAATGTTACTATATTATGTGTTAGGACATTATTTTTTCATATCCATGAACGTGGGAGCATATGATGGACAATAAATGACACTAACCTAAACCATGTATCCATCATTATTCAACCTGAGATTCAACCTCTGCAGGCCTTTCGGCGTTACATTTATGCATTTGTAAATGGTAAAAAAAAACATTTAAAGTTATTTTAATGATCTTTCAGAACCCTTAATTTGTTTCCCTCTATTGCACTGATCACATTGCCATAGTTGACAATTCAATAAGGTTAAAAGCTTCCCACCTTCTTCTATTTTCTCAACGTGATTATTTATTGACTGAGTTTATAGGTGACAATATGAAACTTGTAAGCCCTATGAAAGATATTTATTATGTAACTTGAATATTTGGTAAACATTCAACGACTGCTAATGTACTCAATATAATTTCATAATACATGTACATTCCTTCCAACTACAAGTAATAAGTGTTATCTTGTAGAGGAGCACACTAAGAGATACTAGGCCAACTCTTCAGGTAGATGCCGTTTGAGAACCAACACCCCAGTCATATACAGGGTACAGTTAGTTGGCATGTTTGCCGTCCTTCTGTGTATTAATAACAATAATGTTGATACTTATAGTGTGTAACAGTCAATACATCAAGTATGTTCAGTGCACTACACATTATTACCCTGACAGAAATGTCTTTTCAAACCTGCTACTGAGCACTGAATCTATGTTCATTGAGTAAACCAATACTGACATGGAGTTGCTGCCCTTAATAAGTTTGTGTCCATGACAACTGACATGTAAACATGACAATAGATCACTGGTTGTGTTTGGTAACTGCAATAAGAAAACAATAGATACATATTAAATAGTGTTAGCTCCAAAGGCTTTGACAGTAGAAGATGGACAATGGACACAGTGAGGTGATATAAGCTCACTTGACTTTCAGTTAGGAAAGCTAAAAGAGTGCCACTGAAACAGCAATTAAACAGCTGTATTCATCATAATCATAATCATCATCCTACCCTGACACTCTCTGCCAGTCTGCGTGCCATTTCAGATGAATTCTGAAAGCGGATCATTGGGCACTTCTTCAGTGAGAGTAAAACAGCCGTTAATCCTTGCACTGTTCTCTGTAGAGCATGTGGCGCCCATGTCAGTGACTGCAAAGCATATAGACACATCATAAATTTCTGGGAAACATCTATATTTCTTCAAATTTACGTAAACTAATCTATAAGGGACATCATTGACCCATCAACCATTGTCATCAAATGATCTACTGTCAGTCCTTTGACAACAGAAAGCACCATGCACTTAAGATGAATGAAGGAAAATCCTTTCATCACAATATCCATGATGATTCACAAGTAACCCCTGCGAAACTCAGTTCATGAGTTCATGAAGTCTTCATGAAGTTCATGAAGACTTCATGAAGAGTTCATGAAGTGTTCATCAACTTTCGCTTTAATCTTCATGAACTTACTTCATGAAGACACACTTCATGAAGACTTCGTCAACTTCATGAAGTAATTTCACACTTCATGAAGTTTTGTTACTTCATGAAGACACACTTCATGAAGACTTTGTCAACTTCATGAAGTAATTTCACACTTCATGAAGTTTTGTTACTTCATGAAGACATATTTCATGAAGAGTTCTTCAACTTCATGAAGTTATTTCACACTTCATGAAGTTATATGTTACTTCATGAAGTTTTTGTTCATGAAGTAAGTCTAGTCTTATTCACTACAAATTTCCAGAGTAAACTACATTAAAAAGAAAATACAGAATAAATATTACAAGCTACAATACTTTTATTCATGTTAGATAAGTTGTTATGTAAACGATTACAGATGAGGCATAAACATACTTTCAACATATTTAATTAAGTTTAAATTATCTGTAAATCCTATCTCTCGTGGCATTACTAGTGTTTGTCTAGTAATTTTTGTTGTTGTTTCATAATTTATACAACAAACAATGCATGAAAGAACGCTAAACGATTCTGTGCCTAACAGGAGTTGTTTTAGTAACATAGGGACAGTTCAAGTTAAAACTTACCTTCCTAAAATAGCTGCGTAACCAGTTGGTACTGAGGAAGTTTTCTACTTGTCTTCCTTATTCATATTTACTCCATAAAGTAAAGTTTTCCTGTCAAAATCGTCTCATTTCTTTGAATTTCTCCCGTGATTGCTCACGATCGGACATGCATGCAGATACTTTACTATCGCAAGAACGTCTTCCGCAAAGTTCATAACGAAGCAAAAACATAAAACTGTCAAAAACATTAACAGTCGACTCGGTACTAGAAAAAAAAGAAACGTGGAAAAATATTTTGATATCGCCATGCTTCTGACAGCTTTCATAACCCGCAAGTTGATCTTTTCGTTGAAAACATTCAATGCTCTCGATTTTAGAACACATTCCACTGTCACTCCCTGTCCAGCACGATATGACCCTAAAACTACGTCAGTTTAGACTAATGAAATCAAATTTATGACCAGGGACAAGTGCATTATAAACTATTCTTCCAAGTTATGATCGACAACGGAACGTGAACTCAGAACATGTTTTTACGGGATCCCCGCCGTTGACAATAATACGACATGTATATTGACAAGTTCTGATTTCGATATTGATACATAAATATTGTAATTCTTGCCATTATTTGTTCATAAGATGAGAAATTATACACTGTCGGTATGATGGAGTAACTTTCGCGCCAAAACTGCCCCACCCTTCGTTCTTCCGAAATCTATTGCGACTTTAAGAACGGATAACAATAATCATACATCTTATTTTATTTATAGACACGATTTACTCCTGATCTAAGCTTTATATTTACACTTATTTTTTCTTTTCGATCAAAAAATGTCTTTACTTCAAACTTGCAACATTCTATACGGAAAGACGCGACCGTTTCCCGGCATGACGCCATTGCTGCTGTCTTCGAGCGCGAGAGCGAGGCAGAAGGCGCCAAATGCAACTTCGCCAACAGACAACGATTCAGGCGATGAATATCACTAATGAATTTGCGATTCGTGCATTTCGTGGATAATGCAACAATGGATATGTCAAGAACTGACTCAAGATAAAGGAATCGACTAGATTAACTGCCTATGGATGCATCCCAAGGTGATTTCCATGAGCGGTACGTAAATAACAACAATTTTGAAATTATTTTGAGTGCCGGAATATGCATAAACAAACATTGGTGAAGGGATAAGCTTTGAGGAGAATGACAGAAACATTTTTTAAACATATAGAAGTGTATCAAGTGTTGTTTTACACAGTGTATGTCTCTTAGTGTCAGAAGGAAAATCAGTAATGTGTACGGAATGATAATGTGAACGTTGTGTACGATGGGACTTACACAGGGGCATGTAATGCTGGTGGCTTAAATCTGAGCACATGCAGATGGTGTCAGAGTTCAAGGTGCTAGTTTGGTGCTAAGTTTGTTTGGTTTAGATCATAAACAACAAAATAAATTCAAATGAAAAGGGAGATAATTGCTATAGGCACTTTCAGGGATGTTTCATTTTCTCTCTGTCGTTTTTGTATTCACTTTTGGAATAATTACAGATTGTCAATTAAAAGTGAATGTGCCACAATGTTTAGTCATCTATTTGAGTTGGAAATAGGTTCAGTTACATGAAGATACGTTTTTCTATTTTATGATGTGCTGATTATTTTAAGTGTTGGGAAATGCAGATATTTCAGAATATATTTGATTATGAATGTAGACTAGTGATTTAAAAGCCAGTTTTGTTACTTGATTTGCACTCTTTGTATTAAAAAAAATAATTTAAGGTCATCAGTGTAAAATTAAATTATTAAATTATTTAAAATAGTTTAATTAATCAGGTGAAAAATTATCTGAAACAAGTTATATATACTTAACATTTTGAGCAATTTTTTTTTAAAACAACAAAGTTTCAGTATTTGCTTTAGACTCTTTGAAATGGAAAGACTATGATTAAATGTTGTTGGTTGCAATGTTTTTCAGATTTCCACTGGGCGATTCTGAGGAAATGGGGGCGATTCTGCAAATGTTGAAACACAAAGATGAAGTTCTCGATGATTATATTCCTGAGCCAAAGTGTTCACTCTTCGCACTGAAGACTTCGGTTTGATTTGTAACATGAGTACAATGTATGTAGCCCTTCTCTTGAGTTCCTTGTCGTGATATTGCTGGAACTCAACTCACTCAGTCACTAACCATTCTTAAACCAATGTGGGCATCTTCAGTGATGTTACCACTGCTCTTCCTGAAGGTTCTTCCATCCTGTGTCTTCTGAGATAAATTGTGATGCCCCATGTACAACTTCCAGGTAGATGATTAAAGGCCCTGTTGTAAATTCTCTTTTGGTTGTGACTCTCATTGTCTACTTAAAAAACATATAGTCTGAAGGGATTACACTTTCTGAAATTGTATATTACAATCTACTGCATGAAATGGTGTTCCTAATGAGTTCATTTTCCTGGATACAGACTGATTGACATCCAATTTGTAGTAAAGATAGAACAAATATATATGGATGACAGCTTCTTTAATTCTAGAGCACAATGTTTGGATACAGGTTTTTGTGTTGTTTTTAAATAATTAATCAGAATTTTCTGCTGAAGATTTGAATAAAAAGGAAATCCCATCAAAATCTAGTTTTCTGTTTGTGTCCTCTTTGCTGCTTGATATTTAATTTATGTTACATCTATTGGTGATGAATTTATATGTTGCCTGCCAGCTTGCATGGCATGGTCAGATTATGTGACTTGTGTTGCAGAAAAAGGCAGGAAGTATCTTCATGAATTCTTCATGAACTCTTCAGGACGTATCTTCATGAACTCTTCAGGGAGTATCTTCATGAATTCTTCATGAAGTATCTTCATGAAGTATTTCATGAATTCTTCATGAACTCTTCATGAAGTATCTTCATGAATTCTTCATGAACTCTTCAGGAAGTATCTTCATGAAGAATTCATGAACTCTTCATGAAGTATCTTCATGAACTCTTCATGAAGTAGATGTCTCATTTAATGTTCATGAATTCTTCATGAAGTTTTCATGAACTCTTCATGAAGAAACTTCATGAAGTCTTCATGAAGAATTCATGAAGAATTCATGATCTTTTCGCAAGGGAATTTTCTGGGACAGATGCTTTGTTATGATGTTTTCTAGTGTATATCAAGTGGATATCCGAGAAATCACAACTATTTTGTGACCTACAGGTATGCCATGTAACCTTACTGATAGTATACTAGGCACATAAAGAAACTGTGCATTGTCAAAATATTATCCCAGTTGACAAGTACGATAACAATGTCAAAGGTACATATAAACTTTAATGGAGGGATCATGAGACCATAACAAGCCAGGAGAATTTCAATGGAATTGTCAATAACAATGACATCATGAGTCCACAATGGGACAGGGGTCAAACGACCATGTCACAAGCTCAATAACGAGTATGTCCGCCATCCGCATTGGGAACAGCAGTGCATAGACGACACGTAGAGCCTATCAAATGTGCAAGGAAGGCTTTTGGGATGTAACACCAGATTCTCTCAAGATCTGTTGCAAGGTCAAGGACATTATTTTTAATTAGGCAGGAGTTGAGCTTTCCAAAGTGGCAGTATTGTGTGGCATTCATTTGCTCTGTTTCTCTATACCAGAATGCATGTGCATTAACATATTGCACTTCTCAAGGCACGTGCATGCATGTTCGTACATGTCACTTATCTCTGAATTTAAATCCTTATGGGTCTACACAGGTTTGATAAATTTAGATTTAAAATTTTTGTATGCACAGTTTCTTTCTTTATGTTCCTAGTATATAAGTACGTATAGCCACATTGAACAACTAACATGAACTGAAGATTTATTCAGCAATTACTAAGGAAATGAAGACAACTCTGGAGGACACATCTCTCACAATGATAAAGTCTTAAAAAGTTACTTGCTTGGCATTCTAAAATTACTGTTTGCACTATTTTGTAACAAACAGATAAATTTGCCTGAGCATTGCTCATCTTATCACACTGCTTATCTTGTCACACTGCTTATCTTGTCACATTGCTCATCTTATCACACTGCTTATCTTGTCACACTGCTTATCTTGTCACATTGCTTATCTTATCATCTGACACATCCACCACATTTGGAGGTCATCGGAGTATATTTTGCACAGGTAACTGCTAGTTCCTGTACATTTTACAAGACAAATACGACCTATCATGCTGTTATCATGTTTGGATCATTGATGGTTATACAAAAAAGAAAAAAAGAACACAAAAACTGAAGAACAGAGTCTCCACACACTTACCTGACAGACACCAGACAGGTTGAGGGAGAACAGATGTGGGTTTACAGCAATATAGTCTCCAAAGAATTCCTGTAGAAGAAGGCCATACATTTAAGTACATGATTCTTATGCATCTTCCAAAGCTGAACTTTTCATGTACACAAGCTGTCCACATAAAAACAACCCTAACCTTAATGATATTATAATGATATTATAACTAAATGTTTGACCACATCAAACATTTGATGTGGTCCATCATTGGAAAACAAGAAAGTAATTTGTATTTAGTTACTGAAATATCACACAGTCCCACACCATCACTTGTTTTACTGCTGTCACTTACAGTAGACTCCAACAAGGTCTGATTCCACATACATACACAATCATACTTTTACCAGAATATGAGTACAGCCAAGAAAAAAGTCGCTATCCTTAGCTTAACATCAATACATTTATATATTCAGATAGCTATGGTTCAATTCAAACCTACAACCTTTGCAACGCTGCCATATGACATGTAGTTTGACTTGTGTGGGCAAGAGATTATAGGTTACCTGAACTTCTCTAACCACCTCCTGATCATCAGCCTCTGCCAACAACTTCACGTCTTGTTTGCTGATGACGTTACTCCAATCTGGATCATTCAACACGTTGGGAGAAATTACTGCCTTTGAACTATGCACAAACACAACATATATTGGATAGGTTGAAAAATGATTTTCAAACAGCTAACAAGTGTAATTGTGAAACAGAAAACCCCAAAGTGTTCCTATCAAATTCCAAATTAACTGAAATTCCAAATAATCAGGAGGAACATTTGTATGGAACAGGAAATGTATACTGGATGTTATATCGTCATGAATAAATGTGCTGATGCTGTCAGTTCACTAGCAGTGATTTCAAAAAGTGGCTACAGTGTAAACCTCATAATTAGAGAAATACACCAGAGAAACTTTCAATGAACAACTGTATGTATGACACAGCAGTATCTTTCTCTGACACAACATATCAGGATGCAACCCCCTAGATGCCATTTTTTTTTCAGGCCCACATATTCATAAGGTTTGGAAACCGAATGTTCTGTATCCATAAAATTACACAGAAATGTAGAATATTTAATTTCCTATCCATTGGTATAAATAAAACCGTGGCAACCTCAGACACGACTAAATGTTGTCCAAAACTTTTGTATGCGTTTGAAAGCAATGAATTTCACCACTAAAAGCACTCTATGATTTTGTCATCTTTACGAAAAGTGTGAACGAAGAAAATACAGCTTGATGTCTGAACGACATAAGTGTATACGTATAAAGATAAGGGGGTATATAACTCTGCTATGTTTTCCATTAGGTCAATGTAACTCAGATCACATGGAGAGAATTTGCTGTGGGTATGGACAGTATATTTCCGTTATGTTTTGTTTACAGTGAACCGAACTATTCCAATACCTTGTTCTCCAATGTGAGCAGATACCTTTTGGAAGTTTCACAATTTAAAAGAAAAGATGGCAATGTACTACATTATAAAGCAGGTAATTGCCATATGGATGGCCCTATCCAATACATACGTTAGTTCTTTGATTATCTTGTTCTCCTGTAACAGATGTGTTTTGACTAATTTTGCATCATTTTCAACGGAGCCTTAGCCATATCTTCAACACATTGAAATTACCGAAAATAATACAACATTTTAGCTGATGTCAAAAACACTACTTTGATGATTAGCATATATCTGACTGTGTGAAAGGTCTCAACTGTCAGAATTCAACGCTCTTCAGACAAAACATAAAATGAATGGTTTACCATTGAAATAGTGTCCTGAATATATCAACAATTAGACGGTTTTACAACATATCTTATTGTGAGCAACACACTTACCTGTCTGGCATCAATTTAGCATAAATGAAAAATAACATTTCAAAACAGCTGAATATTCACTCAGGATGTAAACTTTTCTTCTTATGATTATGTAATTATTTCTCTTCATAAGTATGTAATGACAGGTAGAAAGAGATCTCGTTTTTTAGTATGGAACTATTAGAATATGAACGTGAGGTTTGTCCAAATTAAGACATGACCTGGTTTATATAAAGTTTAAACAATTATCGATTGTATTAGCAAAAGCAATGATAATGAATCATCAAACGTTTTTGACAAACTCGAAAAAGGTCAATCAATTTTCATAATTGTTTTGTCTATAAAAATGACACAAATTCAATGAACAAGATAATTCCTTTAAATATGTGTGCCTATACATTTCATAAAATGCATAAATCATTTTCATTAATTTCATCAGTTTTACTTATAAGGTTGAATTAAACTGACGTTTATTAACCTGTTCATATGAAACTGCAATAATGGTCCCATCGCATTGAGTATTGTACATCACAGGAACTAAAGTACATTTTGCAGTAATGGTTATGTCTGAACCTCCAACACTTGTGTGGTATAGTACAATTAATGAGTCAATTTCCCAGGTAAATATTATTCAAGCTTTCAATGAATAAAAGCGTATACCCTATATCCACATGATACAATGTTGAACAAGGATAAATGAATGAAATTAGTTTCATGAAAAATATCTGAACGATATGCAAAATATGCATCATAATACTGAAAGTGCAATCAGATAGGGCCATTGTGCTTACTCTTGTTCAACCGATTTTCAACTCAAAGAAACTGCCTAATATGTGCAACAATGATGACATGTGACATCACTACCGATGACAGATTTCTTTTAAAATGGCGGCTTCAGTGAAACGAGTACACAGGATTTTGGTAGGCCTCTTCCCTTGATTCAGGGATTGTTTGTACATAAATATGAGATGTAACTAATTAGAATGATTCTGACTATCTGGGTATTGTTATATGTTTTATCATTTACATTGTAAATAACAGAAGAAGCCAGAAATGTTGATAAGTACTGTTGTTGTTCTGCACGGTGTCAAGCTGCATGGAAACTTTGACAGTTTCTTACGAATTATCAAATGATTGCATTGTACCTACTTTTAAATTGCTATTTCTTGTTACAATACTATTCCCCTAAATATTCTTAGTGTATTGAGCCATGTAAGCAAATGATTAAATGGCTGGATGTTGGAAAATTTCCGAAAATGCTACGTAGGGTAAAATCAGAATTTTTCTTTGTTTACATTTCAAACAAGCCCTGTCTTTCGAGCACAGCATTAATTTTCAAACCAATATCTTTCGTTTTGTTTCATCTAGAGAGTTTGTATTGGTGACAAAGACAATTTGTAATTTGATTCTAAGATTTATGGGGAATTCGAAGATGCATTTGTCGCAGCTGACTATGAAAAAAATGTGATGTAATAGGCATCTCAAAACTGGCCTTCTCAAAACATGATTTTGTCAACACTATCCAATATGATGGAAAGCACACTTTGGTGTTCATGTAAGTGTATTTTCAAAAACATCCCAACCGATTCTGGGTTCATCGGCGATATTTCAGATATATCATTATTGGTTATATGAAAACTTGATATCAGTGATCATTAATATTCTATTTATAAAATTCAGTACTCCCAGTAATTACCTGATTTACATATTTCAAAACATACAACAAATAATGCTGTATATCGCGATTTTCTCCTGTGTGCAAAATGGCAACATTTACGATGAATCCAATTTAAAGTGGTTATTTTAAGTACTTTAACTTTGTCTAAGATAATAGTGAATGATATCAATGAACAGAGAATTTCACGAGAAATTCAAGGAATTTCACGAGAAATTCAAAACTGAGAATTATGTTTGTGTGCGTGATATATTTAGAATTTCATTTGACTTCAAAGTGAGGGTTTAAGTGGAAGGACATAAACATCCCTGTGGCATCCTGTAGGTTAATCACGGAAAGTTCAGACTTGCCTATTGCTTAGTAAAGATACAAATTACTAGTAACAACACAGATTTATGGGTCTCTATTTGATGTTTTGTCTTCAAACAATTGGTACGTTTTAGTGAATTCTCATTTGGTTGTGGTTAATGCGTATTTCATGTGGGGTTCTTTTGGTTTTTATTACATCAGTAATTAGGCAACACGCATTAAGTCCAAACTTACATGGTAAGCTTTAAGTCAATTTTATGCATCAAGCATTTTATACAGAACTGTGATAACTCTTAGAAATCCACAATTGTAGTTCTTCAATAAGTACACATTAATATGTAAAGTGTTAAAAAAGAACACTTCGGTAAAAAATAAAAAACTTTCTTAATCACCTACTGGGAAATATCAAACCATACATACTTCTCCAAGCAGAAACATTCCATAAATATTTATCTCTCCTGAAACAATGTCCATCTGAATGTCATGCAAGCATGGACTTAAATCAGGGCTGTTTAACTGCTGATGTAAAAAATATATAACAATAAATCCCCATAATCCAAACATGAAAGCAACACAGAGTGTGCTTACATTTTCCTTCTGTTAAAAAAAGTCGATACTCAATCTGAAACTGATAAAAATGGTTCAAGTATATTTGTTCATTTGTGAGTAAGTATGGTTTCACACTGCTTTTAGAAATATTCCAGCAACATTGCAGAGGGACACAAGAAATGGGCTTCAGACACTCTACCCATGTGGGGAATTGAACCCGGGTCATCGGTGTAATGAACAAACCCTTCAACTGCTAGGATACCACACCATCCCTAAATTAGGTCATTGACAATAGTTGTAACAGATAAACAAGAGTCATCAGAAGATGACATATCCCCCCTGCCCCCACATATTTGAAAGGACAAATTATCCGACAGTTACTTGATGTTTGAATCATTTCCATGGAAGTCAGGAAAAATAGAAATGCCATATATCTGTAAATAGCAAAAAGGCACCACTTCAAGATCTGACGGACGGACGAGGCGTCGACTATATCCCCCAGCATGTAATAAAAAACTGTAAAACATTTACGCAATGTCGAAGCATCATGTTGCTGTGCAAATCTATATTATTGGTCTTATGTCCTCTAGCATTGGCTCAGTGTAACAGCAGTTTCAGACAATAAATAATACTCTGACCATGATGAAAGAATATCATGATTTGTTTTGTCTTCTTTCATATACATCAGACATTTTCAGCAAAAGAAAAGAAAAAAGAAAGTTTCTTGAAACTACTCACAAATGTAATAAAGTCCATACTTGGGAACTCGAAGTTCCTGACATAGGAGGTCCACGTTCTCCTTGCTGGGGCGGAGGAAGGCAATACACTTGAGATGCTTCATGGTCTCCCGCCCACTTGTGTCAAGTCTTTCAAACAGATACACCTCTTTCTGTAGGATCTCAGACTGTGCATAGACCATGCTTACCACACCGGTCTGAAGAGAGAAGAAAATCCACTTAGAGTCTGAACCACAGTACATCCAAAAGGAATCAAGATAACCAAAGCAACTTTCACATTTAACATGTAAACAAGATTTGGGGGGTGGGGAAGTCCACATACACACTGAGTGACCATGACCTTCAATGTCATCCTATCACATGCAAGGACATCACTTCCTAAGAACATTATGTGAAGCTATAAATATGAAGTCTCCATACCATGCGGACAATATTCATGGTGCTGTCTTTGAATCAACATATTGCACATTAGGTATATTTTTCAGGCGTTGGAATAAATAACTAAACAACTGTCAAGGATGTACACAGCTTTATAGAGACTTGAACAGCACTGATACAAGAATAGACTTTTTCTACAAGAACTCTAGTAATTGCATCTTCTGTAGTTTCAGAAGTTCGACCGATATTGAGTATTTCGTTCCACTTTGGTGAAAAAATCACTGATGATTCTGTTCACTAGGTACAGATTCCACCATGGTTGGCGAAGCAGTTCTATTCTGTAGTGTTAGTCCCATGAAGTGTGATTTAGCAATGTGGGTTTTTTGCATTGCTGTACCAGACTTGACTGTTGCATAAGTAGGTTCATGTCCAGTATGAATCATGAAGCCGAATCACTAGATCTTGCAAAATGTGAGCCAGGTATGTCTAGAGAGCGGATCATTTGGGGTCTTCATTATAGACTGTCTGTAGATTGTCTGCAGTGGATGTTAGCATATCTGCCAGATCTACAAGTTCGATGCTACCCTCAAGCATAGCCACGTTAGGGTGAAGTTGTGTATCTCGGGAATGATCACAAGAGAGAGATAGGTTTGCCGGTGTCATTCTAGCAGCTTCTGAACAATGAATGATAACCACTTGTGATGATACACAGTAGCTCTTCTAACAAGTTCACTGAACACATGCCAGGGAGCGGTACAATGGTGCAACCATAAAAACCAAAGGTGGCTGGTTTGAGTATGGAGGGTTTCACTGTAGCAGATGAGATTGTAGAAGGAGTCAAAGTCTAAACCTCGTCACATTCGGAGGGATGCATGTGAGAACGCTGAATCTAGTTGCTTTGACGAGAGATGTGTTCGGTGATGTGGTGTTCAGTGAACCACTTTAACACCACACTCAGTAATATGACAGCTGTCTCTTTATACTAATGTCTGGACCAAATATTCATGGATTCCTCAAATGACTTCGCTATTCTATATATATAATTTGATATTTTGTACTTATCTTAACTCATGCTATTATACATATGTGCTCCCTTGTTCCCCATGGGAACTATAGAGTCAGTGCTCCGAATACTGTACATGTTTGGTCACAGGCATCACCTGAATCACTTCGGTTACAAATACTATGTCATGGCGCATGTTGCTTAAAAGGTCATCCAATCATCTTGCCTGCTCATTAAACCAGTTGCGCATTCCGTTTTCCATTTTTACCATGTGTTCAGTCAAAAGAGGCTAGCCTCAGTCATTTAAATTTGTACAGAGTGACTGTAATACTGTACGCTTTTTCTTCTAATATCGTACACATATTTTAATTCCGTACACTATATAAATGACACTCTCGCTGCTGTTAGTGCTTAATACAATTTACATCTACTGGTTATTTATTAACTTGGAATAATGACTGGAGGTAAATCAAGTTCAAAACTATATTCATTTTTACATTTCTTTATTCATAATTATCAGTAGAATATAATGAACTTGAGTTGATGAAGGGTAGGGGGGTCTTCTTTACTAACACATTCCACTGGAAAATTTGAATTGCAGTGACATAGTAACAGTGCATCACTGTCATCAACGGTTTGAGGTTGAATCAGCGCGTCCATCCAAAGTTACACAGTTAACTGTTAACACTTCGGATAACAGAAGCATGGGAATAGAGATTTCACTTAGCATCATAATGAAATGAATTTTATGGTTTTGACACAAGGAGTTTATGCACTGCAATACAGGAAAATAGTATTTCAAGTGTCATTAACAAAAAAAAAATGGAAACTGAATCACTAACTGGGAGCACCTGTAGTACAGCAGCGCACCACAATGTCTCGTGGGGGCAGTGTCGATATGTTGTATGTCAAGTGTCGCCAAAATCAAGATATCCTGAAATGCATCACAAAAGGTAAGAGTTTGAACAATACAAGATTATAATACAGGATGGGCAATAAGACTTTTTGATTTAGTGGCGTTATTCTGAAGACTGGATTTTTATGCAATACTTCTTGTGGGCGGAGTTCCCATAATTATACAACTGACCACTTTACCTCATAACAGCGTTTTAACTAACGGGTTATATTACATGATCAGCTTATGCAGGATGTCACATTTTTTCTGTTGGCAACAATGACTGCTAATAATTTGGCACACTAATTTGAATATATGTTGCTTAAAATACCAAATACAGAACATTTCCTTCCAGCACATATGCCAATCAGGTAGTAACAAGTATTGTTTATCATGCGCTTGATTTTATTTTAGAACAATGACTTGCTCACTAACACAAAATGAAATAATTTTATCAAAACTAAATGTTGCACAGTGCCATGAAAACAGCAGACCAACACCCATGATTAGTATTATAATTTTGGACTCCCAAATTAGTAACCAGATGTCATTATTATGTTGTAGAACACCTAGCGGTTTCACCTGCATGGAGTTTCGGGTGTCCTAAGAAATAGTGACAAGTGACAAAAAAAATAATAATCATTTTTTTGTGTGTTTTAGCGAGTAATTCATCGATCTAAAATGAATTTCAAATCCTTTTGGTATTCATAAGATAATCTTAGATTTAGAAGCTGGCTTCCCACCCTTCTGACGAGATTGCCTGGCTTCCATACACACTTGTTTTTCTCTTTCTAGCCTCTCTTTCTCATCTCTTTTTTCTGTTTTCATCTTAATGATCTCATCGCTCGTCAGAATGCGATGGGAAGTCAGCTTCCATGGATTTGATTTTGATTTTCATTACAGGGGGTGGAAGAGAAAACTCGGATTTGATAGCGTCCATAGTCTCAGCCTCAGACACTGTAGCTATTTCAACAACTAAGTTGCCTGGTTCATCTAAAGAAGATGGAGTATCACCTGTCAAAACAGACAAAATGAAGTCAGCGTCAAACAGGAGAGCCGCGCCCTCTGGTAACGCTGCTTCAGAAGTAGATGGATCCACTGATGTCCCAGCTATTGGTGTAGCAGACGACAACTGGAATATCAGCAACTCCTTCTCCAGATGACTCAAAGTCCACGTCAAGGGGTTTGCTAGGGGCAAAAGTCTTATCTGGGATGGAATTCCTATTTACAGGGAATATTCCACATTTCCTAAATCCACTGCAGACATTTGAGGGCGTCAAAGCATTACCGTAAGCTTGTTTGAACAAACAGGGCCATTCCCATTTGGTGACTAGATTATTGGGACTTTGCACCATGAATTCGCTGGAAACCCTGTTCCACTCCCTACTGAGTGGGCCAAAGACTGATTTGTCAAGAAGGGCAAAGCCACTGGGTTGTGTGAGGAGGAAAAGCTAGGATGGTTACATCATCTGCCTTTGCCTTCTCAAGAAGCCCAAGTGTTTCTTGCGAATTGTGGCTGTCCAGCACTATAAGTTGAGGTTTCTCAGGTGCACAGTGTTTCAGGAAGTGGGCCTCAAACCACCCTTCACCCAGAGTGTCCTCCATCTATGCACGACTCTGGTATGTGTAGGCCGTGCCAGGCACTCCAGCCGGAGTACTGTAAGACTGGAGGCATTTTGGGGTCTTCCCCATTACCATGGCCATAGGGGGGATGTTGCCCCCCCCCACAGCAATCATGCAGGCTAAAACCGTGACATTATCACTTATGTTCCCCACACGCCCAGGAACATTTTAACACCAGCTACCGCCAGAACTTTGATTGGTTTGTGTGTCAGCGGAACACTTGTTTCATCAATGTTCTATATTAAGTGTGGTTTATTGTTCAGTTGAAGACTGTGGACAAGTTCCTCAAGTTCATCAAAGTAATTATTTGTGACACACGGATTGAGCATTCTTGCCCTCAGATGTATGTTGGGATGGCGCTTCATAAAGCCAGCTATCCACCCTTTACCAGGCATGCCATTCTTGAAAGGAGTTGTCAGCTTAAGTCTCAAGCACATATGTGCCACTTTTAGCACCAGTTGACGACAGGTAATGCCGAACCCTGTTAGTGCTGCGGCCTTTATTTGGTTGGCAATCCCATCTTCAACGGCCACCGATAGCACTGATGGGCCAAGACTCCCTCCCTCGGACATCCCCCCGACATGATCACTTATAGTCATGATAGTCACTTTGTAACGTTTTGACGCAGTATGGAAAAACAGACCCTGACCCATAACTGCGGCAACTGCAGGGCCTGCTTGGCATGTTGGCGTCTTCTGCCCATCTAAAAAAGTAAACACGAGACTGAAGTTATCTACTTTAAAACTGTCCAATTTGACACAATACTGAACGAACATGTTCCAGAATTGTATCTTGTTGGCATCTGTTTCGGTCATAATCACAGACATCAGGTCTTTTAGTGTCTTTTGATATGACATTATACGACAAACAACTTCTGTCACTGCAAGTCTTTACCTAGAATGTTCTAAAGATTTCCGCAGCAGGTCAAGTGTTACTTCAGCTTCGTCATCCAGAATTAAGGTGTTTAAACCTGTATGGGTCGACTGCAATCACTAGTTCATGACCACTACCAAATGATTCGCGGCGCTGAATGGATTTTGAAAGTGCCATTTTCTTTAAAGTTGACAGTATTGTTATTGATATTATTTGGGATTATTAATTGTAAAAGTGTGATTTATGCGTTTGTGTTATATAAAATTGTATTAGCTTCTGTGTAAATAACAGTTTGGCTGACTGACAAATTGTTCTACTGTGTTGTTGACATGTTATGAATATGTATAGTTTATCTTTGTGTATTGACATTTAAGTATTTGTTGTTACAACATTCATGGATTAAAATATGTAGTTTCCATTGGTATGTAATATTTATGTTGTCATTTAACATTAAGGCTGCGTTTGCAGAGTAGTGAAGGGGTGTGGTTTTACTCCACTTTTTGACATATTCCAGTAATATCATGGTGGGGGACACCAGAAATGGGCTTAACACATTGTTCCCATGTGGGGAATCGAATCGGCAAGACGAGCGGAGACTTTAGCCATAAGAGTTTACCCTGCTGTGGACGTCGGAGTGATGAATAGTAGCCAAAACTTTAAGGCTGCATGGGCTAATACTACCAATCAATACATTTCTGACAATGAGTGACTACTTCAAAATAGACTTCAAAACGGCCATATAAACTATTTATATATTACATCTATATATGTTACATCCATTTGTATATCAAAGACTGCAAATGTTTCATGTGAGTAAATATTACATGAGAAAAAAATGAAATGTCACTGTCAGAAATTAGGCACATAGCAAAAATATATCATAATTTGGGGATCAACTATAGTACGTCTTAGTTTTTTTTAATTTTGAAAATAGCTTATATGAAACCTATCACTGTATTTGGACATTACATTTTTGGTCACTTAAAATACATTATTCTGGGCTTCCGTATTGTAAGTGCTTTTTATATTTCCCGCTTTGAGCTGTCATGTGTTGAGGTTCACGGATCGAGACCTTGGCATCAACCCAGCAAGGAGTGGAGAGAGTCGCTATTGCGCAAGTGCATATCGCGATAACCAATCATACATCGAAAGGGAAAACACATGACAAATACACACGATAGCTAAAAATAGAGATGGGGATTACCACATTTAACCAACAAAGGTCCAGTTTTGCCACACATAAACATAATCAGCTATTGTGCACAAATCAAAGTGTACGGAACTTAGGAGCCTGTACGATATTCGGAGCACTGACTCTACCAGCACTTAGTCGATCCTGTTCTTCCAACATCCATCTGTTATCTTGGGGTGTGGGGGCCCACAACATGTCAAACATTTCTTCTTGTGAAGGGACTGCTGACATTTCCTTGTGGAAGTATAGGACCTTCTAATGTCCTGCTGGTGCCTAATGCAACTTTACGTGAAGACTTCCCATGAAGACATGTTGCGACCTTTCTCATGTACAAGTATCTCTTTCACATGTACAGGCACAAAATCGCTCATGCTAGCCTGTTTGAGACGTACGCATAGACTCATTTTACACCTCAGAGTGTTTGGTCTCTACAAGTCACCTGATAAAAGGGTGAGAGTAACTCAGCACCTTTGTGGAACCTTCAGTTGTGCTAGAATGAAAGGCCAAAACTGGTGAATGCCTGAGACGTTCTCAGCGGCTATGTCTCTGAGGTACTGGTTGGCACAGTCTAAGTAAACATAGTCTCAGAGTATTTCGTTTCACTCCACCCCTGAGTCTAACAAAACCTAGTAGAAGGTCGCATCAGGTAACCATTGAGCGACCAATGACCGTCCAGTCAAACATGAGAGGTTAAATAGATTTAACCAATAAGACAACTGCTACTATTTAGGGGTCGGAGGGACTTTGTGTGTGCATCAGCCGGTAGTGAGCGTAAGCTAAATAGCATTCGGAATCGTTCAAAAGGTATGTGCAAATGTCCACTTTCGCGATTTGGTATCTGTGTTCTGATTGGTCAATCTCAAAGGTTACCTGACACGACCTCCAATAAGGTTTTGTTAGACTCAGTAGTGGAATGTAACAAAAAGTACTGAGGATAAGTTTACTTAGACTATGGTTGGTAAACACAATGTCCGATTTCCAAAAGCAGCCCTCCATTATGGTTGTGAGCAAGCAATTTTCATCTTGAGTGAGTGTAGATGCTGAACCTCTAACTTTGTGCAGATTTGAGGCTCATGGAGGTTTAAGTCCTCAGTCTTACAGCTCTAATCCTTACTGAGATGGTTGTCTGTGAGATTTCCATGGGTGTCTCAGTAGATAAGAGGATGAAAAGGCTCTTAAATTCTTATCTCCTTGTATTAGTGTGTTGGAGATATATTTGTTATTTTGATATCCTGTGTATCTTCTGGCTGCAGGACAGTAGATAATGCCGGCATGTCAGTCTGGTTGACCATGCAGTTGATTTTTAGCAATATCATGAAGTCTAGAGTCAAATTGTGTTCCACTAAAATCCAGAGCATGTATTTCTGACATCCGGGTTGCTGTGGCTGAGGTTTTGTGTGTCATTAATTCAAAGGATGTCCGTTCAGGTGGCTCATAGGTAGCACTTGTGAGATGTTGTAATACAACATTTGAATACCATGATAGCAACGTAAATAATCCGCCACATGAGGATGTGATGCTGTAAAGCCTTTCTGTTTTGCATATGTTTCAAATCGCATCCATTTTTCATCGTAGTGTGTGAGTAGATCTGTGAGGAACCATTGTCTACTGCCGTTGATGTTCTAGCGGAATATCTTCTTCTCTTTAAGCAAGCTTTGATACGATCCTTGCGTGTAGTTGAAACAATGACAGATGAGCTTGTTCGGTGGACGGATGGCCAAGAAGATTCCTCCATTCTGGCAGTTGTAGTGATGGTTTTCCTAGTTTGTCTATGAGTACTGGAAACCATTCCCTTGCTGGCCCAATATGGTGCAACCAATGTCAGTTGTAGCATCCTTGTTTGATTTTTTTATTACTTTCGGTAGTAGAACTGGAGGTGGGAATGCGTAAAGGTTCAGTCCTCCCCACATGATACTAAGAGCATCTATTACCCATGCAAACGCATTTGGTACCGGATACGAACGTTGGTATCTGATTGTTGAACCTTGTCGCAAATAGGGCTATTTGCCATGATCCAGATGTTTTCATTACATGAAAACCTGGCTACATGCTTGGCTATTACCATGCTATTACCATTTTATTAATGTTATGATGATATTTGTAGTGTCTTAGATGACAGTTATTGTTGACGTTAAGGAACACAGTAATAGGTTACGTCATATCACGCGACTGAGTATATCACTAAGTTTTGGAACAGATGTGTAGAATATGCCAGGTCAGATCAGAGTGCTAGTGCCTCTTGTAGAGTTGATGACCTGTGCTACTGAAAATGACACTTTTACGCTTCAACGCAACACAACTGATCATCTACTTCACTATGTTTCAGTGCTACTGGCTAGCGACCAGTTATCGCCATTTTTAAGTAGTTTTTAACAATTTGCTCCATTATTTCTTAACACAGTGAAGTAAAATTTGTCTTGATGATAGATCAGCTATTCACCGATGTTTTCTGCTTGTTTACAGTTGCCCATTGTGTTTCTCCAAAATGCGGTCGACAGGAAGCGTGGTAGAGTAAATTGTGCTTTCCAAACAGCTAACAAGACCAGTTATCGCCTTTTCTGAATTTTTATGTTATTCATCTAATTTGACACAAACTTGGTACGGATGCTGATATAAGCTTACAGGAAAACGGAGATGTCATTGCAGTGTTGAACTTATCAGACTTGACATTTTGAGTAGTTGTTTGCAATATTGGCAATAATTGTTTTCTCGGGGGAAAACTAAAAGATAAAGTTGAAAGTTGACAGTTATATTTTGTCAGTATCATCTGCATGGTATCTGTCGAGAACATAAAATGGAGATTTGGGTCGATTCAAAGTTAAGCGAATGAATGTTGGCATTAGGGGTATGTTCAGACAATTAAAATCTGCACTTTTTATGAACAAATTGTCACGTCATAGATTCACAATACAGCCTGGATTATTTTCATTCAATTCTCATCGTTCATGAAATTTCATGTCAACACACAAATGGTAACGTGACATACCCTGATGTGATTGCGTCTCTTCTTCCGAGGGATTCATATTTGTAAAGTCTACAACATAAATACTCACAGTAATTTTAACTCTTGTACTAACCTAACAGTTTTTGGATGTGTCAGTGTGTGAAATACTATGGAAGTACAAGTCAACCTGTCTGCGCAAGCATTACAACCATGTGTTGGCGATAATTGGTATGCAGCGATAACTGGTCCCTAGCCAGTATAGCGGTGTCCATATGTTTACGGAAGTGACGTCACAAACCACGCTCACTCAGACATGGGTAGGCAGAAAGCCACAATGGCTGATGATAACGATGGCAAACGGTGCCATGCCGGTGAAAGGCAAAGAATGGTCGGATTATGTACTTAAGATTTTATTTCTATCTGATAGACACTCCAGGTCAGCTCACCCTAGAATCTATGAGAGCCTTCAAGTCACTGAAAGCATATGAATATGTGGAAAGTGGACACCTTTTTCCGATACAGTACCACAATGTCGATGGCAAATCACCTCTATGTTTGCCGCATATCTGTTAAGAGAAAATTATGTTTGTGAGATGACTGTTCAAGTTACATACTGGATTGTCAGGAGTAAAGAATATATTGCTGATGCCTACCACAAGAGTGTCTAGAAAGTTTTGAAACCACCCTGTTGATGAGATTAGCATAGATCAAGGCTGCTTTTGTATGTGTTTTTTGTAAGTAGGAATTAATGTGATGACATGATAACTCAATGCCATTTAAAGACTTAGCTTACATGAAAGCTACTTCTTTATCTGTTTCCATAAGTAGGAAAAGCTGTGATGAAATGGTCACTCACTGCCATTTAAAGACTTTTGAACTGTAGATGCATGTGTTGTTATAGTTGACAAGGAAGGTTTGGAGTGGTGTTTATGTAACATGTATGACTGTGTGACAATATGTAAGCAAGGAAACAGGATGTAAGGGATTATTTGTTTAAAATTTGTATTGTTTGAAAGAAATGCAAGACAAACACTTGGGAGTTTTTGCATTACATTCTTGCTTAAAAAACGAAGACTTGCAGTACTGGGCCAGAGTACTGAAGTATGAAATCTGGATATTGTGAATATGATACTTTTCACAAATGTTTTAGAAAAATAAAGGTTGTGTACTTGTCTCCTTACGCAACAAACAACAAAAAAGAAAAAGAAATACAGACCGGGAAGAGTTGTTACGTATGAAAAGTCAACGATCAAATGTATGCAGTTTGTGTGGTTCTCTCGTGTTTATGTTTAACTTCTGCCTACCGGAAGTACTCGGGCGTTTCACGTGATCAAAACACTGACGTCACCGTGGTCTGTCTTATATATGTGTCAATAAATAATGTAAAACCTTTCTGAACTTTTACTCTGTTTGGGCCATGTGACTAAGAATAAGGCCCTTTTGGCTTTTTGTCACAGCCCATTTGACTTTCACCACGTCGCTTTTTACTTTTTCCATCTTATCTGCTCTTTTGACTTGGCACTTCCCGGTCCTTTCGTCCTTCGGCCCATTTGACTAGTTCCCGTCTAATGATTGTAAACGATTGCTTGCTTAGTCAGATATGGGATCTGTGTCGAATTACATGTTACATATCCCAACGTGCTACTAGTACTACAAAACAGTAGTCCCTCCCAGAGGTGAGTGAAATCGGGGAAACAAGAGCAACATAACAAATATCATCACAATGAAGGTGTGTCTTGCCTATCACTTGTAGTATAAGATATCATCTATATCAGACTACCGTGCAAATGGTTATACTTACAGTATCTTTATCCATTAACAATACTTTCATTCCAGGTCCGCTGTCGTCAATCATTTTGCTGATATATTGCTTAACTGCTAATATGACGTTCATTTTTATTTTTCGGAAAAGACGCATATATCTACACGTCTGTGGTTTCAGTATATGCCTAAGAGGAAGGCAAAATTCTTCCCTGTCTTCTGGGTTACCTCCCCTGTTTCAAGTCATAAATGCCGAACTGACAGAAAAACGGATTTGAACCTAAACATATGTTCACTCAAATAATCATGAACAAAGAAATATATGGTCGTCCTAAACATATGGCTGCTTGATATTTTATGATCATTAGAACAGTAGATACAAACTTTAGTTTTGTATTATTGCATTACGTGCGTACCGCCTTTCGTAACTGGTTCAGTCTGAAACGTCATGATAGCATAACGGCACCTGCAATAGTTTTTGTTAGCAGGGAGAACGTGAGCTTTACAAATATGTTTATCGTAATGTGCGATTATAAATTGTAGACATTGCAGTTTAACCGACTGTGTTTCACTTTAAGCTGCTAAAGGTCAGCAGCAGCAGCGAATACAATCCTGGACCAGTATCTCGATCGTATTATCACTGTGACAACCTCTCTTGCGAGGAAGAAATCACTATGTTACAATTAATTAAGTTGTGTCATGCAAAATCCTTTTAGTCATCAATGAAGAGAACTAGATTGGTGTTGAACCACCCGATTTATAGGGATACTGGTGCGGAGAAAACTGATTGTTTCGTTTGTTATTGTTTTCCTCCTGTGAGTGCCCGGAATATATCCCGGGCCAGAACTCATAATTGGATAAAATAACAATTTCACTCTTGGAAGCGAGGTTGGTGTCCATAATATTGTCACTTCGACCACAAGCTTGCGTGCGAGGATGAAATCGTTTTGTTACAATTAACATATTTCCTAGTAACTAAGTAGCTTCAAATTTTTAACTCGGTGAAAACACATCTAAATAGCATATTTTCAAACTTGGAAGCAAGGTAGGTGTCAAACCACCCGATTAAGACGTACGGGCTTCCAAAACGCTCACTTCGCACTCACAAACAATATATTATTTAGCACGAACTGAGGGGTCCCGTGGAAAACTTTGCATGGTGACGCCATCACACGACATCTGGGAGCTTTTGATGGCAACAACGATTCGACATGTCTTTGTTGACGTCAGGAAATCAGCAAATAGGCGAGCTTGTTACACATTTTTATACAACCAGGGAGCCTATATAGAGGGGGAGAAGAAAGTCCCCGAAAAGCCGCTAAACGTATGTCTCGGGTCGTTACGTAACTAGTGTAGCCAATATGGTGGAAGCGTAATGTTTACTGAGCCCGGTTTATTTTCAACAACTGATTAAGGTCGCCGAGTGTTGTAACAACAGAAATCCTACATGTAGAAAATAGGTTAACTATTTCGTCACTTCAGTTTAAGTCAAATAATTGGTATTAGTGTCCGTATTAGGACAGTAGATTTGTGGAAAAGTATCAAGTCGGTATGTTATAGCTCACTGGCTTCTGTTCTCGATTCACCTCGAAGATAGACTAAATTGTGCTGATAAAATCTTCTTTCACCCATTCGTTTGATTTTTAGAGGGAAAACATACCTTTAGTCGTAGGGTATTTGCAAGTAATGGTGACAGTTTTATGACTTAAAAAGTTGTTAGGGTGTTATTGAGGTGTGTAAACATATGACATTTCGCCGATCTGTCCTGAATCGCCATTGAAATGCTACACGCCATTGTTTGAGTGTATCTAGTTATTTCTTCAAAAACATCTTTCACATACACCTTTAATACATATGATGGGAATATACTATCAGGTGAAATGTGTTTGCAAGTAATAGTGATAGTTTCATAATCTAAAAAAGAATGTTAGGGTGTATTTGAGATGTGTGAAAAATGTGACATATCGCCGATCTGCTCTGATTCACCATTGATGCTTCAGGGTTATAGTTCCATGACTTCTTTCTTTCCTGTTGATCTTATTATCTGACAAAACTGGAAAGGTGTTTTAGAACGCTTTGTGACAGTTTTACACTTTATTTTTGAGGGCAGTGTGACAGTGTCAGTTAACATTTTGTTAATGTCCATTCCATTCTCCAAATGCAATAAGATATCTGAATTAATTATTAATGTGAACAAAAATGTCTCAAAGTAAATTTCTTAAAAGGACAGCTGATCTTAACACGTTTTCTTGTGATATTCTTGCTTTCTTTAACATGTTCTGGGAGGTAAGGCTGAGGTGTATCATTTATTCTTTCATTTATTCGCATATTGACTTCTTTCTTTTATTCTTTTTCTTTATTTCTTTCATTTCATTCACAAAATTCTTGCTCTTAATTCTTACTATAATTTATTCATTCATTCATTGTAAAATTCCGACTAATACAATAAACTGGCTGAAGTTCTGTTAAACACAACTGAAGTTGCGCTGGGAATGAACCAAGTCACTGTGTGCGTTGGAGCATGACGAGGCACACGTTAATTAGTACAAATGGTAAAGGAAGCAAGCGAGTGACCTATCCCTGTTTTAGAGTATCCATGCACACACACAACAGAGACAATATCTATTATATGGTCTCTGCACACACACACACACACACAGAGAGAGAGAGAGAGAGAGAGAGAGAGAGAGGATCTGTTGGTATCTATATTTCTTCCAGTGAAATACATATAGTAAAAGCCATAAGAGCTACACGATCTATGTAGAAATGGTGAGGTGGGCTTTCGTATTGTTGTTTCATTGTGGCCATCCAACGTGGATTTTGTCGATTACCTCCCTTGACTAATGCTCATTTTCTCGTGGTACAGACCTTGACCTTCCTTTCCTACTCCATCAACAATATGGGTATGGCAGAAACTTTGATAGCAATGATTCATCCATTACAATCGGTCACTTAAAACGTGTAATCATTTGTTTTGTTTGTGATATTCGAAAGTTCGATAGCTGATAAGTACTGTCGACGGTGCAGTTTGTACAGAAGTTCGCTTTTCTTCGAAATATGCAATAGTAAGACGAAATGAGTAGTTCAAACACATGCATGATGGTAGACGAGTGTATTCACGAATACAACCGCAGTACTTAGGTGCCCACCCCTACCACCTCACTTTAATGTTTGTGAAACACGTGAAGTGTAATATTTGTATTCCATATGAAGTTACTTGTCGAAGAGTACACCTATTAATTCGTTATAAATGTGTTCATTTCGGGATGTAAGTTCACCAGCTTTTCAGATCGGCCAGATCGGTTCATTTTCTTTGAACATTGTTCGACCATGACATTAAAAGTTGCTAAAATTCCGAAAATGTCCTGTGTCTAAGGTCGTTGGCCTTGAACAGAAAGTTTTCTTGAAAAAAAGTAAGTCCGCATGTGAAAGGGTTTAAATAGGGTTATAAAAATAACTTGAACGTGATCAGTAACATTTTTGAAGATTCGAGTCAAAGTTCAGCAAAGATCTGCTTAATAAAAAGTTAATTTATAAAAGTAAATACTGTTTCTCTTAATCCAATTCTAATTGTTGATTGACATTTTTGTGTATACCCAATGACACATCAAAACCAATCAGTGTCTTTTTTTGTTTTGTTTCAAAATACAATTACTGTAGTCAAACGAAAACTGGCCAAGTCCTTCTTAACCGAAAAATAGATGATGTGCATTTGCATTTAAATTTCAGTGTTAAAGTTCTTATCTATCTTATTTATCTTGCGGCATAATGTATGACATTGATATGTTTTGTGTATAATAAATGACTTTTGTGATTGGTAGAAAACATTTTATACCCAAATTGTTTATAGATGTACCTGCAAAATGATGCTGAAGTGGTGTAAATTTGTCCTGTGAGCATAGTGAAGCTTCCCAGGTTCAGAGATGCAACCTGCATGTCTGACATCCATGTGATGTCCCATTTTCATTGATGAACTGTCACATTACTGCAAGTCTAAAACATCCAGGGACAGGAAATGACACACTGCAGGGTGATTTTGTCTGTTTTGTTGTATGAATCTTTGTTATCCCTCCAGCATGTAATGCGGGGAATATAGTCGACACCTCGTCTGTCGGTCCATCTCTCTGTCCGTAATCATTTTTTCGGAGCATAATTCAGAAACCGTTCAATATTTTTAGACCAAACTTGATAGATATAATAATCTCAACCTATGATTGTGCCTTTTGCTATTTACAGAGTTTTGGCATTTTTATTGTTTTTTGTTGTGTGTGTTTTTCCATGGAACATTTTGGTGTGAGTCTTATGGTGGGGTAGGGTTTGTTTCCGGAGCATGCCTCAAAAACCGTTCCATATTTTTCTGTAAATATTGTAGATACATCAATCAGGGCCTGAAGTGGTGCCTTTTTGCTATTTACTGGTTTTTGTGATTTATTATTTTCTCGATTTCCATTGAAACAGACCCGTGAAGGTCCCGGGGTAGAATAGGCCTTCAGCAACCCATGCTTGCCATAAAAGGCGACTCAGCTTGTCGTAAGAGGCGACTAACGGGATCGGGTGGTCAGGCTCGCTGACTTGGTTGACGCATGTCATCGGTTCCCAATTGCGCAGATTGATGCTCATGTTGTTGATCACTGGATTGTCTGGTCCAGACTCGATTATTTACAGACCGCTGCCATATAGTTGTAATATTGCTGAGTGCGGCGTAAAACTCAACTCACTCACTCACTCCATTGAAACAGTTTGGACTTAGTCTCAAAAAGGAGGGATGTACTTTGTTTCCGGAGCACAATTCGAATACTGTTCAATATCTTACATCAAAACTTGGCAGATATTTGAAGCAGACCACAAAGTGGTGCCTTTTTCTATTTACAATGCTTCGGCATTTTTATTTTTCCTGGTTTCCATTGAAATAATTCTGACTTAATCACAGAATGGAAGGATATTCTTCGTTTCCAGAGCACAGGTTGAAAACCATTTGATATCTTTCAACAGATCTTGGCAGATATATGAGACAGATTTTAAAGTGGTGCCTTTGTCTGTTTGCAGATATATATGGCATTTATATTTTTCATGACTTCCATGGAAACGAATTTAAACTTAATCTAAGAAAACATCAAGTAACTTGTCAGATGATTTGTCCTTTCAAGTATGTAGGTACCAGGGGGATGTGTCATCTTCTGATGACTTGTTTAATGTATGTATCGTTCTAGAAGTTCAGATGAACTAAAGGAATTGCAGTGGCAGTTTGTGTATAAAATTATGCAAAGGTTTATGGTGAGAATCACCTATGGTATTCAGGTTGATTGGGATACCATCAGCTCAATGAATGTTCATAGCATTCCATGTGCTATGCCTTCCTACTCATAAGCTTTTTCATTTCTCCCTCCCAACCTTTCTATCATGCAATCTTATAGGGAGTGCATTAATTGTCAGTATATAATCTTTGCCACGGCTGGTTTAAGCCTCAAGCTTCCATGCATATTCGGGGTATATACCCACATTCAACTGATGAAAGATGGCACCCACATTCTTTTGAAGCTGCATTCCTTGACCAATCTCTGTAGACCCTAAAACATATTGCGCTGCTTATGACAAATACGTAGACATAAATTTTCTGTAGGCCACAACCAATTTTATTATTATAGTCCAGACATTGGATGTACAGTCTGACTCAAAGCAAGAATGACAAATCTGAAAAATGACTTGAAATTTTTTGATGCATGTGCCCAACATATATCTCCTGTTATTTGTATTTTATTTTTTTTACCCACCACAGGTGTAAAGACTTTAAAGGAGGGGCACAATGCTAGGAGGAACAGCAAAAAATGTCCTGCAGGCTTATAGTTGATGGTCAGCCTCTGTTCATGATAGCACATGGTGACTGAGGCTGAAGAAGCTTTACATAGTGATTACTGAAGTCTTCTTGTACGTATTGATGAAAAAGGAGGCTGCATGATTCATTAAAATGCCTTCATGTTATTTACATTTGTTTTGGTTGACAGGTATCTCACGGGATAAGTGGCATAAAAGGAGGAAGACTGGTGGTCGTATGAACCAAATGCGAAAAAAGAGAAAGTTTGAACTAGGAAGACCATCTGCATCAACCAAGGTAAACTGACCAGATCAAGTTCTTTTTTTGCTCTTGTTTCAGTCGGTTGTATTACTGATGGTAGAATTTAATTTGCATGATTATATATATATATATATATTTAAAGACAATCCAATTAGCAACAACATGAGCATATACGCAAATGC
This sequence comes from Haliotis asinina, assembly GCF_037392515.1. Lineage (NCBI taxonomy): Eukaryota > Metazoa > Mollusca > Gastropoda > Lepetellida > Haliotidae > Haliotis > Haliotis asinina. Next base: position 47,285,523 of record NC_090282.1, read on the forward strand.
AATATGGTGACACTCTATTATATATAATATTCCAGCCATATAGCTGGAATATTGCTTTGTGTGGCATTCAACAAGCAACCAAATTGTGTAGTCCTTACTTCTAGTAAAGGAGACAGGGATAAACCTGGCTCAGAAAACATGTGAGATAAAATCATGAGATTTTTTCAAATCTTGTGAGATTTAACTGCTCATGATCGTTGAGAAGAAAAAGAATACGAGACAAATAAGACATTGTCATAATCAATTTCAAGTCAAGCAATCCTGAATTGCAATGAATCAAAAGTCTGTAGATCTACTAGCATCACCATTGGTGTCTGCATTCTGGTTGTCATCAAGGTCAATGACTTAACTCTTTCAACACCAGTCAACCAGAGACATATATTGCCATGGCACCGAATTCCTAGCAACTCTGAGGTCATAGTTGAAGTTTTTGTTTATCAAGAGAAAATATCAACTTATAAATCATATCATACACCAGTTGAAAGGACTAATCTTACTGTTTATAAATATGAAAGTTATTTTTATCATATTTTTCACGTAATACGACTACAACTGAAGTTAACTTTTAATGAAAATGCAGGCGTAGACATTTATATGTCTAGATGAACCACGGAGAAAGAAAAACCTGGAGCGTTTTTTTCTATTTGTAACAAGTCATGACATCCCCTTCACTTTTCCTTCCATATGTTCATTTATACACGATCAGAAAATTATTCAAGAAAGATTTCTGAAGTAATATGTATGGTTGTGTATTTCCCGATATCAGTGGCAATTCGCTTGGTAACGTGATACAACAGCGTGAAAAACCTCCGTTTTAAAATCTTTGTCTGGTAATGAATAACATGTGAGGCGATTCGTTTGAATGCGGGTATCATTCGAAAGCTCTGAACATCAACAAAATGACTGTATCCTTGCCAAGTGTTTTCATAGTTGTAAGAAGCGGTTTTATTGGATAAACATTGGTTTCTAATGACGCTTTTTAGCCTCAGTCTGCAGTAAGGATCGTGATTGGTTAACATCAGACAAGTGACCCAAGTCAGCCAATCAGATAACAGCAATGGATGCTGTTCCCCCACCCCCACCCCCACCCCCACCCCCTACAAACGAAAAAGAATGACATGACACAATCGCACAATAAAGATTGAAATAGTAAGTTATGATGTTCGTTAGACAATTTTTATGAGTACTGTTGTTGATTGTATTCTTCAGTTTCTGTGATTTGTTTAATTATATCCTCTACGCATTGTTGATTTGCTCGCTGAGAACTTGGACACGGACCTGTTGCCGAAGCATGAGAAGAGGTTTTTTTTCAAAAACATTGCGGAAAATAGTTTACAATTCTAATCTTGTCGATAAAATATGGCCATCTGAAATGTAATAAGTGTTGACAGGCATTATGAAGAGTGATAGATTTGATAAATGAATCATATGTTAGTTAAGTTCCTAAAAGTATAAATCATTTTGATTCAACTACTGACTGGTCGCTTTTTCGACCTACTACTCATGGGGACTGGTGATGTCTTGGCCAATTTTTCGGCCTACGGTGTTGAATGGGTCAAGTTTTTTCTTCATTTTCATTCGTAGTCTTTAAGAATTTAAAGATTTTAATATCGAATAAGATGCCGGTTTCGTTAGTTGCAAAACACAACTTCCGAATGCGAACTCTGTACGCCGTCGCACAGTGCATAAACAACACAGTACTGAGAGGTTCAGAGTTTGCCATACTCCTTGCAGCGCAGCTCATTTTGTGTAGCACTGTAACGGTGTTCGATGTTCCATACCAGAAGTTATGTTTCGAAGATTAAAATACGTAGAAAGCAACGGGAATATCTTTGACAGGACAAACTAACGACAAATCCTTTCTCAGTAAAACAGATTTAAAAACTTCCTATCATAGAGGTGAGCAGGATGCGATTCTAAATCGCTGCAGGTAGATTTGAGTGCGATTTTAAATCAACTGGTGCGAGAAAATCGCAATATCGCGGCCCAAGTCAATCCCTGAGGAGAAGGGAGAGGGGTGTGCATTAAGCATGCCGTTTTATTATCATTGTTTCTTCTAAGGCGGTTTCATTTCACTCGCATATTCTGTGACTCGAACCATAGCCCTTCATAGAATCAGTTCAGTATTTGTGGTCACCAGAACAGTTTATTGATGAATATTTACAATTTTTTTAATATGGGAGTGTGATTTGCTCTAACCCTCGTGTGCTTTCTTTAAATTAAGATATGAAAGAATATGTACTACCCTTGCAGTAATGCAAGTGATGTTAGTTTGCCAAGGCTGCACAAGGTACTGTAGATTATAACTGCTATAACATACCAAATTTGAGTGTCATGAGGTCACTGGTTATTGCTTTGACAAATTAACAGCATAGGCATTCCTTATTGTGTATCAACAATAACTACAATATTGTACTTGTAATTATTTGCATTCTTTGCCCAACATTTGTGATATGTATCACGTTCATGACCGTGAATTCATTGTAGCACTAGTTTCTCCTTACTTAGTTCTTTATCAGAGACTGTGTCCTTTATTCATACTGTGTCCAATTACCTAAAGTTTTACCCGTCATGAATGAAATTTGCTGGCCATATCCTGTTATCATACTGTAAAATGAACTTGCTAACGAATTCAAAGTAAAGACGTAAACATACCTTCGAAGTTAGGTCTTTTACTGGCTCCCTGAGTGAGTTTCTCGGCAGCATGCAATGTTAGAAGTTTGAATAAATGATAGTGGAGGCAGAATCCACGCACATCAGGATTAATGCGAAATGTGGGTGCAAGTTGACAAAATCACAAATAATTGCCCATTGGTTCTGCTCTATCAAGGTTGTACCGAGACCCGCACAGTGTTCACGATGGTGTTTCAAAGTAAAAGGACAATGGGTCCTGTAAGTTTCAGATGTCTGTCTGACCCACTGAAAATTCACAGGACCCACAGAATAAAGTTTAACAAACATTTCAGATTTGACATTTCTTATAATTGGCCTTGAAATTATTAACATTATATGATAACAAACATAAGATTTCTGAACAGCAAACAAGTGTCATATGCCACAAATAACAACCTCACACAAAGACATTGTGAAATATTCAGTCAGACACTGGGACTGGCAGGTTGGTGATTTCTATCTGACCGCTAGTGAATCTGTCAGAGGGTCAGACACTATTCGTGAACACTGCCGCAGCTGTAGTTTTGAAATGGCAAATGTATTTTTTTGCATGATTGATAGATTTGGGGAATCACAAGCATGTTGATCAAGCCTTTTGAATCAGTGTAACAAAGATTTCGAAACTATCAATTAGGGGCATGAAATTATCTGGAAGTCTTCTGTGCAATTGATTCGTTCATATATATAAAACCAATGCATTTGTTGCAAAGTGCCACAAAAGGCAACTATGCTTGTCGTAAGAGGCGACTGACGGGATCGAGTGGTCAGGCTCGCTGACTTGGTTGACACGTCATCGGTTCCTAATTGCGCAAATGCATCAAACCAACATGATTTGCTACAACCACAGTCAGATTATGACTACTAATGCCTTGAAACAATCTCTGGATACAAAAATGGATGCATTTGTTTTGTAATGACAAAAGTATAAAACTACATGCAATGTGATTGGATCTCTCGAAACTGACCAGTTGGAATCAGTTTTTGAAAGTGTATCAGATTTTCTCTTAACACTGTTGGCTTTGTAATGTCGTGTGAAACAGCTTGTAAATGAAACTGAAAGTGATGTGCAATGTTCTTGGTCTTCACAGCATTAACAGCTTGCTTGAGTGGGGGAAGGTAGTGCATTTTCTTACAGTTAAACTTAAGTCTGCGTTTTGAGTTTGCTTTAGTTCATGCATCAAAACAAACTCATAATGCATTTCAGATTTATGTTCAATGTCTTAAGTGTGCCAACATGGCCCGCCAGGTTTTTAAAGACACCATATGAACTTTAAGTGCACGAATGGCACCATTGCAATGCCCAGAATTTTACACTGATTTAGTGAAATTTAGTCTGCTTTGCCAACCAGAAATATATTCGTATAATTCTTCTTCAGTTAGGATCCAAGAGAATTCACACCGTGAGAACCCGAGGTGGCAGCATTAAGTTCCGGGGACTTCGACTGGACCAGGGAAACTTTTCTTGGGGTTCAGAGAGTAAGTTTTTCTTTGTTTACCATTAAAAGCCAAAAGTGAACTTTTCCTATCCTACCATTATCTTGACTTTAATTCTGCCTGAAATTATACAAGTCATCTAGGCTCTGATTTTTACATGCGGTATTAGTATAAGCATTGTCGGAACAAATTAAAGTTGCTGAAAACCTTGAATCTTACATTTGGTTTTAGTGTTTTGCTTCACATTTAGGCCAGACCAATTTTATTCATATCAACTAAAAACAATTTCAGTGTCGAGCTTGACAATAATTTCGAGTGTTTTTCACATCACATTAACACAGGAGTGGAGAAAACTAATTTTACATGTACATGACCCTGCATGTCATATCAGGATATATTTTAACCAGAATGTCACGTCTTACTTGTGTCGAATATCTTCAGCACCAGATAAACTGCCAGATTTTATTGAGGCAGGGGTCAGTGCTTAACAAATGGTAGAAATCAAGACAAGATAATGGCAGGCACCCCAGAAGACATCAGATGACTAACTGCATCAATGCCGAAAGGTGTATCTGTTGGTGCTTGTGCTGAAGGTGCAGACAGTATAAGAAAATGGTACTTGTTTATTGGTATGCAGATTCATTGTTGGGGCTTGCACAAGGCTTGTTTGTCTTCCCAAAAGTTTTACTGAAGTAGCCACACTGATATTGAAAAACTAGCGAACAATGCTTGTTATGTTGCATTTTTTAACTATGTTAACACCCACAATTACATCATAAAATGTCATGATAGTAAATCATAAACTTGCAGAATGTACTATTCATTCACACAAGGTATATATGACCTGTTGACTTCAGTATATCAGCTTCCCCATCAGTTGCCTTTTCCAAAGTGGAATAATTATGTCTATATTGTGTGTGCAGCTTGAGAAACTTGGATGATAGACATCTCTACCCTGGACTCGATTTAGTGCTTTGTTGCTTGCACTGTTGCAACCTAATATAACAAAGTTAAACGTGATAGATCACCAGGTACAAGTCAAGTTTTGAGTGGGTAAATTTCTGAATAAAACATCTAAATACTTCTGTAGTGTATTTCCTTCATTACATATTGTAATAAAAGGAGTTCATCTGGAATTTGCTACCACAGACATCCTGAGGGACACTGTTTGTTCCAACTATGGTAGGTTAAGGTCTGACAGGAGAGACAAAAAACACTGTTTCATTTTGTATTGTAAGAATTCTTTTGAATAGACAGCTGATCACAGGTCAGAAAATAGGTACAGGCCATGATCTCAGAAAGTTATTACAGTGCCTCTCTTCAACTTTGTAAAGCATGTTAACATTGTTTTTCCTAATATGAAGAGAGCCGATTTACAGCTGGAATGATATTGTATCCACTAGAGGTGTTGTCAGAATCTGTAGTGGGATCAGGATTTAGCAACAACTACCCAACTGCTTGCATCTAGGCTGGTGTTTCATTTGAAAGAAGTTATGTTCAGAGCTCCGGATAAGCTGCTTATATGGGATTTTACGCAGTGAAAATGACCAATTACGCATTGAAAACAAAAATCGTACTGTAAAAGGTGCACATTAAAAAAAAATGCATATATGTTAAAGGTTTTACATACATGTGTAAGGAATATATTTCTAAAACTTGCATGTGTAATGAAACAGACATCGATTGCCAAGGTGGTGTTGACAGGTAGAATGAGCAATGCAGCACAGAGTTCAGTAACCCGTGGTTCGCCTACGGGTATCCTATTTTAAAGAACAACTAAACTCAATTTTTTGGAACTCTTTTTATCACTGTCACCAGAGCCCTACAGTCATGTCATAGAAGGAACGATTTTCAGTTAAATGAATAGAAAATGTGTAGGAAGCTCGTCATTTTGCTGATTTCTCGACGTCACCAAAGACATGTCGAATTGTTGTTTTGCCGTCAATTGTTCCTTGGGGTCGGGTGATGGTGTCACTATGCACAGATTTCCACCAGATCCTGTAGTTTGTGCTTAAATTGGATGCTAGTGTGTGTGAAGTGAGTGTTGTGGAAGCCTGTGGTATATACTAAATCGGATGGTTCGCCCCCTACCACTCTTCCAGGATAGAAAATGGAGTTAAAGTTTCATCGAGTTAATGAAATCAAGACTGCTTACTACACATTGCTGACCAAAAGGATTTTGCATGGATATAACGTTTTCTTCCTCGGAAACGAGGTTGTGGTCGAAGTGACAATATTATAGTAAGTAATATTATATTGACCGCTTCCTAGAGTGAAATTGTAATGTTATAAGCAATGTCATGTAAAATCCTAATGTCCATCAATAAAATACATATGTTACTGCCAGTGAAAAGTAATTTTGATTTACTAATCTATCTAAACACTACCTTTTGACAAATCCCCGATTTAAATTCACAGAAAAACTAATTAATCAATCAGCGTGTTATCAGTTAATCTTTTGACCAGACCAAGACACAAGAAATGCCAAATGGGGGTCTTTGTCGGGTAATCTAAGTGGCGTTACCACTAAGTATACCTGTTATAAATTCATTAACTGACCATGAAGTGAATGATGACAAATAACGGGTAAGTTTATACCACCTAACACGCATTACAACCTAGCGATACCAAGTGATTTTGACAGAATCGTCTATGAAAACAAGGGTTGTAACTCAAAAACTAGGCAAAGCAGAAGACAAAACTAAATGATAGTAGATTGTGAGAACATACAGCTTTCATTTTTCTCAACAGCTTTCGCGATTTCAGGTTTGTACAAACCTGTAAACGAAATGTTTAACCCCAGAAATGTAGATGAATACGGCACAGACCCTCATTTCTATACCTACAATCATGTCACAGAGACGCGCCGCTCTGATTGGTTGAAATTTCGTTTGAGATGTCAGCAATTGATTTTGTATTTGTAACCTACTAGAGTATAAGTGATCTTTAACATTGAATGTTTGCTAGTAATTTGCTGTTGCTGAACGCAGGGCTGCGTCTATGTTTTGGCCCATGATCACCCATTGGTCAGATTGAAAAATGATGTGATCCGTACGTGTTACCGTTACACTTAGAGACAGTTAACTAGTATAGCCTTCACCTTCACCGTTAACGTTCACACCGGTGCATGGACAGCACATCTTTTCCCTTTTATGATGATATATCAAGTGTTAGGTCCTAAAATATTTATTCCATGCTTCTATGGTACACCTTGGATAGGCATGTCGTTTTGTTGACATTTTACAATCTGTTATTTAAGTCTGGCAGTATGTCTGAGTATCACACACTTTTAAAACTGCGGTGTATTTTCAGTGTATATGTACTCAAATCATTTTAGTATTACGGCCGATATGGCTGCATTCATGCAATTTACAATGGCGGGGAGCTGATGCGGTGCGCGAAATGTGAAAGTGAAAGTCTTTTCATGTAAATTTCAGCAGGTCATTTATGGTGGGGGTTAAGATTTTGGACAACACAGGTATTTAGCAGGTACAGAGGAAAGTGAGAAACAATGGTCAAGTAATTGTAAAATAACAGTAGCGGACAAATTATGCCAATCATCTCCTACATGTAGCCAACTTTCAATAGCGATAAACGTGGACATAACTAAAATCTGCTTTTTTATGTCTGTAATGGGTTTGTGGTGCACGAAATATAAATTCACTGTATAGGCAAATAATACATAAAGATATTGCAAATTTCTTCAATGATTGCATTTTAATTATCAATTAAGTGTATGAATTAACATGTTTTGATTTTCTTACATTTTAATAAAGGAAATAATATTAAAAACATTAATTTATTGAATATACTATTTTAGACACAGAAGGAGCAAAACTACCATTAGGTTAAGTACATATTGAAGGGCACTTTCCCAATTCTATTTTCATTACACAACATAACATTACATACATTCATACTGATAATATATTTCAATATCTAACATAATAAATGGTACTGTTAAGTGTTGTCAGCATCAAATGGTTTACATTTTCCTGCAGACAAGGTGTCTACATACACCTTGTCTTCACAATGTTCAGATTATTATAATAGTCATGAAAAAGCTCATTTTATTTTTAGAGCTCGCTCTTATGTTTTGTTGCATTAAATTGATTTTTCAAATTCTAACAAATATATCAATAAAGTCAATATCTTTTCCCACTTTACATTGTATCTGCACTGTACAATGTTCCATCTGATTCCTTGTATGCTGGTGCATGTGTACTTTTATATTACATTACGCATGCTTGACTTTATTCAGACATTGTACATTTTACTGTTAAATATGTAATAATATATAAATGCATAAGCTTCATATAATAATTGTGGGGTTAAATTCGATTTTATATCATCTAAAACATATATTTGATAATAAACACATTTTCTGTGTTATTACTAACAGACAGACATAGCCTAAAAAATTTTTTAAGAACTGTTGAATGAAAATCAGAAAGTTAGATAGTAAATTGTCTGTCATGGGAAATATTTTGTCAACTTAATGTTACCAAACAAGGAACATATACTTTATCATACACATCTGCCTGGGCGGTCAGAATTATATGTTCGCTGAGAGAAATCTCTGTAAATGACTAATTATATTAAGAGCTTTAAGCTGTGTTAAACTTTTGTAAGAAATGAACCAATAAGTTTACATATATAACATAACTCACGATACTGACCGGTGGACATATTTTTCAAGGAGGAAATATTTTATTTCAAGCTATGATGACTGATGTTTCTGATGCAACCGACTAATTGCTTGGATAATAGGTGAATGGCACTTGCATATGTAAATATACAGTAATATATATAAATATGCATAAAAATATACAGTACGTAGTGTCAGAATTTAAAAACAAAATGGATTCAGATGAGTGAGGAACTGCTGCTTAAAACGTAATATATATGTTTTTTACTAACACTTATATTCTATACAGAATTTTTTCAATTGTCAGGAATATGTAATGATCATAAATTCTCAATGAAGAACTTCCAGGGGATGCTTGTTTGCTTGAGGTGTAGCCCTGATTTTTTAACATTGAATCGGTTGTTGTATAGGAACTCTTTGTAAGATTTTAAAGTGTCAATAGTTAAAGGATTACTGTTGGGAACAACATAAGGGCTGATAACATATACAAAAAGAATTTTCATTACTTCACCCATGCTATGACACTGGAGACTTGCTCTGTCCGTGTTCTGTCATAGGAAATGCTGTGACAATATAGTGACTTTTCATGGCGTTTTCCCTGTTATCTTCTATTGTGTCAATTCGTACTGAATTTGGAAATTAAACAACGGATGCCTTTCTAAACTAAAAATCAAAACAAAACATGCATCAGTTAATGGGTTTTCGTTGTAAACAATATATTTTTTAGTTAATGTGAACACGGCAACGCGTAAGCTGGGTTCTGTCTTTACATGTAGCAAGTTGTCGCTGCGCACATTGACTCGGGAACCAGACCGGAAACGAGAAGTTGGACCGTCTTAAAAGGAGAGTTATCGCCCCTCGCAACAAAAAGATCACCCATTTTGAACAATATATTGTCCAAAGTAATCAATGAACCTACATCGAAACAAAAAACACTATGGCAACAAACTCAAGCTGAAAAAAAATGAACAAGTGGAAGCAGAAATGTCCGTGGCTACTTTTCGAAACTATTGAAAATGAAATTAAGTTCTGCTGCATGAAGTGTCGATTAGAAAAATGTAAGATGTCAATCAAAAGTGAACACCGAACATACAGATTTCTAGCATTATCACACATAATGAAAGCATGGAACACAAACATGCTAGTTCTCACTTTTAAATGGAGAGGAAATGGGATAGAGTCGATGTAAATATGCTTGAAATTGAAGATGAGGATAGTTGTTCTAATGATGACAAGATTCTTTTTAACACTGTTACGCTGCCAAGTCAGAGTTACCATCTGATAAAAAGTAAATGGATTGTTGATGTTGCAATCTACTGTGAAATATAAGAATCTCAGCTGGTCAACAGTTACAGATATGCAGAAGTCAATTTGCCATATACTGACAAAGACACTTGTAAATGACATTAATTCATCATGGATATTTGCTATAATGCTTGATGAGAGTACAGATATGACTGTTGCAAAACATTGTAGCATTTGTGTCAGATACATGAAAAAAGGAGAACCTCTCACCAAGTTTTTGTGTTATGAGCCTATCAATGATGGTTGTGCCCATATAATTGTTAACTGTGTGGCAGCTGAGTTGGAGAAGTTTGGGTATAGACCTAACAAAATGTGTGTCACTATCAACTGATGGCACTGCAGCAATGGTGGGAAAGCGAACTGGTGCAGGGAACAAATTCAAGCAAAATACTCACCATTTAGTGTACAAGCCCATTGCGTGGCCCACAGGTTAAATCTAGCATGTGTTGACTCAATTAAGAAAAACGAATACCTGATGAAGTTCAGAGACAAGTTTAATGGACTGCATAATTTCATTACTGCATCAAGCAGTAGGACACTTTCATTGAAGAAGATTCAAAAGTTGCTGGAGTAACCTGAGCTGACTGTGAAGGAACCGCATTCTATTCTATGGTTTTGACTGAAGAAAGCTGTGTAGGCAGTGTTTGAAAGTTATGAATCAGTCCTCACAAGGCTTTCGAAATTTGCAGATAAAAAGAATGCAGCAGCAAAGGTTTGCACAAGTACTTTACCAGCTACAAAGTAGCACTTGTCACTGCGTTTATGCTTGATGTTCACACAGAACTGGCAGTTCTGAGTTGTAGTCTGCAGAGGCAAAACTTACTCTTCAGTGAACTGAAGCCTCTTATTGAAGGAACTCTGTGTAAAGTTGAAGCTATGGCGGGTCAAGATGGCTAGGGCTTGAAAAACATAAAAAGGATTCAAATTGATGACAGCAAAGCATCTGTTAGTGGGTAAGATTTGTTGTACCCACAAACCATGGATGAAGAATTTGAAACTCTGAGAATGGAGTATTTGAAGAATATGACAAATAACATTAAGTCCAAGTTCAGGGAAGAGGACAGTGTCATATTTGTGGACATGAGCAAGGTGATGGAGCCGCTCAGTCAACAGTGTACCTGGTGAAGAGTCAGACGATGCTATTGCAGTAATTTGTACATCTCCGTGACTTGTATGGCACCCAGAAAAATGTGAAGGTGATAGAAGGGAACCTTCAGGAAGGACTTGCTGAGCATGTAAAACAAGTTAGTTCCCAACTCCTTGATGAGTGGCCCAGATTGAAAGGTATGATAAGTGGCCCATATTGAAAGCTTCCACCAGCTCAGCACAGCTCTGCAGAAGAGTGACTCTTCTCCTTAAAAGATGCTATGCCTTGCCAACATTGCACTCTGTATGCAACTCACCAGCTTTGAGTGTGAGAGGAGTTTCAACGCCCAGAACCGTCTGAAGACAAAGTTCAGGGCTTCTTAGTTCCAGCACATTGGATCTGCTTCTCATGTTAGGCCCACCTGTGAGTTCATTTAACCCCCCATCCCTCCATTCATCACTGGTTTAGAAAACGAAGATGTAAAGGGAGACTTTTCAGTGATTACATTTACAAGTCTCTTGCTGCTAAAGTACCTAAATCCAGTAGCCAGACCTAGTCAAAATACACAAGGACTGTAACTTTTCTGTAATGGTGAACAGAAGGAAACATGAGGATGATGTCAAGTTCCAGAATAATAAAATCGAAGTCAATAATCCATGCCTTGTTATTGCTTTGTCAATGATGATTTTTGAGCACTCAACAATTTATCATGAACAATGGTTATACATTTAAGTAATACTATGAGCTGTTTAACTCAAATGCATTTATGTAGCACCTCATATCCAACTAAAACAGTTGCTCACTGACACTTTACTAATATCCGTTGGTCACCAGAATAAGATGTCATTTTTCTGGCATTCCCCTCATCTCAACTCCCTGCTGTGTATTTACGTATTGGTCACTTAGTCGCAACACTTTGTCCAGGAATGCTTTAATTAGGTGTATGCTAACATACCATGCCGAGACAAACTTGATGTTTTGCAAAGTTTCTAATGACATATTCCGGTAAGTAAAATACACACTTAAAACAGTTGGTAACGGAAACTGAAATACCCAGCTAATTTTCATCATAACCACTCCAGGAAAATAGAGTGGGCACATTTGCAAAAGCTTATCTGGAGCTCTGCATGTTTTTCTCCTTGTGCATGGGAAAGTACATTGGGAAGCAGAACACAATAGCCTGTGTGCCCATTAATGTATTGTTGAGAAACATAAAATTTCATATTTCAAATACACTGAACAACAGGATTTATGACTTTCAACACTTCCCTTGAATATTTTTCAATAAGCAATTCCTTTTTACCTTTTTCTGTTTCATACACTATGACATTCATGTTAACCTTTAGCCTGTTGAATTAGTTTCAGCATAAGGCGTTGGTAAGAGGGTGGGTGATTCCAAACAGTCGATGTGTCACTAAATAAGGAACAACTGAAAAAATATTCAGCTCATTAATACTTGATAGAAAAATAAACATTATTATAAAAACATATCCAGGTAATTTCAAACGTACAGATATTAATTATAAGACAAACATAAATAAAGTAAATTTTCCTGAATTACTCGATTGACAGCCGTTTTATATTAGGAACCGTATAAATTGTCCAATTATCGCAAACCGATTTCAGTATTCTTACTACTGATATTTCATAAGTATCTGACTTTAATTTGGTATATTTGTATCGGCAAATATCAGCGCGACGACAAATTAAATTCTAAATTCTGGGGAAAAAAATCGAAAACGTTCGTCGTAAACAGATCATATTTTCGATGTCATGACAGGTCTTACTGAAATGGCACTATTACGTTTTTTATTTAAACGTGTCATGTCATGAAAATAGCAGAATAAAATACATGATTTATAAACATTCATGAGTGCAAATTTCAAGTGTTATGGTTCATTAATTTTTGCACAGACCCGCAAAAAGACGGTGTTAGATCATGTTACACGTACGAAAAACAAACATGGTGCGCTTCGTCCAGCTACATAAAATATAGCTTTTTTGGTCAGAAGAAAGATTACAGAACTCTTCTGTGTAAGACCTGGCGAAAGAGGGAGATTTTCTCATTCTACAAGTGTTCCATGTATCATTTTCCGTTTAGTATGAAGAGAGACAGACTTCTTTTCTAGTAAGTGCAAAGGTCACCGGACGTGATGTCAGACAGGGATTGCCTGATGAAATTCATTCGCTGTTGAATATTAACGGAAAAGTTGGAGATATTTTGTCTGACAAACTCAAATTTAACACAAATAACTGTTTAAAATGATAAGTCAGAGCTCATAGAATTTTCTTGGTGTGTTTTGGACCATATAATTCGCACATAGCCGAACCAGTTTGACCTTGTATGCTCCCGTGAACCCGGAAACAGTAGTCGATCAACACTGCAGATGCAAGTTTTTCAGTATCTCTTATTTGAATTTTTGTTCATATTAGGCACATTACTTTATTGTCCACTGAATATAAAAGATAGCAAAGATGTAATTGTGATTCATATTGATCCCAGCTTATTCTTTTTTTTTTCACATGGTCCGACACAAAAACGTTTACAAACATCATTCTCAACAGGTGTGCGGATATGGGCGTGGCATTTGTGTTTCAAAATAACATTCAAGCTTTTCATTTTATGACGATGCAGTGTAGTAGGAACTGCAGTATACATGTTTTATAAACTAAAATATATTTTCAGTTATAGTTTCACATGAAATCGGAGATGAGTTGATAAATATTGCGTTCATATTGCATGATTGGAAAAATTATATGTCTCACTTCAGAAAAGTTGAATTACATTCATAATTTTATGCAATAAATTAACGTTCTTGTTGAATAATTATGATGGATTTGTCAATGCTTTGTTTCATAACTGGTTACAACTTTAAATATTTTCATATATTTTAATATGCTATCTGATACTAATAATATGACAGTTATTTTTCTCTCCCAAATAGACAAGGGCAAAGACACTTAAAATCTGTCAATGCACATTAGCAAAGTGTAAATAACCAAATTTTAATTAATGTCTTTCAGTAATGTGTAAAACTGACAATTTTACACAATTCTTTAATACAACTACATGTATGCCATAAAATATATGGATAGATGTTACATATTATTTTGTGTATTTTATGTCTTTATAATATCGTGCCAAAATGTACATCAATTACAAATGGGTGATGAGCTATTTTAGTTTTGAACAGTACCACTTTGTTTGCTGAATTATCACGAATCACACATGACTAATGTCATTTATGTTGCTGCAGTAACAGTATATTTATCAGAAAATGTTATCATTTGATAAGAAAGGAAACCATATACATATAATAAGTTATATTGTCTCTGGTGAAAGTAAACAGGCTTCATATTCTTTAAATATATATTATTCTACCGTATTGTCCTTTCCTGGGTTTAGGAGCAATGTCACAATGTGAAATGAGTCTACTGAACTTTTAAGGATTGTTTCTGTTTGCTGAAGTGTCTGATGGTGATATACTCCAATTGTTTAGTGTTCAATAACCTAAACCATCATAAAACAAGAAATATCAAGAACAGTCTTCCTTGAATAACAAAATGCCAAGGACTGAGCAGTCTTTCGTTTAAGATCTGGAAGCATTTGATATATATGTCTTTGCCATATACATATGGCAATGAAAAAAATCCAAATTGAAATCTTAATGAATAGCTCCAAACTGGACAACAAAAAACACTCACTGCAGAGCTCAGTATTAGGAAAAAGAAATTTACTTGTCCCTGGTGCCACCACATGATTACCGTGATGCCACAGACTAACACAGGTTACACCTCCTGCTCAACACTTAATTATCTGTCACTTGTAGTTTTGATATTCCATATTCAAAACATCACTTCAACAAAATTATTCTAGGTCTGGTATGATAATTACATATTACTTCATGAGTCTGTCTTTCAGTCACTGTCAGTGGAATCATTGCTCCAAGAGTTTGGACCATCAGTCTGTTTCCCAGATGAAGTCTGTTTTAACAGTAAAATATGAACATAGACACTGTGCAAGTAGGTAAAAAGTATGGCCATAAGCATGAGATACATTTTGCAGTTCAGATTGCACTAGTGCAATATCTAAAAGCGGTATGGAGCCACGGACTGAGCCACATGACATGATTTTTTTATACAAATATGCACATACGTCAAACAATTTGATCTGAAACATTACCTGCATTATACTAGGTAGAATTTACTCCGAAAGCACTGCTGTTTGGAGTAACAAAATAATTTCAATTTTGCTCCAAATTCGTGAACAAAAGATGTGATGTTCAGCTGTTTTAATGTCTAAAACAAATACTGATTCACAAAGACGATGACAGTTGTTTTCTAAGCAGTAATTAATTTTTATGAAATACATTTACTGCACGTTACATTCTCACACTAGCTCTGGTTTCGTTCGTTTCTGCAAAAGCAAAAATGCTTTTATTCATGACATCTTCAATCATCAAAATTGTACTTCTTGTGACGATATACACAGAACAATATAATGTTATTGTTACGACACACTGCGAATTTTTAAGTCTCCCTGTGTCAGAACAATCTTTGAAAAAAAATAGACCGTGAAAATCATCGACTTCGGATTTGCTAAACTAAAGATCAACACATTGACGGCTAACTAAGAAATACTACAACACAGGCAACAAATGACAACTGCTATTGAACACAACTAACAGTAAATAACTGAGGATGACTGAAAGGTAATTTGGTGGATAGTATGGATCTTACGGGAATTTGAATCAATTTAGAAAATGTATCAATGGTTGTTTTCCAACTTGTTTATATTTTACCTCCACGAGTGCCATGCCGTGTACACGCTTCCGGTTTCATCAAGAGTGGGTACAATTACAAATATTGTGATATTGTTTTATGATCTGCATTGTATAGGTACTGAGTCATTTTATTTTCAATATATATGAATTCAGATTCTGCTTATGAATGTGTATTTTCAAACATCCTTTGTGTCTTGTCACTTACAAAAACCGCAAGGTTGGCCACGCCCTTTCGGGTCACCTACGGCTGTCAACATTGTGAATGTTCGAAGGTTTATCAAACAAAATCAAAATAAACTCGCTAAATATGGTAATTTCTGTGCAGAGACAATAACATTTACCTATTCACACCATGTAATTAATTCCAGATAAAATAGTTGGATATATCAAAAGGATGGCACATTTTGTTCGGCATCATGATGCATGTGGACTTGTTTGTTTACCGACGTTGCCATGATCGTTCCTGTTCGTCCAATCTATGATGTAACATTGAGATTGGTTTTGTTTGTAATTATTTAAGCCGAAAGTTAACAATTTTTAGAAAATGGGAGACGTGAGCTTTTTCTTCGTCAAAGAACAAAAATATTGATTGAACTGTCAAAAAATATTTCATTATGAAGAAAATATTAGACTGGGTACCACTCAACGCGGTGTGCTTGAAAGTCAACAATGGCCATTATTTTCGACTGCATGCCGAGAAATTTGGCGATAACATTTTTAATTCGCAGGCGTTTCGTTTTAAGGTACATATACATATTAAAGATTATATATTTATCAAGCTGAGAATTCGTGCATTCCATACATAATTCATATGACACGTAAATCTGACTTGTTGAATAATTATTGCAAGTTTTATTTGGAGATGTCATTATCCTGGACTCCTGTCGAATGGGTTCGACGGCAGCATTGAGAGGATTAAAGTCAAAGTTAGCAATGAAAATATGTGTGCATTTGAACAACTACAGTGCATGGTATCAAGAGAGATTGACTAGTCATGGTTTTGTTGCTGTTCAACTTCATCTTAAACTGCAACCTTCACTTTCATTATTTAACTTTGATTAGTTACAGTGCTTGTCAATAAAGTCTTAAGATAACCACTGCTCCATTTATTGCAGGTATCACAAGAAAAACACGTATCATCGATGTGGTGTACAATGCCAGCAACAATGAACTCGTAAGAACCAAGACACTTGTAAAGAGCTGTATCTTACAGATTGACTCCACTCCTTTCAGGCAGTGGTACGAGGCCCATTATGCCACACCTCTTGGAAGGAAGAAGACTGTCAAACTGGTATGTCACACACCTTTTGTCTTCAGTGAAAAACTATTGGTTGGATTGTTCTCAGCTACTTTATCTAAAAGGTGTACCCATTAAGTTCAGGTTAGAATTGGTTTTCTGCAACACATACATGGTGTTAGAGACAAGTAATGGATTCAGGTGATCAGATTTGCCCACTTGGTTTCCATGTGATTGTATCTTAATTATGTAGATCGGTGTTTATGCTGTTGATCACTGGATTGTCTGACCCATGAAGGTCCCGGGGTAGAATAGACCTTCAACAACCCATGCTTGCCATAAAAGGCGGCTAACAGATAAGATGGTCAGGTTAGCTGACTTCTTTGACACTTGTCATCGGTTCCCAAATTGCACAGATTGATGCTCATGTTGTTGATGGCTGGATTGTCTTGATCATTTACAGACCACCACCAAATAGCTGGAATATTGCACAGTGTGGCGTAAAACTAAACTCACTCACTCACTGGATTGTCCGGTCCAGACTCTTGTTATTTACAGACCACTGTCATATAGGTGGAACACTGCTGAGTGGCATTGAACAGCAAACTAACCAACCAATCTGAAAATTGAGATGTAGTGTAAATTTTGATAATGATGCAGGCAACCCTTGCAGTAACACTCTTGGCAGTATCGCAGTTTTGATATAAAAAGAAAACAAAACAAAAACACGTTTCCCAGCCATCACACATCTTCATGTCATTAGAAGTAGCCTATCAGCAAATCAGCAGATGTGCCCAGATTAATCATTCAGTGCAGACTGTAATAGTCTTCATTTCTTGATACCTTCATAGTGACACAAGATTGTTGTCTTAAAATCTGTTGAGCCTGACTGTTCAGTTCACTGATTATATTTTTTCATCTTCATGTTAAAAATAAAACCCATGTACCTGTGAACTGTATAATTTTCAACTTTTACACACAGTTTTCTGAAACTTAAAGGTGACCATTTGTCAAAAATGTGAAGGACACAGAGCCAGTATTTATTCTCTATTTTGTATGTTATTTTACAAAGTTATGGGGATCAAAAAGTAAGCAAACCACAGTTTTGTAATAAATGGTATCAAATCCTATGTGTTGTGTTGACTTGTGGAATTGTTTTAATTCAAAATCATGTTAACTAGATGTCATGATAACTTGACAGATACTGACCTGAAAATTATAAAAACACATTTTATGGTTTAAGTAGTTAAATGTAAAAGAAATTGGTAGAAAATGACAATTATCTGAAATTTGAATTTTGTCTGAATTATCGCAGTAGTAGCTTGCAATTGTCTATGGACTTCGCAGTAGTAACATGCTATAGTCTATCAATATCACAATAGTTCCTTATATCCCAATAGTCACCTGTATTGAGAATTATCACAAATTTCATCTCTTGAACTCAAAGGACTTCTGTTAAAAATCTTGTCAAGGATAATAATTTTTTATTGGTTTACAGCTCACATTTTGCACGTTTTGAGATGTTTTGGTAGTTATGAAGTGCAAGTAGGGTTCTTATTAGCCTGGCTGACGGAATTTGCTTTGTGCAGGTTCTTCTTTCCATCTAAGCACTGGTATTTCATTTGTGCTATGTACAGGTTCTTCCATCTAAGCACCGGTATTTCATTTGTTGATGTGCTTTGTACAGGTCCATACCATCTAAGCACTGGTATTTCATTTGTTGATTCTTCTTTCCATCTAAGCCCTGGTATTTCATTTGTTCCAGACCGAGGAAGAGGAGCAAGTTCTGAATAAGGTTCGCTCCAAGAAAACAATGAAGAAGTACAAGGCCAGAAAGAAGACAGCCAAGGTGGAATCGGCTCTTGAAGAAGAATTTGCTACAGGCAGAGTGCTGGGTAAGTAAATTTATTTATACTTTTTCAAAAGCTTGTGTTTCTGTAGCTGTTTGAAAAGTAAAATTGTGTGTCAAGCAGTCATTTGACTATTTGAAATAAGCATCTGTTCCACAAATAGGAATAATAGATTTGTTGCACATGGAGGATTCCTTATGAAAGGAATGTTTGAACATTGTTGGGATTTGCATTTTTCTCAACATGACTTTCTGGACTTCTAATAATACATTCTTATCACATCAAAAAATGTGGCCCAATTTCAAAATAAAAAGATGGAATAAGTGGTGTGTCAGGTCATGACAATAGATGTATTATGGAGGTTTTTTCTACGTGACTAAATGTTGAATATTTCACTTGCACTTAACACATAATGGCTTGTGAACCCCCAGCTTACTTGCATAAGCTGATACAGTAATCACTTTGTTAATCTCTGTCCTTTCCTGTCAGTTTTGACTTGATCGTATATCTGTAAACTAACAGGTGTTCATCATGTAATATTTGTTAATCAGAACCCATATAACATGTTATATGCTAAGTGTAATCCATTATATAACATGTTACATGCTGACTGTACAGTATCCCAAAGATAACATATGCTGAGTGTAATGCAAAATATAACGTTTTTAATACTGAGCGTTATCCCTGATAAAACATGTTATATGCTGAGTGTTATCCCTAATAGAACATGTTATGTGCTGAGCGTTATCCCTAATAGAACATGTTACATAGTGACTGTAATGCCAAATATAACATGTTATGTGCTGAGCGTTATGCCAAATAGAACATGTTACATGCTGAGTGTAATGCCAAATAGAACATGTTACATGCTGAGTGTAATGCCAAATATATGTAGATTATCACACGACTGTTTGGGGATGGTTAATATCCTGCATTAGGAAAAAAACATATTTAGTGTTTATTCCTAATGCAGAATATTAACCATCCCCAAACAGTCTCATGATAACCTATTTATCATACAGTGTCATTCTTACTTTATATTTTTGATAAATGCATTTTCATTTGCCGCAGATCATGAAACAAAATTTCGTGGGATTTGCCTGCATATATATTACGTCACAAGCTCGGTGACACAAGTTTGTACTGATTACCCATTTGAGTGTTACATCATCTAGTTCCCAGTAAACTTTTATGTGAAAGAGCGCATTGCTGTCAGCAAATCTTAGCTTATGTTTAAAGTATAAGAAAAAACCTCGTGGAATTTCAGAAAATTTAAATACCCTTTTGAACACCAAATGCACTTTTATGTTTGCGTGACATTGTGCAGCTGGATTCCTATGCGGTCTTCTTGCTAACACTGACAGTTGGTCTTTGGTATCTTCATAAGACTATGGATTTCTATCTTTGCTTCATAACCTACTCCATCTATCATATCCAGGCACGAATTTTCTGGGATCAAAGGACTGACAGTACCGTAACCACGACCGGACTTGATCACCAATCCTTGACGCCATGTTTGTTTACACTGCGAAAGTAGTCCCTAAAATTTGCATATGACCTGTCTAATTTGCATCGGTATCCACATATGACCATATCGGATACCTAAAATATCCGTTGACTTGTATCCTGCCGAGAACACTATCCATTGTATGATAAAACATGTTGTGTGTTGAGCGTTATCCCTAATAGAACATGTTACATACTGAGTGTTATCCCAATATAACATGCTATATGCTGAATGTAATTGGTCCATGAATGTCTGGGGTAGAATAGGCCTTCACCAACCCATGCTTGCCACAAGAGGCAACTAACAGGATCGGATGGTCAGGCTGGCTGACTTGGTTGACACTTGTCATCGGTTCCCAATTGTGCAGATCGATGCCCATGCTGTTGATCACTGGATTGTCTGGTCTAGACTCTATTATT
This sequence comes from Haliotis asinina, assembly GCF_037392515.1. Taxonomy (NCBI): domain Eukaryota; kingdom Metazoa; phylum Mollusca; class Gastropoda; order Lepetellida; family Haliotidae; genus Haliotis; species Haliotis asinina. The sequence continues at coordinate 47,306,467 of NC_090282.1, forward strand.
AACAGACTGCCGCCATGTAAATGGAATATTACTGAGAGCAGCATAAAACTAAACTCACTCAGTGACTGTAATCCCTAATGTAACTTTTTATCCCCCCGGCATGTAATGTGGGGGGATATAGTGGACGCCTCTGTCCGTCCGTCCGTAATCACTTTGTTTCCGGAGCATAATTCAATAATTCAGAAACCGTTCAATATTTTTAGACCAAACTTCATAGATATAATAATCTCAACCTATAGTTGTGCCTGTTGCTATTTACAGAGTTTTGGCATTTCTAATTTTTTTTTGTTTTTCCATGGAACATTTTGATGTTAGTCTAATGGTGGGGTGGGCTTAGTTTCCAGAGCATGACTCAAAAACCGTTTAATATATTTTCTGCAAAACTTGGTAGATATGTGTGGCAGACCCCAAAGTGGTGCCTTTTGCTATGTACAAGTTTTTGTGATTTATTCTTTTCAGTTTCCATGGAAATGTTTCGGACTTAGTCTCAAAATGGAGGAATGGGCTTCATTTCCGGAGCGGAACTCAAAAACAGTTCAATGCTTTTCTGCAAAACTTGGTAGATAAACCAATCAGAAGCTGCAATGGTGCCTTTTGCTAGTTACAGGTTTTTGTGATTTCAAAAGTGTCTCAAAAGTGAGAGTTATGTTTTGTTTCCGGAGCAGAACTCAAAAACTTCTTAATATCTGTCAGTAAAACTTTGTAGATATGTGTGGCAGACTCCAAAGTGGTGCCTTTTGCTATTTGCAGGTTTTTGTGATGTATTATTTTCTCCGGTTCCATGAACACTTCGCTGACTTAGTTCCCCTTGCACAACTCGAAAACCATTTCGTATCTTTCAAAAGATCTTGGCAGATATACGAGACAGATTTTGAAATGGTGACTTTTTCTAATTACAGATATATGGCATTTATATTTTTCATGAATTCCGTGGAAACAGTTCAGATTTGGTCTGAACACAATGAGTAACTGTCGGATTATTTGTCCTTTCAAATATGGGGGGTGGCGGGGGGGGATATGTCATCTTCTGATGACTCGTTTGTTTTTCCATGGAACATTTTGGCGTTAGTCTAATGGTGGGGGGGGCTTCATTTCCGGAGCAGAACCTAAAAACTGTTATATATTTTTCTGCGAAAGTTGGTACATATATCAATCAGAACCTGAAGTGGTGCCTTTTGCTAGTTACAGGTTTTTGTGATTTCTTAGTTGCTCGGTTTCCATGGAAGCGTTTCGTACTAAGGCTCAAAAGTGAGAGGTGTTTCATTTCCGGAGCAGAACTCAAATACTGTTCTATATTTTTCTCCAAAACTTGGTAGACATATCAATCAGAACCTGAAGTGATGCCTTTTGGTATTTACAGGTGTTGTGATTTACTATTTTCTCGGTTTCTATGGAAACGTTTCAGACATAGTCTCAAAAGTGAGAGGTGTTTCGTTTCCGGAGCACATCTCAAAAACTTCTAAATATCTGTCAGCAAAAGTTGTTAGATATGTGTGGCAGATCCCAAAGTGGTGCCTTTTGCTCTTGACAGGTTTTTGTGATTTAGTATTTTCTCTGTTTCCATAAAAATGTTTCGGACTTAGTCTCAAAATGGAGGGATGGGTTTCGTTTCCAGAGCACAATTCAAAAACTTCTAAATTTCTCTCTGCAAAACTTAGCAGATATTTAGGGGAGACCCTAAAGTGGTGCCTTTTGCTATTTACAGATTTTTGTGATTTATCATTTTCCCAGTTACAATGGAAACGATTCTGCATTAGTCTCAAAATGGAGGGATGGGCTTTGTTTCCAGAGCAGAACTTGAAAACTTTTCAGTATCTTACAGCAGAACTTGGCAGATATATGAAGCAGACCACAAAGTGGTGCTATTTGCTATTTGCAGTGTTTTGGCATTTTTATTTTTCCTGGTTTCCATTGAAACAATTCTGACTTAAGCACAGAATGGGATGGATAGGCTTCAGTTCCAGAGCACAAATGGGAAACCATTTGATATCTTTCAACAGATCTTGACAGATATATGAGACAGATCTTGAAGTGGTGCCTTTTGCTGTTTACAGATATATGGCATTTATATTTTTCATGATTTCCATGGAAACGATTCAAACTTAATCTAAGAAAACATGAAGTAACTTGTCAGATGATTCATCCTTTCAAACACAGCGAGACCGCATTAATCCGGACACTTCTGTTTTTCATCAGAAACGTTTGGATAGTGAAACGTACGGACTAATGAAACGAACTTTTTTGAACACAACTACAGTAGAGTTACTTCCCTTTGACATGGCAATTCAAAAACATATACGAAGGTATACAAGTTCCAAAAGACTGTATTACAGTTTGTAGACATAACAACTTGAATATTCATATAACAGATAATCAATGCATACAATCATGTCTGGATAGATTATACATACACGTAACAAAACTCACTTGTGAAAGAAATCTACATGATAACAGTTCTGAATGGTGGAGCTTTTTACTTCGGACCAGACAGTTTTCACAAGTTGAAGTGCTTCTCAGAGACTAAGCATTTATGGCAGCATAAACTGGCAGCATTGTCACAAAGTAAGATCACGTGTCAACCACCAAATGATCGTAGCCAATCACAAAACATGTCCAATGTCCGAAATTGTGCCCTTGCTGATAGAATATCTGAATTCTTGACCACAATGTTTACACATAAGATCGAAACTGGCTTTAGGGTTTTCCCTCTATCGTGCGGCAGTAATTTCACATCTTTTACGCTTAGGGGCAGGACTTGCCATTATGACTGACAAGCGTCATGAGCAGCTGATCTCATTTTGACATGATCGGTGTTTTATGCAGCAAATAAGCATGACAGGCATTACTCAAACTAACAGAAAGTGAGACCTACTAATTGATCAAAATCACAAACTAACGACATGTTCAACTCTGAAGTGTCACTTAACAATTACCGCGGAATGGGGAGCACGGTGTGGAGGGATTATCCGAACCTTATTGATGTACCGCCGGAGTAATGGAGAAAAACTGTGTAATTAGCTAATCTGTTACCGCTAATTAACGTCCGGATATGGAGAGTGAAGCACCAGATTATTGAATCAACCGGTAATGAGTTTACATGGTAAACAAGATTGGTTACAGCAAGTTATTGTTCTGATATCGCGGGAATTGGATTGTCAGGGTCCGGACTAACGCGGCCTGACTGTATGTGGGGGCCGGGGGATATGTCTTCTTCTGATGACTCTTGTTATACTGAGTGTAATCCTAAATATAATGTGCTGGGTGTAATCCCAAATATAACATTTTCTAATGAGTTTAATCCCAAATATAACATTTTCTAATGAGTGTAATCCCAGTTCTAGGATGCTTCAGTGAAAGATTGACAATCCTTTATCAGACGATAATGTGCACTTTTTGCATTACATCACAATGTGTTGACGTCACTGTGCCATTACAGTCTGCCCCTTTGTAATTGAACTTTTTTGCATTACCTTATAATGTATCCAACGTCACAATGGATGCCAGTTGCCATCGCCTCGTACAGCCTCCCACAGTAAACTGCTTCGTCACATCCCATTTCTTGGTTTGCAGTTGCATCACACAGCTAACATCACTGGTGGAAAAATAACGTTTGTTTTCAGAAATATAAAATGTCTCATAGTCCAACTCAATCAGACACGGAGACATGTTTGCAGTGTTTATATTCCCACAATGCAATCGTGGAATGTCCCATGACTACTCAGCTTCAGCTGAATGTACTGATCTAAGCTTTCATTGGTAGCTGAAATGAGACGGTCATTTTACCTTGTATGGCTTAAGAGATTCACAGATATAATTAAAATGATCAAGAGAAGATATTCAACCTGCACATAAACCTTCACGAAACTGTTCATCATTTGTTGTTCTAGTAACGTTTGTCTTAACGTAGGGGGCTGACACGTAGGAAGAACAGTGTCAGTTAGCCCGGTGCGAGGATTCGTAATTTGGGTCACAGACATCGTCGTTTGTTATGTGCCATAGATTAATCAAAATTAGGCTTAGAAATGATTAAATACGACATCTTAGAAAAGATACACTATACAGTATACATGGTGGTAGAACCAACTGTATTTCTTAAATATAGCATTATATAACAAGTGTTATCCCAAATAAAGCTTTTTCTAACAAACATAGCATGTTATATACTGAGTGTATAGTCAGTTAGGCTCAAAAGCGGACCCATGGATTGCAGTGCAACTCAAAACGAATAAGCGTAACATACTCAGTGAAACGCTGATCACAATCAAAACACCATACCAACTCGGTGAGGTTTTTTCAGAAGTTTTGCCCGAAAACTAAAAAAGTTTTTTAATGATAATTCATTACAGTTCAGTGTTTATTAAGAGGGAGGCGTGCCAAGAAAGGCACAGCTGGGTGTTGGAGAATCATGTGCACAAGTGCCAAGAAAGTTATTTATTTATAGATAAAAGGTTATGCATCATGGTTTAATGTGTACCAAGTTTTGTTAAGCTATCGCAAGTAGTTTCAGAGAGATGCTTCGGACAAAGTTTGACGGATGCATAGACAGACAGAACATCATTTCTATATACCCTGCAGTTTCATTCTTATGGGGATAACAGTGTGCCATATGATGCCCATGACAAAGTCTTTTCAATTTTTAAAATTTTTTAAGTCCCAAGTGTCAACATCATTGAGGCAGACTGCTTGGAGCCTAATGATTTTATATTTTTCAGTTTCTTCATACAGTCAAGGGTGACACAACAATGACAGTAGCAGATCTTATCTTTTCTACTGGCTTGTATAAATGGGGAGAATTTTGATTGTCAGTGATTGTCCACTTCTGGACAGAGAACAAAACAAGACATCTTCACCACTTAAAAACTTTTCAGTCATTGCATTCTGATTTGGATGAATGTTATGTATGTTTACTTTCATCCACATCATAGTTCCAATTCATTTTTACCCTAGGTGGTAAAACTTTTCGAAATGATTCCCTCTCCTCACCAGTGGAAAATAAAACAGTTAGAAATAATACTCCGTTTTGTTAGCCATTAGGTGTCTAGTGAAATCAGACATGTTGCTTGTCTGGAGTGAGGGGTTAGGCAGGAGATCTTGGCTCAGTGAGCAGCTGTCTTTCAGTGTGGTTGGGGAGGCCACCATGTGTTGCTATTGATAGCTAGGGATCAACTGATAATTACAAGCCCTGTGATGGCTAGTGAATCCAGCAGATTGGTACAAACACTGAAGCTTTGGAAATCTAGACCTTCCACATTTTCTAGACTTGTGTGGGTTTTCTTTGATGTATTTGCTTCAGGGTCTGTACAACAGATTAATAGTAAATGGCCTTTCATACCTACTTTTCAGTTTAAGGCACACTGTAAAAGAGAAGGCTTAAGAGATAGCTGAAATTTCACAGAATAATGTTGCTGATGAATTTTCAAAATGCTTTTCAGAGAATCGGCTTTTTGCTTCTTTCACAAGCAGTCTTTGTCTGTAGGGGTTTTTTTTATGGCAAAGCTACCCTCTATTTCTTCACAAACAGAATTCTAATTCTAGATTGGCTCATTAACGTAATGGAGGGCAATATGATGATATCTATGCTTGGAGGTATTCTGTTTGCAGTATTTGCAAAGTGATTACCAGAGACTTGCACATGTCATAGTTACTCTGATTGCCTTAGGTTATCTAATCAGTTCAAAAAACAACATATATTCATGACAGTTTTCAGAGCCAGTAGGTCTCTTGCAGACTTGGCTTTTGTGTTTATCTACCATTAACTGTCCCAAGCATTGCTATTTTTATTACCCATCTGGAAGGAGGTCACGGTAATAGTATCCCAGGTCCCAAGGTACGTTTCACCTTTTGGTCAAGGTTGATTGGCTGTTTTGGAAAACCCCATGAAGATCCATGTTAGGTCAGTGACTCATGCTTGCAAAAAGCAGCTAACAGGATCAGGTGGTCAGGCTTGGAGACTTGGTTGGCACGTAATTGTATCCCAATGGATTCTCATGTTTTTGATCACTTGATCGTCTGATTCAGAGTTGATTAGTTATAGATCACTGCCATACAGCTGGAATATTGGTGAGAGTAGAACTAAACTTGCTCACTCACACTTAATGTATCCCAGTTCAGTGGATCAATGCTTATATAAAAAAGTGCGATTGACTGTCATTGAGAAAGAACATTAGCAAAATATTTCTGACTCAAACCTTCTTGGAAATGTGAAACTGTAACATACATTGTTCACCAAGTGGTAATTATGTATATATTTGGTCAGGATGCCATGTCCAGGGTAGAATAGGCCTTCAGCAACCCATGCTTGTCATAAAAGGCAACTCAGCTTGTCGTAAGAGGCGACTAACCGGATTGGGTGGTCAGGCTCACTGATTTGGTTGATTTTGGTCATCGGTTCCCAATTGTACAGATTGATGCTCATGTTGTTGATCACTGGATTGTCTGGTCCCCACACAAAATTAATTACATACCAAAGCCATATAGCTCGAGAAGTGCTAAGTGCAGCCTAAAACTCAAGTCGCTCACTCAGATTGCCAGTCCTATTACTTGTGTGCTAGTGACAATATTCTTCGATATGCTACATATGGGTTTTTTCCTGAAGATTAGTCAGGGTGATTAGACAAGATGAGATAGTAAGTAGCAGAATGATGACAAATTGTACATAATCATGGAGGAGACAGATGCCTGGCGTTCTGCCCAGGTAGTGTCCTGTGATACCATGTCGTAGTTTTGACTGCAACTTGCATTCTCAATCTTCTTATGTTGAAATACTCATGTTAGTAATAATTTATGCATATATAACTCTCCCTCCCAGAATAGGAGAGATGGTAAATATTTGTCTTGCAAAGTTTCATATGTAAATTCTTCCTTTTATTGACCAAATTTGTTTAGTGTTCATTCAAATCAAAAAGGCGACTAAACTTGTCGTAAGAGGCGACTAACGGGATCGGGTAGTCAGACTTGCTGACTTGGTTGACATATGTCATCGGTTCCCAATTGCGCAGATCGATGCTCATGTTGATCACTGGATTGTCTGGTCCAGACTCGATTATTTACAGACCGCCACCATATAGCTGGAATACTGCTGAGTGCGGCGTAAAACTAAACTCACGCACTCACTCATTCAAATCAGAATTCACTGGGAACACATGAACTATTTTCACATAATACTGAAATGTCTTTCCCCTGAATCCTTACTCATGATATGAGTATGCATTCATGCGCTTTATACTCAATATGGTAACATCTTCATAAGTCTGTTCTAAATTATGCAGGCTGGTCCCTAAATTACCTGGTTATGGAAAGGGTTATTTTTTCTGTTAGTGTACATGTTTATCCCTTGCAGCAACAAAGTTTCGGGCGATATAGAAACGAGTTCTGTCCGTTGGTTGCTTTGAGGGTGTAATCTTGCCAGGAGCAGATCTCCCAAACTTTAGTTTTATCAAACTTGGTACACGTGTTCACCATGTTCATTAGATGTCTTTTGGGGGTTACACCAGAGTGTGAATTTTATTTTTTGTGGTTTCCATGATTAGAACTTTGACTGAAATTGATGGTTTGACTCTTTTCTGGAGCAGAACTTTAATACCATTCACTATTTCTTCACCGTTCACTAACTTGGCACATAGGTAGGTCTGGTGGTGTAGAAGTGCATTTTGGTCGGTTTGGATGTTTGAATAAACAAATTTTTTCCATGGCAACAGGTTTGACCTTGACTGAATTTGGTGGTAGTCTTCTTTTCTTGACCAGAACTTTACAATATTCTCCTTCCACTCTGCCATTTGCACACCAAAACATTGACATACTCTAGTCATAGTCATAATTAGTAGACATATTCGTGAAGAGTTTTTAGCCGTTGCAGGGCATATTGATGACTTTGTTTTATTAATTTTATTCAACATTTTATGCAGTATTTTCATTAACTTCTTGAAGAAAAGGTTAGGGATGTCAGTTACTCTCTTACAGATGAACTACAAAGCTGTGTTGCTCTATGTTTACATGTTATGCAAAATATTCCTGTCATCATTCAACTCACAGTGCCTGTCTTATTCCAGCCAAGGTAGCTAGTCGTCCTGGGCAGTGTGGAAGGTGTGACGGTTATATCCTTGAAGGCAAAGAATTGGAGTTCTACATGAAGAAAATCAAGGCCAAGAAGGGCAAATAAGCTTTTCCACCTTCTATCCCTTGTATAATGAGGAAATAAATCTGGGATAACAAGAAGTTCAATTCGTTCACTGTTTTTGTTTATAAGGAAAAAGAAAAAATATTACTCCCCATTTTCTTCACACAGAGGTGACATGTCATATCTTCCTCCAAACCTCAGGCGATTATGCTTGTCATAAGAGGCAACAAATATGATTGGGTGGTCAGGCACACGGACTTGGTTGACACATGTCATCGGTTCCCAATTGTGCAGATCGACGTTAATGTTGTTGATCACTGGATTGTCTGGTCCAGACTCGATTATTTAGACTGCCACCATATAGCTGGAATATTGCTGAGTGCTGTGTAAAAGCAGAGACCATATAATAGAGGGACAGCCCTCTCCAACAGTTTATCATTAAACATCAGCGCTACAGTCTGGCATGTAACTGATACGCATCGACACCCTGCTGCTAACTTCCGGTAACCGGAACACATGCGCAGCAGATGCGCAGACATTCGCAAATGAGCACTCTGGTAACCATGTAAACAATATTGCGTAATATCCGGACCGAGAGTTAATTCCTTAGCTGGATTTCACTGGATGCGACTGACAGGCAAAGATTACATGAACAGCTCCAATAAACTGATTACAATAATCGTAATCTCTATCTTGTCTCTCAGAAGATGTCAACCTTTCAACTGTCGCACATGTCAACTGACAAAATCGCTGAAAATGTGTATCGTTCGCGAAATCCGTGCCGTTTTAGGCCAGTCATGTAACAGCACTGTTGTCAATGTCCCCGATGTTCGCTGAACTTCATCACATAACCTCATGATCTTTTTTAAGTATCCGTTGCCACTGGTTGGTGGTTCACTAAATGACGCTATTAGTCTCTGATTTTGATTTCATATTAATTTGCGTAACTTTATGAAGCTGATAGTACCAACGAAACATGATTTCACGTTATCCACGAACGTTACAGTAATGTTTGTTTGAATGCCAGTTTGGGGCTGACAGTGATAATGCTTTCGGAGCCGTACGGAGACCTACGCACATTATAATATGTTTTGTTTTTTTTGCAAAGGAAAGCTACTCAGAACTACTAAAGCCACGAGGACCATTTTCACAAACGTCAATGTACATTACATACAGTAATCGTGTATAGTTGATTTTGTGACCATTTGACCGTTTCTGTCACAGTAGATTGAGATGGCATGAAACAAAGACTTGAGAACTTGAACTTGTCGTGATATAAAGGTCGTGAAGCATCCCCAAAAACACACCACCCGTTGAAATTAATTTTTTTCATAGGGTTCATAACTTTAATTTTATCATGACACTTACCATAAAAATTTGTCACATACCTTTCCGAAAATACCGGAATTGCAACTGACATGGACTGTGCAGGTGTGATTGTCATTATGATGTTATGTTATATAAAAGAACAATAAATGTATATGTATTGCTAAATACAACTATTTAGATAATATTCTTTCAAGCTTTCACTAAAAACAAATATGAATGTCAGTTGTTTGAAATTGAGACTAATACTAAAGAATATACTAATTTTTAAATATATTAAAACATGAAATGAAAAATATTAAATCTGTACACAACTTCATCCAGGGATATCTTTAAGAGAATAACCATCAAGCCACACAGTTTCAAACCTGATGAAAAACACAGTTCAAAGGTCTTGCCTCTTGCAAGTGAAGTTCAAATGATGGATGCCTGAAAGATAGTGTATTTGCAACCCTATGATGGATGCATCACAGTCAGGTTCAATACTTGGTCATGATCTGATTCAAATCCTAAAAGCCCTTAGTAGACATTCCCATGTCACAAACGATTTTACAGTTGAAGACAAAACCAAGTTATCTGGACAGTCAATTTCTTTATTTCATAGTTATTGTGACAATAAAGTTATACTATGTGTTCAATGGTTTTGCCATGAAAGCTCATTATCAAGCACTCGAGAGGTACTTTGGATCATATATCATCAGATGTGCATACAGGAAGATTTTATTTGGAGTATGCACACCTGTATAGAAAGTCAGCAGCCATCACAGACTTATTCACATCTTCGCCCAGTTTTTGCTAAACCGCAGAGTTAATGGCAGAACCGCGATCATAATCGGTCTGATCCTGCTGGCATGGGGTGTCTGTGCGTTCATCAGTGAGGTCAATGAAGAATGACTTCCACTGTTTGTCACACAGTGCATCTATTGGACTGGAAAAAGGAGATGATCAAGTTTGATATTAAAGAAAAAATAACATGAATTCAGTGCTCTAAATACTTGTTGAAATTATGTGATAGCTGGATGTCAATGCTCTTTCTAACAAGATCCGTTTACTTACTCTCAAGATGGGGATATTGCACTTAATTAACACTGTATATTTCCTTACATAAGAATACTTCCATTATTACTTACCTGCAATCTTCAGGAACTGTTCATTGAACTTTCTTTTTCCTGGGCATCTACAAGACAAAATAATATGTTTATGTTATGATTGGTGTAATGATATAAGTATAAAGTTGAATAAGGTAACTTAAATCGTAATTAAACTTCATTAAGAAGAAAAATGATAAAAACAGAAAAATATATTATTTCATGAAAAATAAGGATATTTGCTACAAGCATAATCATCACAGTGAACAAAAATGGAACTATGTACAATTATTAACAACCCATAAGTGCATGGGACTTTTGAAGAATTGACTAAACATATATTCGGGTCATATTAACAAACAAAATTAATGTTGTGTCGTCTGCTACATGGTATCTGAAATGTGCAGTACATGATGCAAATGCGGGTTTACGTAAAAAATCATAAAAAATAAAATACCGATCATAGCCATGAAAATTTAGTACCAAGCAAAAGAGGAATTCGCCGTACATGTTCACATACTTATATTAAAAATGCTGGTAGTAAGCTGTTATTGTGAAAGCGTGCGGAAATCAAGTGTTGTGCAGTAAATATTTCAGAAAACGTTCACATTTCGTCGTATTGCAGGAGTCAAATTAAGGAATTATACGTCCTCCACAGATTTATAAACACCACTAAACCAAACTTTATCTAATCTGCTTTTATTACACCCCGGTAACTAAGGACTGGTATTGAAAAATAGTAGCTGTTATTGAAAATCAAAAACGGGACTTTCGACGATTTTGCACCGCCGCCATTGTCCTCACAGAACAACGATCACACATGACAGCATTCATCAAATACAAAGACATGTATACGCTTTAGCACCACTAAAAACCTCAGATGCACTCTTAAAAATATATGTATGTACATGAGAATAAATGAGAAAAACTAAATCTTACCTTTGTAATGAAAATACGCAAAATCTATGACTGAGGTGAACACACGTTCCTCGCAGCTTCCGGATAGGCTGAGCAGTACAAGCCGTAGCGCTGATGGTTTCGCGCATTGGCTTGAGGGCCGTCCCTCTATTATATGGTCTCTGGTAAAAGTAAGCTCACTCCTATGAACATTTGTTCAGATATGGCCCTTTCTGTGGTGCAAGTATTCAGGATTCATGATTGGTTGCAATCAGATTTGGTTTGCCACGAGCAACGTGTCAAAAGTGATTTTTCCCAAGACTTCTTAATTTAAAGGTCACATGCAACAAAAAATTCAAACGTAATTAAAACACATTTATCACTTATTCATGACATATAATATACATTGCTGCTTTTAAAAAAACAAAATTATAAGCGTACAATCGCGATTCAAAAGTGCAATATTTTGTACTTGGGCTTACTTCCCCCGAAACGAAGAACTCGGGAGACCGAACCCAGTCATAGCGGGTGGATGTGCACTCAAGTGTAACGACGGTTTCTGATTGGCTGGTTCATTTGCTGATATGCGGAGGGTTCATTGTGTGTACAGAAAGATGATTTGTTTGATGGGCCTTCATAGCAAGTCACAAGAAAGTAAGATTCTTTATGGATAACAACTTCTTTTTGTGTACTTGATGCGTCGTTTCAGTATGGATTCATATACTGTTGGCAAACAAAATCATACACACTAAAAGAAGTCGTTATCCATGAAGAATATATATAGATATGTTGGGTTTTGAAAATACATGTTCTCTGAATTTGCGCTCGATCCAATAAAAAATCATGTCAGTTGAGATGGTAAACTACTGCGTGGCTGGAATCTGTCATTCGTCCAAGTACAAAGCAGGACTTGAAACTGACAAGAGTTTGCACCAGTTTCCGTCAGATCCAGTCATCGGAAAAAAGTGAATGTAGTTTGTTTGCAACCCATACACACAAAAAAAAGCACGTGTATCACACCTGGCTTATTATATAATGTGGCAGAGACGGGACTCGGGTGCACGAGTCATAAATCAACTTATTTTCTTTATGTCGTATAGTCTGACAGGTGTTACGTTCAAATTGCACGTTGTCAATGATTGAAGCTGTGTACTGCATGTTGTCTTTAGCAGACAGGCAGGCAGACATATAGGTGTGAATAAACCAGACACTGAACTTTCTCTGTGACAGAGACTGCTTACCACAATCAACACTTTTTTTACGTAACGAGTAGATTATTTACTTGTTTGTGTACACAACCAAGATTAGACTACTGCTCACGACCTCAGACGCTGGGCATGCATACTGTTTCAAGCTCCGCGAACCTATTCACTGCGCATGCGTTATGGACGCAGCGCAGCACAGCTGTTGAAACCAGTCCCCCCCCCCCCCCCCAGCGCTTGGAGGAATTTAGTGAAACGTTTGAACTCCGATTTCGAGGGCTTTTTTTTATCGCGTTTTTTTTCTTCAACTTCATGGGTTGAATTGGCAATTTTTATGATTTGTTTCGGTAAGTGCACACCGAAAGGTACCAAAATCTGCAAAGTTGTGTTTTACGTTGCATGTGACCTTTAAGTATGCCTCAGGAAACTAAAACCTGTTCTAGGTTGGGATTCCAGTGTAGAAAAAGGCCTTCAGCAACCCATGCTTGCCATAATAGGCGACTATGCTTATTGTAAGAAGCGACTATCAGGATCAGGTGGTCAGGCTTGCTGACTTTGACTCATCGGTTCCCATCTGTGCAGATCGATGCTTATGCTGTCGATCATTAGATTGTTTGGTCCAGACACAATTATTTACAGACCACTGCCATATATCTGGAATATTGCAGAGTGCAGCATAAAACTCAACTCGTATACTTAAGGTTGCCATGCGCAAATGTCTCTTCCAGACAAAACTCAAGTCATGTAAAAGCGGATCAATGGCGTCTCCATCACCCTCGTTGACAGTGGAGAAGCTAGCCATGATAAGTCTTTTAGAAAGAAGGGAGATAATTCATGTTGCGCGTATTTGCGGCAAGGGGATTTTACGAAACCCGGCGGGAAATAACCAATTTGGAACAGATGTTCGCAGGAAGATAATACAAGTAACCTCTGTGGGAATAGAATGATTACCCGGTACTCCCTAGACTGTCCGGTTAGTTCCTTTTTGCAAGCAGTGGCAGTGACGGAACATGGCTGTCAAACACCGACAGGTAGAACTTTTATCTCAGTTTAAGTATGGGATAGTCTGTTTTGGATATTTTATCAATGGAGAAATATAGATGGATGCTCATGCTGTTGACCACTGCATTGTCTGTTCCAGACTGGACTATTCACAGATGGAATATTGCTGACTGCAACATAAAACTTCACTCACTCGCTATCTCAGAATTTCGCTGTGACCTTGCAAAGTATCTCGAGGTCACGCAATTTAACTGGTGTTGGTGAATGTCGCCAATATCCCATGGTACCAAATTTGAACAGTATCCATTTCTTTCTTGTGTTATCGCCCCAACACGCTTATATGATGTATTATGAAATGCAAAGAAAAACAAACATACGTTTATTTATGAATGATTAAAATTTACTGTATTTTACGCAAATACTTATCACATTTACCGGAACCCAAAGTATTAAATTTACGTCAATTTTTATTACAATTTACGTTTTTGTTAAACTTAACATCGTAACGTATCCCGGGCTGATAATGGGATAACTGTCTCTTCAAACACTGAAGTCCATCAGTGGGTCCACAACACTTTATTCATGATATAATCGCCATACAACTACATGATGTATCAAGGGCTAGGCGCATTTTGGGAAGCGATGGTCCGCCAGCTTGCCAAGCGGTTGTCCTGTCCGAGGGTCATGTCCTGACTAACCCAAAGCATTCTTAATTTATCCTAAGGCCCTGATCAGAGTGTCACGTGACGTATTTATAAGATGTTAACCTGCAGTATCTCGCACCTCATCCACAATGTCGTGCTTTTATGTAACTCGAGGAACAAATATTCCTCGTAAACCCTGTTCCAAAATGCCAGCGACATTTAACAGCCACATACAAATGCGAGTCTGTAGCACACGATCTTCCCAGTGTAGCAAAGAAATATAAACTATGGACTACAACTGATAAAACTTGTAAAAGGTGTCATTGCTACCAATGACACCAGGACAGTGTTTATTGTGTAAAGAAGAGTGCAATACTATAATAAAACACCAACTCGTATATTGTACAGCGTTATCTGACGCAAGAGATATTCTTTATGAGCATCTGTTTGACACATTATGACTGGCGCAGTACATGTTTATGGAAGACTGTTGATGACTGCAAAATTCTAACATTACCAGGTGATAAAACCCTTGTATAGAATATGCGCCTGGACACACGGGCTGAATTCGTAGGATATGTATCACGTGACATAAGCTCTGGCGTCTGCGATCACTGCTGGATCAAAAGACAGTAATTGCGGAAGGTAATTAGTGGGAAACCAGTGGTTGGAATGTGAGTTATTTGGGGATTGAGTGATAATCCAAAAGGTGTGGTCTCAACATCAGCTTTGACTATAGCAGCAACTGCACTGGTAAAACACTCAACATACGAATCAAAGAACATAAGGCATCACTTTAGTGGGAATGAGATCATTCTGTTCCCACAGAGGTTACTTGTCATATCTTCCTACGAACCTCTGATCTAACACGGCCATATTTGGCGGTTCTCATAGCATCCCCAAGCGGCAAAAATAGCAGCAGATTTATCTCCCTTTTTACTATCCAATCAGAACACGTGTTACATCGACCTAGACTCAACTTGACAAATGCAAGCAGTGTGGAGAAACAAATATGACATGACTGAGTTCTATCTAGAAGAAACATTTGAGTATCGCGATCGCAGTGGTTCTAGTTTTCACGATGCATCCAGAAATTACCGACACCTTGCGAACGATCAGTTTTGAAACAATGTCGCTGATTGATTGCACTACTAAATCTGATTGCCTCCAATCACGAATCGTGAACTCTCGCATCATGAATGGGTCGTATTAGAACAGAGGTTACGTAGGAAGATATGACAAGTAACCACCGTGGGAAGAGAATGGAATGAGATAGGAAGACTCACGACCAAATCGAAAGGTCAGCATATGAAAACTGTATAGTATATATATTTTTTTCATTTTTTTTCTAAAATGAGCGCCTTATCTGTTAACATCCTTTAATGTGGACATACAATAGTAAGGAATCGTTATTATAAAAGTAGTCTATGCGATGTGGTCTGGTAATGTTGATAGCATTTTGTATTGTAACTATTGGTTTGTAATCGGGAACCGTGTTCCGTAAACGTATGCAACAGTACCTATCCTACTGGAGGGTTTACAGTAGTAGACACGCATAATACATTGTCACAAAATGAACCTTTGAATAACCTTTGAATATCCACATACTGCAGCCAGTGGTTTTCAGCAATAGACACGCATACTACATTGTCACAAAATGTCAGAACAGTCAAACATTCACGTAATGCAGCCAACGAACATGCGTACGGGTAGAATTTCGACTCTCATTCCGATGAAACAGGACATGGATAAGTGGTGAACACTGAACACACTGCATAGTCCAGCTGCGTTGCTGTTACAAAATCCAGCTATCATTTCCTGATATCCGAACTGCAATACACCTTGGACACATACACCACACACAATACAGTGTATGCATATACGTACATGGCCGGAGATGGGCCCAGCTACAGATCCATTAAAGTCCAGCACTTAGTGTTAGGGAAAGTATACATCTTCGTCCTCCTTTGCAAGAAGAACCCAGCATCGAGATGGTCACGGAGAAGGAAGGGGTAGCAGCGCACATGCAAACATTCATTCCTCTAAAAAGGCAAGCTAAGCACATAGGTGTCAATACAACTGACACTGTATGGTCTTTGGTCTGTGACAGAGCCTGCCCATCACAATCAACATGTCTTTATGTTTCCATATACATGAATTAAACCAATTCAGTTTTCAAGCTGAGCATTTTTTAACAATGACATTAGTATTTCTAATGCTAGACATTCTTGAAAAGGTGGTTGTAAATCTATCAACCTCTCAAATTTAAAATGTGAAACAAATAAGAAAAAGTATAGAACGAGTGTAATTATTTTTACTTTTTACTTCGTCATGGTAAACAAGAATGCATTTTGTTGCTTCCCTGGACGACGGTCTCAGTAATAAAGGTAAAGAATATTTTACATCATTTATTCTTCCCACACAGATGACGAGTCGTGGAGACTAGATTTAATCTGAATATTAAAAATATGCAACTGGAGACGGCAGAGAGCAAACCATCCACCTTATGTAACCTAATCCCAGTTGCCGAACCTGAAACAAAGAGTTAATTAAATCTATTTGAAACATTTCAGTTACAAGTGTTTGCACAGAGACATTTTTTTCCTATTTAGCTTGAGCCAGGTAAAACCTGATAATAATTTTCTTTATTATTGAAACAAAATGAAACAAAATGTCTAAAGATTAATTGCAGGTCTTTTATGAATTTTTGTAACTCAATATAATTAAAACACAATCAACGGGTATTACAATACGGGTACGATGCATTGAAAATTTAAAAGCCAATAGCGACATAGATCTTTGGCTCACTCAATGCAGATTAATTAAACCAAAGTGTCACAAATTAAATCAAATGTCGTCCGTGGGTGGGAAATTGTAAAGTTTCATGTGCCTGTCACTGCTTATGGCAATCATGACCCACTCGTGTTATTCTGGGACTAGCTCAAAACCGATTTCATATTGATGTATGAACACCAGAACTACTTCAAACAAGTACAATAACAGAGATGACGGAAACGCTTGAAAACAATGACAATGATGATGATTTGTTGAAAGCATACTCTAACCAGCTTTTCACTATTTACTGTCCAAAATTTCTAAAACCGTTTAAAGTATCACAAACTGATTTCCTTTGGAAAGGCAACTAAAATAACATTTTATTTCAGTTGTAATAACTCTGAATAGATGCACAAAAATGATCCAAAAACATGTCAAAGTTCATCGGAGATCTTGTGGAGGACACCATGCGCTCGTCGCAGAATTTGAGAATTTTAGATTTGAGACTACCAGAAGCAGCTTGTGAGTTCTTCTATGCCATCTCAGTAATGCTTGTATGTTTGTGAAGAGTTTTTAATTACTCCCCAAATCTGTTTTAGATTTGCAAAGGTGCTAACCAGGTAGTTTAAGTTCCAGTACAAAAACAAAAGTGTAAACGAAAGCAACGAAGCTGTAATGCAAGAACTACCAATTTGACAATTACAAACAGGTAACATGTGATAAAACAGCACAATGGAGCAAATCGTGGTTCGGTTGAGATTATCCTGAGCGACTTCGTCAGTTTTTGTTCAAGCCAGTCTGACCACCCGATCCGCACCACCACATATACCACTACATAGGACACCACCATAGACACTACTATTTGCGATACCATTACATCCACCACTACATGGAACACCCAAACCATACCCAACTCTAAATAACACACAACCACATGTGGGTTCACCACCAGTACACGGGACACCACAACCATATCCACCACTGAATGGGACACCAACATCACCTCTTCATCAAACGCCAAAACCACATCCACCAATACATGGGATAACGCCATCACTTACATTGGACATCACGACCACATCTCAATATGGAACAGCACCTCCACGACATAGGGCACTGCCACATTCCACCACTACATTGTAGACCACAACCACATAGACTACTCCACAGGACACCATCACCACGGGGGACAACACCACCACATCCAACAAGACCCGGTGCAATGCCGCCGCCACAGGGGACACGACCGCCATCTATACTGTATGGGACACCATCACATCCATCGCTAGATGGGACACCATAACCACATCCACCACTAAATAGGACACTACTACCACATCCACCACTACATGGGAAACCACCATATTCACCATTACATGGGACGAAACTACCATCACCACAACGAACACCAACTCTACAGACACTGCAAGGGACACCACACTCCCACATCACTTCCACAATTATAAGGGACCACATCCACTAAGTACACTACATGGGACACCACTACCACATGCACCATTACATGGGACACTACAACCATATCCACCACTACAGTACAACCACATTCACAACTATATGGGACACCACAACCACATCCACCTCTACATGAGACACCACAACCACAATCACCACTACATGGGACACCACAACCACAACCACCTCTACATGGGGTATCAGAACCACATCCACCTCTACATGGGGCACCACAACCACAATCACCTCTACATGGGACACCACAACCACAATCACCACTACATGGGGTATCAGAACCACATCCACCTCTACATGGGGCATCAGAACCACACCCACCTCTACATGGGGTATCAGAACCACATCCACCTCTACATGGGGTATCAGAACCACATCCACCTCTACATGGGGTATCAGAACCACATCCACCTCTACATGGGGTATCAGAACCACACCCACCTCTACATGGGGTATCAGAACCACATCCACCTCTACATGGGGTATCAGAACCACATCCACCTCTACATGGGGTATCAGAACCACATCCACCACTACATGGGGCATCAGAACCACATCCACCACTACATGGGGCATCAGAACCACATCCACCTCTACATGGGGTATCAGAACCACACCCACCTCTACATGGGGTATCAGAACCACATCCACCTCTACATGGGGTATCAGAACCACATCCACCTCTACATGGGGTATCAGAACCACATCCACCTCTACATGGGGTATCAGAACCACATCCACCTCTACATGGGGTATCAGAACCACACCCACCTCTACATGGGGTATCAGAACCACATCCACCTCTACATGGGGTATCAGAACCACATCCACCTCTACATGGGGTATCAGAACCACATCCACCACTACATGGGGCATCAGAACCACATCCACCACTACATGGGGCATCAGAACCACATCCACCTCTACATGGGGTATCAGAACCACATCCACCTCTACATGGGACACCACAACCACAACCACCTCTACATGGGGTATCAGAACCACATCCACCTCTACATGGGGTATCAGAACCACATCCACCTCTACATGGGGTATCAGAACCACATCCACCTCTACATGGGGCATCACAACCACAACCACCTCTACATGGGACACCACAACCACAACCACCTCTACATGGGACACCACAACCACAACCACCTCTACATGGGACACCACAACCACAACCACCTCTACATGGGACACCACAACCACATCCACCTCTACATGGGACACCACAACCACAACCACCTCTACATGGGACACCACAACCACATCCACCTCTACATGGGACACCACAACCACATCCACCTCTACATGGGACACCACAACCACAACCACCTCTACATGGGACACCACAACCACAACCACCTCTACATGGGACACCACAACCACATCCACCTCTACATGAGACACCACAACCACAATCACCACTACATGGGACACCACAACCACAACCACCTCTACATGGGACACCACAACCACACCCACCTCTACATGGGGCATCAGAACCACATCCACCACTACATGGGGCATCAGAACCACATCCTCCACTACATGGGGCATCAGAACCACATCCACCACTACACTGGACACCACAACCAGACACACCACTACATGGTACACAACAACCACACCCACCTCTACATGGTACACCACAACCACACCCACCACTACACTGTACACAACAACCACATCCACCACTACACTGGACACCACAACCATATCCACCTCTACATGGGACACCAAAACCACACCCACCTCTACATGGGGCATCAGAATCACATCCACCTCTACAAGGGACACCACACCCACATCCACCACTACACTGGACACCACACCCACATCCACCACTACACTGGACACCACACCCACATCCACCACTACATGGGACACCACAACCACATCCATTACTACTTGGGACATCAGAATCACATCCACTACTATATGGGGTCCACGACCACGTCCACTACAACATGAGGCACCACAACCACATCCAATATGACTTGGTACAATGCCACCACTTCAGGAGACACCACACCACCGGTACTACATTGGACAACATCACCTTATCCACCACTATAGAGTATAACGCCACAACTACCACCACATGGAACACTACAACTACATCCACAACTACATGGAAAAACACCAGCACTACATGGGGCACAACCACACACACACCACTTCATGGGACACCACCACCACCGACACTACATGGAACAACACCTCCATATCAACCACTACGAATCCCGAATCTTAAAGGTCACATGCAACGTAAAACACAACTTTGCAGATTCTGGTACCTTTCGGTGTGCACTTACCGAAACAAATCATAAAAAATGCCAATTCAACCTGTAAAGTTGAAAAAACCGCGATGAAAAAAAAAGCCCGCGAAATCGGAGTTCAAACGTTTCACTAAATTTCCCCCAGCGCTGGGGGGAAAACTGATTTCAACAGCTGTGCTGCGCTGCGTCCATAACGCATGCGCTGTGAATAGGTTCGCGGAGCTTGAAACAGTATGCATGCCCAGCGTCTGAGGTCGTGAGCAGTAGTTTAGTCTTGGTTGTGTACACAAACAAGTAAATAATCTACTCTTTACGTAAAACAACTTGTTGATTGTGGTAAGCAGTCTCTGTCACAGAGAAAACTCAGTGTCTGGTTTATTCACACCTACATGTCTGTCTGCTAAAGACAACATGCAATACACAGCTTCAATCATTGACAACGTGCAATTTGAACGTAACACCTATCAGACTATACGACATAAAGAAAAATAAGTTGATTTATGACTCGTGCACCCGAGTCCCGTCTCTGCCACATTATGTAATTAGGCACGTAGGATACACATGACATGTTTTTATGTCTGTGGGTTGCAAACAAACTACATTCATTTTATTCGGATGACTCGATCTGACGGAAACTGGTGCAAACTCCAGATTCCAGTCCTCTTTTGTACTTGGACGAATGACAGATTCCAGCCACGCAGTAGTTTACCATCTCTACTGACATGATTTTTTATTGGATCGAGGATTCAGAGAACATGTATTTTCTAAACCAGCAAATGGAACAGCCAATCGGAAGCCGTCGTTACACTTGAGTGCATATCCATCCGCTATGACTGGCTTCGTTTCGGGGGAAGTAAGCCCAAGTACAAAATATTGCACTTTTGAATCGCGATTGTACGCTTATAATTTTGTTTATTTGTTTTTTTAAAAGCAGCAATGTATATTATATGTCATGAATAAGTGATAAATGTGTTTTAATTATGTTTGATTTTTTTGGTTGCATGTGACCTTTAATATTTTTTTCAGAATCTCGAATCTTAATTGCATAGATGCATGGATGGATGGATGGATGGATGGATGGATGGGTGGATGGATGTACATGTATGTGCTTCATGCATGCTTGCGTGTAGGCAGCTAGGTGGCTACGTACGTATGTATATACATACATAAGTATATGTGTGTGAGCGCGTGCGTATGTGTGTACGTATGTATTTCTTTTACAGAATTGGAATTTGGAATTTCAGCGCCCTTGTAACTATGTTCTTTGCACCTTCATTTGTCAAACGATTCTATCCTCACGATGCCGTGCACCCTTCCCAGCTTGCAAGCGTAATTCCCAGTTCAACCGATTAATAAAGAGACTGTTATTTGGAAGAATACTGTGAAAGATCTTACAAATACGTATCTGTCTATGAAATAAATTGAATGGCGCCCGTACGAGGATGTATGGTGAGTCCCACGTATGCCATTTTGGACAGATGGCCAAAACAGGAAAACCTTGGCGTTAACGCGGTACGACAAAACTTTATATAAGAACTAAAGAATGAGAAAATGTCAAACAAAATAATTGAATAACAATAATGTGAGCTAATAATACCCTTTTCCATACACAATGCGCTAACAAAGTCAATAAATAATATACATATACACAATGAGGGGCTTGTATACTAGTCATAACGCAATAACACCAGATGAGTCTTGAGCAATCGCTTGAAGGAATTAAAGTCAACTGCTGATTTAATGCATTCTCTTCCCACAGAGATTACCCCTGTCATATCTTCCTACGTAACCACCGTTCTAATATGGCCATATTTTCCCGTTCTCGTAAAATTCCATATCGGCAAAAATTCGCAACACGAATGATCTCCATTCTTATTTTCCAATCGACTTAGATCCAATATGGAGGCCGCAATGGCGTTACTTGATCAGGATGGATTCGGTGTTTCATGTTTAACTGAAATCCGAAAGCAGAGATAGAAAGTAGTGCCACTCAAACTCGGAACCCTAAATTGATATTCATGAGTGTTTGGCATATAATGAAGCCTGGTGGTGTTATCAATATTTTTGTTGAGTAAAAACACATCAATAGAAGAATTTGCCAAAACGCACCATGTGTGGGTATCATGAACTCATTGTCACCGCCACTGGTGGGTATAAGACAGCACAAAAGTTGTGTCTGTCACTCTTTGTTCAACAAAGCCACATTTAACTCAAATGGAAAGAAACCAGGCCTTCTTTTTTAATACTTTACTGACACTACATGTCCAGCCTTTCTTTAACATTCTACCAAACGAAACACACACACTTTGAACAAATTCACCATGCACACATGTTCAGTTACTACTAGCAAGTCCCGCAGTTGCAATCATAATTGGTAAGAACTAAATGTGCCGCTCTTTGCTGTTTATGATGTATTTCTCTATTTCTCAAAGAATACTGCCAAGTGGGTCAGCCGTCACAACCACACTCAGTTCATTTACAATATAATTATTCGTGCAGGTCATCAATATTAGTGTGTCAGCACCACGTCCACATTCGGTTAGTTGTCTCTCCCACCTCACGTTTTTCCAGGCACTGCTCACACATACACATACCAGGAAATGTTTTGAAAACTAATAATGCTTCAGACAGGAAAAGTAGAAATTAATTGGTGCAAAAGTTACTTCGTTGCAAGGAATTATTTCGTAGAAAAGAAATTAGGGGTCTATTTCTCATGAATACATTATAAAATACTAGTCATGACAATGTATAATTCCTGGCTTGTGGACATGGTTATGGTTCTAGTTAGGTCATGACCTGAGAATGACATCTTGTCAGCCAGTGAAAATATAGAACAACTTTCACGGCACTCAATACCGACAATTAGCGAGTCTGGTGCTGGCGCGCGTAGTTTTACAAAATGGAATGAAAATGGTGCATCATCGTTTGCCGTTGCATGTATAGTTACTGTTTGGGGGTTTTGTCGGGCACAGCGCAGTATTTACAGCTCGAAACCAGAAAGAATGTTATAGCGAACCATTTTAAGCGAAACATTTTACATCACAATCGGACTTGATTTAATCAATATTAAAAAATACCACTCTCAATATGTTGTAACATGTAATGGTGTAGTATAAGTTGAACACTATCTTCCTCGTTCGTGGTGTTTGTTTCCACTGTACGACTGTAGCCCCAGGCAGCACAATACCACACCTTACCAATTCCATAAACGACACAAAAATGTTGTTTACCTTACTGAAGGTTGGTTAGTCTTACACATTATGGGCGACCTAAGTCACATATGACGTCACGTGTGTAAAAGGTCACATGAATTCATCGGAATATGCATATTATGAAGGTGGGATATCAGAAACTGTTGCGATGTGTTACAGGTTCCACGTAGGTTTTCACATACGTATACATTTGATGTTAGCTTAAGTGCGAATTTTCTTCCATCGTTCTGATGTCGGGAGATACGAGTATTCCCGACAGCATCATTAGCAGGTACACTGACACAAATGTATGTTTCATAATCGTTTGATTCTGAATATCACTGAAGTAACGGATACTGCTCGAGACATTCGCATCACGTTTTAAATCATCAGCTGTCTCGAAAACTGAAACCACAGTAATTTCATTTGCTTTTGTTATTGATTTTCTGGTATAGCGCAACGTACAAACTGCTGAAGGTCCCTCGGGGGTAACACGGCGAAAGCAAGATGGGAATCAATAGTGGTGTGTCTGGACGCCACTCAGTCATTAGCATATCCACTCTCCGTTTGACTTTCATTCACTCATATCCGGAACATTTGTCAGTCAATATTTCATTATGGATGATTTCAGTTTTTTCGCAGACATTAAGAGAAAACGGTTCTTTTTGAAGACATCACTGGTGTTAGCAAATCCACTTCATTTGTTCTCGTGATTGCAAGAACAAATAGAAACTCAGCAAAACATATCCCCCTTGTGCGAATTACGTATACACATTATGTCGAAACGCTCTTGTGCAATCATGCAAAACACAAACTTCAATACTGCCCTTCCTCAAAGTACATACCAAAAGCTTCTGTATCTGTGTGTGTTCAAAAGTAAACAGTACATTTGTGTAACATTAAAATCATTAGCCAACATTTAAATCAGGTAGTGTTCAACATATATCATACCCGCACATTTCAACGTCCGACAACGCTCATATCAAACATACCACCCAATTTCATCTACATGTATCGATGAATAAAGACCAGTGAAGATTCGGGGTAGAACAGGTCTTAAGCAACCCACATTAGCCGCAAAATGCGACAGACAGACAGGCAGACAGACACAGACACACAGACACACACGCACACACACACACACACACACACACACACACACACACACCTCCCTCATCGCTCTAACACTGTAATCTCCAAGTTCTAAAGTGGCAATCAAAGGAAACTATAATTTCTTTACTACCTGTGTTTTCTCTCTTGCTTTATTTCTATTTATACAGTATGGGAAGTTTAGCTCGTGTTAATGAGTAGATTCACTCACACTCGTTCTTACAGACACTCAATCTTATAGTGGACATATGGATGATCGTGACGCGGCCAAGTCAAAAGTATTTTTTAAATTAGCAATAACAAATTGTTACGTGCACAAATTAAAGTGACGCTTCGATGCCCGAGAAACATTTATTGCTGGAATACTGAAGAAGGGACTTATAACCAAGCTCACGCTCCATTCAAACTATGCATTCTCTTTGCTGCGTACAATTTCTAACTTAGCTTCCTCCACATACATCTCTTCATTCAATTCTCTTCGTCGTTACAGACTGAGCGTACTCATCCTAACGTTGCCATCTTCGTTTCGGGAGCATAGATCTCTCTTGATTATATGTACGATATATCCTTGTAGTTATCTTTCCAAACAATATAAATGTTGGTTCATGACTTTAATCTTTACTGAGTAGCGGCACCCAAACGTTGTCATTCCGCTCAAGGATCCATTGATGAGTGCATTACATAACCCAAACCCTGGCATTTGTGGAAGGGGATCGATCCGTGATGGTGCATTCCATGTCCTCTCCCACAGGCTCGATCGCTTGTCTGGCGCTGCGCATGCCTCTGGTGCTACATTCTGTCGAACATTTTAATATTTAATGAGAACAAAGGGACGTGCCGATATTTCAGAGATAATGTATCCTTACTGGTCGCTTCTCTCATGGAGTTTGGTTTGATTTTACTTTAGGTATCAGAAGTTGATGAACATCCTTCTTGCATGCTAGCACGTTGAGTAGAGAACGGAAGGGATGGTGGATTTGTATGTTCTCTGCAGGAACGCAATCGCGGAGATTGTTCATTGAGACCCTTCTCATAGAAGGCCCATCGCACATCTATTGATTTTCCTCACGTCAACTCTCTAGCTTGGAACTAACATTTGTGCATAATTTGACCGGAGGTGCCAGGTTCTTGCGGCAAGATGGATGCAATGCCGGGCACGTTGTGGCTGCTCCATGTGGCCGCCATGTTGATACTCACAACAGTCAGATGTGATGAGGAAAACGAGGTACGTACTGTACGCTGAATACGACCCTGTCGATAATAAGTTGATATGATTCTTTTGCTATGCTATAATGGCAGATGTGAAAATCGGAACAATGAGAAGCTTGGTCAGTTTCTTGATAAAAACATGGACTTAACAGACAGTTCTTTACAAACGCGCTTCTTACTTACGTTACTTTCACCTTATCAATAAAATGTGTCTGTTTTGTCTACGCTTACTATCAGAGTATCTTAAATATTAGCCTTACGATGGTTTTTATGAAGTTACTGTAGAAAACCAGCAGCAGTAGATTCACATGAAACATGAATCATGGAGAAAACTCAATATGTGAAGGAGTAAGTTTTTTTTCTAAAAGGGGTGTTTGGAAAACTAAAAGCGGCTCAAAACCATTTGATCTTGAACTTGTTTTCTCTTTGAAGGTAAGTAATCATTCATACGGTTTTGTGTTTACCTTGAGATACACACAGTTATGTGCACATAAACACTTGACCGTAAATGCATTCCTAACATCTAACCTAAATCGAATCGTAACAAAAATATTGTTGTTAGGGAGCGATGTCTGATAGACTCAGTATCTCATTATGTACCGTTTCAGTTATAGGCGCGAGAGAGATAATTCTTTTTACGCCATTCGTTCGGTAATAATATTATTATTTTAAATATATGCGAATACTTGGCTAAATGTCAGCATCAAGCATGTGTCGTTAGTCACATGGACAACAGGGAAAAACTGACTGTAGAAATGACAATTAACCGCTTCGTAACACATGACTCATTTTGACTCATTCAGTTTGGTGCAATGAAATGGTTTAAAGCTGGATGTAAATAGGCCGTTTTGGACAAAGTACAGCTTGTTTCTATTTTGTTAATTTCAGTCACCAAAAGGCAGTGATATCTGCGGGGGACCCAGGCATGTTTGCACTACGTTGATGAAGTATCCAGATGGTTATGTTGCAAACGAAGGACCTTATTGCACCTGCAGCGACGGCAATTGTGGAACGGCGTGGAGTGACAACGACGACAGGGCACTTACCTGGCAGCATTACGAGAGAGGTAACACGAAAACAATTGCACAACATTCCTCGATGGCGTCTCACACGATTCCGAACAGATGATCCGTATATCGGCTTTGAGGGAAAGTAGCAATCAATGCAAAGTATATTTAAAGTAAATACAACTAAATCCACCTCTAATGAATCGTAACAACAATAATGTGTATGCAAGTATAAAACAAAATATTATGGATGTCAATTTCTGCTATATTGTAGCCGTTAAGAATGGGGTTAGAATTCATCTTCAGTAAGAAGCGGCTAATGAGCCCGGTAGGTAAGGATCGCTGACTTGTTGACACGCCTTCGTATCCCAATGTCGTAGATCGATGACCATGATGTTGATCATTAGATCAGACTTGGTTATATACAGACCACCGCCATATAGCTGGAATACTGCAGAGTGTAGAGGGCAAGATTCCTCTTGGACAGCTTTCAATGAGAATTTTTTAACATTAGTGTTTTTTCCAGGACGTTATGTTTCCTCTTATGAGAGTCCCCTGATACAAATTACAGAGTAACTTTGGACTGAGCACTGTCGTACCCAACTCTGAATGTCCCACTGCACAAGATCCTAGCACCGGAAAGAAACTTTTTAATGGGTACGATTTGAGACAGAATGGTATTCCTTCAATATTTCATCGCGGTGACAAAAGTTGCTCTTTCCTTCTAGTGTATGGGGAACAGTTCCATCGTACAAACTAAATAAGGAGGGGATGACTGCACCCACTAAAATGTTAGCGATGTATCGAGTTGTTGGTAAAACATGATTGTACTTTTCGATCTTATGCCGTACCGATCCTGGCACCCTTTGAGGATCAGTGTCAGACATCTATACTGCCTTTTAGATTCATTATTGTGTGCAGTTTTCGTTATCGCAGTGTGTACCATTTCAATGCAAGAGAATAACTATCCTTTAGACAGGTTGACTTTCGAGAAAAGGGAAAATAGCTGTCAAAATACACGTGAATGGACCACTGAAAACAGTGAGGACACCAAGTGTTCTCCAAAAGGGTATTAAGCACATCCTGTATACATAAAATTATACTTTTTAGAATTGGTACTTTTTTCACCCCCCTTTTTCCGAAAGGTAAAAAAATGAAAGGTATTTTGGAATTTTAAACAAGGGAAGTATATTCCTTAAACAAAGTTAAACAACGTCAAATATACGTAATATACCTCTTAATGATGACTATGGACAGCTCTAAAGCTCAGTCAGTTCTATGACGGTTCTGAGAGAACTCTGAAATAGATTATGTTTAATGTATCACACTAAATAACTACTCTTTACAAATGAATAAGTATTTTCCACATATGGCTTAAATTGCATGCCCCCATGTATGTTGACACAATGTAATGGTGAATGATGTAAATGATCACGATGTTTCGGAGAAAAAGTTCTGTAGACAATAACGGAAACCTTATAAATGCTTAGTGACAATGTAGCATTATAACTCAAGTCAAGTATACACATCTTGGCAACAATATTAGTCCATGTGCTGACTGGTTTGCCTTAGTGCATTTTGGTGTGTTTATCCATATCTCATTATCTAATTAAAGACATTAGTTTTGGAAGAATTTCTGAAAATTTCCAATCATAGATAATTCTTCGAAATTTATTGGACACCTCCGTACAACCATATGGCTAGTTTTTTATTCCGGAATTGCTGGCATTCTCACCCCACAGTCAGGTGATGAAGCGGTTTCATGCAGATGATTGGTTTGGTTTGAAGATTTTTTGGAAGAAAGGAATTGGTTGTCCAACTTTCCCTGTTTATACTGAGATGGTTTCACCTGGATCTTTAGGTATTCTCAACTCGTCCCTGGTGATTGAGCGATCATGTCAGTGAATCACGCAATCGCATATTATTTGATAATTGTGTACAGTGCATGTTGGGGCTAAAACACTTTAGGGTATGTATTCCTTCATACTTGGACTGTAACTAAGACTATTTCCCACCCGCAGAGCAACCGACTTTAAAACAAATCACGACCCGTAGATGAGTGTCAATTTGGAGAATTGGGAACATATGTATCAAATACATTTTGATTATTTAGGACATTGGAAGGTCCAGTACCGATTTTGTCAATCTGTGATGGCTGAAGACAAACTACGTGAGTGTGAAAGTGGCGAACTGTCTACCGTAGTGAAGACCGAGGTGACGACCTGGAAGCCGTACATGGATCACATGAGGTGCCGCTGTAGACATGATCTATATCATATGGCA
This sequence comes from Haliotis asinina, assembly GCF_037392515.1. Classification (NCBI taxonomy): domain Eukaryota; kingdom Metazoa; phylum Mollusca; class Gastropoda; order Lepetellida; family Haliotidae; genus Haliotis; species Haliotis asinina. Next base: position 47,336,093 of record NC_090282.1, read on the forward strand.
GGGTGGACCAGAGACGGTAACGTCTGGAAGTACTCCTACAAGTGTGAAAAGGTCAGTCCAAGTAGAGAATATAAACATCCTAATCTAACTCAAAGTCGATGGTCTCCCTAAACACTGCTGTATTCGCCTGTGGTCGGATGGCCACAACTCACGGAAGTTGTCAGCCAACGAAGCGGCCGTACAATCAACGAGAATAACACAGTATATTACAGTGTCTATCTGACCTTTAAGAATAACACAGTATATAACAGTGTTTATGTGACCTTTTAGAATAACACAGTATATTACAGTGTCTATCCCAACTTTTAGAATAACGGTATATTGAAGTGTCTATCCGACCTTTTAGAATAACACAGTATGTATATTACCGTGTCTATCCCAACTTTTAGAACAGCACAGTATATTACAGTGTCAATCCCAACTTTTAGAATAACACAGCATAATACAGTGTCTATCTGACCTTTTAGAATAACACAGTATATTACAGTGTCTATCTGACCTTTCAGAATAACACAGTATATTACAGTGTCTATCTGAGTTTTCAGAATATCACTGTAAATTACAATGTCTATCGGACTTTTTAGAATACCACAGTGCATTATTGTCTGAAAGGCCTTTCAGAATATCAACCAGTAATAATGCTGTTGTGTTTTTTTCTGACAGAGAGATATAAAAACGTGTGAATATATTTATAGGACAAGGAAAAGAGATGTGATATACTCAAATGCAAAGTTAGTGTGATTGACTTGAACTTAAATAAGTGAATCAACAAGTAATATTTTTATATTGAGGTTTTCTGGATTATGCAAGAAAATCGATTGAGGTGCAAATGGCTCACTTTAAACTTTTTGGACGGATACATGCTAATGAGTTCACAGTGAGAGAACTGTCAAAAGGAAATTCACAAAGCCAATAACATGAGTGTCCACCATGAGCATTGATGCATAGTTGAAACCTGCAGCTGTGCCTCATAGAGCCAATCAAACGCCGCAAGAAGTCTTGCGGAATGTCTTTTCATATCTGTGGGATTCGTCCAGCGTCTCGGACGCCTCTCCATTTCGTCTCAGACGTATTCGACGAGGGACAAAGCTGGTGATTTAGACGGAAGGACGTAAACGGTGTGCTGCGCCAAGAACTGCTGAACCACCCTTTCGCCATGAGGTTTGGCGATGCCCAGCTAGAAGATCATTCCAGGACCATTCTGCTGGATAAACGGTTGCTGGGTGGAGTCTCTGGTGCAGATAGCTGTTTTCGAACCCAGCGATCGTTGCGTGGCTTGGTTTCAGGTGGACGGCCACTTTGGAGACGGACTACAACGACGGCGTTTGGTTGATACATGGTGTAAAAGTTGTACATGGTGTTCCTGTGCACCTTAAGTTGCTGTGTAACGTTGCACTGGGATGTTCCGGTTTCAAGCATTCCATCTTTCATTTTCAGTCACAATGATTCGAGGTTTAGAGCCACACATTTTAAAGCGCACGTTTATGCCTTTTTTCCATGGTCTTGAAAGCACGAAAAACGCACGCAAAACAGGGCCCTACACACAGCACTTAACCATACTTGAAAACGTAATCTGTATATAAGTGATTCGCAACAAATACCCTTAGTCAGTTTACATTCAAAAATGTCGAAAAGGTCATAGTCTACCTTTCGACCACCTCTCGTGAGCAGACGACACAATCCCGAGATAATCTCCCACATTTCACTAGACAGGAAGTGTACTGGGTGTACGGTGTCAGTAATGGTCCGGTATAGCATTTCGGTGCAGTATCTACGGTAACCTCCCAGTATGTGGCCCAGTACAGTTTTGTCAGGAACGGATAACTAACGGAAACTAATCCTTGGTCCAGTACTGGCTTAAACTGTGGGACACAGGTGCAGGACAGATGGACCCTCTCCCCACTACACCCATTTTATTTCACCCCTCTGACTGCATGAACACTCGCAGCCAGGGTTATTTATCCCACGTGTAAAGTCGTGCAGGGTTAAACTAAACTCACTCACTAAACTGATATCTGATGTCAAACCAAAGCATCACTCTGGCTCAGGATTTGTATTCATGTGACCTTTGGTAGCATCAAATGCTTGATATATGTCTATTAAATGTAACAAGGTTACATGGTGAAAATAATATCCATGTGTGACTGGAAAGCAGTTTTATCCTTCACGGCAGAAGCTAAAACATTTCATATTTATACATTTCAGCCCGGATGCAAGGAGAACGATGGTGTGTGCGCAACGATATTTATGGATCTAAGCAAAAAGACGGACATTGTGAAAGAGGTGAAATTTAAATGTGCATGTCCACAGGGATACCTATGTCCTGCCAAGATCAGGGATGAAAGTAAGGAGACAGAGGCACAAAAGGAGGTGAAGTGTCAGCCGATAAAACAGTCTCACAACAAGATCTAAGCAGTTGTTCCCTGTCCCCGACCACCATGTGACAGCTGTTTTCCTTGTGTGTAATCATCTCTAGCACTTTGTTTACTGGAACAGCACAGAGTATAGTATCAACTTTCATCGGAATAGGCGTATTTCAAGTCAGTTTTATTAAGCATGTACATGTTATGTATGAACCGTTGTTCAGAGAATACACACCGCACCATGTTTTATTGGATTATAGATAGGATAAAACAAATTAAAGAAAGAAAAGACGATACGAGGTGTCAAACAGGGACCACTCTCAGTGTTGACTATGGAATCAGAAATAACCGTAGGGAACATAGAGGATGACATAATACACACGCACGCACGTACGCACGCAGACACACTCGCACTCATGTATGTGAGAGTATGAATGTGAATGTATGGCTGAGGTACAAAAACAGTACTATTCTGTTATGTTGGTGTTCCAGATGTTTCCTGCATCTATGTTTGAGTACGATCACAACGTTCACATAGGAGCAAATTGTGCTCGTTTGTAATCTGTGCCAAGAAAACAGGAAGCTCTTTATTCTTCACTTTCATATTAAACTACTTTAAGTACTTTGTCGTGGTGTGAATACATTTTCTCTTTCCTAGACTAAACTAATCCTTTGAATTTGAAATCTGAAAGAGATACATTGGTCATCAATTCATGCAATGAATCTAATCCCGGAAGAAATACTGGAACAGTAATGATTGTGTATCATTAGTTACAGGTTGGCAAGCCAAATAAATGTCTCATTGGATCACAATACCTATATAAGGCATAGGCGTATCCAGAAGGGTGTGTGGTGGGGTGGGGAGGAGTCAGTTCTGGAGGATGAGAAAATTAACTGTGCGCACACCCACCGCCATCCCCATACTCAGCTTTCTCAAACAGATGTATCAACACCACCACGCAAAATCACGTGCCTCCAAAATCAAGCGGACAAATATGATGGAAGGTACATTTTCATTTTGTGTTGAATCGATTTACTTGGGTATTATATCCGTTGTCGTTTCGACTGGCGTTGACCATCTATTCCAAGTTCTGGCGTATCCCGACATGTGTCAGTCACATGCAGCATGTAGTGAGGCGTGTTGCGTGCACCTGGCTGTCTCGACCAAGAGAAACGCACATGCGCCATACGCGTTTAACCTTGAGCAAACTGGGAGATGAACTTCAATCTAACTTGAGGTCAAAGACGAATTTGAGATTATTAAAACGAAAAATGCGCAAATTGAGAACGTAAGTGCTCCCTTGCCGACAGTTGACGTCAACAATGTAAAACGTTTATGAAAGTCCCCTACCGTATATGCAAAACATAGTCTGGAGTATATGTTAGTCGACCAGCTGACAAAACCTACTCGCACGAAGTCCCACTGGATAAGTTTTGATGCTCAACTGTACAGGAAGTTGGGAAGTCTCGTGAGGTATTAATTAACATGAGCGTAAGCTGATTTAAGCTCATTCATGTTTCATAGTACTTAATACTCAAATATTCATTTGTTTTTTATGTGTAGCTTGAAAGTCATGGTAGCCTAGCTGATGAAAGAAGAGGACAAAAATATCCATTGTTTGTATTCTGTAGTCAAATACCGTAAGCTATCAAAACGTCCTGTCTTTGTTTGCTGTATCGGAGCAAGGAACGCCTTTAATCGAATTTATCGTGTTTTGTTTCTGGTGACATAAATACTAGGCGTAGTTTGTTCTTTCAAATTACATGTTAAACTGACGTATGAAAACAGTCAGTCAGTAATTTCTGGCCTTTGAATGAATTCTATATACACGGCGGAGGAAAGAATGGTTGTCGTCGACGTTATTGTATGTTTTGATTATTGTCACACTACTGACGATAGGTATGCTCGTGTTAATGTTGGTTTATTCATGGTTTTAACTGTCAGCTGTACATGTTTTTGTCTTGAAGACTAAGCTGTCTTCATAGGTCACACTGTCCTGTATATAGCAAGATATACATACTTTCATATATTGTACAATGTGTGACATAAAATAAAAATCACATTCATTTTCTTGTACTGTAATAAAACGTCTTATTAATGACACTTTACTTTATGGTTTACTGTCCCGTTATTCATGTTAAGACTACACGGGGTAGTTTTCTCCAAATGACCTTGCAAAAGGTCAAACAGGACCCGTGTACGTAAATGTTTGTGTGCATTCAGCACTTTTTAAGCTACACAAACTACCGTTGGGAAACGTGTCGAAATTGATAACGCTTTTCACCACAGATTTGTGCCTAGTAGCAGTTCAAACATTTATTTAGAGATAATTAATAAAAAGCTACCCATATTGAAAGAGACAATAGCATTATACGTACAAGAATACCAAGTTATACTCTCACAATACACCATGATTTTTGAAGCAAACACACTGAAGGAAGCTGAGCTACAGATCGATCAACTAAAGTACAAGAAACAACAAAAGTCGTTGTTAGCTGATTCTACCCATCAAACGGTTAGACTCACTTACACTCACTGTCTGATATGTATGTATATATGGTTACATGGCACATGAATTTCTCCACTAACTTGGGGAACCAACTGCAAACCTTATACAGTATACGTAATTGCACTTAAATCGTTTATCGAGTTTCTGAAAGGTACATGTATATGCAAATATCGTCCATGTGAACAGCTGCGTTTTGGTGGAATGTTTTGATAGGAATTCGCCATTTTTCACTGAATTTTCCTCATTTATAGAACGTATGAGAATAATAATTTCAACGTTACGAATTTGTTCATTTATATTAGTTCACGTGCAAACAGTATCTTTAACCAGTATAGATTATTTTGCAAAATCTAATTTTAAAAAGTTGCCTGAAGTAAGTAGTTATATTTACAATACTGAGTCTAAACTTTTGATGGGTAGTATATTATCTGGGCAAAAGACACATCGAGGTATTAACCAACAGGATATGTCCCACTGAACACGCAGGGCTTACACTTGTAATTATTAACAATGTATCATAACAAGATTACATGTAGATCTACAAACACTAGCTTGCTTCAGAGACCCGTGAAGGTCCGGGGTAGAATAGGACTTCAGCAACCCCTGCTTGCCATTAAAAGGCGATCGCGCCCATATAGCTGAAATATTGCTCAGTGCGGCGTAAAACTCAACTCACTCACTCACCCATTCAACTTCAGACAATTCCAGATCCAAAATACAACGTGCGTAAGGATTTTGCTGTTTCAAATTAACGATCAACATTTACAACTGATACAAGATAATTCGTTCAAGGAATCTACACACGAAATGTTATACGGCGTATTGGCATATGAACACCTTATTGCACTGCACTTTACTGCCACGTGACCTTCCTGTACAGCAGTTTACAGAGTACTGCAATATGATCTTCCTGTACAGCAGTTTATAGAGAACTGCCACGTGACCTTCTTGTACTGCAGTTTATAGAATACTGCCTCGTGACCTTCCTGTTCACCGGTTTATAGAGCATAGCAATGTGATCTTCCTCTGCCAGAGGTTGTAGAGTACTGCCATGTGGCATTGTCTACCTCCGTTTATAGAATACTGCCATGTGGCCTTCTCGTACAGCAGTTTATAGAGCACAGCAGTATGGTCTTCCTGTACAGTGAATGAGTGAATTCAGTTTTACGCCGCACTTAGCAATATTCCAGCTATATGGCGGCGGTCTGTAAGTAATCAAGTCTGGACCAGACAATCCAGTGACCAACAACATGAGCGTCGATCTGCGCAACTGGGAACAGATGACATGTGTCAACTAAATCAGCGAGCCTGACCACCCGATCCCGTTAGTCGCCTCTTACGACAAGCAAAGTATTACGGCAAGCGTGGTCTATTCTACCCCGGACCTCCTTGTATAGCGGTTAATGGAGTACTGCCACGTGACCTTCCTGTACAGCGGTTTACAGAGTACTGCCACGTGACCTTCCTGTACAGCGGTTTACAGAGTGCTGCCACGTGACCTTCTTGTACAGTAGTTTATAGAGTACTGTCACGTGACCTTGTAGAGTGGTTTACAGAGTGCTGCAGTGTGATCTTCCTGTACAGCAGTTTCTAGAGCAGTGCCATGTGACCTTCGTATATACCAGTGAAATGCGGAAGGGTCATTCATTGGTATTGTCTATTTCTACTTTACATTCAATTTGCATTTCACTTGTGATTTGCCTATTAATATATTCAGACAAACAGATGTGGACATTGCTGTTCTGTCGGTACCCAATTACATGACCACGATAAAAGCTTCTACAAAATGAAATAGATGTGTACAATAATAAATACACATCAGCTCTCTGTTTAGTCTTACGAATAAAATGAAATCGTTATTCATTAAACTGCTTCAATTAAACTAGAATAATTATTTAATACATGTATACAGAGATAGGTTGAATAGTGTATCTATAAGTTACGACGCTGTCAGATATGGCAAACGGAATGCTTTACACATCAACTTTCGACATGTGAACACCATTTAAACAGTCTCAATAATATATTCTGAGTGATGATATGTATGATATCAGATAACCGTGATACAGAGCAAAGAGTTGTTATTTAGATGGGCACTTGGCTTCAACATGCATCATTGTTAATGGTTCCAGTTTGCTGGATTATTGCTAAGAGCGACATAAATAAATCTCACTCACTTAAGCGTTTCCTGCAGTATTGTACATCACGTGCTTGAGGACACTGTGTACACCAAAACCTTGTTTATATTAAATAAAGAAGCTGCATGTCCTTAGAATCGTCCCCACTTTTCAGCACACCAACTGCTAAATACCTCTCGAAGTTCACTATGGTTAGACCAGCGTTTGACTACTTAGTGTATACTGTATATTTTCAGCTTTGACTGGACGAACGATGGACTGCATCCTTTTGCCTAGGTTAGACCACTGACTGTGGTGCTTTACTATCAAGCGCGCCTCTTCGTTTCTTGGGTAGGAGAGATTTGGGTTCATAAAGGTGACTCGAGCTTAATCGCCATTCGTAGTTAGTATAAAATGGTTTTCAGTAATGTTCTTGGCATTGTTTGAGGACGAGGACATGAAACTCCTTCAGTATATGTAATTATCTATCTGTATTATCTTATCTATTATTTGGTCAGCTCGTCTCAAAACGATTCGAATCTAATAAGAGCAATAGGTGACATTCACCTGGTTGCAGACAAATAAACGTTCCTTTACAAACCACTTATCATGTTTATGACTGCGTCGCTACCCCCCCCCCCCCCCCCCATCCCCTACCGATTACGATTAACTATACTTTCTACATTATAAAGCCCTCAAAACAGCAACAGGCGCACAAACTCCTGGCTTTTTCTTTGCTATTTCTTCATCTAATGTTCATCAATATACCCCTGTAAATATGTTTTATGATATGATAGTGCTTTACTCCCCAAGTGATGGTTTTATTACGTTTTTGTTTCACACACCTACCACGTCGATGAATTGTGGCATTGTCTCAAGTCTGTAGACTGGAAATGGGAAGAGACAATGTATTTAAGTATCACCTTATGTACAACAATATTATGGACAACAATAACAATACCATGGCACTCGACAGTATTCCAACTGTATAGCGGCGGTCTGTAAATAATCAAGTCTGGGCAAGACAGTCTAGTGATCAATATCATGATCATCGATCAACGTGATTGGGTTACGATCACATGTGTCAGCGAGCCTGACCACCCGATCCCGTTAGGTCACCTCTTACAACAAGCATAAGTTGCTGCAGAACAATGTAACCCGGATCTTATTACCCCGGTAACATGGGGAGTAGGAAAGGTGCTGGTTGTTCAGACTTCGCGGGGTATTATCTCATTTCCTGATACTCTTCTTTATGGCCTCACGGCAAGGTGTAGCTTTAGCCCAGGGAATAAAGCATACAAGTAAAATACCTAAAGAGAAATACTTCTTTATTTGTGGAACACGATGTTACGAAGTACATCCTTATTCCTTCATCAGGTGTATGACTAGGAAACGGAAAGTTATATACGACCATTCGAAACAACAGTGATAAGATAACAAAGAAAGCCGGTAGTTAATTAGCACCAAATTGGTAGGGTGGATGGGCAAATGGAAGCCATGGATTGTTCATCCAGGCATGAGTGGTGTATAAGAAAAGAATTGACAATAAAGAATTGTAAGCCAGGAATGAACCCAGGCCTATTTAGTGATATAAAACTAATGATTGTTATCCGTTTCACAGATGTTTTTAAACCACTCATTTATTTCATTGAAAACACTCTCGGTTTCTGGAGTTGTTGCATTATTGTCTGGTCCAGTTAAAAGATTAACAACAAAAATGCCACAGAATTTGAAAGATTGCGCACATGTGACTAAAACAAATGGTGATTTAGCTCTCTGTTGGATTATGTCACACGCAGGCAAGACGACATCTGCACAGGGTAGAATTAAGGAAAATATCACTCCCTTGCTTTATCGCCCTATCGCTATATCGCTTTCTCGCTTCGTTACATCGCTCTACCGCTTTATCGCATTCTCGTCTCCTACTATCGCTTTCTCATCTCCTACTATCGCTTTCTCGTCTCGCTTTATCGCTTTCTCGTATTGTGTAATCGCTTTCTCGTCTCGCTTTATCGCTTTCTCGTCTCGTGTAATCGCTTTCTCTTCTCGCGTTATTGCTTTCTCGTCTCGTGTAATCGCTTTCTCTTCTCGCGTTATCGCTTTCTTGTCTTGTGTTATCGTTCTCTCGCTTTCTCGCCTTAAATTTTGGAGGCCCTAACGAGCCACCATAGCAATCACCAGGATCCCAGTTAGATACATACACTCAGTGTTTGTCAGAAGTATTTTTCAGTTCTCACCTGGCAAGTTTGCTCTTGAAAAAATCACGAGGAAGGCTTTGAAAGTTTTTGAAGAGAACTTTGGCCCGGAAGAAGCACACGGCTCGTCCGAATAAACACGAGATGGTCACGAATGTTTTCGACTCATTTCACACTTTACTACGAACGATTTGATTGGTTTGCTACGATTCTTGGTAATAATGGCCTACTAAACAGGTACGACTCTTCTTGTAGCTCACTATTATCATAACAGCAACATCAACATCAGCAGCTGTATATCCTCATAACAGCAACATTAACATCAGCGGTTGAGTATCAACATAACAACAACATTAATATCTGCGGCTGTGTATCCTCATAACAGCAACATTAACATCAGCGGCTGTGTATCATCATAACAGCAACATTAACATCAGCGGTTGAGTATCATCATAACAACAACATTAACATCAGTGGCTGTGTATCCTCATAACAGCAACATTAACATCAGCGGATGTGTATCATCATAACAACAACATTAACATCAGCGGCTGTGTATCATCATAACAGCAACATTAACATCAGCGGTTGAGTATCATCATAACAACAACATTAACATCAGTGGCTGTGCATCATCATAACAACAACATTAACATCAGCGGTTGAGTATCACCATAACAGCAACATTAACATCAGCGGCCGAGTATCACCATAACAACAACATTAACATCAGCGGCTGTGCATCATCATAAAAACAACATAAACATCAGCGGCTGAGTATCATCATAACAACAACATTAACATCAGCGGCTGAGGATCATCATAACAACAACAGTAACATCAGCGGCTGAGTATCATCATAACAACAACATTAACATCAGCGGTTGAGTATCATCATAACAACAACATTAACATCAGCGGCTGTGTATCATCATAACAACAACATTAACATCAGCGGCTGAGTATCATCATAACAACAACATTAACATCAGCGGTTGAGTATCACCATAACAACAACATTATCATCAGCGGCTGAGTATCACCATAACAACAACATTAGCATCACGGTTGAGTATCATCATAACAACAACATTAGCATCACGGTTGAGTATCATCATAACAACAACATTAACATCACGATTGAGTATCATCAAAACAACAACATTAACATCAGCGGCTGAGTATCACCATAACAACAACATTAGCATCACGGTTGAGTATCATCATAACAACAACATTAACATCAGCGGCTGAGTATCATCATAACAACAATATTAACATCAGCGGCTGAGCATCATCATAACAACAACATTAACATCAGCGGTTGAGTGTCATCATAACAACAACATTAACATCAGCCGCTGAGTATCATCATAACAACAACATTAACATCAGCGGCTGAGTATCATCATAACAACAATATTAACATCAGCGGTTGAGTATCATCATAACAACAACATTAACATCAGCGGCTGTGTATCATCATAACAGCAACATTAACATCAGCGGCTGAGTATCACCATAACAGCAACATTAACATCAGTGGCTGAGTATCACCATAACAGCAACATTAACATCAGTGGCTGAGTATCACCATAACAGCAACATTAACATCAGCGACTGAGTATCACCATAACAACAACATTAACATCAGCGGTTGAGTATCATCATAACAACAACATTAGCATCACGGTTGAGTATCATCATAACAACAACATTAACATCACGATTGAGTATCATCATAACAACAACATTATCATCAGCGGCTGAGTATCACCATAACAACAACATTAGCATCACGATTGAGTATCATCATAACAACAACATTAGCATCACGGTTGAGTATCATCATAACAACAACATTAACATCACGATTGAGTATCATCATAACAACAACATTAACATCAGCGGCTGAGTATCATCATAACAACAACATTAACATCACGATTGAGTATCATCATAACAACAACATTAACATCAGCGGCTGAGCATCATCATAACAACAACATTAACATCAGTGGCTGAGTATCATCACAACAACAACATTAACATCAGCGGCTGAGTATCATCATAAGAGCAACATTAACATCAGCGGCTGAGTATCATCATAACAACAACATTAACATCAGCGGCTGAGTATCATCATAACAACAACATTAACATCAGCGGCTGAGTATCACCATAACAACAACATTAACATCAGCGGCTGAGTATCACCATAACAACAACATTAACATCAGCGGCTGAGTATTATCATAACAACAGCATTAACATCAGCGGCTGAGTATCACCATAACAACAACATTAACATCAGCGGCTGAGTATCACCATAACAACAACATTAACATCAGCGGCTGAGTATTATCATAACAACAACATTAACATCAGCGGCTGAGTATCACCATAACAACAACATTAACATCAGCGACCGAGTATCATCATAACAGCAACATTAACATCAGCGGCTGAGTATCACCATAACAACAACGTAAACATCAGCGGCTGAGTATCATCACAACAAGAACTACAACAGCATTAACTCAGTGGCTGATTATCATCATAACAACAACATTAACATCAGCGACTGAGTATCATCATAATACCGACATTGACATTGGTGTTATTCCCAGTGCGCAGCTTTACGTGAGCACAGAAAGCTGCAATCAGAACTGCATTGTTTGGAGAAAAGTGGTTTTGTTGACAAAAGATATATTTCGATTTTCGAACAATAACAATGTCGGAATGAAGTTGGTTTCCTGTTTACTTTTCTTATTGAAAGAATGTAGAAAAATCCTTTCTGTCGTTTACATATGAATTCTTGTTATCGCTTAAACCGTTTGGAGATGTTTTCTCATTTTGTGATCGTCTTACTTCACGAAACATCTGCATTCCGAAATCCCGCAACTACACATCAGTTCTATCTTATAATATGAATGAACAGTGTATAAGAGTCCCCGTCTTACTAAGATGCAGAATAGTTATTAATTCAGACACAATGGATATCCTCGGGATATTATTAAATGAATTATTAAGACTTAAAATGTGTGATTAACTCTCTAAAAAGGGGATAAATCTACTTCTAACTTTATCAACACCATTCCGTAATCTCAGATTCCAAGTATTACGTCTAATTCATCATTAATCCCTACAGGTGACATGATTCAACATTACTGTTCATGCATCCACAGAACATGTTTGTGGGAGATTTACATAAGTAATTCCAGATGACACTATCTCATCTAAGTCCCTTCACACGCAACTGATTACGCAACGATGAATACGATTCCATCTGTGAGCATATATTTGTGATGTATGCAACAACCACGTGAGTTACATGGAATCGAGTCCTTTTTCGTGTGACCTTTCACTGCAGCAAGTTATACACTGAAATTGCCTTATCTTCCTCAATCATGATTAAACGGTTGGTTGTCGGCGTAGCAAACAGGACATCGTAGCCTTTATCAGAGGGGCATGTGCGTGGTAATGATGGTGGAGGGGTGGGAGGAGGGTTTAGCAGTTAGTGGCTGGCCATAATCGGTGACATTAAGCCCACAAGTACGGCAAGAGACAGACACAGACCCCATCACCAGCATCTTGCACCTCTAGCCGGCAATCTCTGTGTGGTAACTCATGTCCAGCTGTCTGCAGTCAAGGGTCAGTGCGCTGACCTGGCAAACGGACTCCTGGGATAAGGCTGTGAGATAACTTCAGGCTGATCAGCTTTCATCAGTTACAACAGTAGAACAGCAATAGCAAGGACGGTGCCAACAAGCTTGAGCCGTATATGGAAAACCCGTTCCCCATAACTGATGACGTGGTGCACACGATCCGACTTGTGAACTGCGGAGGTAGGGGAACGAAGAAATAGAAGATATTCTCACCGCCATCTTAGAATATTATTAACTGTTGTAGTTTTGGATACGCATTTTCGATTTTGACAGCTTCATTTCCCTGCAATGGAAGATGTGGTGTGTGCGGTATGTGTTCAATTTGAACCCCAGACATGGCGGAAGTCTCTGTGTAAGAACTGTTTTCATGGCCTCGAGGAACACACGGAAGACGTTGATAAACCACCGGTGGTGACTCAGAAAGATGAGTCGGATAAAAATGAGGGAAAAACGACAGGTGCAAAGACACAAGAAACAGACAAAGTACAACCAGCCACGCTAAAAACAGGTAAAGATAGTAAACATGCCTCCGCGTCTGTTCCTAAAACTAGTCCAAAGTCACCAACCAAACCTAATACCGCTCCACTGTCGTCTAAATTTGGATCTGCCTTAAGTAAGAATACAGATAATGGTAAAATGGATACCGGAAAGACAACAGGGAAGCTAACAAGTATATCATCTAAATCCATTACTGAGGCAACGAAACGTGTACCTGGATCAGTTTCCAAGCAGACGACGGATGTGAAAATAGCAGGGAAAGTAACTGACAAAAAGCTGAATGGCTCTGATAGTAAATTGAAGTCGTTTAGTTTAAAAGAAAGTCATTCGTCAGCGAAGGACTCGTCAGTGACAAGGTCAGGACATAAATCTGGAGAAACGAAAACTGTTGACGCAAAAGGGCTACAACCCAGTCAGCCGGCTCAGGTTTCCAAGTCGGACAACAATAAGTCTGCAGGCAACAGCAGCAGTCGGTATGCCAGTACGGGAGGGGTGAACAAGGTGAAACATCTACTTCGATCATTCGACTCCGGAGATGAGCCGGCTGACGCACATGATGAGAAGAAGGCTCTTTCAGACCTCGACAAACATGCAACCCGTACTGAGTCTGACGTCACAGCCAAATGTCAAGCTAGTGAAGGGAGTCATGTTACTGCTAAGACACTTGTGATTGGCAAGGAAAAGGAATCAGTATCTACCAGTGCGTCTAAAACAGTGCACGCGTCTGCAAGTAGCAGTAAAACAGTCAAAGTCGTCGCAACTGGCAGACCGGATGATGGCAGTTCGGGCTCCGGTAGAAAGTCACCTTCGATTACTATCAGTCTCCGAGGAGGTGTGGCAGATATCAAGGTAGGAAAATCCGACTCTACAGCTAAAGTAGCAAGAACACTTGAGGAGGGACATGGCGAGAGAGACAAGAGAGTGGAACGTGAGTTGCAGCAATTAAAGGCAAAAGAACAAGAGTTTCTTGAGCTAAAGGCAAAAGAAAAAGAATTAGTGGCTAAAGAAAAGGAATTCAAAGAACTGAAAGCACGGGAGCAAGAACTTAAGGAAGTGAGAGCAAAAGAACTTGAACTCAAAGCTAAAGAAAAAGAGCTTAAGGATCTTTTGGCGAAAGAGAAAGTACAAGGGAAGGTGAAATGTAAGGAACAGGAATTAAGAGACAAGGAACACGAAATTAAGAATCTTAAAATCAAGGAAAAAGAATTTAAGGAGTTGAAAGCCAAAGAAAATTATATAAATGCTAAAGAGAATGAAATTCGTAAGCATGAAGAGAACTTAGCTGGGCTGAAGACTAAACTAGTTCAGATGGAAGAGAAGTGCAAAAAGCTGGAAGAGGAAAATAAGTCTCTTAAGGAAACTTCTGCTCATGAGAAGAAGGAGGACATGGAAAACCTGCTTGCAGACTTGAGAAGGCAACTGTCTTCCATGGAAGATCGGTGTGTCAAGTTGGAGGGCGACAATGTAAGCCTTATGACTGGGCTTAAAGAGAAGGAAGAAGCACTAAGAAAAGCCAGCCATGGTGGATCTTTGGAAATGGTCGCTCTCAGCCAGAAGTTCCGTGATTCGGAGAAAGATGTGGGCGAGGTAGAGGAGGAGAATGCGAAACTAAAACGTGAGATCAGAGAGATACGCGAGGAGATGGAGGAAATGTACGACACTTTCAGGGAGAATGAAGTGGATGAATTCAGGGACATGCAGAAAGAACTAGAAATTACAGCGAAAAATTGTCGCATTTTGCAGTTCAAACTTCGCAAATCTGAACGTCGCATTGAACAAGTCGAAGCCGATAAAACTCACTATGAGGAAAGGATGAGACTATTACAAAACCAGTGCGAGTCTGAGGACACACGTGCGCACGTGCGGAAAGTGGAGGACGAGTTGAAGATGGCGAAGGAAGTGTCGGTGAGGCTGCACGACGAACTAGATATGTTGGATGATAAGAAGAACAAGTCAGAGGAAGATAATAGACATCTCACCGAACTTCTGGAACAAGCTGACAAGAAACAGTTTCGTATGGAGATGGAGATTGATAAATTACGTGATCAGGTCAGTGCAATATTGGCAATATTACTATTAGAGGGACAAGAACCAAAGAATATATACACAGACAAGCATTCTCTTTATAGATGTACATGTGTAATTACAATGTCAGAGAGCCCAGTGTTGTGGTGTGAAAAGATAACATAGAACATATGATAAGGGTAGGTAGCTGTGTAGCTCTGCACTAAACAACTGCTATGCACTAGTGCTATGTAGTGATGTGAATGTGTAAGGGGTATATGCCCTACACAAGGGTTAAGTAGTGATGTGAATGTGTAAGTGGTATATGCCCTACACGAGAGTTAAGTAGTGATGTGAATGTGTAACGTGTATATGCCCTACACGAGGGCTATGTAGTGATGTGATTGTGTAAGGGGCATATGCCCTACACGAGGGCTACGTAGTGATGTGAATGTGTGAGGAATATAATTATGCTCTACACAAGGGTTAGATAGTGATGTGAATGTGTAAAGGGTATATGCCCTACACGAGGGCTATGTAGTGATGTGAATGTGTAAGGAGTATATGCCCTACACGAGGGCTATGTACTAATGTGAATGTGCAAAGGGTATATGCCCTAAACAAGGGTTAAGTAGTGATGTGATTGTGTAAGGGGTATATGGCCTTCACGAGGGCTATGTACTGATGTGAATGTGTAAAGGGTATATGCCCTACACGAGGGCTATGTAGTGATGTGAATGTGTAAGGGGTATATGCCCTACACGAGGGCTATGTAGTGATGTGAATGTGTAAGGGGTATATGCCCTACACGAGGATTAAGTAGTGATGTGAATGTGTAAGGGGTATATGCCCTACACGAGGGCTAAGAAGTGATGTGACTGTATGACATACACCTGGGTTATGTAGTGATGTGGCTATAACCTGCCGCGCGACATACACCAGGGCTATGTAGACGTGACTGTACGACTGCCGTACGACATACATCAAGGTTATGTAGATGGGACTGTATCACAACTGTGAGACATACACCACGGTTAGGTAGTGATGTGACTGCATAACTGCTGTGCCACTATGGCTGACTCTATGACTATCAAGTGACAAACACCAGGGGTATGTGGAGATGGTTCTATAACTGCTGTTTGACATTCACCAAGGTTATGTAACATACAGCAGAGGTATGTAGGTGTGACTGTACGACTGCCGTGCAACATACACGAGGGTTATATTGATGTGACTGTATAGAAGCCGTGTCACATACACCAGGGTTATGCAAACGTGACTGTATAGAAGCCGTGTCACATACACCAGGGTTATGCAAATGTGACTGTATCGAAGCCGTGTCACATACACCAGGGTTATATTGATGTGACTGTATCGAAGCCGTGTCACATACACCAGGGTTATATTGATGTGACTGTATAGAAGCCGTGTCACATACACCAGGGTTATATTGATGTGACTGTATAGAAGCCGCGTCACATACATCATGGTTATATTGATGTGACTGTATAGAAGCCGTGTCACATACACCAGGGTTATGCAAATGTGACTTTATGACTGCCGTGCCACACACACCAGGGTTATGTAGATGTGTCTGTATGACTACCATGTGACATACAAGACGGTTATGTCGATGTGATTGTATAACTGCCCTCTTACACACACTATGGTTATGTAGATGTGACTGTATAACTTCTGTGTGAAATACACTAGGGTTATGTACATGTGACTGTATAACGTCCTTGTGACATACACTAGAGCTATGTAGATTTAACTGTATAACTTCCGTTTGACATACACCAGGGTAATGTGGATGTGACTGTATATCTGCCGTCCAACATACACCAGGGTTATGTAGTTATGTAAGTGGATAACTGCCCTGTGACATACATCAGTGTTATGTAGATGTACCTATATGACTGCCATGCGAAGAACACCAGCGTTTTGTAGATGTGACTGTATAACGGCCATGTGACATACACTAGGGTAGTATAGTGATGTGACTGTATGACGGCCACATGACATACACTAGGGTTATGTAGTGATGTGACTATATGTCACTGCGGTGTCACATACACCAGGGTTATCTAGATGCGACTGTATGACTGCCGTCCGAAATACACTATATGACTGCTATGCGAAATACAGCAGCGTTTTGTAGATGTGACTGCTATGTGACATACACTAGTGTTGTGTAGGTGTGACTGTATAAAAGCCATGCGACACACGCAAGGGTTATGTAGTGATGTGACTCTTATAACTGTCGTGCACCGCAGACCAGCATTATGTAGACGTGACTGTATGACTACCATATGGCATACACCAGGGTAATCTAGGTGTGACTATATCACTGCGGTGTCACATACACCAGGGTTATCTAGATGCGACTGTATGACTACCATGCGACATACACTAGGGTTATACGGATGTGGGTGTATTACTGTCGTGCACCATGGACATACACCATGGTTGTGTAGATGTGACTGTATGGCAGTCGTGAGAAATATATCAGCGTGTTGTAGATGTGTGTGTATAGCTTCCAGGTTACATACACCAGCGTTTGGTAGATGTGAGTGTATAACTGCCATGTGACATACACTAGGGTAATGTAGGTGTGACTGTACAACTGCCATGTGACATACACTAGGGTAATGTAGGTGTGACTGTACAACTGCCATGTGACATACATTAGGGTAATGTAGGTGTGACTGTACAACTGCCATGTGACATACACTAGGGTAATGTAGGTGTGACTGTACAACTGCCATGTGACATACATTAGGGTAATGTAGGTGTGACTGTACAACTGCCATGTGACATACACTAGGGTAATGTAGGTGTGACTGTACAACTGCCATGTGACATACATTAGGGTAATGTAGGTGTGACTGTACAACTGCCATGTGACATACATTAGGGTAATGTAGGTGTGACTGTACAACTGCCATGTGACATACACTAGGGTAATGTAAGTGTGACTGTACAACAGCGTTTTTTTGTAGATGTGACTGTATAACTACCATTCGACATATACCAGGGTCATGTAGTGACGTGATTCTATGACTGACGTGCGATTAAAAATAGAGTTATGTAGATGCGACTCTATAACTGTCTTGCGACGTACACCAGGATTACTTACATGTGATTGTATAACTGACGTTTGACATTCACCAAGGTTATGTGGTGATGTGAATGTATGACAGCCGTGCAACATATTCCAGGGTTATATTGATGTGATTGTATAGAAGACGTTCCACGTACACCAGGGTTATGTAAGATGTGATTGTATGACAGCCGTGCAACATATTCCAGGGTTATATTGATGTGACTGTATAGAAGACGTTCCACATACACCAGGGTTATGTAAGATGTGATTGTATGACTGCCGTGTGATATACATCATTTTTTTGTAGATATGACTGTATAACTGCCGTGTGAAGTACACCAGGGTTATGTAGATGTTACCGTGTGACGGCCGTGTGGCATATTACAGGGTTATGTAGATGTGACTGTATACGTGCAGTACCAGGATTATATTTTATACACTAGGGTTATATATACTTTTACCTGGGATTATGTATCATACACTAGAGTATATATACTTGTGCCTGCATAATGTAGCATGCACTTGGGGTATATATTGTTTTACCGGGACTATGTGTTATACACTAGGTCTATATATACTTTTGTGTTAGTATAATTCACTGTCAGTGATGATTAATATCCGTACCACGTGAGTCAGGAAAAGGTCATCTAGAACTAGCTTGGAGACTTAATACCGGGCGCTGGGAAGTATTCTGTACGAGGAAAGAATATCCCAAGTCTGCGATTACCATAGCGTTAAAGACGAATACCACTTCTGTCTTACTTGCCCGGCTTATAATACGTTAAAAACTTCTACCCAAACACTGTCTTGCAAAGGCCATGTTTACTGTAAGTTATTCTCCTGTACAAATAATACTATTCTTTGTAACCGCGCACCGTTTTTAAAACTTGCACTTCTGAAAAGAAAGACAGTCCTTAATGTTTAATTTCGCCAAAACATGTCTATAGTTGTGCACATCGGCCGATGGCCTTTATACAATAATAAACAATTGAATTGAATGGAATATAATGAAGAGGATGTATCGTGGATAGTGTGACAAACAGTTGTTGAATAGTGGCGGAAGGGAATAACTACTGTGTGTCGTATAGTTGATATGCTGTATGTATACCAGCTGTTGCGAGAGATCATGGGTAATATGATACTTACCCAATAATAAGTTCAGAAATAACAATAATAATAACATTGCAAATATTTGTATTGAAGTAAGGATAACTGTCAATATTCATATAACATTTGGCAGGGTTCACACTTCCTACTGCTTCAATGAAAGGATAGTGTGGTTGTTTGACGGTGGGAAAAGTAATACTTGGAAATGTATGACCATAACAGAAGTAAGGTGAATGTTAATGTTTAGCTGGTAGAGAGGTGTAAAGCCTACACAATGTCTTCAGGAAACGTACCGCTGCTGCATTTCTCCTCTAGCTCATCTTACACTTGGAATCTGACAATGATAACACGGTTTCTATGACAACATAGCGCCTGGCCTGAGTCAAGACGCAGTGAGGAGTGGGCACATAGAACAGGCTGATAGGTACTCGGGCATCGGGACGAAGGTTTAGCGAAATGTTGAGTAACTTTATTGGCTACTTGCCATGGTACAGGGTAATGCAACACTGAGTGCATGAACACATTCGATGAGATGGGAAGGCAGGTCCATGTTGAGAATATTACGTGATGTGAGTGGGAACAATACAGTGTATACACCTGATGAGAGGAGGGAGGTAGGCAGGTCTAGTTTGGAAGGTCCTTGTACAACAAAACACTTGATGGTAGCAAGAAAGGAGGCCGATGTACAAAATGACACCTGATGAGAGGAAGAAAGGAGGTCAGTGTGCAATACACCTGATAATGGGGTAAGGGAGATATGTGTACAACAACACAGTCTGGGCGGAGAAGGGACACCCATGTACAAGAACACACCTGATGAGAGGGGGAAATGAGGTCCATGTACAACACAGCTGATTAGAGGGTGAAGGGAGGTCCATGTACAACATCACACCTGACGTGGGGGAAAGAAGATCCATGCACAACAACACGCATGATCAGAAAGGGAACTGAGGCCTATGCTCAGGATTATTTGGCGAGTGGGAGAGGAAGGTTTCGGTTCAAACATATACGAATGTGATGTAACGGGTAATTGCGAGTTGTTTTTTTAAGCTTGGTCATTGCATTTGTGGGGGTTCTGATACAGGTACCTAAGCATATAATCATACTGAACAAGAATAATGACATACTTTGAATGAGACATTTTAATCTCAACATACATATATCATATTGCAAAGATCAGAGAGGCAGATTGCAAACAAGGAAACATTACGAGGACTCACTATGGGTCACATAATTACCCTACAGCGAACAATCTCAAACAAGGAACTATTTTTGGATATTCACTGAAGATACCTAAGTAATGTGACTATGTAATTATATTGCGACATACCCTGGAACTGTGTGGTGATGTTATTATACAGTGTATACTACCATTTCACATACACAAGGACAATATAGAAATGTTAAGGTGTAATTAGCGTATAACATACACGAGGGCAATGAATGAATGAATGAATGAATGAATGAACGAATGAATGAATAACTGTGGTTATACTATGTTCATGTGAAGGGATAACTGCCTTGGTTTGTTCATTCGTGTCATATGTTGAAGTGAAGGGTTAACTACCGTGGTACGTACATTAGTGCCATGTGCTGACGTGAAAGAGTTACCTGCCGTGTATACACACTCGTGTCATATGTTGATGTACATGTATAACTACCATGAGTGCTACACTGAAGCTGAGGAAGTCATGTGAACGCATAACTATCATAGGATATGCTCTTTGGTTGTGTTGTGGCGTGAATGTTCAACGATTGTGTCACATGACCTTTATGACTGTTTGGCAGTATGTCGTTTGAGTACCATGTGACACAGTTTATGGCTGTATGGTAGTATGTTCGTTTGAGTAGCATGTGACACAGATTATGGCAGCATAGTAGTATATCTGTTTTAGTACCATGAGACACAGATTATGGCAGCATAGTAGAATGTCCGTTTGAGTACCATGTGACACAGATTATGGCAGCACAGTAGCATGTCCGTTTGAGTAGCATGTGACACAGATTATGGCAGCATAGTAGTATGTCCGCTTGAGTACCATGTGACACAGATTATGGAAGAATAGTAGAATGTCCGTTTGAGTACCATGTGACACAGATTATGGAAGAATAGTAGAATGTCCGTTTGAGTAGCATGTGACACAGGTTATGGCAGGACAGTAGAATGTCCTTTTGAGTACCATGTGACACAGATTATGGCTGCATAGTAGTATGTCCGTTTGAGTACCATGTGACACAGATTATGGCAGCATAGTAGTATGTCCGCTTGAGTACCATGTGACACAGATTATGGAAGAATAGTAGTATGTCCGTTTGAGTACAATGTGACACAGATTATGGAAGCATAGTAGAATGTCCGTTTGAGTAGCATGTGACACAGGTTATGGCAGGACAGTAGAATGTCCCTTTGAGTACCATGTGACACATGTTATGGCAGCATAGTAGTATGTCCGTTTGAGTACCGTGTGACACATGTTATGGCAGCATAGTAGTATGTCCGTTTGAGTACCACGTGACACAGATTATGGCAGCATAGTAGAATGTCCGTTTTAGTACCATGTGACACAGGTTATGGCAGCACAGTAGAATGTCCCTTTGAGTACCATGTGACACAGATTATAGCAGCACAGTAGAATGTCCCTTTGAGTACCACGTGACACAGATTATTGCAGCATAGTAGTATGTCCGTTTGAGTACCATGTGTCACAGATTATGGCAGCATAGTAGAATGTCTGTTTGAGTAGCATGTGACACAGATTATGGCAGCATAGTAGTATGTCAGTTTGAGTAGCATGTGACACAGATTATGGCAGCACAGTAGTATGTCTGTTTGAGTACCATGTGACACAGATTATTGCAGCATAGTAGTATGTCAGTTTGAGTAGCATGTGACACAGATTATGGCAGCATAGTAGTATGTCAGTTTGAGTACCATGTGACACAGATTATGGCAGCATAGTAGTATGTCAGTTTGAGTACCATGTGACACAGATTATGGCAGCATAGTAGTATGTCAGTTTGAGTACCATGTGACACAGATTATGGCAGCATAGTAGTATGTCAGTTTGAGTACCATGTGACACAGATTATTGCAGCGTAGTAGAATGTTCGTTTGAGTAGCATGTGACACAGGTTATGGCAGCACAGTAGTATGTCTGTTTGAGTACCATGTGACACAGATTATGGCAGCATAGTAGTATGTCAGTTTGAGTACCATGTGACACAGATTATGGCAGCATAGTAGTATGTCCGTTTGAGTACCATGTGACACATGTTATGACAGCATAGTAGTATGTCAGTTTGAGTACCACGTGACACAGATTATGGCAGCATAGTAGTATGTCTGTTTGAGTACCATGTGACACAGATTATGGCAGCATAGTAGTATGTCAGTTTGAGTACCATGTGACACAGATTATGGCAGCATAGTAGTATGTCAGTTTGAGTACCATGTGACACATGTTATGACAGCATAGTAGTATGTCAGTTTGAGTACCATGTGACACAGATTATGGCAGCATAGTAGTATGTCCGTTTGAGTACCACGTGACACAGATTATGGCAGCATAGTAGTATGTCAGTTTGAGTAGCATGTGACACAGATTATGGAAGAATAGTAGTATGTCAGTTTGAGTACCATGTGACACATGTTATGACTATGTTACTCGGATATAGGCCATCTAGCGAAGTGAATATATTTCAGGAGTATGTTTTCAACAACCTCAATGACGTTGGAAAAGCCCACACAGTTAGACATTACAAACAACAATTTCAGACATGTTATGGCAAGCAGTAACACATCACGTAACACATATCGACACACTAGAAACAACAAACACGTGCTTCCTCGCCAATAGTGAATTTATTATGTGGAAGAATAATTGCTTAACATCCAAAGTCATGGGTACCTGTGACCATTTTGCAAATGTAATTAGCTTTCCTGGGACCAAGTCGACAGTCATTAGAAATATCTTTCACTTGTCAGCTGATGCAGTCTTATGTCTTTGGTGTCTCGACATTTATGATGATGCCCAGGTATGCTTACAATCAGTTTCCTAGCGTGTGATATACTTGCATAGACTATATGACGAACTGACTGACTCCATGAGTCCATCGTTTATCGTGCTCCCCTTCCCTTCATTGAACCGAGTTTGATACTTTGAAGCTAAGATGCATCTGCTTTTAGTATAATCTATATAATCTAGATAATAACCTCAACAATTGAAACAACTTATAACGGCAAAAAGTAGGATAGAACACACAATCGACAGTGAAGCTATAATGTTCTATTAGACATAGGTGGTAATGGATGTGTGTTGTTTTCAGATAATGGATTTGAAACAAGAACTTAAGTATGCAGGCAATAGACAGGAATCCTCCGATCGAAAGGTATGTATGTGGTCTTATCTCTTCACCCCTCTTAACCGTCTCTATCAACCCTCTCTAGAATCTCACCTGTCTGCATGAAGTCATAGAAACCTGTGATTGGGACGATGTACCGAGATAGGGCTGAAATGTGTGCACTGATTTTGTATTCCTATTGAAGTTTCGCCATGAGTCAGTGTACGATCTCCAACAGCATAACCTGAGGTTACAATCATCCGTGCATATGTGCTTTACTGTATACTGCACATGTATACATGTTACCTAAATGAGTAACCACAGAGCTGTGTGTAGAATATTTGGTTTGAGTCCAGAAATGAAGACATGGTATGCATTTTAGCAAAAAGAGCATTGATTATCAACGTTAGTCCTGAGACATGAATCACTGCAGACTAGAATCGAAATGACGTAGAATGAGAAATACGAAGATGATATTTTTTCTAGTACATTGTTGTAGTGAACCTACCGCCCTGTACGTAGTATGCGTTGTACACTTCAGTGTTTTGTTGATTGCCTTTCAGTTTGTGTACTGACTATTGACTTTAGCCGGCACTCGAAATAGGGTCATTCCGTTTGGAAATACGTGCACGTCGCCATGATGATGTCAATTAGATTCATTGGCACTATATTTCAACAAAAAAAACCAAACTGAGTTGGGTTCTTTTCAAAAGGGATCTGGAACTACTACGAAAGACAGTGTCAAAAAAAACCAAACTGACTCGGCAGCAGCAAAATTTGGAGTACGGTGCGTCCAAATCCAAAATTAATTTCACTGATAATACTTTTGAAACTTTACTAATCACTGCTTGGACAATAGCTCAAAACTCGAATACATTATCTATTTCAGAGTTCTAGGCAATGACCTTGACCTGTGACTTCAGACCACGCATCAGCCAATGCGCAGCTGCCTCTTATGCTTTCAGTATGCGACCTTGGATATAGATTAAGGTCAGGAGACAACTTGACTTTTGCTCAAGTCAGCTAATCATCCAAGTTTGTTTGCTGCAGAGTCTTGTTTGAACATATTTGACATTGTATTTTCCGACAATGTAACGTATTTGAAATAAAGCCATATATGTTTCTATTTACACATCCGTTATTAAATTGTATATCAAATGTTATCCGGGTTGAACAGAATTTAAAAAATATATTTCATGTGCCACAATCGGAAGTTGCAAGGAATATCTAGCCGAAACAATGGAACTGCTGAGAACATCAAGGTGGTCAGTTTTCACAGTGTGTCTCTGAAGGCAGGTCTGCCTGTCATCAATCAATTCTTCCTCTTGAGAAAATATGGAATCATCACAACCTGACAGAAGCAGTTAAATATGGGATTAAGACGGATTACCTTGTAGTCATAACTGATAATAATAGGATGGACTGTTGGACGGAAAGTATAACTTGTATGGATGGACATGTTTTTCAATGTTTCAGTACCTCTACTCTTATAACTCACATTACTGGAGTATAACCGTTCACACAGTATATCTTGGGTATAACCGTTCACACAGTATATCTTGGGTATAACCGTTCACACAGTATATCTTGGGTATAACCGTTCACACAGTATATCTTGGGTATAACCGTTACCCATTCACTAAGAGTATATAGCCGTTACTGATACTGTTGATGTATTTACGGATCCCAGGAAAATCTAAGGTTACATTAGTTGTAGGACTCTTATCTTGTGGGATTCTAACATGAAGGTACTGACGTGTAAGAATGGTGTGAAACATTCAACATAATGAACAGTGGTAATAACTGGCATATTTTTTGGACTTAACCCAAAAGTTCGAACTCATAATATCCTGGAAGCTGAGAAGGATTTATTCTGTACGATATGTAATGGTGCGGCTTCTTGTATATCACCATCATCGTACTATCAAACATACATCATTTTTATACTCACAAACATAAGTACCACACGATAGATGTATTCATGTTAACACTTTGTCCATTCCTTTTTGTATATGCGACCTTCCCGTATTCTGCTTCAATTCCAAATTCAAAGTGCAGATTTCGATTTCTTTCACACTGTCGAAACACTTTTTCTCCAACTTACTAAAGGTCATTCACTGCCGGACAGGGCCTACAACACACATCTGCCACCCCTCTTTGAAAGCAGTTCTTTTCCTGGACCTGGTCGACTGCAAATTGGTCAAGAGGGAGCTTCTTCAAGCACTCACGGTGTGTTTCACTTGTGAAATCAGCCCTATTTCTCAGCCTATTCTTTTAGAGAAACGGCTGAAAATGGGGGCTGAAGAGCTAGTCTGTCTCCCAGTCCCTGAACCACATTATTTTGCCTAAACCCCTTCTCTGAAGCAAGTCTGTATTTCCGCAGGTTCTGAATCTCTGGTCTCCCTACATCTCCTTCTCAATTAAAATGGGTTTGTTACTATCAAAATTATATATATTCAGAGACTAAGCCTTGGTCTACCGAAGAGTTCACGGCATCCCTTACCAAAATGGTGGAAGCTATCCAGTTAAAACTGCCTTCAGGGCAGTACCTGCAAGGCAGTACCTTCAGGGATCCACAGGTGGCATTATTTTATCATATTTCATGCACTTATACTAGCATGCATGGTATATAATTATAGTACTATATTTTTGCCTATGGTTGCAAATATTCTATTTTGTAAGTCTATACCGCGTTAACTAGTATGTATGTATGTATGTGTGTGTGTGCGTGCGTGCGTGTGTGTGTATATATGTATGTAGGTACGTACGTACGTATGTATGTATGTATGTATGTATGTATGTATGTATGTATGTATGTATGTATGTATGTATGTATGTATGTATGTATGAATGAAATGAACATATTTTACTGGAGAAAAACGTTCATAGTGAAAAAAATAATATAATGAAAGGGAGCCCTTAAACTTTCTTCATTTTCAAAATCTAGACTTGCCACATTTTCTAGGCTTGCGTGGGCTTTTTTTGGATATATATACTTCAGGGTCTGCACGACAGACTGGAGAGTCCATTGTACTGTCACTTGAAGAGAATTATGTGCACTGTGTTCACTGTGACTGGGAGAGAGTGATGTATTCTATGACTGAGAGAGGGTGTTATGTACTGTGACTGAGAGAGAGTGTTGTGTACTGTGACTGGCTGGGAGAGAATGTTGTGTATTTTGACTTGGGGAAAGTGCTGTTTACTGTGAGTGGGAGAGGGTGTTGTTAGTGTGAGTGGGAGAGAATGTTCTGTGCTGTGACTGGATGAGACTGTTATGTACCGTGACTTGGACAGAATGATGAGTACTGTGACTTGGAGAGAGTGTTGTATACTCTAACTGAGAGAGTGCTATGCACTGTGGTTTGGAGAGAGTGATGTGTCATGTGACTGGGAGTAAGAGTTTTGTGTACGAATGTACGAACGAGGGAATGTTGTGCACTGTGAGTAGGAGAGGGTGCTGTGTACTGTGACTGGGAGAGAATGTTATGTACTGTGACTGGTTGAGATTGTTGTGTAGTGGGACTGGGAGAGATTGTTGAGTACTGTGATAGGGAAAGAGTGTTCTGTACTGTGACCGAGATAGAATGTTATGTGCCATAACTGGGAGAGAGTGATATGTACTGTGAATGGAAGAAAGATTGTGGTGTTCTGTGACTGGGAGAGAGTGTTGTGTATTGTGGCTGGGAGAGAGCGTTGTGTACTATGACTGGATGAGATTGTTGTGTACTCTGGGAGGACGTGTTGTGTAATGTGACTGGGACAGAATGTTATGTAATGTGTTTGGGAGAAAGTGTTATGTACTGTGACTGGGAGAGAATATTGTGCACTGTGAAAGGAAGAGAATGTTGAGTACCGTGAGTGGATGAGAGTGTTATGCACTGTGACTGGGAGAGAATGTTGTGTTCTATGAGAGGGAGAGAGTGTTGTGTACTGTGACTGGGACAAAGTTTTGTGTAATACGACTGGGAGAGAATGATGTC
The DNA here is from genome assembly GCF_037392515.1 of Haliotis asinina. NCBI lineage: Eukaryota > Metazoa > Mollusca > Gastropoda > Lepetellida > Haliotidae > Haliotis > Haliotis asinina. Next base: position 47,363,982 of record NC_090282.1, read on the forward strand.
TACTGTGACTGGTAGAGAATGTTGAGTACCGTGACTGGCAGAGAGTGTTATGTACTGTGACTAGGATAGAATGTTGTGTACCATGACTGGGAGAGAGGGTTGTGCACAACGACTTGGAGAGACTGTTATTTACAGTGACTGGGAGAAAATACTGTGTACTGTGACTGGGACAGAATGATGTGTACTATGACTGACAGAGAGTGTTGTGCACAAGGACTGGGAGAGAATGTTATGTACTGTGCCTCGGAGACAGTGTTGTTTAACGTGACTGGGAGAGAGTGTTGTGTTGTGGGATTGGAAGAGAATTTTATGTACTGTGACTAGGAGAGAATGTTGTGTCATGTGCCTCGGAGAAAGTGTTGTTTAACGTGACTGGGAGAGAGTGTTGTGTAGTGGGACTGGAAGAGAATGTTGTGTAATGTGACTGGGAGAAAGTGTTGTATACTATTACTGGGAGAGAGCGCTATGTACTGTGAGAGAGAATGTTGAGTGTCATGACTTGATGAGAGTGTTATGTACTGTGACTGGGAGAGAATGCTATGTACTGTGACCGGGAGAGAACGTTGTGTACTATGAATGGGAGAGAGCGTTGTGTACTGTGACTGGGAGAAAGTGTTGTGTAATATGACTGGGAGAGGATGATGTGTACTGTGACTGGGAGAGAAAGTTATGTACTGTGACTGGGAGAAAATGTTGTGTACTGTGAATGGAAAGAATGTTGTGTACAACGACTGGGAGAAAATGTTGCATAGTGTGACTGGGAGAGAATGTTATATACTGTGATTGGAGGAGAGTGCTGTGTACTGTGACTGGGACAAAACGTTGTCTACCTTATAGAGAGTGTTGTGTATTGTGAGTTAAAGATTGTTTTATATCGTGTCTTGTAGAGAGTTTTGTATATGATGACTGGGAGAGAATGTTGTGCACTCTGAGTAGGAGAGCGTGTTGTTTAGTGTGACTGAGAGAGATTGTTGTGTATAGTGCTTTGGTCAGTGCGTTCTTCAGATATGAACCGTTATAAATATCTGAGACAGTGTGTGCCACCTCACGTGAGGTTCAGAAACGTGTACAGACTGTCGGTGCAGACGTGTGTTGGCGTGTGCGGATCCCAAAGCTTGCCACACTCGCTACTGATGACGTGATCCCTGACTAATATATCGTTACGAGAGGCGGAGCAGAACTCAAAAACCTCTTAATATCTGTCAGTGTAACTTGGTAGATATGTGTGGCAGACCCCTAAGTGGTGGCTTTTGCTATTTACATGTTTTTTCTGATTTATTATTTTCTCCGTTTCTATGGAAACGTTTCGGACCATGGAGGGATGGGCTTCGTTTCCGGAGCAGAACTCAAAAACTGTTTAATAGTTTTCTGCAAAACTTGGTAGATGTATCAATCGGAACCTAAAGTGGTGTCTTTTGCTATTTACAGGTTTTTATGATTTATTATTTTATCGGTTTCCATGGAAGCGTTTCGGACTTACTCTCAAAAGTGAGAGGTATGTTCCGTTTCCGGAGCAGAACCCAAAAACTTCTTAATATCTGTCAGTGTTACTTGGTAGATATGTGGGGCAGACCCCAAAGTGGTGCCTTTTGCTATTTACAGGTCTTTATGATGAATTATTTTCTCTTTTCCATGAACACGTTGCTGACTTCGTTTCAGGAGCACAAATCGAAAACCATGATTTCATATCTTTCAAAAGATCTTGGCAGATATACCAGACAGATCTTGAAATGGGGACTTTTTCTGATTACAGATATTTGACATTTATATTTTCCATGAATTCCATGGAAACAATTCAGACTTGGTCTAAAAACACAATAAGCAACTGTCGGATGATTTGTCCTTTCAATATATGGGGGCCGGGGGATATGTCATCTTCTGATGACTCTAGTATTTAGTCGCCCGCTGTTTCTTAAGGACACCCACATTTTTATCTTTCAAAAAAGTGTGTCCAGATATTCAGACTGGCACTGTTTACAATCAGCTGAGAGCTAATGCACGTGTGACCATTCAGTATTAGTTGGAACCCTTGGCATCATGTACGTATAAGTGAAAAAATTAGAATAAGATATGACCAAACCTTATGATTACGTCATCTGAACGGGTATGAGTGGTGTCTCTGAAACAAGCTCTTTTACTGAACATGAAGAGGGGAGTCGCTTTAACAAGCGATTGTAGTTTCAAACTGCCTTTTTATGCACTTGAATATAAGTTGATTCTAGTGGACTTCTATTTGTCTGACACACACAAAATGTTTCTTGCATATTTTGTTTCCCGAAGATTGTGATGTATGTTTTATTGCAGACTTTAGGGTTTTTAGAGGGTATCAAGATAAACGGTCAAGCAAAGTGGCGATCGCGAGACTGGAACATAGCAAGAACAATTCGCTTGAGGTTGACTGATAATATGTACAAAAATACATATAAAACAGACGCTTTTGTTTAATTTTTCTAGGGGAGGCAACATATATTTATCGATCGTCGTATGTGACTTTTTGTGAACTTTTAAATGAACTTTGATATATGTATTTTGTTCAATCTTGACCCCTTGACTCTTTCTCAATCAATTGCGGTAAATGCAAGACCAGCAATATTTTATTTTGCCCAGTAGTTATGATTCCCTGCTTTGTGTAAACCGACACCGAGACTTTTAAATTAATCTGTAAATCATGGTACATTTTAAGTCAGATGGTGAAATGAAAACAATGATGTTTAGTCAGTAAAGTGAAGGGCCAAATAGTATAACAATGTAATATTCTGTCAGCAGTCACCCAAAGCTTGCCGTTACACGATGACCAATCGCTGATAAATTACATAAGTGCAGAGAGAAGTGATCTACCTTTATTATAGTTTAATGTGAATAAATAACACAATGAAGCTATTTAGGGGATGAATACACTGTGCAAAAAAAGGTATGTCACGAAATGATACACCTGTGAATGAATTTACCTAACCAATCACAATCCAGCATTTACTGAAGTCATAGCAGAATCTAAAGTATGTGTATTTTGCATAATCACACATGGCAGAAAACTGGGTAGATGTCTGTGTGTTGTATGGACCATGATACTCATCAAACGCATGTTTTACAAACGTGAAGTACATTCAGTGATTGTTAAGCTATCAGATGCTCGTAAACACGTTATAACCGTTAGTAAGGTTTGGCAGTTTCACTAGCTGTTGAAAATCAGTGTCTCTGCACCGTGGGTATGCCGGAGACACGAATGGTTCTTAAGGGATTTGCCAAATACTTCAACAATTATGAGAAGCAATTATTTCGTAGTTAGACAACCATATGCAGAATCTATGCAAAGATGCAACGCAGAACTAATTGTCGGAAACTAATCAGAGTTGAGGGAACACAACATCCATCTGCAAAGTCGAGGCAGCACAATATTGCTGCACTGTCATCGCCGACTGCATGCCAAGGAACATGTATGGCATGAGAACGACGCCAACAAATAGATCAGAAGCTGCCAGTAAGGTTTGCTATGTCAGACCAATGTTTGGTTGACATTTGGAACACACACACCCATGTCTCCTGACATTGTTGAAGTATTTCACCAGGTCTTAGGCCGACTATTCTGTCTCTTGTCAAAATGTGCGGGCTGTATTACGATAAACCAGTGATCAGGCGAATGATCAAATATTGCGCCTATATTTTCAATAACATAAGATCTTACACCAGTTTGTAAGACATATGGATAAGTGTTATGGATTAACAATAACGCAGTATCTTACACTTTTTATTATATATATGGGCAAGCTTTATATATTAAAAACTTCTTTATTCAGATATATATATATATATAACAAGGGCAAAATATGTGAGGTAGAAACCAGTATCATTAACGTACCACGAGAAGACGTCTTCCTTGCCCTGCGACAACGGTTCAGCAGCCTTGAACAACCCCTAGATACCAACCGCATTCCAACTTCTGCCTGCATTGATACTACCTACTTCACCCGAGGTAAAGACCTCTGTGAACAAATACATGGCCTGCCCGTGGGATTCCCTCTATCACCCATACCTGACGAACTTTGAAGACAGAGCCCTCCTGACTTCACCGGTGTGTTGCCCATGGGATCCCCTCTATCACCCATTCTGAGTGAATTATACCTGACGGACCTTGAAAAGAGAGCCTTCCTTACTTCACCGGTGTGTTGGCACGCAAAGCTGACGACACGTTTGTCATTCTCCAGATTAACTGCATGAACACCTGAAGAACCAACACCACCGCATTATATTCACCATGAAACCAGAAACGAACAACAAACTGCCCTTCTTAGAAGTCTTTGTGTCCCGCACCCCTGCCAACAAACTTCAGACCACAGTTTACCACAAGCCGACACACACCAACCAGTATGTGCACGACCAGTCCAACCATCCACCACAGGTGAAGACATTCATAATATCTACACTCAACAGGAGAGCAAACTATCTGTCCTACAAATCTTCAAGAAGAACTACACCACCTTAAAGCTTCGTTCATAGACCTTAGTGATTAGCAGCCTCAATTGGTCAACAGGACTATCGTATCAACCCTCAAACCATCAACCAAGCATCCTAGGCCAAGAAACAGCACCTATCAAAATATCTATCCTCTACACTGGCAAGGCCTTGAAGCAACAACTGTATATAGACGCCATGTTCTCGACTCCGCATATTCTGAACAACTTACTGCAGGCCAACGGGCGCACTCACACCAGCAACGAAAAATTAAACCCACAGGGTGTGGTTTACAAAATTGACTCAAACTGTGGACAGTCATATCTCGGCAAAACATCAAGATCAATCAGCACCAACGGACAAGAAATCAGCTATCTCTGCACATGTGCAGAACAACCCAATCATCAAATCATATGGACAGAGTAGACAATATTGGCAGCCAACCAACCTTACTTCAGTAGGCGAAGTTAACAGAAATCATCCAAACGACACCGTCCTCTGATCGGTAGAGATCAAGGTTACTTCATCACCCCTGCATACGAGCAACCAAACCTAACTGGTTTTATTTACCTGTATAAACATGTCTGTACCCTCACTGACTCCTACATGTATCCCTTGTTTCTGCATTCATACTGACTTCTACATGAAAACCCCTGTTACTGCCTTGATACTGGCTTCTACATGTAACCCCTTGTCAACACATCGTCACCTTACATTCCAATTAATGTGTTTGTTGTTTTGGTTAAGTATGCACTGTTTACATATTATCCGGTTCTTACGCACAGCTTGACAACGATGCAAGAATGTGTAGAAAACGTGGCATCATCTGTTGTTAATCCATCAAGGTTGTCCATTATTACTCCCCAACTTCTAAATAATGCCACTCAAGACGTGACTTTTAGGAAGCCTCAATTTGGGTGATATTGCAGGAATAGTTCCACAAGCAGCGAAAAAATATACTTACTCTTTTACTGCCTGACTGAAGTATAGTTGTTAATTCTGTTCACACCTATTCTGTAACCGTTGTTATATGCATAGAAAATAATAGTATACCATGATGAAATGAAGCCGTCTATGAAACCTATCTTTATGGAAACCCTGTACACGTAACGTAGCCATTATATCAGTTCACACACGAATTGTTCTCTTGCAAAATATATTTTATTGTAATAGAGATATCTCAAATGAGGAATTAATATTATTTGCATCATATACTAGAATATTATTATTTTCATGAGAGGACCCAATTACAGATTAATGTAAATATTTCCATGTTTCATGTTTTGTTACTCAGTTCCTAGCAAGTCACTGAGATATGTTATTCGGCTCCTGTAACAGAGTCAAAGAATATGCTAATATAATTTTCTGTTCAGGAGTTCTGGTAAATCTGGCAGCTCTTCCGTTGCAATCGGAACGCCGTAGGGGGACGGCTAATATCGACATTAGCTGACTTCTACATGAAAACCCCTGTTACTGCCTTGATACTGGCTTCTACATGTAACCCCTTGTCAACACATCGTCACCTTACATTCCAATTAATGTGTTTGTTGTTTTGGTTAAGTATGCACTGTTTACATATTATCCGGTTCTTACGCACAGCTTGACAACGATGCAAGAATGTGTAGAAAACGTGGCATCATCTGTTGTTAATCCATCAAGGTTGTCCATTATTACTCCCCAACTTCTAAATAATGCCACTCAAGACGTGACTTTTAGGAAGCCTCAATTTGGGTGATATTGCAGGAATAGTTCCACAAGCAGCGAAAAAATATACTTACTCTTTTACTGCCTGACTGAAGTATAGTTGTTAATTCTGTTCACACCTATTCTGTAACCGTTGTTATATGCATAGAAAATAATAGTATACCATGATGAAATGAAGCCGTCTATGAAACCTATCTTTATGGAAACCCTGTACACGTAACGTAGCCATTATATCAGTTCACACACGAATTGTTCTCTTGCAAAATATATTTTATTGTAATAGAGATATCTCAAATGAGGAATTAATATTATTTGCATCATATACTAGAATATTATTATTTTCATGAGAGGACCCAATTACAGATTAATGTAAATATTTCCATGTTTCATGTTTTGTTACTCAGTTCCTAGCAAGTCACTGAGATATGTTATTCGGCTCCTGTAACAGAGTCAAAGAATATGCTAATATAATTTTCTGTTCAGGAGTTCTGGTAAATCTGGCAGCTCTTCCGTTGCAATCGGAACGCCGTAGGGGGACGGCTAATATCGACATTAGATGTAAACTGAATAAAACGAAAAAGTCCCCCACCATTATACATATGTGAAAACGTTTAAGACTGCGTGAGTCATAAACTCGTCTTTGTAGCATAAAAGGTGTAATAAGAAAGGTATGATAGTTTCGCCATTTCGCCAGTTTCAGTAGACTTAGCCTCGGTATTATTCGTCGAACTCCTATACTGAGTCTGACAAACCCTAGTAGGATGTTGCGTCAGGTAACCTTTGAGCGACCTATGACCGTCCAATCAAACGCGAGACGGCCAAACGCATTTATATAATCAGACAACAGTCGCCGACTAGGGTTTGGTGGGACTTCCCCGGTCACTGACAGTGAACTCTCAGTAATCGAAAACCCGCATAATACAGATATTTGACCTGCAGTATATACGCATAGGGGTTTCTGATGACATGGTTACCATTAACCAATATTTTCGCATTCTGATATCCTTGAATATCGACAAAAACGCTATTTTCAGCGAATGTTTAGTCATGGTTATGAATGTTGCACCGTGTTCAATGTGCACCAATCGGAAGCAATGGATGGAAAATGTGCATTCGGAATCATTTGGCTACAAACCTTTTTGAGGTTATAGTTCAAACGTTATGTGCGAATGTCCACTTTTGCAATTTGGTAAGCTGTGCTCTGATTGGTCAATCTCGACTGACGGGACTCCCTACTAGGGTTTGTTAGACTCAGCAAACTAGTGTAACAAATAATACTGAAACTAAGTTTACTTAGACAGGTCATTTCGTCAAATCGGGACACGATGGGATAGTCTGGCTGCGGAAGGGATAGGCCACGCAATTGCATCAAGTGCAAAACATTTTGCTCCATAATCATTCAATTAAATACGTACATGTGCAATTACCCCAAACTTTATACTAATGACACCCTCTATTACGCTTCCTACTCAAATGACGTGCAGAAAGTATGCAACGTGACGCCGTTCACGCAGATGACATACGCAGCAGCGTTTAGACATATACTCTCACACCAGTTGCTTTTTGCATCCGGTTCCTTATCCCAGTGGCAGTTTGCAACCAATTTATTAAAGCCACTGACCTGATTAATCTGTCCTTGGCTAGAGTTGTTGTTCTCGGGCGTCGTGCTTTCCGGTATTGGAGCCCAATCTGCTGATGACAGACCTTGGCGACATCATTTTGGCGTTGCCAAGGCACAAACCGTTCAGTTTACAGTGATAAATCTGGCGTACCACTTGCGACACGTTCTGCCCAAAGCTATGTGCTTCAAGAGTCACACAGTGAGTAACAGGAAGCCTGATTTCTTTAGAAAGGTTCTTGTGTTTCGTACGTTACGTATATAGTGATACCATCACTCAAATGACCTGACAAAGACTATGCTGTCAATATCAGTAGAAAATGGGCCTTCAAAAAGGAAACAATAGGAATAGCACGCCTTTGTAATCGATGGTTAACTTCCTTATTGCACAAGACCGACGTTTCGATACAGGTACTGTTTTCATGAGGTGGCCCATCTCTACTTGCTCTACCAGTGTACAGCCCAACATCATCTGTACTGGCTGTCCTAGTGTACAGGTCACCACCATCTGTACTGGCTGTCCTAGTGTACAGGTCACCACCATCTGTACTGGCTGTCCTAGTGTACAGGCCACCACCATCTGTACCGGTTGTCCTACTGTACAGGCCACCACCATCTGTACTGACTGTCCTAGTGTACAGGCCACCACCGTCTGTACTGGCTGTCCTAGTGTACAGGTTACCACCATCTGTACTTACTCTACCAGTGTACAGTTCACCACCATCATGTGTATTGACTGAACATGTTTACAGGCCACCACCATCTGTACTTGCTCCACCAGTGTACAGATCACCACCATCTGTACCTGCTCCACCAGTGTACAGGTCACCACCATCTGTACTTGCTCTACCAGTGCACAGGTCGCCATCATGTGTATTGACTGAACATGTGTACAGGCCGCCATCATGTGTATTGTCTGTACATGTGTACTGGATGTACTAGTGCACAGGCCACCGCCATATGTACTGACTTTACAAATAGAACAAGTGTATTCAAATTCATAACTTTTTTACACTCTTGTTTGAATGTTTCAGTTGAAAGACGGGTCCATTGCTACTTCTCGTTGATATCAAAGTCCACATGGACGGTGGACGAAACCAGATGTTGAAGCTTGCATAAAAGCCCTACATCTAAATTTTGTCTTGCATGAAAGTGCTACACATAGAAAGGAACATACGATTGGTTTAAGCATTACTCTACAGTCTCATATTCTTATTAAGTGAATTAAAGGTATCGGTAATAAACAAGCTCCATTAGTGAGGTGGAACATTAAGATCAAGTCCAATGCACCTTGGCATAATTTTGAGATACAAATTGCGAAAATACATCGAAGGAAGGAGACTGAAACATATCTTGTTTGTAAGCTTACAGGAAAGTTTATGAACAAGTAATAGTCGATGATTCAGTTGTCTTAAACGTACACAATGCAAAATGTTCTTTGGTCTCAACTTTCTAAACGTTCGGAAAAGCAGAACAAATGTTATTTCCAATAGACCAATCCAAGTCCGACAATTAAACACCACGCGCCAGCTCTCGGCTTCGATTTTTACGTGTAGGCGCATAATCGCCGGCGAAATGTGATTACACGAGTGATGAAGTTTGCTTGTGGTAGTTTTGTAGCTGTTGTTGGTGAAAACTATTCAAAGGAGAAAGTTATACCTATTTTGATTTTGAAAACATTTTAGTTATGAGATGGTAGGCGAGTGAAAATTTAAAAAAAAAATAAAATGAGTTTTTGTAGTTCACATTATTTATATCAATTGCCACGAAACAAGACCAAGATAAATTGTTGACATTGAAGATTAATATTATTCAGAGCTTCTTATAGCTATATTAGCTTCATATACAACATTATCCATGAATGTGAACCTTCACATGTATTACGGAGTGGCATTAATATAAGCCAATTGAGCTGCGTTTGCGAATCCATTTCATGTGCTAAGGATCTTCACACTTTCGACTTTTAAACAGACAGACAAACAGACAGATAGACAGATAGATAGATTTTCAACGGTCACATCATTGCTTACTTTTTTTAATCCGTTGTTCAAATTAAGTTAAAAATAAACTATGTTGCGAAGCCATGTGAGAGTTAATTGTAATTATTTGAGGCAAATCTGCATTCTAAATTATATCCTTATCACTACTGCAGTGTACATTGTGTTCTCAGCAACCATGTTCCACTTTGTAACATCCATTAATTACTGAATATAACATTTATAGCCTTAACTGGTAATGCCCCTTGGTTGTGTATGTCATCACATCATCTGTGCAAGTAAGTTCTGTTGTTTCTCTATCTGTCTGTTGTTGAGTCTTCGCATGACCATTGCTGTCAAAAACTGCTATTATGACTCTGTATCGGCAAGTAACCCGTATTGCAATATATTGCGATTCAGGCACCCGTATTGCGATATATTTGTGTTTGACAGTGAGTGACACAAACTGTGCATGCCAATCCCATTTATTACATTATAAGTCCCTAAAATATAAGTCGGGATTCTGATAACAGAAAATGAGGTTGCACAGTCATGGATTTCCCCCTTTATAATATAGCAGTATTCCGTTTTGTCACTGAATAATGAAGGAAACATTTGTTTGTGTAGATTTTGATTTAAACCATAAAGATAAGCACAAAAGGTTCATATGTTCTTTACTAAAATATACCGGTTCTCAGAAAGGATATTGCAATACGTATCGTTTGAAAAGCGTATTGCGACATACCGGTAATACCGTGCAGACCTCTATGCTATACATCGATATTGTCAAGCAATCCGGTATTCTGAAGGTCTGTGTAGGATCCACATCGAGCAGGATATTGCTGCTCCTAGGAAACGACAAGGGATTTAGTTGGAACTCTGCTCACCTCATTCACGTATATTTGTTTGTAGAACCTGCTAAAGATGTTTGAACTCAACTATGCCTTCATCTTTGTCAACAAAAAAATCGTCTTAATTTACGAACTAATTCCTTGTCGTCGACCACAGGTACACGTTGACAAAACCAATAATATGAAAGCATGGGGTTACTGTTTTTGGATGAAAGAAAGTAATAGCAAATGGAAACAAAGCAGAAATATTTTTTCTCCTCTCTGCTATGTTATTTGATATTATCTGGGAATCTAAGAAGTGAGACTTAAGGTCTCAGAGTATGAACGCCATGTCTCCAGAGTTGTATCCGGAAGTGTCCAGTGACTAATTTTCAGCGGCAAATCACCAGCAATTCTGAGTAACATTGTCCTCTTTCAATATCCGACAACCATCCTAAAACAAAAGACTGAATATAAGGAAATCACTTTTCAAAATAAACCATTCTTAAACAATTTTACTTCCTGCTAAGCAGTGTGCAAGTAAACAGGAAGCTCATTTTCAAAATTTGTCATAAACGAACAAATACTAGCTTTGGTTCAATCACCAAATACGAGATAGAAACCTCTCAAAATCTGATGATTTCCAAAAAGAATTCCCCAAGTCTGGGTTAGATATATGTTGATGTTCTTCCCTGTTATATGAAAGAAAAACCCAACCCATGTTTGAGAAAAGAAAGATGCCATCTTTGCGATCAAACTAAGCTAATACATGTACTAAACCGTTGTTATATCATTAAACACAATATTTGTTTGCCTTGTTCTACATCTGATGCATCAATGAATTAAATCATTGGTAGGGATAATAGTTATGGGTTCATTTCATTTCTCAGTTACACAGATATATCTTGCTATCATTTCGAGTGAATTCAATCAAATGACAATATATGGTATATATACTTTTTGACAGTTGTGTTTTTCACTAAAATGTATTCCATTATGCTTACCCTACCCAGGGATCACACAGTCCCTACCCAGGGATCACATAGTCCCTACCCAGGGATCACATAGTGTTCCTCTTCGTTAAGACTGTGAAGAACTTGAGAGTGTATTGACAGTCCTACCTCGCTCATGGGCAGGCAAGTATCTGATAGGTGGAACTTGCTTTTACGAAAGAGAAGCAGAATCCACCTACCTCTTACTCGCGACTCTGCAGGTACAGTTTTCACATGCTGCGTTCGATCAAGCGTGTTGTCGAAACAACACTAGCGAACATTAAACCCCCACAGAGAATCGAGAACAAAGCTGCCCGACATCTCTCTCTTATTACAAATTACAAGGGTCTGTGTGGATGGACATTCAGTTTGTAGTTTGTTTATTCAGCATGCGTGGTGAGGTAATAAAAATGGCACAGACGTGGTGCATAATTAACATGAATGAATGAATGAATCTCTTTATTTCTTCCGGACTGCAGTCCGAAGATCATTGTAAACATATACATAAAATATTTACAGCAACATTATCACAGCAATATATCTACAATTCATTCATATAGTCATATATAACTATATCATATGTACAAAGAAAAATAATGAAAGGTCTAGAATGCAAAGTTTAGAGAAGGAAGCAATGAATATAAGTATTTACAGAAGAGGACAATCATGCATCTCCATGACATTTCATCAATATCGTTAGTTATTGGTAGTTCACCCCCAGACAACAGTGACATTTCATCTTCAGATAGTAGTTCTATTTGTACATAAACATCCACATCAATGAGATCTATGAGTTTTGAAAAGAAGTTGTTTCTGTTGTTCACATAGTGTTCACAGTGCAGAATTATGTGGCAGGCATAATCATTACAATATCTTTTGCAGAGTTCGCAGCATTTTGAGAATTTTCCCCTTGAGCTGATTTGTACACAAAACAGTAATATATCTTTAAATTGTGGGTAAAAAATACATCAAACAATATAATCTATGTATACCAAAGAAATTATGGGTCAGGCGATATCTATTCATGTCTTGTATCACACACACTTGAGAAAGCCATCGTTCAGTTTCAGATTCATTTATACAACTTATAATTATTCTTCGCCATGACGATTTACATGGAAACCTTCAAAAATGTAGATAGGCACTAAGATAACTGAAGAGGTTAAATTTTAAACTGGTTTGAATAAGTGTATCACATATAATATGTGAGGCAGCTGTTCTGAGGTAGCTAGATGTACACGGAAAATATCTTTGAATGAAGAATTACACTTGCTGTTACACAGCTTGCCAAGAAATAATAGTCTACATTTATCTATATATCCATCCATGCTCCACAGTCCAAGGTTACCTAGGACTGAAGCAGAGGAAAAGCGCTTACCGAAGCCCTGAATGCACCTGGTGAAATATCTCTGTGTACTTTCTACCAAATTATAATCTTTACCTCGAAGATGTTTGTTATATTTGCAGAAAATGACACAAGTGCTTTTAGAACCGTTATACGTTAGACGCCACTTACAAGCATAGCAGTAGACAGTTTCAAGTGATGATTGAAGACCCTTTGGAGAAGTAGAAGCAAGTGTTGTGTCGTCAGCTAATAGAACACATGGGATATAAGTGCCCCGTACACAAATGCCATTGTTCAAATTTCTAAGTTCACATATCAAATCATTAATAAAAACAAGGAAAAACCAAGGAGAGAGGACTCTTCCTTGCCCCAAACCATGCTTGATAACATATTCATTTGATCTGAGACCATAATATTCCACAAAAGCAGAGCTTGTGTTACAGCTTTGATATAGGAGTTGCCACATTTTGCACTTAATGCCCATTTGATATAACTTTAAAAAGAGTCTATTATGCCATATGCGATCAAACGCCTTCTCGTTGTCCATGAAAACAGTACAAACTGGAGAATCTCTGTTTAGATAGTTAGATAGGCTTTCGTTCAGAGTAAAGACTGAAGTGGTTGCTCCATGTTCCGTTCTAAATCCAAACTGAAGCTTGTCTGGAAATGAGGGTATGTATTCATGTACCCAGATTTCTAGTCTAGCCAATAAGACTTTTTCAAAAGGTTTCCCAATACAAGAAGTTAACGTTATTCCTCTATAATGTTTAGGATCATTTTTCGCCTTTTTACCTTTATACGTTGGGATGACTACACCTGTTCTGAATGTACTCATGTATCCAATGAGTACAGCATTTCATATGCTTTACGTGGATACCTACGAACAGGCATACGAGTAACTCAATTCTCAACAAGGAAACCAAAAAATCGGAAATGTGCCACATTCGCCCACAGCTAAACATTCAGCCCTTGTCCTAATTAGATGGACACAATATCTCATTACGGATATCTCACTGATACCATACATACACTCTTCTATGTGCTAAATGTGTGATCGGTTCTGAGACACGATGTACTGTCTGTTTTGCAAAGTGTATGGTCGGTTCTGAGACATGATGTACTGGTTGTATTGCTAAATGTACAGTTGGTTCTGAGAAATGTTGTAGTGGCTGTATTGCTAAATGTGTGATCGGTTCTGAGGCAGTATGCACCGGTTGTACTGCTAAATATACAGTCGGCTCAGAGACATGATGTACTGGTTGTATTGCTAAATGTACGTACAATCGGCTCAGAGACATGATTTACTGGTTGTATTGTTAAATGTACAGTCGGCTCAGAGACATGATCTACTGTATGTATCGCTAATTGTACAGTTGGCTCAGAGACATTATGTACTGGCTGTGTTGCTAAATGCATGGTCGGTACTTAGACATGATGCACTGGTTATATTGCTAAATGTGTGGTCGGTACTGAGACTTGATGTACTGTCTGTTTTGCAAAATGTATGGTCGGCCCTGAGTTCCGTCTTGTGACGGATGAGTTCATTTTGATAATAAAATGTAAACATGTACTTTTCAATCTGATGTGGGAACATATCTATTCTATGTTTGGTCCACTACATATCGCTTATTATCAAAGTGAAACGTTTGAAAGAGAAACATCATCAATGTATGTTTGTTATTTAAGGCGACAATATGGGACATGTATCTGTGTCACCCTTTTCTTTTCGCCGTTAATGAAACTGTACGTGATACCACTGACATCCCTCAACAAGTCGTGTTTTGGAGCACCTTTAGAATTCAGGAGGACGTTCTCTGCCGGGAATCACATGCCACTGAGATAGGCAACTAGTTTTTGAGAACTCGTCGGCCGCGAGCCCGTTACCTTCGGATTGTTAAGCCGACAGCTAACCGACTGAGCTACGTCCACACTGTTGCACAATGGGCAAATTTAGCTTTTCATGCCCATAACTTCACGAAAATGAACGGAAAGAGTCGAATAGGTTACGGACAATGGGCGATCGTTTTTATTGCGAGGGGCGATAACTCTCGTTTTGAAATGATGTATGCGACGGTCCAACGTCTCGCTTCCGGTCTGGTTCCCGACCCATAGTGCGCTGCAACAACTTGCTACCTGTAAAGACAGAACCCAGCAAACCCGTGCGCGTGGTCACCATCATTGAAAAATTGATCGTTTACGACAAAAAGCCATTAACTGGCACTTGTTTTGCTTTGATTTTTAGTCGAGAAAAGCATCGTTTGTTTAATTTCCCAAATGCAGTACGAATAGAAACGATAGAAGATAACGCCATGAAAAGTCGGTATATTGTCACGGTATTTCCTACGACAGAACTCGAGGCAGTGAAAGTCTCGGGTGGTGTAGCATCATTATTTCAATAATGAAAATTCTTTTTATATGTTATCAACCCAGCATTTTATGCTATTCCCAACGGTAATTCTTTAACTATTGCCACGTTAAAATCTTACAAATAGTTCCTATACTACCGCCGATCTCAATGTAATGTGACAAAATATTTTCCATGACAGGCCATGCACTATCTAACTAACAGTTACTGTTATTTTACAATTTCTTAACCATTGTTTCTCACTTCTCTCTCTACCTGCTAAATATTTGTTGTCAAAAATCTCAATCCCATCTTATATGACCCGATGAAATATGCGTAACAAGACTTTCAGTGTTTCTTCTTTTGCTCGCCACATGAACTCCCTGCTGTAGTGAATTACATGGATGCAGCCATACCAGCCGTAATACTAAAGCGATTTGAGTACATATACAATGAAAATACACTGCAGTTTTAAATGTGTGATAGTGATATATCTAGTCCCAAACTTAAATCACCGATTGCAAAACATCAATAAAACGACACAACATGACTTGAACGATCAGATGATTCCACCGCCTCGCTTCGAACTACCATTTCGCGATTCATTCTTGCAATGTAAGCAGTCATACCTATCCCGGGTGTATCATAGGATCATGGAATAAATATTACAGAACATAACTCTTGAAATATCATTGTAAAAGGGAATAGATATACGGTCCAGGCACCGGCATGAACGTTACAGGTGAAGATGAAGGCTGTACTGGTTAACTGTCTCTAAATGTAATAGTAACACGTACGGCTCACATCGCGCGTACGACATGCGCTGTCAGTTTAAAGTTGGACCGTACGGATCAGCGCATCTAGCGCATTAGTGAAAGGAAGATAAATTAAAAAAGGCCGCCCATTACAAGGGAAACGGGTAAACATTGTGTCTCGTGATTTCAATCTACGGACGGTTGCCGAATTGCCCCGATACCATCTGGCACACTCATACTATTCCGTAATATACGAGATAACATGTGGTGCAGGATGAGCCGATATGGCTCGAACTGAAACCGGTTGTTGACGTCAGGTGTCAGATGTTGATTTCACGATGCATGGACGAATGACGTACGTGCTTGTATAAATTCATTGGGTGCATTCGTGACAGAAAAGTGTTGTATTGAACACAGTAAGGATAATGTGGATTGTGCTAAGGAATGGGTGAGACATGGGCATGCCAAGTGACGGCGCGAGTGTGAGTTAGACTTCGAATCATTACTGAACATATTTGGCTTGAGTGTGAGTTCCAGGCCGATTTCCATTACCCCAAAATTTCTAACATTTGACGTTTTTGGTCTCCCGCTTTTGTGTGAAAAAATGTATTAAAATGCAAACGGAAAGCAAATAGTACTCACGAATTACAGCGGACATGTACCTACTATAACTGATGATGTCTCTAACCCTAAACCCTAATGTAAGACCTGGTGAACTGCTTCGATTACGTAACAATTACGTCTCACGATGAAAGGGGATGGGCCTATTGCGCTAAGTCCTCCAGTCAAAGATGACACAACACAAAAGGACAGAAATAATATGTATTAAAACAGAAGGCTTGGCTAGGATTTGCAAGTTCCGACTGCACAGTCCAGGTGAAACTTAAAACACAATCCAGAGGTTGAGATGGCTTGTTGTCACCGAGACAGTACATACGAAAGAGTTCATACAGAAATAGTTAATAGAATTTAGAATAACCAGAGTGATATAAACAGTGTACATAGGACCCCCGCCTGAGGTGAGGTTAAAATCACAAAAAAGGGCCAACGGGAAAGATGATACAAATATATGTATATGCACAAAGTGGGGCAATACTTATGCCCAACACATTTGGAATATATGAAAACCGGTTTTAATTTACACACACAATAACCACGACATTACACCTGGCCTGTACAATATAAGTGGCTAAGGGAAATGGGGTATGACTGCCTGTTGGATGATCAAACTGGTCCATATCAGGCTAGCTCCAACAGAATGTCGATACACCCAGTAGGTAAACCACTTGTGGTTACCCAGAATGAACACGTAATTATAGTTGATAAATTGATAATATGTAATAAATGGATATTACATTATTTATTTTATTGCAATTTGTGTTGTTGGCCATATAATGTGATACATCATATCATTAATATTGTTGAATAAACAGTGACTCCACTTTCACTTCAAGTGGGGAAACATCCTAAAATGATTGACATAATGGTATGTAGAACTACTACATAATTACAAAGAAGTAACTGCGATTCATATTTCACACAATAAATTGAGAGAGTTGCATGGCTGTTAATGCTGACGCTTTTGGCAACATTTGATTGCGTAACGCCAGACGCGACGAGAAAGAGAAAATAGCCTTGTGTTTTGAGATGACAATAATATTCAGATGCTGAATGATTAAGTAGCAAATATGCCATTACCTATCAGCAGTGGTTTACAGATATACTGGATAAGGTGACATGAGATTGTACTAGGCTTCTACCGTGTTACCATAAACATGAAGCAGGTTTTTTTCACATCCGTGCAGCCATTTTGTAATGCAGCCGGAAGGGAGCTTAAGAATGCCGTGGAGAGCCTAGACTAACAGCTAGTCTCTGAAATGAACATATTTTACTGAAGAAAACGTTCATAGTGAAAAAAAATAATATAATGAAATGGAGCCCTGAGACTTCCTTCATTTTCAGAAGCTAAGGAAATTTAGACTTGCCACATTTTCTAGACTTGCGTGAGCTGTCTTGGATATATATACTTCAGGGTCTGTACGACAGACTATGGAGAGCCGAACATTACCAAAGTTGTGTGCTGCTCGGTGGAGAGGTCAGCACTGGTCAGTGAGCATGATAATGATCGCCACTGATTTCCTCCAGATGACACAGTGGTATTTTAACTGAGCACTGTGGAAAACAATGGAAACCGGGACAATGATACAGCCACTGTTTAATGTAGCATAAAATGGCGGAAGAGTTCTGCTGTTAAGGGCAATAAGTGTTGGAATGGAATTTTGAAGTTAGCAATACGTTAGAGACAATTTTGACAAGCAGATCAAATAAGAACGTTACAATTCTACATACACAAAGTACTTTGCTAAAACTAATTTCCCGAGGGAAGTATTTTACCATGAGTACATGTCATTTGCTCTTGCCATCGAGTGCACCTTTGGACAGTCATAGATGAGTGACACAGCAAGAACAACTGATAGCAGTGACCTCAACACTTGTTTTGAATTTTGATTTATCAAAATTAAATAATTATATATTAATTAGAAAACCGCTCACAATTACTTAACCTGCTAACAGCATAACTATACATTGGAACCTAATACAGGAGACCTAGTAACAATATGGAGGTAACCCAGGATTCTTACCAAAAATACAATCCAGAGGTTCAGATGGCTTGTCACCTAGGCAG
This sequence comes from Haliotis asinina, assembly GCF_037392515.1. Classification (NCBI taxonomy): domain Eukaryota; kingdom Metazoa; phylum Mollusca; class Gastropoda; order Lepetellida; family Haliotidae; genus Haliotis; species Haliotis asinina. The sequence goes on from NC_090282.1 coordinate 47,382,681, forward strand.
TACAGGCAGAAAGAGGGAGAGTTCGAGCTTGGGGGTACCACGCTCCCTCTCGCCCCTGTCATGCGACAACATAACCCCTGGGGATTGACTGAAAAAATCGTTGCTATGGGATCCACGACACCAGTGCCTTGAGCCCCAAACCTTATCAGATAACTGGTAAACAGAGGGATAGTGGGTTGCTAGTGCAAGGCCCTGAGACAAAATATCTAGCCTTTACACTAAACCTAACCCTAAACTCTAACCCCTTGAAATAATTCTAATAAATAGAGTACACTGACCGAACCGGCTTGAAAATGGCTGACATGTTCAGTGTAATGCATTCTTACCGCTTCAAAAAAAAATATAATAATAAGCTCCATATCTGTAATGACAGGCCGGTAGGACACATAGGTGGTGCTTCCACATGAAAATGGGAACAGTCCAGTTGCTGAATAGTACTCACAGGAATCATGGTTCATTAATGAGTCAATATAAGCAGAAGACATTGTTAAAGAGCATTGGTTGTTTTCAATAAATAACATCGACAGATACAGAAATAATGAAATAGATTATCAAAGATATGGAGCGACTAGGTCGACATTGGTACTTGCTGAAGGACTGCCTTATGATGGTGATCGAAAAGAGCAGACAAAGGTTAATAAATATATTTACATTAATAACAGTTAAAACAGTTCTTGCAGTCATATTTTATGAATTAGGTAGATACCCCATCAGTATATCTGTAAAACGTAAGATTTATATCAAACTGGCCTAAAATGTTATGTTGCAATGGCAAGCTGAATACTATTTCATAAAATGTTATCTACAGTTTATATCCTTCAAATGCTGATAGATTAACTTTCCATTGTTCTCAAGCGTCGCGCGTCGTATCATTATTTGTCACAATTACCTTATTACGCTAGGCTCTGGTTAACTAAATTTAGAACTTCAAAGCACTGGTTGCCCACTGAAACAGGACGTTGTTAAGACATTGAAAGATGTTAAAGAATACGTCAGTTTTATACATCATCTGTGTATGATTAACTCCACATTATATTTTACCGTCCAGCACTAAATCAGTTTCTTTCCCAGTATTTCCCGGTATTTCTGTAGACATCCTCATGTTTTAATATGGATCATTATGCTGTATGTTCACTTTGTCACTATGTGATTTTTGGGAATAAAATGTGTTGTCTTCTGTTCACAAGGTTCATTTACATAACTAAACCCTAATTTGCAAGGGTTAGTCCATTCTATCTTAAAGGGGAGTATTGTATATTTTCTTTATCAATTACCTACTCCACTGTCTTACAACTGGGAGCTCTTTATCTGCCATCTTGTCATGTATATATTTCTATTTCTATTTATACTTATTGGTATTCTCATGTACCATGTGTTACTCATGTGTTTTGAGTAATAAACTGAATTGAATGGAATTGAATTGACAACTGGGAGTTCTCACAAATGGGAGCAGACCGGTGTCTCCCGTAGTGTAATAAGACATATACGTGCAGTCATACGAAACGTAAGCCGGCACCATGACGGTGACAGCACAAAGGGTACAGCTGCATAGAGTATCTCCTGGTGATATGCTTCGTTAAGACAACAACAACCAGTGACGAGTTGAGGATAGTCAAATTCATGATATCTCCATGCAGCTGTGGCAGTCCCGGAGCCTGCCAGACGTTCTGTGATGAAGGGGAGTGTGATCTGATGACGCGACCTTACACGAGCATCCCGCAGCCTTCTCCTGGTGGTGCTAGTGGAGCGGGACTCCCACTCTCTATTGCCGGCGGGCCATTATCAGGGATTCCTTGGTCATTAACAGGCTTACCAAGGAAAACTTCCCCACTGTGCAAACGCTCAGTAGTCCACATTAATCATGGAAATAGCAACATAAACATAATACCTCGTTACTGAAAAGCGCTAACTTGAAATCGCTAAAACTGGGTATGAAAAACGAAGAGTCTGCAATGTTGGTGTTTTTAACTTTGGACAATTACATTCTGATTTTAAAACATTTCTTCATAATACTTGTATGCACTCTTCTCGTTTAGTTTACTTTAAACATCATTTCGTATAAAAATGACTGAGAGCAATTATTTCGAAATATTCGATACGTTTTCTACGCGACGCGATTCACGGTTGCTCAGAAATTGAAAGAATTTCGGATCATTGAGGTCAGAGTTCTGTGATATAAATATGCTGCAGTCTCAAAGTCTGCCGTTGCCGCTTTTACTACTTCAGTAGCGAGGTAATATGTTTATGTTGCAATTTCCACGATTAATGTGGTCTTTCCTGCGATTTTCTGCACAGTGATAAAGTATTCTTTGGTAGGTCTGATTATGGTCACTGGCCTTCCTCGTTCACTTTGGGCGCTGACCCGTGCTTCCTCACAAGTGGACTGTTGATGTTACGTTAGCACCAATGTGGCAACACGACATCCCTGCGTCACTTCGTTCTATAGGGAAATTTGAGTTGCATAAAAATATAGTGAGAGTTACCTAAGTACTAGTGTCTGTGGTAGCGGGAGCAGCTGGTGTTATGTAGTTGGCAGCCATTCACAAACTTGGCATTAGACCAATGTGTTCCGGAGCAGTTAGCACATGACGTCACGCGTTTACAATTCTACGTGATTTTACAACCAAAGAACTCACATCGGCAAGGAAGCATCTACACTTAACTGCATGCGATCTGATCCATAGATGCAAACGTACCCCAGGCAACAACCACTTCACTGTCGGCAAAAAATAAAGCAAATCACTTTGTGTTATCCTCCGTGGCTATGGTAACTGGCGATTACTTGAGCACGCCTAATCATAACAAACGTCAGCCTTGAGGGTTCTGAAAATATGGAGGCAGAGTCAGATGCAGCTACATCCAACTTTGTTGGCAATACAGAAAGGCATCATAGTCATCAATTAGCGTTGAGGAAAACGGATTCGCTGATGTATTGTAACAATAAAACCTGGTGTACTAATTATAATGATTCTTGTGGTAGTGACACAGTCAGGCTGGAAGGTTCATAATTAGCTCTCGGCCCTAGTCACCTCTACACGCAGTCCATTCAACTATAGTACCTCTCACAGCATATCAAACTCGAAGATGATTTGTTATGGAGACGTACGGCTGGTTGGTGCAATGATTGAGAGTAAACCAGGCGGTCAGCCCACAGTCGGTCATTTAAGGAGAAGTCTTCTGCTGAACCATTGCATCGTGTATATATGCAGTGTGTGGAACAGAATATAAATCTAACCCGCACTTTCGTCTGAACAGAGGGCTGTGGTTTTGCTGCTCAGGACCAGTGACTTGCCATTCGCACTCACAATCACTGAAAGGTTCACGTACAGAAAATATTAACAAGAAATGTCGTCTGTTCACTGGAACTGTCCAACACCTTCTAAGTAGCTGTACTTGTACCTTTATGACCATCTTCACCATGCATGTTGCACTGACCCCGAGGTCAGTCCACGTTACCATCACAGCTAAGGCGCATGATAAACAAACCTGATCTTGTTCATTTGATAAAACCAACGGATGTATTAAGGATTCATGTCTGTCCCTCTTGACGCCCGTGTGATTAGCAGTATTCAGGAAAGCATTATAAACACATGGAAAGACGCTGTCATTAGACTCCCCATTGTAGTCGGTGATCCTGGCTTGGTACCACCTGATCAGGTGAGTGTCAGAGTTCTGCGTTGAGAGCATAAACCTACTCACCCTCAAGGTAGTGTTGTGGAGTCTCTATATACAAATACCCCCAAATGTTCTTGGTGGACTCGACTGGACAGCGCTTCTCATGGGAAGTCAAGTATAGGTGATTTTTTGCAAATATCCTACTTTTATTCGTTGCCAGTTGATCCCACTTATGGGACAGGTGTTGTGCTGATACAAGTATAATCTCACCACTCTCTCGGATTGTTTTAGTAAACCAATCTAGCTAGTTTAGATCATTGCATGTCTACAGGTTGTGAAAACTTGGATACCATCGCTCATGTGCTTGAATTGCGCGAAAACACAACTGGACTAACACGTCTTCTGTGAACTTTCCGCGAAAACTGCACCCCGTGAAAATACGTACGATTACATAACTCCCAAATATTCTTGGTGGGTTAGACTGGACAGCGCTTCCTATGAGAAATCACAACTGGAAGGGGCAAAGGCCCTGAACTGTTGATAAACGTATCCATACGTATTGATAAACGTATGACTGTGCCAGGATCACACAAACTCCATTTGCAGTATTTATTGCTTAATTTTCTTCTCTAAAACACTCTAATATTCATTAACACGGGAAAGTTGGACACATTTTTACCAATGTTTTACAACGGTATGTGTTAATTGAAAGCTGAAAATATACAAACTGACCACGTTCCTCAATGTTAAACCTGTCAAGGGTCAGAGTGATAAAGAGCATCGAACTTCATCCGTGACCAGTATCTTTAAAGCTGACAGAGCCAGGATGCAATGCATGTATCTCTCGTTACGCTGGTCATATCACGTGCGTGCCACCTTCGTGTCAAGCTCACGATTGGCCATCGATGCCTTGGTTCATAATCTAAATGACAAGTTCACAATACTAACGATATCTTAAGTTTTATATATAAACGCGATTATCTGCGATGGCTGAAATAGGTGTATAATACGGATGACAGTCACAAATAAGTGAGCGTCTGTCTAGTAAACTGTATCTATTGTATTATGTTGTGAATATTATGCTGTTTTATAGTTGTGTACAACGTAGACTGTATAAACGCCCTCGCTCTGGCTTGCAGAGTATCGAATGATAATGTGAAAAGAGCAACCTGTGACTGCTGTGCATTAAACTCCTTGTTTATTTTACTCAGGTGTTTACTCGAGCTAATTGCTCGAACTTGCGATTTAACATATTATTCAAACCATGACTTTTCATTATGGCGGTACGTGCTTGTCATAACCTTCACGTTTGAGAAACAACACTGCAGCTATTGACGCAGTGCTAGTTGACGTAGTGTGGTTTTGGGTGCGTTACCTAAATATAACTTCCGTCAATCCCACATTACAAAACGTGTGAACATCGTTATCGTGGAGGATGTTATGTCAGATATTTTGAAAAGAATTTGTTATACTTCTTATTGCAGAACACGAATTTCTGACTCTGTGGGAGAAAACAATCGTTCTGGATGAAAAGATGCATATGATTTAACTATATTTACGGTTCGCAGATCATTAAAACCATTAAAACGGTCTGACTTTTTAAAATGTTTCACTCATTCAGAAACATTGCTCGTGCGAATTGGTTCGGCACCGATTCTGTATTTAGTGCCAACAAGTGACCTCTCGACCAGGGCTTGCAATATCGTCAATAGTAGGTTGATGTACCGTCTTTATGTCATTATTATGATGTTTAACCTTGGTACAGGACTTCTAGCGTTCCATATTGTCTTGTGTGCGGGTTGTAAATCTACCAAAAGCATTTATCCTGAACTAAACATGTTGCGAGTAAGATCGCTATGGTTGTGCGGTTACGTCATAATGTGCGAGGTCGTGTATCGCCTAGAGCACGCCAGTCTCTTCACCTCACCTTCAAGGGAGCTAGCTCGTACTGCTATCGGTTTCTCAAGACTTGCCCCAATTAACAACATTCCAAGAAAGAAAAAGCATTTCACAGAATTTGATTCTTCACTTCCACTTCTTCGTGTGATGACGTCTCTGCTGCAACATACTGGGAGCGTTCAAGATAATCAAATTCATGAAGCTTATAAACCCTCCCAGCTTGTTGATAATTTGTCATTTTATGCTTGTGGTGTTGTGTGTGAAACATACGAAACAATGTTAATTAGGACAAATGGTGGTATGAAATCTACTCTTGCCCAACAGGCGCCCCGTAGTCTGCCTCAAAGGCCATCAATCGCAGTATTTTCCCTTGCCTCATCCTCGTGCTGAAACCCAAATGAAGCAAGTCTAGATTTCCTTCAGTTCCGAATCTTCCCTCTTATCTGGGCTACGTCTCTGCAAAAGAATCGTTTGTTTCTGTCAGACAGGTGAGTAAAACTAGAAATTTCACATTCATATTATTAAACACGATATGACGACACAAGAAAGTGGTGTAGAGGTTATCGTGTATTTGTTGAGGTCGATAGGATGAACTGAGAATAATCACAATGCCATAATGTCGGTTCCATGTGGTTACAAAATGTCTCAATAAAAGGCGTAAACAGAGTGTCAGGTTTCAAGAACAAAACCTGATCGTTCAAACGTTCTGTAGCGTATATGGCCACCTAGTGCGTTCACAACTGTCAAGCAACACCTCCTCATGGACTGTCTGGTGCCTGCGAAACACATCATTGGGGAGTCGGCGCCATTGTTCCTGCAAAGCAGCAACTTCTGGGGTTGGTTCCTGAGAGTGCACAGACGTCCAACGAAAGTGTCACAGATGTGCTCGATTGGGTTGGGATCAGTCAAGAACGTTGATTTCCTGCATTCTGGAGGTCATTCCTGGTCACGATGGCTGTTTGGGGTCTGGCATTGTCATGTTAAAAGTACATACCTGGACCATGTGCTGCCATGAATGGAATTTCGGGGGCAAGCACTGTAGCATCAAGGTTTCTATTGATAACCATAAGTCGGAAACAGGCAGTCCCACAGAATGTGCTTCAAACCATGACACTTCCGCCCCCAAGCCTGTCAACGTCCTGTACACAGCATCCTGAGCATAACGTTGACGGCGTCGCCTCCACACTCTCATCCTACCATCAGCAAATCTGAGGGTAAATCTCGGGGTCCACTGGAGTTGGTCGTCGAACACGAAGGTGAGCACCTCCCAGTCGGTTTCGGATGGTTTGTGCCTACAACCGACCCATAAACAGTTCATTTCTGTTTCATGTAGCCGCCAAGGACAGTAAAGACGTAACACAATTTGACGGTCCTCCGCATGTGACGTCACACGTAGTCACCTGGCCTAGGGCTACCAGCAGTTGAGCCAGTTTGTTACGGTCGAGTCTGTAAATCAGAAACGGACCAACAGCAGCACCCCATTGACCTTGCAACGTCACTTACTGACGTTCCCGCTTCCAACATACCAACTGCACGTTGACGCTGCATATTTGAGTGGCGCGGCATTAGATTTGGTTGTTCTACATGGTGCATTAAAGTGTTCTTTTACTTAGCACGATACTTGGAGATTAATACTATGATACCCGAAAACTGTCTACTGTAACAATTCATATTTCTGTTTACAAATATGAATAGTAAAGTTTTCATTGTGACTCAGCTCTAGGCATATGTATTCAGAGGACTATATATTTTAGGACTATATATTTTTGACTTGTAGTCAAACACAAACACTGTGTGAATGGATTAACAATTCATATTACATTTGCTACGGGCTCTCACTGAAGTGGTGTTGCTAAGCCATTGGCTGTGACATGACTTGAAAGAGAGAAATTTCCACATTCTCTTTACTTGATCTGAGAGCATGAAGTAAACCGCAGCATATCAACCTCCGAAAGCATGTTGAACTACACTATACCAGAAAGGCACCAGGAAGTGTATGTCATAGATATTTAATCTATTTTAATCTCCCGAGCAGTGATTCAAACACACTTTGAAAAGTTATACACGTGATCATGTTTCATGTAGCCGCCAAGGACAGTAAAGACGTAACACAATTTGACGGTCCTCCGCATGTGACGTCACACGTAGTCACCTGGCCTAGGGCTACCAGCAGTTGAGCCAGTTTGTTACGGTCGAGTCTGTAAATCAGAAACGGACCAACAGCAGCACCCCATTGACCTTGCAACGTCACTTACTGACGTTCCCGCTTCCAACATACCAACTGCACGTTGACGCTGCATATTTGAGTGGCGCGGCATTAGATTTGGTTGTTCTACATGGTGCATTAAAGTGTTCTTTTACTTAGCACGATACTTGGAGATTAATACTATGATACCCGAAAACTGTCTACTGTAACAATTCATATTTCTGTTTACAAATATGAATAGTAAAGTTTTCATTGTGACTCAGCTCTAGGCATATGTATTCAGAGGACTATATATTTTAGGACTATATATTTTTGACTTGTAGTCAAACACAAACACTGTGTGAATGGATTAACAATTCATATTACATTTGCTACGGGCTCTCACTGAAGTGGTGTTGCTAAGCCATTGGCTGTGACATGACTTGAAAGAGAGAAATTTCCACATTCTCTTTACTTGATCTGAGAGCATGAAGTAAACCGCAGCATATCAACCTCCGAAAGCATGTTGAACTACACTATACCAGAAAGGCACCAGGAAGTGTATGTCATAGATATTTAATCTATTTTAATCTCCCGAGCAGTGATTCAAACACACTTTGAAAAGTTATACACGTGATCTTATGGAAAAAGGGTGAGACAACAATTTTAACCAGGAACTGTCACACCTACTTTGGTTGCCAGACAGGAAAACGGTTAGTCCCTTGGAAAAATAGATATACCATCAAGCATATTTTCCTGTGAATAATAAGGTATTCATAATATCAAGCAGTCAGAATACATGATATTGTGACAGATGAAAGAGCAAATAACTAGCTCTAGAAGGTCGTGATGCCGAATAGAAAGAAGAAATAATATATGTATTAATGTTCTTAGAAAGTCAAGGACAGTCAGCAGTAGGTCTTAAATATCTGTTTACACGTGTGGATGGGCGGCATCTCATTGTAAATTACTTGATAGAAAATGACCTGTATCATAACTTGTAAAGATGAGTGTGCATAACTAATTATTTGTTTGTTTTTGCGATGGCTTTATCAAAGGAGGTTATTGAAAGCATTGTCCAGGAAGCTGAATAACTGTGACATTATTGTCCACCTGTGTGACATGTCATTGATCGAAGCATCAACGACTGTTTTAGGGCGTTAACTATGTACTAAGTACGATCGACAGTTACTAAGGTAATGACGTAAATCCTGCAGGGTATGGAACGGGAGGTTGAGGTGAAATAGCTTTGGTGACTTTAAGCCCGTGTTCTAAACTGAACTGTTGAATTGAACATCGGAGTTTGTGTGACAATATCCTTACGAATATAACTTAAACATCACGCACTTTATCATGAGTATAAACCTGACATGGCAACGTTGAATCTTAATAAACACTTTTTTAACGTTAATATTTTTGCAAGGAAACAGAGATCTCAGTATCAGTAGATGTATACTTATTTTCGAGCTGTTCGATTCCATTTTATATGAAATCGAAACATGATACCATGACAAGACACCATAGCATATTTGCTAATTCCTGTTCTGTTGAGCCTTTACATTGAGTATATGATTTACCGTTCAAGTGTAATATACGATCTATCTATTCCTGATGACACAGCAAATATGTGTAAAAGGTGGTAGTCATATATTTTGTTTACAAACCTTGTGAACAACTGTGCATCATGCTCATCTATGCATGGGCACCGAGAAGTAACTACAAATGCATGTTTTGTAATTATTATCTTACTTATCTACTTTTATTTGCTATCTCAGTATATCCTAATATATACCGACTCCACCAGTTTCAATGTTTAATGCCAATTATTTTATTTGTGTTTCATGCCGGGAATGGCGTCATCCTTTCCATACTGCTAATATGTTTTATTATATGTACATTAAATCCATATTTGTTTTAAAATTAGACGATGCTGGGTACGGCGGGCAAGCAGAATAGTAGCGAGTACGACGTTTCGCAAGTGATGCGGGATCTGTATGACAGCATTGAACGAGAGAATGACTTAAAGGAACAACTTAGATTCACAGAAGAAGAGACGAAAATGATGAGGAAGAAACTTGCGGAAATGGAGGAGGAAAATGAGGGTCTCAACATGCAGATCAGGAAGATGTCACGGAGCAATAAGAAACGCGAGCTAAAAGAGAAGGAGAGGTTTATGAAGGAGAGTGAGGACAATGACTCGGATACTGACAGTAGCAGCGACATTGATCTCAAAATACAATGTGAACTACTGGAGCAGGAAATTTCGGTTTCAAGGAAGAAGATTTCAGATGTGGAACAGGACAACGAGAATATCCGCGAAGAAGTGAAATTCTTGCAAGAAAAACTTGAGGAAAAGAGTCAATTACTTAATGTCAAACCGGAGCCCTCCTCCCCAAACGCTTATTATGAAGATAAGATTAAACAAATGACCATAGAAACCGATGACCTCAAATGGAAGATTATCGAAAAGGAGCGTGAGATTGAGCGTCTGTGTGCCCAAATGAATTTTATTCAACATTCACATCGCCAGCAGCAGGGCAAACTAAAGAAAAGTAAGAGCCTTGATAGTGACTATCAGGAGGTCGTCGATCTGAGGAGACAGCTTGAACACTCGGCTCTAGAGGCCGGGGCCACTAAAGAAAGGTTAGCTCAAGTAGTGATGCAAAACGAAAGTGTTTCTTCCGAAAATGAACGTTTAAAATTGCTGCTTAGCAGACAAATTCCGTCTATCCAAGCAGATGACGCTGCAGTTGAAAATATAGAACTCAAAGACAAAGTGAAAAGGTTAGAAGACGACAATCATTCATTTCAAGATAGAATCAAAACCTTGACTGAGAGTTTACAAACACTCACCAAAGACCCTCGCTCGGCAGAACCGCCACACATTCCTAAAAGTGGGAGCCCCCCGTTGCCACGTGACCTGACGAAACATTTGGAGAGCTTACAAGCAGAAAACAGCGAGCTCCGGCGGAAAATGGCGGAACTTGAGTCGACCAGTTCGCGGCGGATTTCGGAAGAAACCATTCAGAAGACAGACGACCAGAAGGCGGTAGCAGACGACAGCAGCACAGCCATGGACCCAGAGGATATGTCACGGCTTCAACTCGTAGAAAAGGTCCTAGATCTCGAGGATGAAATATGTAAGTAGAATTAAGGTTTCGTTATTTTCGTCAAGATGTATCTGTGTCTTCGAAATCCGATCCCCGATATCGTGTGGCTCGCAGGCACGTGCGTTGTTGCCAGCTACTGATATGTGGTTGGGATGTAGGGGAGGAAGGGAAGTAGCAGTCAGCAAATATAGGAGTAGACTAACAGCTTCTCCAGGCATTGTGACTATATCGCTGCATTTCTATAACGTTACGAAATTGAGCGCATGCTATTTTACCCTCTTTGCAACTTTAGCAACGTAGACCTGGTTAGAATGTTGGGAGAACGTTTGTCACGTATGTCTGTTCTTAAAATAACAAATAATAATGCATATACTTATATGGATGAGGAGGTGGGGGCGGGATAACATGGGATGAGCGTGATTTGGTGCACTTAATACTGGGGGTCAAAACTAATATGCAGCCGCAATGCGTATGTAATTTCCTTTGGCGATGATAACATCGTTAACCCTGTGAAGGTTTATAAACACATAGATGTTCATTGCAACCAGTCAAAGTGCGGCTATACCCGGGATATGTTTTTATGCCAAGCGATTATAAAAATGCTTTCAAAGTCAAATTTGTTTCCGTAAAGTTATGTATAGGGACATTGGGAATATCGTTAGTTCATTCGCGCGCGTCACCAATTAAATGATAAATACATGGGTATCTTAAGAAAACTAGGAATAGCTGAACTAACTGCACATGCAAAGATAGAATGCAAGAAAAAAGGAAACAACACACAATAACAACAACAACAACAACAACAAACAGAAAAAAACCCCAAAACACTCTGGTCCCAGGAAGGGGAATATATGGAGATAGTACAGTGCTTCCACTTTCCATCATTGAAGCTACCATCCAGATCTATCACATTCAGTAACTGTTATGTCTGCATAGGTATACCATCTTAAATGACGATTATAGATAGATCTATCACCTTCAATAATTTCAGTGATTGCCTAGATCTGTAACCTCTAACAACGGAAATGCCCGACCAATTCTACATCCGTCTATAACTTTACTGTCCACCTTGATCAATTTTACATCACTGTAACGCCCGCCTTGATCTAGTATATTCATTACCTATAACGACCGTCTAGATCTACCATCATTTTTCATCACTGTAATGACTGCCTATATCTACCGCCTCACAAAAACTATAACCTACCACCACTGTTATATGACTCACCGAACAATCATAGCTAAATCTACCACCATCGTCAATGTTCACCTACATGTTCACTGAAAAGACTAAATCTACCACTTCCCCAGAAACTGTTATGGTTACCTACCACCAACCATCACTGTAACGACACTCTAGATCTTCCACGTTCTAATAATGTAATGGCTGCCGACCACATTCCTTCACAGTTAAGACCGCCTACCACCTCACACCACTGCAATAACCCCCAGATCTACCACCTTTCATCATTGTAGTGACCGTCTTGATCTACCACCATTCATCACTATAACAACTGGCTACATCTACCACCTTCCACCACAGTAATGGTCGCACGAAACTGAACTGTGAATGGCATTCTTTTGATCACTGGTGAACTTTTCCCAACCCTGCGAATTCTTCCACTCTATCTTGGAACGGTTCCAGTTGGCAGACAGGTCTGTGCTAAATTAATTGACAAGAATGCCCCACCGGTGTTTCTTTCCTGGCATACTCATGCTATAGATACACCAGTCGAGGCATGGCGCAGCAAGCCAAGTCTAAACTCTCCTTGGAAATGACACAGCATTCGTTTACAGTCTCCCTACCATGTAACTTTTACATGCTGAATGTCACCCTGAAATATTGTTTTATTTACCTTCCATGTCTGTTCCAAAATCTTAAACGGTTAGTGTCGGCTCATGCCATATTTTGAATGTGTACCCATTCTATGATATATTTAACATAGAAGCAGAATGGGTGGTAAACACACTCAGATCATTCGAAATATATCAATCTCTCTCTCACTCACACTCACACACACGCAGAATCACAGAATGGATACCATGGGGGCAAGGGCAAAGCTGACGCTTACCACCTATTGCCGTCAATGAAATACATAATTGTGCTTTCATTACACCATCAGGGTAACAAATATCACTAGAGGCAGAATACATCTCAATAACACATATATCGGATTGTTGGATAACAAATAGAATATGAGTTTAAGGGACACGTGCAAGATATTTCCACAGGTATTTCCTCTTGCATTCTATCATGTTATATCTATGTTCCCCTGTGGAATTTCCCTCAACGACGGCCAGATATTGCTAAAATACTGCTGATGTGAATACAATGGACAACTTGACACCAATATGTTTAAGTCATATGAATCTATCTCTGACTTCTGTACGTTGTTTTCAGTAACATTGGTGTCCATCTCAGATACCTCTACATTGTTTCCAGTAACTAAGGTGTCCATCTCAGATACCTCTTCATTTTTTTCAATAACACTGGTGTCTATCTCAGATACCCCTACGTTGTTTTCAGTAGCATACGTGTTTATCTCAGATACCTTTACATTGTTTTCAGTAACATGTTTCTATCTCAGATACCTCTACTTTGTTTTCAGTAACATGTTTCTATCTCAGATACCTTTACATTGTTTTCAGTAACATAAGTGTCTATCTCAGATACCTTTACATTGTTTTCAGTAGCATGTGTCTATCTCAGATACCTCTACTTTGTTTTCAGTAACATAAGTGTCTATCTCAGATACCTCTACTTTGTTTTCAGTAACATAAGTGTTTATCTGAGATACCTCTACTTTGTTTTCAGTAACATAAGTGTCTATCTCAGATACCTTTACATTGTTTTCAGTAACATGTTTCTATCTCAGATACCTTTACATTGTTTTCAGTAACATGTGTCTATCTCAGATACCTTTACTTTGTTTTCAGTAACATAAGTGTTTATCTCAGATACCTTTACATTGTTTTCAGTAGCATGTGTCTATCTCAGATACCTTTACTTTGTTTTCAGTAACATAAGTGTTTATCTCAGATACCTTTACATTGTTTTCAGTAGCATGTGTCTGTCTCAGATACCTTTACATTGTTTTCCGTAACATAAGTGTCTATCTCAGATACCTCTACTTTGTTTTCAGTAACATAAGTGTTTATCTCAGATATCTTTACGTTGTTTTCAATAACATAAGTGTCTCTCTTTTTGAGAAATCTCTACATTTTACTGTAAGATATACGTCCAAATTCGACATTTTGAAATAGGATCCTTGGTTACCTACAGTTACCACAGGAAACTGCAACATACAATTTTGATGTGTTTATCTCAGTAAGATGCAGGTAGAATATATTGCCATCTAGATATATACAAGGAGGTGTTCCATATGGAACTATTAAATGATAATATCCAGTGTATTTCAGTGGACCTGAAATCAGTAATAAAGCACAAAGAGTTGGAGCGTGAGGATGTAGAGCGTGAGGTGGCGTCACTTAAAGAACACATTGATGAAACTAGCGACATGTGGAAGAAAAAGGAGGCTGAGCTTGAACAAGACCTGGCGATGTTGCACGACAAGAATAGCGTGCTAAGCAATCTGCTTGAAATCGTCACTGAGCGGGCCGACAAGGCGGAGCAGGAATTGGAAGCTGTAATAAAGGAGGCATCTGCCCAGTCAGACCGAAGTGCCAGCCAGGTTAGCGCCCTTAGCAACGCCAGTGTCGGCAGTGACGACGTCTTTCTCTCTCCCCCGCCTCATTCAGACAAGGGCACCGTTATACACAGAGACTGGGATGTGAGTAATCGGCTTAATTCACATCATTATTGTCTGTGACATAAACGGCAAATCCACATTTTCAGTTGTTAGGGAGGTTAAGGCCAGCATTAGAAACGGTGTCAGCATGAACTCACAAATACCTGCCAAAATAGATTCTTATGAATACAGTCAAATGGCCACTTATGGCTATAATATGATTTAAATAGTTGCTATGGGACAAAGCAGTAGCAAACGTTTATTGGACTCTTGTTATGCGAATGGTGTTTGGCAATGGTGTGATTACTATCCATGAGTGTATTCCTCTTATGGAATGGTATCTGTGATGCCTTTTATAGTTGAGATTGTCCTTTTAAGTCATAGATTGGGGTCATATGCTAATCGCCACATTTCTGCTTCAGAGAGTCCTACCACAATATTATCACTTCTTAACTGATTATGGGACATGGACTCGTCTTCACCCTTTTTACGGAGGGTATTAAAATGCACTTCTACCGCCCGTGCACATTTCTTTTTCCGGAGCATAACTTTAACACCGTTTAATATTTCATCACCAAACTTGGCACATAGAATAATTCAGAATAGTTAGTTCCCTTTGAAACTGGAATCCCTCATAACGCGGTTTTCGAACATAAACCACAAGGAAAGATAGGAAAGACACAATTGCCATGTACACAGTATTTCAATCCTATATCCTCAGCTGTGCTATTGCTACTCATTGTATATCATTGGTCATGTGTACGTCTAAATATGGCGGATATTCGTCTGCAAACCAACCTTCTCCAGAGACAGATGAAAAAGCGGGTCGAGTCCTTAGAACGGCTGTTGGCTGAAGAGCGACTGAAAGTGATGACGGCAGAGAAAAAGTTGTTGCTTGTCACGCAGGAAACAGTCTCCACCGCCATGTCTGACGACTCGAAACTACACCTGAGAGAAAAAGAGCTACTACAACAAGAGGTATGGTACAATCGACTGGTGTTTCAATAGTTTCAAATCACTATTATTTGTTTTGTATTACAAGTGTGTAAGCGCAGCAGTTAAAACAGTGAAACAAATACATGTGGGGTACGTGATGAGTGTTAACGTCGACCAACCGTACTTGTTCTCGGTGTTTCATGTAATGTTCACACCCCCTTGTCACATACCAATAAGAGCAATTTGAAACTATGATCCTTTGTTAAACAACTTTCATCCTAAGTTAAATAAACTTCTGACAGTTAAATGTTCAGTTGGCAAGGTAAACCTTTGAGGATTCGCATTCTTAATTTCACTTTATTCGATTCACGTTTTTGTTTAAAGTGAAATTCGTCGATAAGTTTCACTGGAAACACACCATAACCTACACACGCACAATGTATGGCGAATAGCATTTGTGTATTGCTGCACAGCCCTACCTGACATTGTAGCTTCCCATCTGAAGACCATAACACAGCCTCACTTCCTATTTGACGACCATTATGTAGTCTTTCTTCCCATCTGACAACCATGATGTAGTCTCACTTCCCATCTGAAGACCATGATGTAGCCTCACTTCTCATCTGACAACCATGATGTAGCCCCACTTCCTATCTGACAACCATTATGTACCCTCACTTCCCATCTGACGACCACTATGTAGCCTCACTTTCCATCTGACAACCATGATGTAGCCTCACTTCTCATCTGACAACCATGATGTACCCTCACTTCCCATATGACAACCATGATGTACTCTCACTTCCCATCTGACGACCTTCATGTAGCCTCACTTTCCATCTGCCGACCATGATGTAGCCTCACTTCCCACCTGACGAACATGATGTAACCTCACTTCCCACCTGACGACCATGATGTAACCTCACTTCTCATCTGACAACCATGATGTACCCTCACTTCCCATCTGACAACCATGATGTGCCCTCACTTCCCATCTGACAACCATGATGTACCCTCACTTCTCATCTGACAACCACGATGTAGCCTCACTTCCCATCTGACGACCATAACGGACCCTCACCTCTCATCTGTCAACCATAATGTACCCTTACTTCCCAACTGACAACCATGATGTACCCTTACTTCCCAACTGACAACCATGATGTACCCTTACTTCCCAACTGACGACCATAACGTACCCTCACCTCCCATCTGACAACCATGACGTAGCCTCACTTCCCATCTGACGACTACATCATGGAATTATAACTGACAATCATCCAGTCAAACCCTTGTTGTCATCTATCCACCCTTGATGCTGCTTTGTCGTCTTTCCTCTGATTATGCTGCGTTATTATCTGTTCTATCATGTTGCCTTATTATCTGCCCTGTCATGCTGTGTTGGTGTCTGTTCTATCATGCCGTGTTATTATCTACCCTGTCATGCTGTTGTTATCTGTTCTATCATGCCGTGTTATTGTCTACCTAGACTAACAGCTAGTCTCTGAAATGAACATAGTTTATTGAGAAACCGTTCATAGTGAAAAAAGTAATATAATGAAATGGAGCCCTGAGACTTTCTTCATTTTCAGAAGCTAAGCTAAGGAAATCTAGACTCGCCACATTTTCCAGACTTGCGTGGGCTTTCTTGGATATATATGCTTCAGGGTCTGTACGACAGACTATTATTTACCCTGCCATGATGTGTTGTTATCTGTTCTATCATGCCGTGTTATTATCTACACTGTCATACTGTGCTATTATCTATTCTTTCATGGTGCATTATCATCTATTCTATCATTCAGCGCGTTATCTTCTTATTTAGATCATGCGGCACTTACATTCGTTTTTCATATTCTGGATTAGCAACTATTCTTCTGTCATGTTGTCATCTAACCTTTTTATAGTGCTACTATTCTTCCAGTCTCCTGTACCGTCATCTCGTTTTTTTCATCCAATTATAACTGGAAGAGTTTACTTAAATTAATAGCGAACAAGGCTGCTGCATATGATGGGAATGTGTCATTCCGACCTCTCTTTGATGTTTCAGTTAATTGAGAGCCAGAAACATTTGAAGATTGCTACAGATCAGATTAAAGGATTGAAAGAAAGACTTCACATAATGGAGGAGGAGCACACCAGACTGAAAATAGACTACAGCAGCATCTGTGAACAGGTATGTGCTTTGTAGGAGTAATGGCGATATATAAGTGCTAACATACCTTGCAGTATTTTCTCATCAATCACAAACAAATACCCAATAAAGCCACGTCAAGCCGACCAGTCTTTGTTTGATGCCCAACGTCTTCAGCGTTTAGCTGGTGCTGGCAGGGAATGAAATCACAGTTAACACAGGAACACGGTGGCGGTTTTGTGAACGACAATTTCTCTTTTTCTACGGCCTTACGCGTAATCGTTATTTTCAATACATGTCTGTTATCATGGGTAGGTCCCCAAACCAGTACTTCCAATCCACACCCGAATATGAAATGGTTAATCAGAAAACTAGTGGCAGCAACACAAAAACTCACAGAATAATCAAATGCATTCTTGGTTTCCTTGAAGCTTGACTTGCTGGAACACAATGCCTATGAATCAGACAAAACTCCAGAAGGAAACATCGAACCCGACAGCATTACACCGAAACATCTTCCTCCATTAAAGGTGTGTACATACAGGACAAAAATGTGCCTAGGTCCTATTTTATTATAACGCATGAAACATATTCTCTGACACACTCGGATATTCTATATTTTGCATACTTAATGTTTTAAGCTTATTACTTAACATTAGTAAAGTAAATAAATTCAGAGGTTATTGTTTCACACTTTATGGACAGTCTATTGATATTGTGTGACCCGTAACATCCAGATTCCACATCGCCAGAGCAGCATTGAAGCCATGTCACTGGACCAGAAGTGCGCCATGTACAAACTGAAGGCCGAGGAGCTGCAGTACAAGGTGGAGGAGGTAGGCCAGCTGACACTCACAGGCACCCTCACACAGCATATACAACAATGTGTCACATACACTAACACTTACTTTATCCTTTTACATATACAGACGTCTTTCACGTCTCCAACTTCCAACATACCTTTGATGTCGTGATACTTTCCATGAAACACCATTCATTACTTCAGTACTTCAGCCTCCAACTCTACCTTTCCCGTCTGTGCATGTGTGACAACGTTGTTTAGTGGCATCTCGTTTGGATGGAGTTTGAGTTATTAGGTACCGATGCATTGATTTGTCTCACGCCTATTTGATTTAACAAAGGAATGCGAATATTGTTAACTGTGTTGAGTGTTACTAATCTTTGTCTGGAGCGTACGCAGGCGCTTTGTTTCAGGATCACAAGACAAGGACATCGTTTCGTTCACATCCCCATATAAATAATTCCAAGATCTCCAAGTTGTGTAAGGACATGTGTCTTCGATTGTGAAGCTGAAGAGTTTGTGTCTTACACTGAGATGCTGTAGAGTCTGGGACAAGGGAATATCATTTGAATCATGACAACGTGCAATTGATTTGTTTTGTTTTGACGTCATAATTATAATTGATATCTAATCATGCAGGATCGCAAAGGAAAGAGTTGTTTTATGAAATGTGCCAATTAACCTTATATTGTGTCCTATGAAATCTAAAACCTGAAACTACATTTCTAACACTATACAACAAGTGAAGTATTTCTGTTCCAAAGGTCTGCAGCACACATTGTCGTAAAGGTATTTTGACTTAATACTTCACAACCGTGTACTTTTGTTTTGCTATCATTTCTTTGACACGTTCTCGCCACTACTTCATTCACCGTTACACCTGCACTGTAGACCACTGGATACTCATCTCAAAACTTCTGTTGAACTCAACACTCACACTCACGCCATGATATGTGTTCTGAATAGCAAACCTGTTTTGAATATGATTGTTGTTTCATGTGACTACTTACTATTGTCTCCTCCACAGATGGCCCTCCCCGACCCTCAACGGCCCGCCTCTGCCTGTTTACAACAGTGTTGACATACACAGCCCGTACACTTCCATGGTACACCACACAGTAACACCAGCACTTCTCCCTCCATCCTTCGAACAATCCTCCATACATGCTGCTGTTCCCGTCTTAAGCCTGAATCCTAGCATGGATACGAACGTTATATACATCGAGCTAGATTGTTAACTGCAGGTTAGGCAGTGCTCCGAGTGGATACATGTGGGCCTGTGGTGTGTGTATGTTCGTGACCTGCATGGGGCTGTGTCCCTGCCATGGTTCATCAGTTCGACGAACTCGGAATACATTCGAAGCCATTCAAGTGGAATATACTAGAACACACGCACACACACGTAGGAAACTTGATGATGGACTCTAGATATTTGGAGGTTGTAACTACGACCCTCTCAGAGATAGATCCAGTGGATACACCCAATTTACAAATTGCATTCACTAAGGACTCATTGGCCTACCAATGGTTGGATCGCTCGAGACATGAGGGTTGTTACTTTCGCCGACCAAACAGCGGGCTGTACATAGACTTTACTGGGGACGAGTTTTGAAGTGTTACGGGCTGTATCATTACCTGTCTGTGATCCGATCCATTCCAATACCTGTCAATTGTTTTACTAATAGTACGATTTGCAATACGTCTTGTTTGCATTGTAAATAACGCGAATGTATAGTGTGGAGTTCGGACTAAGTGCTCAAGAACTGTGAACCTTTCAACTTGTGACAACAATTGTGTTATTATTATGCGGATTTCGCATGTGTGTAGATAAATAGGAATGTACACCTGAATATGGCCATCATAAAATAAATCGTGATCTTACAGCGAGATAAGTTTGGCGAGTCGGTTTGTGCATGAATGATTAATACTGCACGCAAAAGCTGGCTGATACCCCGGATTAACATTGCATAAACAAATTCACAGTAGAAGTACAGAAACCTTAACGAACAATCCGAGTCGAATTCTGTGCCTACAACTTTCACGGTTGTAATGCAAAATTCCATACAAACAACACAAGCATACTGATAATCCCAGCTGGCACACACAATTTCACACAAAACAGTGGTGAAAGCACAACTGAAACACACGATCTTATCCTAAACAGTTAGTCAGGATGAACTATGCATCACACAGTCACGCAAATACGTAGAATGTCGAGTGACACAGTGTTTCACTCAGTCAATATCCACCATGGTACACAGACATCCGGTCGCTCAAGTCTGCTTACACATATTTACAGAATCCCAACCCGACACACACAATCCGGCACATTCCGACTCACACAATTTGACATACAATTAGAGATACACAAAAATCACAATCATACTATTTTAGAAGACAAGTTTGTGGATAGTAAGTTTATAGCATTTAGCGACCTTCCGATGAAGATTCGTCGACATAACATTACAACCCACTCAAGCATGAGGATCTTCATCGACAGCTGTAGGTTGACTTACACACTATGATCACAGTTGGGATGCTCACCATAACATCAGATGCACTTTCATATACATACATGAATTTATCTGATAGGCTTTAGAATTTAGAAAATGTTTTGAATAAATCAATGTTGATTC
Source organism: Haliotis asinina (assembly GCF_037392515.1). Taxonomy (NCBI): domain Eukaryota; kingdom Metazoa; phylum Mollusca; class Gastropoda; order Lepetellida; family Haliotidae; genus Haliotis; species Haliotis asinina. Next base: position 47,403,747 of record NC_090282.1, read on the forward strand.
AATTGTTTTACCTTAGAGACAAGTACATAGTGTACAGCTAACACACTGTTGAATCAGAATAAATAATTGCACTGAATTAGCGTCGTATATTTTACCACGTAAATCTAACGATGCTGGAGATGTAATGAATATATGGAAACTTAATATCAGATCAGGGAGACTCAAACAGGCAGAGAGGTCACTCCTCGAAAAGCTCCTTAACGAAGAGCCGCGGCTCGTCACGTGACTAGTATAGCCGACATGGTAGAAGCTTCGTTTCTAAGATTGAGACCGGTTTATTTTCAACAGTTGATTATATTTGCTGAGTGTTGTGACAGAAAACCTACATGTAGAGGTTGTTACCTATTCTGTCACTTCATTAAGTCAAATAATTGTTATGAGTGTCAGCATCAGTACAGTAGATTTGCAGCCAAGTTTCAAGTCGGCATGTTGTAGCTTACTGGCGTCTATTCTCGGTAAATAGCGAAGACAGACTGAATTCTGTTGCTAAAAGTTTCTTTCACATGTTCGTTTAAGTTTTAGAAGGGAAATATACCTGTCGAAACGTGTTAGCAAGTAATATAGATAGTTTTATAATGTTAAGAAAATTGTTAGAGTGTATTTGAGGTGTGTGAAACATATGACATATCATCGATCTGATCTGATCCACCATCGAAATACCATGGACCGTTGTTTGAGTGTTTCTAGTTACCATCGGGAGAACAGTGTTTGTAAGTAATAGTGATCATTTTATTCTTTTAGATTTAGGAAAAGTGTTAAGGTGTATTTGATATATTTGAAAAATATGACTTATCGTCGATCTGATCTGATCCGCCTTTGAAATAACAACACAGCGATGTTTGAGTTATTATTCTAAACTTCTTTCACACACACCTTTACTTTTTATGAGGGAAATATACTGTCAGGTGAATGGTGTTTGCATGTAATATTGATAGTTTTATGATTTTAGAAAAAAAATTAGGATGTATCTGATGTGTGTTAAAAATATGACATATCTCTGATCTGATCTGATCTGATCTGATCCACCATGTATACTTGTGATGCTTGAGTGTTCTATTTCTGTAACTTTCTTTCTTGTTGACTTTAGAGTTTGATAAAACTGGAAAGGTGTTTACAACGCTATGTGATAGTTTTAAACATTCTGTTGAGTGTGTGTCACTGTCCAAGCCATTCCCCACATGCACCTATGAATTGATTACTAATGTAAACAAATACCTCAAAGTAGATTTTAAAGAAAAGGACAGCTGAGTTTTGCGTTCTTCAACATACTTGTGGAGGGATGGTCGTGGTGCAACATTTATTCTTTCACTCATTCACATATGTATTTCTTTCTTTTGTTCTTTGTCTTTCTTTCCTTAAATTCGTTGCACTTAATTCCTGGTGTAATTCATTCATTCACTGTAAAATTCCGACCGATGCAATAAAGTGGCGGAAGTTCTGTTAAGCGCGAGGCATGTCACTGAGTTGGAACTTGACGAAGCACTCGTTAATTAGTACAAATGGTCAAGAAAGCAAGCGAGTGACCTATCCCTGTTGTAGATTATCCTTGGTCAGATATATAGCTGCGTATTCATCTTGTGTTAGATATACTAAACCAGCTAGATGTAATGTACAAGAAGTACAAGTGAGGATGTTCATGTTATTGATAGCGGAATATCGAAGTGGACTAAAAGACTAAGTGATCATCCAGAAACCTGCTTAGAACGAACCTATCAATGAACACGTAACTCGAAAGAGAATTATCAGTTATGAGATAAACGTAGGTTGCTTAAGTGATACCAGACATCAGATGTCAGATATGTTTATTTATGTTAATCAACCGTTTGAAATGTTATATAAGATAATCAATACTTTTTTTAAAAAAAAGCGCGGGGTAAAGTAAAAAGACATAAATAGGTGGGAAAGAATAGGATAATATACCGTGTAAGAAAGGATGAAATAAAGTGAAAACATTAAACATTTCGCTACAGAATTGTTTTGTTCTTTTAACAATGCAAACCCGTGTACTGGAAACAATTACGAACTGAAGTGAAAAAAAACCCAACATTCCAAACACCGAATCACATTTAGCCTTTGGACGAAAGCGACAATGATGAAACCCCTACTACCATCACTGATATGGACAACCTTAGAAATGTAAATGGATATTTATATTCTATGATAAAATATTATATGTTGTTTTATGACACTTATAAAAAATGAGGATAAGATTTTGCTTGAGTTTCCACTTCGTACTGAATTGGTATCACAGTTGTGGGTTGCATTCATTGAAGCATCGGGACCTGACAGAATTAGTCATACGATACTTGACAAAACTGTAAACTACATTAATATAACATTACTTTCAGCGTTCAAATTATCATTAGTGTGTTTCGTGATTACTTGAAAAGAAAAATGTAATGCTGTTGTTCAAGAAAAGTGACCATAGAATTGTGTCGAACTGTATGAACTTTGTACAAGGTGAGAAGTTACTTATGAGAGCTTATTCCTGAAGACATCCTGTTATAATATGAGAAATCGAAATATTTTCATGTTTTAAAAAACACATGCTCAAACGACTAAGTCTGAACAGAGCTTCTACTGTGATATTAATTATGGAATCTCTTTACCCTAAATCACAGGCAGCCTACACGATCTTTGGTCATAGTCGACATACACGACTTTATACTCAAAGTAACAGTCAACATACACGACCTTATACTCAAAATAACAGTCAGCACACTCGATCCTAAACATAAAATAACAGCCGGCATTACGCAATCTTACACACAAAAGACAGTCGGCATACACGTTCTTTCACACAAAAGACAGTCGGCATACACGTTCTTTCACACAAATTAGTAGACGGCACATACGATCTCACTACCAAACTAACACAGCACACACATATTACAAGTGTAACATGTGGTGTCTATTTTCACTCTCTCATGAGAAAATTCGGATCGGCTGAAAATTGGTCATTACCTGCATAGATTAATGCTACTCATATTCTGGTATGATAGACAAAACAACAGTCGGCATACACGATCTTACACACAAAACAACAGTCGGCATACACGATCTTACACACAAAATAACAGTCGGCATACGCGATGTTACATCCACAATAACAGTCGGCTTACACGATCTTACACCCAAAATAACAGTCGGTATACCCGATGTTACTCACAAAATAACAGTTGGCATACGCGATGTTACATTCACAATAACAGAGGGCAAACACGATCTTACACCCGTAATAACAGTCGGCGTACGCAATGTTACACCCACAATAACAGTCGGCATACGCGATCTTACACCCAAAAGAACAGTGGAGATGCATGTCGTTAAACCCACAATAACAGTCGGCATACGCGATCTTACACCCAAAATAACAGTCGGTATACCCGATCTTACACACAAAATAACAGTTGGCATACGAAATGTTACATCCACAATAACAGTCGGCACATACGATGTTAAACCCACAATAACAGTCGGCATACGCGATGTTACATCCACAATAACAGTCGGCATACGCGATCTTACACCCAGAATAACAGTCGGCGTACGCATTGTTACATCTACAGTTACAGTCGGCATACAAGATGTTGCATCCACAATAACAGTCGGCATGCACAATCGTACACTCACAATAAGAGTCGGCAAGCATGATGTTACAACCAAAAGAACAGTCGTCATACGCGATGTTACATCCACAATAACAATCTGCATGCGCAATGTTACATCCACAGTAACAGTCGGCATACAAGATCTTACATCCACAATAACAGTCGGTATACCCGATCTTACACCCAAAATAACAGTCGGCATACGCGATGTTACATCCAAAATAACAGTCGGCACATACGGTGTTAAACCCACAATAACACTCGTCATACGCGATGTTACATCCACAATAACAGTCGGCATACGCGATCTTACATCTAAAATAACAGTCGGCATACACGATCTTACACTCACAATAACAGTCGGTACACTCGACTTACACCCAAAATAACAGGGGGTATACACAAAATAACAGGGGGTATACACGATGCTACATCCACAATAAGAGTCGGCATACGCGATCTTACACTCAAAAGAACAGTCGGCATACACGATCTTACACCCAAAATAACAGTCGGCATACGCGATGCTACATCCACAATAACAGTCGGCACATACGATGTTAAACCCACAATAACAGTCGGCATACGCGATCTTACACCCAAAAGAACAGTCGACATGCACGACGTTAAACCCACAATAACAGTCGGGATGCGCAATGTTGCATCCACAGTAACAGTCGGCATACAAGATCTTACATCCAGAATAACAGTCGGTATACCCGATCTTACACACAAAATAACAGTCGACATACGCAATCCTACATCCAAAATAACAGTCGGCATACACGATGCTACATCCAAAATATCAGTCGGCATACACGATGCTACATCCAAAATCACAGTCGGCATACGCGATCTTACACCCACAATAACAGTCGGCATGCGCAATGCTACATCTACAGTAACAGTCGGCATACAAGATCTTACATCCAAAATAACAGTCAGCATACACCATCGTACACTCACAATAACAGTCGGCAAGCATGATGTTACAACCAAAAGAACAGTCGGCATACACGATCTTACACCCAAAATAACAGTCGGCATACGCGATGCTACATCCAAAATAACAGTGGGCATACACGATGTTACATCCACAATAACAGTGGGCATACGCGATCTTACACCCAGAATAACAGTCGCAATGCGCAATGTTGCATCCACAGTAACAGTCGGCATACGCGATCTTACATCCAAAATAATAGTCGGTGAACGCGATCTTACATCCACAATAACAGTTGGTATACGCGATGTTACACCCAAAATAGCAGTCGGCATACGCGATGTTACATCCACAATAACAGTCGGTAAACGTGATGTTACATCCACAATAACAGTCGGCATACACGATTTTACACCCAAAAGAACAGTCGGCATACACGATGTTACATCCACATTAACAGTCGGCATACGCGATCTTATATCCACAAGAACAGTCGGTAAAGGCGATGTTACACCCAGAATAACAGTCGACATGCGCAATGTTACATCCACACTACCAGTCGGCATACGCGATCTTACACTCAGAATAACAGTCGGCATGCGCATTGTTACATCTACAGTAACAGTCGGCATACAAGATCTTACATCCAAAATAACAGTCGGCATACACCATCGTACACTCACAATAACAGTCGGCAAGCATGATGTTACAACCAAAAGAACAGTCGGCATACACGATCTTACACCAAAAATAACAGTCGGTAAACCCGATCTTACACCCAGAATAACAGTCGGCGTACACGATGTTACATCCACAATAACAGTCGGCATACGCGATCTTATATCCACAATAACAGTCGGCATACGCGATGTTACATCCAAACTAACAGTCGGCATACACGATGTTAAACCCACAATAACAGTCAGTATACACGATGCTACATCCACAATAACAGTCGGAAACGCGATGTTACATCCACAATAACAGTCGGTATACCCGATCTTACACCCAAAATAACAGTCGCCATACACGATGTTACACCCAAAAGAACAGTTGAGATACGCGATCTTATATCCACAATAACAGTCGGGATCCGCGATCTTACACCCAAAATAACATTCGGCATACGCGATCTTACACACAAAATAACAGTCGACATACGCGATCTTACATCCGCAATAACAGTCGCCATACACGATCGTACACTCACAATAACAGTCGGCAAGCATGATCTTACATCAACAATAAGAGTCGGGATACGCGATGTTACACCCAAAATAACAGTCGGCATACGCGATGTTACATCCACAATAACAGTCGGTATATGCGATCTTACACCCAAAAGAACAGTCGGTATATCAATTGTTACATCCACAATAACAGTCGGCATACACGATGTTACACCCAAAATCACAGTCGGCATACGCGATGTTACATCCACAATAACAGTCGGCATACGCGGTCTTTCACCCAAAAGAACAGTAGGTATATCAATTGTTACATCCACAATAACAGTCAGCATGCACGATCTTTCACCGAAAATAACAGTCAGCATACACGATCTTACATCAACAATAACTGTCAGCATACACGATCTTACATCAACAATAACAGTCGGCATACGCGACCGTACACCCAAAATAACAGTCGGGATACGCGATGTTACACCCAAAATAACAGTCAGCATGCGCGATGTTACATCCACAATAACAGTCAGCATACGCGAGCTTACACACAATAACATGATCTTACAGTAAAATAACAGTCGATCTATACCCAAGATCGTGTATACCATTTGTTGTTTTGGGTGTAAGATCGTTTATGCCGCCTGTTAATTTGGGTATAAGGTCTTGAATACTGTCTGTTGTTTTGGGTGTAGGATCGTGTAAGTCGACGGGTATCTTGGGTGCTCGATCGTCTTTGCCGTCTGTGATTTGGGTGTAGATTGTCTATGCCGGTAGCAGATCCTACTTCCAAAAAACTCATCATACACATCTTATACCAAAATCACAGTCGATAAACACTATCTTACGCTCGAAATAACACTCGGACTTCTATTAGCGTACATCCCTCCAAAACAATGTGTGACGACTGTATTACCCATAAGATTTCTTTGTTTAGACTATCTTTAAAAATATAATTCCGCCATGAGTTTTCGTGAACTGTCATGAAGAAAGATAACTCCTTAGGGCCTAGGTTATGCTTATAAATGATCGAATTTGTGCTTCTGACAATGGAAATGTTTTACATTTGTATTGACACAAACGAACACGAAAGTATGCCAACTATTTTATTACTCTGTTTATATGCATAATTGCCAACTCGAATTTCGAAATAATCATCCGTATTCAGCCACATTCCATCTTAGGTCAAGGTCATTTGTACAATCAGTATAGAGTGTCACGTGACAGATTTGACGGGGCGTACAGTTCCTACAACCTGGTAAAATCTTCCTCCAGATATGGTTTTGTATGTGTTGGCTACTGACCAATTAAATTTCGACAAATTTATATTAAGGGTAATTAGCGATCTTAGACCACACTAATTGTCGGCATACACTATCTTACACCAAAATAACAATTCCTACACTCAAAGTCACACCCGCTGTCAGTTATTATACTATGTCAGGCTTGCACTCTTTGCTGTAGTAACTGCAATGGACTGACAATATAAAGCCTGTAGGCTCTGTTTGTTTTCCAAATAATAAAAGTGTAAATGCATGAATCACGACCTTCACTTCAACAGATTTCAACATAGTTAAACTATGTTTTCTCTTTATCAAAACTTTGGTCAAATTGCTTGGAAACGTGCTTTACGTAATACAAAAATCGTTTCCTGGTTTTGAAGAAACATACATGTCAGAGAATGTTCAACTTTTCAAATTACAATCAATAGTTATTGGTTAGTCATTTGTTCCATTGTTTATTCTCGACTGACCATTTTTGTCCTGCTGAGGTGTCACGTATGTTATTGAATAACATATAATTCCTTCACAACATCCGCCGTGGATTTATAAGCCAATCTGAGATTGAATAATTGCCTCCAGACAAGACGAAAATGCAAACTACTGATTGATGCATATCAATCACACTAGGAGGCATGACTGAGAGTTAATCACGTGAATAATCAACAGTACAAACGTGAGAGGTGTATCGCATTAATAGACCTGAGCAGAAGGAAGCAGCAATTACTATACTAAATGAAAAGTATGTTTCGTCTCTAGTTTGAGCATATGTTCCAGGCATTTGCTATTTACTGAACTGCATATATACGTTTACACACGCAGACGAATTTGGAAGATAAAAAGTTAGGCATATAATCATCAGCACACAAAGACAGCGATCTAACCCACTCAGCCACCGATGCTTCTACAAAAACTGGAAGTAGGACAACTGGTAGTCTAGAACACGTACTTTGTGTACTCCTCTGACAAATGTAAATTAGCACGGCTCCCACGGCGGAAATCTTTGGGTACACTATGCTATTTAGAAAGTGATCAAATGTAAAACATTTTATGTTTGGGATTACAATTTCTCAGTAAAGTTCTGGTTCTAATACTTTTGTTATCTGAGCTCCTAAACCACTTACAATGCAGTTCCAGTGTGATTACAAATGATGCATGGAGGCGTTTTAGTTTACTATGGAAGGTCCACAATACGAAAGGCTTACAGTAACTACACGATCTTTCACTGAAGGATTCATATAAAGAATGACCTGGATGACATTTACCAAAGATGCCGTGCGATGAAGTAGTCTACAATTTTCCGTACGATTTTAGGCAGTTACGACCTTTATAAGTGTTCACAGTTTCTACGGGCATCGTGTGATTTTTGGGGGACAGGCTGAGGCAAACCTGCATGGAGGTTGCACAGATATCATACAGAGACTTTACGGAGATCTTACGAAGGCCGCACGATGACAGTGCGATTGCCGTTCGGATATTCCTCGACTTTAGTTATAAAAGATTGCACCTTTACAGCACCGATCACTCTGCTGCTTGTGGGCGGTGCCCGTGTAATGCCACTTGCGCTCGCACGGAAATGGAACTACGGGCAGTTTATGGACGCCGTAGATCCATTCCAGGCCAAATGTGAACCAGGCATTATTAAATACCCAGAAAAACTAGATATTCTGTCTCCGTTGGTAATTCGGATTTGGGTCCTGAAACCGTTCTATCGCAGGCAATCGCCGTTCTACTGATTCATGTACAGTATACAGCCTTCAATTGTTCGCTTTTCTTAGTAAAGCATTAGGGAATTTATCAGTGATTTCATATTTATGGCACACGTTTTGCTCTGTGGGACTATTTTATTTTCATTAATGAGATTATTGCCGTGTTAAAACCAACCACTGCTTGTCTACTTAAGTGGTTCATGGTGATGGTTTCTGTGTTGTAGATGAACGACATCTGGCGGTCGAAGAGCGCGGCATCGGAGGGAGAGAAACTAGTACTTGAAGCTGAACTGAGACAGACGAAAGAAGACATGAGGATCATGGGTATCATGCTTGAAAAGGTTAAGGACGAACTTTGTGAGAAGGAGAAGGTCATCGCCATATCAGAGACAAACATTAATGAAAAACTACGAGCAATTACTAGACGTGACGAAATTGTTCAAGAGCAGGATATGCTGCTGAAACAGCGCGATCAGGATTTCCGCATCATACTTGAACAAATTTCGAACAGGGACGAGGGGATACGAGAGTTAAGAGAAGCTGTAAGGAACCGTGACGAACGTTTGAAAGAAAAAGATGACATTTTGTGCAAACTTAATAACAGTTTAGATTGCAAGCAGCGCGATGTGAAAATGTTGAGTGATAAAGTTAAGGAGTGCGGCGCGCAGCTGAATGAAAAGGAGGCTGTCATATCAGTTTTGCAGCAACAGATCACCCACAATACCAGGAGGGATACTGGTAGTGAAACAGATATGGAAAAGGAAAACTGCAGACTTAAAGAAACTCTGAGGATACAGCAATGTGACTTTGAGGAAATAACGCAAGAGAAACTGAAACTTGAGAATGATTTAGAAACATCTAAAAGAGCCTTAGATGAGGCTATGTTATTGTGGACGAAAGATAAAGCTTATTTCGAAAGGACAATAAACGTTGCTGATGAGAAAGTTAAACTGTACGAAACGCTTCCTTCAATGAATAAGGATGAAATTGAAAAAGCTATGAAATCCGATGCTCATCAGTATTTTCAAGAGAAGGAAAAACTTGTATGTGAGATAAATAATCTTCGATGGGAACAGGAACTAGCAATCAAAGGTGTGCGGGAAGAGAATAGCAGTCTTCAAGCAGAGGTGGCGGATAAAGGAAGACAGCTGCGTCAAGAAACAGAAAGACGCAGCAAACTTCAGCAGGATGTGGAAAGACTTTCGGCACAGGTAAAAATGGACAGACATCGGGGTTACACTGTGTCTTAGTTCAAGGGTTTGTTCGTCTTATTACATTATTCAAGGCATAACTAGAGGCTTTTGACGTAGCAGTTTCGAAACACTATTGTATTTGAGTAAAGTGCAGAATGTACCCGCGAAGATCTCCAGACATGATATGCGTCGGTGGATGCTTATGTGTATGCGTACAGTCCGTTTGAGTCAGAAACGGACAGATGAATTGCAAATTTTATCATTGTACAAAATTGCCACATAAATATAAATAGTACACATGTTTATCATTTACTAATACCCAACAGCTTTCTGATATTTGAAGATTTTCCAGACTCCACCCAAAAAGTTGTTTTAGAAACGCTCATCATTGAAGACACAAAAGTTGTTATCTGTCGCGGCAGGGTGAAGCCGCAGACACAGAAGAGCCACTATCTCGTCACGGGATACACGTGCCTGATGAAAAATGAAGTTGAATGCTAACGTGAAACAGTTGATGATTAAAGTGTAAACATTTCGGGGGAGAATAGGTCAGTACTCTGTGAACTCCCTGATATCACTCGTTTGAGAAATATTTTTCTCAGGGTAATAAAGACGAAACGCGAGGAAGGGTTCGAGCCAGTGTACTTGGAAGACACCTGGGCCAGTGTCTCGCACACTGCCAGAGTCAGTTGGTAAAAGATGGGGGCAATGCATCGGTCCGTTTTTGACTCAAACAGACTGTACATGAATTATACCTTCATAATATCCCCTGGAAGCATCAAAGATGTTATGCAAGTAAAATAACACAAAACAGTTTAGATGATTTCTCCAGAGATAGAGGTGAATGGAACAGTAATGACACCAGGTTTACAGGAATAAAGATGCGTATATACTGCCTTCGAGGTGTCAGTCGCCATTCACAGAATTTGCATTGCGAGGGCGGTAGGTGAACAAAGCCGACAATAATTGTCCAGAAAATCTTGTGACACGATAGTGTGCAACGTTTACTGATTGTGTTGAAACAGAAAATGATTTGTCAATTTTGTATTGTCTGATGTGTACACGTTACAAAATGTCTGGAATTTTGCCATGCTTCGTGTTCCGAATACAATTTACGCACACATCATTGATCTGTTGTTTTCAAATCAGACAGGACAGTCTGTATCTAACATCCAAAAGCTAAAATGGCGGGCTATTTCATGTATGAGAACATGCTAGGCGTATGCAATGCTCATCGTACGCAATAACCTATCATTCGGTACAATCTCTGTAAGTGATGTTCCAAGACAGGGGTGAACTATTATTACATTTACTGAACTTGACTAGCTGTAAGTTATGTTAGGGATGATCTATTATAACACTGACTGACACAGACAGATAATGTGCGATGTCCCCAGGCTAAAATGATCGTGTATTACTAGATCATTACTAGTATTATTTCTTGTGATGTATTTCTATGCTATCTATGTTTAAGCCATATTAATGTTTTGTTTTGCAGGCTGATATGGCCTATAAAATACAACAGGAAGAAAGAGTTATTCGGGCAGAATTCTTAGCTATGAAAGTGCGTTACGAAACCCGCTTTGAGAAGATGTCAAAGGACTACTCGAAGATGCTGTTGACGATTGAGAAACTCCAGAAAGAGCGGGATCTCGACAAAGCTATTATTCAGGGAATCCAAAAGGGCATGGCAGGCCTAAAGGACAAATACAGTTCAGAACTCATTAAGTGGGAGGATGAGAAAGCAAGATTGGAAAGGCAAATCAAGGAGGTGGGGGATTTCTATGCTACCTTTACTTTTGCATAGTATAGTGTAATGCGTGTGTCAGAGAGAAGGGTGTAAAGTCACGTTTAACAGTATTGTTATTGTATGAATGTGTGCTAGTTTGATGATGAAGGAAAGACAGAATAACTGAGTAAGTGTGGTTTCCACTTTTAGCAATATTCCAGCAATATGACGGTGGGGATACCAGAAGCAGGTTTCACACATTGTAGCCATGAGGAGAATCGAACTCAAGTCTTCGGCGTGACAAGTAGACGCTTTAACCACAAGGCTACCCCACCGCCCTAGGGAAGCCAGATGGGATGCAGGTTATATGCGGTTGCTAGTTTAGTTGACACTGCAAAAATTGCAAACTTAAAATATTCCTATAAAGATTTACACGACATATTACAGTTTGTTAAAGATGTGATTCACAAGGCATTTACAGTTATATAATGATGAGACATGTAAAGAGTTTCTTTGTAAACATTGCTAAGGGGCGGTGAGGGGTGAGGGAAGGGTTAATTAGTATGCAGTGTTATATTAATCCTCTCCATGGGTTAAATACAGTTTTGCATCCTGTGGTAGTGGCGTGCAACATTGCTGAAATCTGGTCATGTATATTACTGTGTAAGCGAGCTGAGAAACACTCCTAATGGTACTGACAGATATGGGGATGAGGTGTCAGGTACCTTGCAAAGCATGTGCTTTGACATTAAGCAGCTTAGAACATAAGGATGGTTACACTGCTGAAGGCGTGTATATTACAGTCGTTCGAAAGTGTTGAAATTGGTTTGATCCGTAAATTACTTTTACTTTACTTTCTTAAAACTTTTACATGCCAATGCTTATTCATACCGGAACTGCTACAGAAAGTACAGGCGAGGAAAGACTGATTACCTATTTTGATAACAGAACAGCCGAGACGGTGATTATGTGTGGACACGTTAGTTAGTAACTAATTCGCTCACGTAAGTAACTGTTAATGTATGTTATATAAGGATGAGCTGCATTAGGTGAATTCTTTTGTGATATGGTCAGAACAACATGAACATTGTTTTAAGCTAAATTGCGGCTGAGTGGGTCACACACATTTTGTGTGTTGGCGATTAGGTTCCTCACTCTGAAAAGTGAAGATTGACTTCAACCCCCTAAATTTAATTGTTTGACTGGCATTCTATTATTTGGTGAACCAGCAATGAATCATGATACTTTATAGTTAACAAGATCTTGTTTATTGCAATGAGCGACTTTTCGGTGTGCATTCCGAAATTGTACAAGAGTCTGTATTTTACCTAGAAAGTGTCATCCTTAAAAGAACACTTTTTTCATCTGACCTCTTTCTCAAATGGCATTGTGTATTCAAGTACAAAAGTAGTTGATGAAACGATAGGTTCAAACAGTATTGACGGATATGGGTTTTGTATTTATACTGAAAAATAGGCTTACAAAATCATTCATTCAATTTATTATGTAAACTTCTAATACAGGAACAAATGAGTGTGGAACACTGTTTGATCCAGAAGATAGTGATGGATATCCCGCTAAAAGTATGTGAGTAGGATCACTTAAAAGTTTGTTCGCTTTCTCAGAAATGTGGTGTTCGTAATAACCCAATACTTTGATATGAACATACTTCCGAACCACCTTAAGAAATAAAACGTTATGACGCTTTGAATAAAGTGTCTGTAAATAATACCATGATAGGTTCGTAGATTTTAAAAATGTCTTTACTTCCACAAAAATGCTGCCGTTGCTGTTCCTAATAAATTGTCCAGAGTTGTCATTCCACGAGAGTTTTGAATCTGAGACAGTGACCAAAGATTCGTGTTCAGTTACTCTTTCTATCTCATTATCTTAAGTTCTTACAGCATTTATTGCTGACTCAACTTTTCTGAACCTGTTATCATTTCTTGGCTTTTTGCGCATTCAAAAATAAAACATGTTTGACTTACACCATTCTAGAAGTTTTTAGATTTCAGCCCTGTAAATGAGTTGTGATTCTGTAATAAGGCATACCGATGCCTCAGCATCAGCGAGTTTAACTTAACACATGTTTCTGCGGTGGATATTGATGTACAATGTAAACAAAATCGGTGAAAATGAACCGGAACAGTAACACTGTTCATGCTCTCATATGTATTTTCAACATATAAAATGAGATATATGCTGTGTGATGATACTGATCAGTTAAATAATAAACTATTGAACCAAAATGTCCACTAGGTAGATTTCAGTCAGCTACGTAAGAGGCTAGGGTCATAGTTAATGTATGCTCCAGTCAGGCATTTCCTATGACTGCTCACTCTCTGATGTATTTTCACTGTGGTAATGTGCACACACTCTACTTTTTAATTGTATGTAAAGTATATCTTGAAGAACAATGATTATGTGGGGAATTTGCCAGAGCATGTTACACCAATGCCATAATGCACTTTGGACGGAAACATCGAGGGAATGTGGTCTGTACACAGATTTTCATCGCTGCAATACAAATTAAACCAAAAGTGGTGGTTCAGGGGTATATAACCAGTGTCATGCGACAAAGAAAATGTGAAGATGGCAGTTTCCATGTGAAGATCGTGTTCTATGTACGTAACTTAAAGAGTTTCTTCAATGTTTATAACCGTTTTAATCCGAGACCTTTTGGAAGATAGCAGTCTTCGTAATTTTTGGAAATAGCAGAACGTTAGACCGACCCAACCTTGAAAACCTGAAATTTTGTATTTCACATCAAAATGTTGATAGAAGAAATACCTCCGCAGTGATACCATCTCTCAAACTGAAAAAAAACGAACATTCTCAAGTAGATCTCACTTCTTGCCTCTCACTTTTATGAGAACCAGTAAGCAGTATAGGGGACATATAACGAAACATATGATAACTACTTCTTGTATCTTGCATATACCGTGCCTCGTTAAGGATAAAAAAGCAGATTGGAAGATGATTTGAAAGCTTCACTGAAAGAGGCCACAACTTGGGATGAGTGAGTTAATTTAGTTTTACACCGCACTCAGCAATATTCCAGTTATGGGGGCGGTTTGTAAATAACCGAGTCTGGACCAGACAATCCAATGATAAGCAGCATGAGCATCGACCTGCGCAATTGGGAACCGATGACTTGTGTCAACCAAGTCAGCGAGACTGACTACACGATCCCTTGACGACAAGCACAGTCACCTTTTATGGCAAGCATGGGTTGCTGAAGGCTTATTCTACCCCGGATCTTCACGGGTCTACCGCCTGGACAGGCGTTTTGGAAGTTGTAAAGATGAAAGATAATCAACTTATTTATTGCGTTGAACTCGTAATGTTTTTGAGACGTGGATTATCCCCTACTGATATGATTGATAAGACCATTTAGAAGGTTCGGTTTGTTTAATATTGTGCTTTTTGAAACACTACAAAGCAACCGCGTGCTACAGTCGAACCGGAAACATAAAGCTCCAGGGAAGTAACTCCAATCTAGAGTAAACACTAACTTTGGGATTTTTTACACAAACGAAATATGATTGCTTAACATAACAGACTATTATAACACCTACAGTGATAGTGACGTGCTTTATGTCAATAAATATACATAGCACGACAATGACAATACTTTAATCATGCAGACAGTCTCACCAAGGGCACACAGCACGACAAGTAAGTGAAGTAAGTCTGGTTCCTCTTTGAACATAGAGGGCTCCAAAGAGAAAAACGTTTACATTAATAATATCCCAACTTCATTCATTGAGGGAGAACAGTTATGATATTTCTTCACGCATCAGGTTCATTTGAGTAAATAAATGCATAACATTAATGAAATATTAAAATACGTCTTGTTAATGATGTTCCTCTCGTCTAATTTATAAATTTCTCGCACGCAAGAAGCAATATATAATTGTAATACATGACAAAACTCGGTTCTGTCTGGTTACTCAGAATCTTGAGATGATAGAAACAATAAAGTATCACCTTGCCATTCAAATCGGAGAGGGATTAAAACAGGGGATCCGTGCGGAAAGGAAAAGGAGAAACTGAAAGAAACAGTGGTAAAACCTCTTCTAAATTTACAAAATTGTAAATATTTGTAAATATTAACTTCACAAAATTATAAATCTTTGAATTGCTTGAGTGATCCCATCTGTGCTGAAAAAAATGTTGTTTATTTTGCACCCTGGGCCGTCCAGGACCCTTGCTGTTTGATCAAAAGATGGGTGCTTAAGACCGAAAGATATGGCAATCTGAACTGGACGATAGGGTTACATAATTACTTTTGGTATAAAGTTTGAAATTTGCCAGACGTGGTAGCGGGAACGGAAGTATGGAGTAGGTGGTATCTTGGAGTATGTATGACTGATGTGCCTTGAGAGTTGTGATGTGTGATTGTTGAAACCTGTGGGGTTTTTTTGTAAATGAGTCAAATGATCTGTGTGTGTACATTGGATGTAAATAAGTGTTGTGGTTTTGGCATTGTTTTGGGTTTTATTTGTGTATACATTTTTGAGGAGAGTTTTGAGTTTATTCCTAGTTTTAGTGTGAAGGCACTTGATGAGGAATGAGCTGTATTTCAGTCTTTAAACACATCAATAGAGTGGTTTATCACACACACACACACACACACACACACACGCACACGCACACACACACTCACAAGGTACCTTACAAATTCATAAAAGCACTGTTTTAGTACATTGTACGTACACACTCATACACACACACACACACACACTCACTCACACACACTCACTCACACACACACACTCACAAGGTACCTTACAAATTCATAAAGGCACTGTTTTAGTACGTTGTACGTACACACTCACACACACACACACACACACACACACACTCACACTCACAAGGTACCTTACAAATTCATAAAGGCACTGTTTTAGTACGTACACACTCACACACACACACACACACACACACACACACACACACACTCACAGGGTACGTTACAAATTCATAAATGCACTGTTTTTAGTATGTTGTACACACACACACACATACACACACACACACACTCACAAGGTACGTTACAAATTCATAAATGCACTGTTTTTAGTGCATACAGCATTTATTTCCGTGCAGTCTCTGTATAACATCGGACTAGCATACATAATTTTTAGGTATTGGTCGATGCCATACTGACAAGCCTTGTCCCCTGTTGAGTAGATTGACGAGATGCGAGAATTGACTGAGGACCTGAGGAAGAAGGTACAGGACCTGAAAGAAGACTTATCTGCGCAGGACAGGATGAGAACAGATATAATCAACAAATTTGCAACGGAAAGATCCAGCTGGGATATACAGAGAGCAAACCTAAGGAGCAAAATTAATCAGGTATATACATGTCGCCATATAGTCCTTAAACAACTGTCAAATTATTTGCTCTATAAACACCACAGCAGTAGTAACAGCAACGGAAAATGTTTGGTAAGGACGACATGCATGTACACGACAGTTGTGTAACACTTTTGTGATCTGCGTAGATGGAAGAAAAGCTGTCTTTGACATCAAGGGCTCAAACAAAAGCCAAAGACATTCACAGTCACATGGAACTGGCGTGGGAGAAAGAGAGGGTGGAACAAAAACGGCTGCTCGAGGATGCCCATAACCTTGCCCTTGATCTTCAACAGCAACTAAAGTCACGTGACGAGGAGTACAATGAGGAACGCCGTGACCTGCTGCAGCGATTGGAGGTGGAAAGACAAGCATTCAACAAAGAGAAGAGAGAGAGAGACATTGCCATGGCGGAGGTAATCTCTTACGAAAGGTTGTATAATATCAGTACCAAATGCAATATATAGTATTCCCGGAAATATTATTGAGAAAGTTGTTTCGGCAAACAACTAACACATCTATGTAAACCAAAGAAGTTTTACTTAAACGAATATTTTGAGACATGATTCTTTTACAGTCTAAATGTTTTTTCAGAACTTTGTGAGACCTGTAATACACCACTGAATGCGCCTAGATTTAGCAGAAATCAAAGTTTGTAGGACATCGTGTGATAGTGTATCCCAATATTCGACAACGTGCATAATATTTCTGAGTCCTCTTTGGTATATTTTGCCCTTCATTAGTCCCCACGCATTCTCAATAAGGTGAATGCACAAAGTAATTTTCTAATCCATGTTATTTTCAAAGCATCAACATATGCAAATATAGCGATTTTGCAGCGATTCTGAAAGCATTAGTGGGTGTTCATTGACAAAGTAATCCAAGTCTTTGTTTTTCCACAAAACACTTTTCTTGCTGTGGACACAGTGGTCAATGCGCCACACTCGCAAGTCAAGTTGTCTGATTCAAAGATGGCCGGGAGTATCGATAGGAAGGCGAGGCAGTTCGTGCATCGGTGGCTGTGCCTGTCCTTGGGTTCCAGACAGCAGTGGTTGGCGAAAATGATTCAGAGTTTGCCCGCTTTGGGTCGAAATTGGTTGGATGGGTACATTGAGATGAAATTCACAATTTTCCATAGGCTCACAAAGAAATGGAAATACAGTTCCAGAAATAGGCTAGGGATATCGATTTGCTCGTAGAAGGTATGGCTTAATCGCTCTAGGATTTCTTTCTCTCGGTCGGAGAGGTAGACATGGGAACATTTCTCCAGCATGATCTCGAAGACTTTGGCCACTGCGTCAGAGATTCGCGTCTTTGTTTGGGGCAGGGTTTACACGTTGGATTTCCATATATCTGGCTTGTGATATGTGGTATTTCCGCTTTGCTTTCCAAAGGGACAAAGGACCCGATCAGATCGTGGCATAGACCTCACAAGGTAGCTTAGTTCTTGGCATTGTTTTTATGTCTGAGTACCTGCATATCCCTAATTGGGAATGTACTTTTTCCTGGTAGGCAATGGGGCCGTGTCGTGAGGTACGATCACCAACTCGTCTCTGACGATCGATCTGGGCGGCCTGTCTTTCAGGTAGTACAGGTTCAGTTCACCATCTTTGATGTTGACCATTTTCATGGACCATATCGGATTGGTGTGCATTTTCTGCTGTCTCCTTGTATTCACCCAGCTGAAACAAGTACCTAATGCTGATGCAGTCCGGTGATGGTTTTCCTTCTGTTTTATCGCGAACCAGCAGCAACGGGTTTTGATGGCTTCGACAGGTCTCATGACTTGGTTGTTGATGACATCCACCACTCTTGGCAAGTGTGCGACCCATCCCCTGTTTTCCCTGTACCAATGCGGCCAAGGTGTGACTGAATCTCTCTAAGCTCCAGCCATGACTCATCTCACCTGGACGTTGTGTTTGCCCAGCATTTGCAACACGGTTCCCAACTAACAACTAACGTCCGGGATTGAATTGCAACATGACTTGCCAGGTCAATTGACAGCATTTGTAGATGCATTTCAAGGCTTTGGCTTCGTTCGAATGTTTGGTCATCAGTGCTTCGGCTTCCTTGTAGAGACTGGTGATGTCAGGGCATACTTGTATGTTTTGCATCTCACCCTGTCGTGCGGGAGAAACAGGAGGTCGGTTTGGTGGGCGTTAGTCGGCGTTGAAATAGGCAGGTAGACTTGCCAACTCGCTTGCATTTTGAGTCAGGCTTTGGCTTTCTCTTCTGAGACTCACATGGCTTAAATGACCTTTGGGGTGCCGTTGACGCATTTCCTGTACACAGGCTAGTAAATTCTCTCCATCGATGTATGCATATGCATGCATGACCGCAACACATTCAATTAACTGGGCATAAGCGTAAGTAGTGACTCCATCGATGGCGATCAATCGTTTCATGTCATTGGGAGACAGTGATGCCAGCGCACTCGTCCTTCATCTTACCAAGCACTGTTTTGTTAGTGGTGCAAAAATCGTACATCAGGTGTCTGAACAAGTCCAGGACTCGCATCCACACATAAACAGGCTGGTTGAACATGATAACTGTTTTGTTTATGTTCTGGCACTGCCAAGTTGTCATCAAATATTTTGTCAGATTGAATGATAGGCTGGCGATGAGTTTAGGTGGTTATGTTTGTTTGTTATATAGTTTGACTTCCTAGATGGATGTCATGAGCATGATGTCGACGTCTTTTGTCAAGTTCTTACATCATATTTGTGACCCAATACTATAGGATTGACACAGTTATATTGTACATGAAACATCTCTTGTGAATCTGAATATTTTTGCCTTTGTTTGCTCAATATAAAGTATCATTGATAATATCAGACTTCTCAGTGTTGTATTTTGCTGGTTTTGAGGGGATTTCTCATACCTTTTGTCACGGCAAATTTTTAACCGTAACAACCTTCAGTCAGCAATCGCCTTGCAAGTCTGCCAACCGTACATCAGTCCACATGCACTGACTACCGAGAACTGCGTTTTATTCACCATCAGACAGCTCTCGCTTCACTACAAGCCAGACCGACCCCACGCTCACTATAAAAGTGATTACCTCCTAAACTATTCAACCGATATTCATGAAATTTTGCAGGTATCTCGGCAGATGGTTACGCTATAGCATAACGGCACTGAACACTCTCGATGACGTCCTATTAATTATGACATAATTACGACAAAATGTTGATATTTTGCATTTTTCAAGACCGGTCCCATGCTCACGTAAAAGCCAATATTTCCTAAACTATTCTTCCGATGTTCGTGAAATTTTGCATGCAACTCGTAGTATAGGGAATGGGTTTATTGGATTATGTCTGGCCAAAGGACTAAGATTTTTAAATTGGGGCCTTGAGATGGACCTGGACCAATACCCCCATTCCCAATACTACTTCCCAGGATTCCAGCACAGGTTTAAAACTGTTTTCACTTAAATGTTTCTATCCACACGATTTCTGATTTGTCATAAGTAATTTCAATCCTGAAATTT
Organism: Haliotis asinina; assembly: GCF_037392515.1. NCBI lineage: Eukaryota > Metazoa > Mollusca > Gastropoda > Lepetellida > Haliotidae > Haliotis > Haliotis asinina. The sequence goes on from NC_090282.1 coordinate 47,424,253, forward strand.
GTGCACCTATGTCTAGTGTATAAATTACAGATTCGAAACATTTCTTTGAACCATTTAAGGTAAATTCAGTGTCATCTGTCTATTGCACAATCAAGTATTTAATGCCATATATCATTATTCCTTTGATATCCTCAACTTTCTTCACAAAAGCTGATAATGTTTCTGCGTAAAGTAGGAACATACAGTTACATAACGGGTCCCCTTGTTCGCAGCACCGATGAACTGATACCCATAGGGGACATTCTTCCATTTGTTTTCAAGCTTTACTTAATATCTTTTTAAGTAAAGACACTCATTTAGAAATGCTATCCCCGAAGCCAGAACGTTTAGAAAAAGATACGACCAAGAGATTGAATCAAGAGCCTTTTCAAAATCTACAAGTAATAACATACTTGGTGTTTTGGGGATTCATTCTTAAGCATACAGGAGTTACCTCTGATCTTGAGTGCTAACATCCATTTTGAAATTATAGGAAACAAAGATTTTCGCAATATTTTCTGGTAAAACTGTACAGTATATCAAATGAAAGATAATACATTGTTATATTACATACATTTATGGTGAGCTATAACTTAATGTACAAACTATTCACTCATATTCTGGATAAATATCCTAACAAAAATATTTTACGACCAAAAAAAGACAATGACTTCCTGTACTCTTTATTATTTCAGTACGAATCCTGTGGGAAGAGACTAGTGTCCTTACAGAAACGCAGCACAGAGCTTGCACGGACATACGACGAAGAACGAGAGGCTTCCACGAGGGAGAGAAACGATCTCCTCCGACGTCTTACTGAGAGTAAACACGCACATTCAACAGATACCAAGCGTGTGTCTGATATACTTGGCAACGTACGTGCACGTGTACTGGATAGGGCAATCAGACAAAAGCGAAAGTCAAACAATCATGACTAAGGTGTCAACACGGACATGTTAGGAAAATGGACCCACTATTAGCATAGTTGTGGTTAGGGTAGGATAGAACATGCAGAGGTTGGGAGTAGAGATTAAATAAAAACGTTTTGGTAGATTTAACGTGAGACTTTATCAATTTTTTGTGTGTTGAGGATTTATAAATGTCCAATGTAAATTCATATATTTTAGCGTGCTGTTTTATTTCTTCAGTTGATCAGACTGAGGGAATTAGGAAAACTAATTTCTAAAGAGAAGCATGAGGTTACTCTCGGAACCCGAGACCCACTGGAACCAGAAGCGGTCAATCTCGATCAGGTGATTTTGGAATTTGAAAATATTACTGTAATTATTTAAACAACATAATCTTGATCATAAAGTATTTGCTCTCACATTACTCTCGATATTCTACATTTTCCGACCAGTAATCAGATTTAATGTTCATCGTTGTATTTTCAGGCTGTTTTAAAGTACATCAAGGAGGTAAGAACTGTTAAAATATATTACCCATCATCAGGCATGAATTTCTCCAGTAACGTGAGGGAACCAACCGCTAACCTTATCCAGATGAATTGCACGGGGATCTTGCATCAAATAGTTGAAAAGCAAGTGAAAATATTGCGCATGTATACAGCTGCGTTTAGTGTACAGTTTGGTTAAGAATTCGCCAATTTTCAATGAGTTTCATCTTTATTGAACTCATGACAATAATCTATTCAAATTTACGAATTTTTTTGTAATACATTAGGTCATGTGTAAACAGTACCTTTAAACAGTATGGAATAGTTTTCAAAATCTAGCTAAGAACAATTGACTGACGTGGTTATATTTACACTCGTGAGTCTACACTTTGGCAATATGCATTGTATGTGTTGTAGCAGGTGCTTTGTGCACACTATCACAGCCATCTTCAAATGTCACCTTTACCCGTAAGGGGATAATTGTTTACGTTCCACTAGATAATTCATAAAAGGTGACATATCAATTTAAATGAAATACATAATTTATCTTAGCTTCCCGTGGCAATATTCTACCTATATGACGAAACCGTGATTGACATTGTGAGCATCAATCTTGATCTTTATCCATTTTGATAGCATTTGGTGATAACGTTCATGTAACAACGTGGTATTTTGGTAACCATGTGGAAAATGAAATACTAACCATTTAACCATAAATTTATGTAACAGTTAAATCATTCCGGTAATCCCTTTGGAATGGCTAGAAATCTCCTGTCTATGTGACAAAAGTTCCATTCCGTATAGAGATATCCCAATAGTGTTTGCTTTCTGTATGTATAAATCCAACCTAACAGTGACGCAAGATATCTCAAACAAGGCATTTGAACCAAGTGCTAATGCAACCAAAACAACAGCCTCTCCTAATGCACAAGTATAATTATTCAATCGCTCCTCATATTTTATATTTATAGTTTACCCATTATCTAATCCAAATTTAGTTTGAACTGGGATAATAATAATGATAGAGCGCACCACCCTCGTTCCTCTCTTAATCGTTTATATATGCCAATCAGTTCGGGAAAACGGGGTTTGATTAATGTGGAGGCTCTTCATGATAGAATTTTATTGTATACTTTTGCACATATTTATTTATCGGATGATTCTCTGGTGATGCACGTCAAGACTCATGATGACAGTAAGGAATTCCACAGCTATTTTAAGCGTGCCAAGGTTGTTGGACACAATCTGAAATTTGAAGTTAATTTTGTTGATGGCGATGTACTGCTGGACGGTACAGTGATGGGAGTAAACCAGGTGAAGTCCTTCACCAAGTCTGCCCAGAGTCGGTCCTTTGTGGAGAAGCTGTCCGAGACGCCATTGCATCGTGTGTACATGCAGTGTATGGCACAGAGCAGCAATCCAACCGACTCTTTCGCCTGGATGAAGTCGGCTGGTCTCAAATGTGAAACTGAGGGCTTCCGTTTTGCTGCTCAGGACCCGTCACTTCCCACTCGCAATCGCCAGAATGTGATTCTTAATCAAAACGTGAACATGAAATGTCGTCTTTGCAATGAATTTACAGAGACTGTCCAACACGTTGTCAGTGGATGCCCTTACTTGGCACAAACAGCATATCTTAAAAGGCATGATAACATGGCCCGCTGCTTTTTCTATTGTCGTAGCCATGCCTGTGGCTTTGACCCCGAGGTCCATCCATGGTACGACCCTGAACATGTCCAGGGCGTCCTGGAAAATGCTTTCAAACTTCTCTGGAATAGGCCAATATACAGCCTGAGACGAATTCCAGCCAACAAACCTGATCTTTTTCTTTTTGATAAAGCCAATGAAATTATTGATATCATTGAAATTTCTGTCCCTTTTGACAGCAATGTGATTGGCAAGATTCAGGAAAATGATAAATATGCGGACCTCGCCTTTCAAATGTCTGGCTTGCATCCCAAGTACACTATCGTCAGGCTCCCCATTGTTCTCGGTGCCCTTGGTTTGGTACCTCCTGATCTCTTGGCACAGATCAGGAGAGTGCCCGGGTTCTCCACTGGGAGCACAGCCCTTCTGACAATCTGGGTAATGCAGAAGGCTGCCGTGTTGGGGAGCCTCCATATTCTCTGGAAAGTTCTTGGTGGGTTCGACTAGGCAGTGTTTCCTGGGAGAAGTCCCATTCGCTGTCTGGGCTGCGTGTAGAGGGAGCGAGGGCCCTGAGCTGATGATGAGCTTTACCGGCCTGACCGTGCCAGGATCACCCGAACCCTCTCTGCTGCATTTCAATAATTCTGTAAACCATAATAAAATAGAAATTAACTAAACCTAAAATCAAATGTATCAGTCGCAGTGTCAATATCACTGATCTGTCGCCTTAACCTATACCATGATCCTTATATAATGACGTACATGGCCGTTATCACTTGTCTTTCTTCAGCGTGATATCTGTTGATATCACGAGGTGATTTTACTGCTATGTACAGGTGTACTTTTAATCTGAAGGTTATATTGTTGAAGTAGATGAATAATGACAACAACTATGTTTGATGTAGCAGAATGTATGATATTGTTACACGTGATGGTGTTGCAGGCTGTTGCTGACATAGCAGCAACTGCGGATAAATTGTCCAAGCACACGAGCTCCCTGCCACATGACCGGTCACAAATGCGCAGGTAACAACAATACAAGAAAACAACTGTTGGTAACGTGATGAAATGAAACAATGTTCACCGACGCGCGTTAAAACATCAGTGAAATGTTGAAGGTCACATGCAACGTAAAACACAACTTATCAGACTCTGGTACCTTTCGGTATGGACTTGCCGAAACAAATCATCAAAAATGCCAATTCAACCTATAAAGTTAAAAAATATGCGATGAAAAAAAAGCCGGAGAAATCGGAGTTTAAAAGATTCACTAACAGCTATGTTGCGCTGTGCTCATAACGCGTGCGCAGTGAATAGGGTCGCGGAAGTTGACACAGTATACCTGCCCGAAGTATGAGGTTGTGAGTAGTAGTCTAATCCTGGTTGTGTACACAAACAAGTACATAGTCTACTCGTTACATAAAAAAGATGTTGATTGTGATAAGCAAACTCTGTCTCCTTTATTAACAGCTATATGTCTGTCTGTCTGTCTGTCTGTCTGTCTGCTAATGACAATATGCAATGCAAAACTTCAATCATTGACCCCATGCAATTTGAAATTAACACCTATCGCCATAAACAAAGAACCGGCTAAGCGTATCGGCAAATGAACCAGTGGCCAATGAAAAGGCTTCGTTACACCTGAGTGCACACCCACCTACTCTGATTGTGTTCGGTATCGCGGCTGCTTCGTTTCGAAGAGAGTCAACCCAAGTACAAAATATTGCATTTTTCATCTTACGATTATACGCTTATAATTCTGTTTGTTTTCTTCTTTTTTTTCTTAAACAGCAATGTATTTTATATATCGTGAATAAGGGATAACTGTGTTTTCATTAGGTTTTGGTTACATGTGGCCTTTAATAAAAATGTCGGAGATATGTACGAGAAACTGTCGGAACATTGACAACAATATTATTGTTGATAATGACTGTGGTCCTTGTTCATGACAAAAAACCATCTAGATAGTTAAGATGCAAACGTGTATCTAACTCTTACATTCATGAGTCTTCCTCTTATTCGTTTCTTTCATTTTCAGGAGTTTGTCGAGTTCCGAGATAGATCTGATAAAAGAAGAACTTTCAGATCTACAAAAGGAAGGTGGTGGCGTATTCGTGGCACACAGTAGGGAGAGTTTGACTAGGCCAAAGGCAACGTCCCGATTACAAAAGAGTAGCACATTCGACAGTTCGACAGTGTGTACTGTGCCGGATGCTGTGTCACCAACAAAACACTTGTTTTCACGGATGACACACAGTCCACCTTTCTATTCATCTGGCAGCAAAAGTGCACAGGCATCCCGATCATCTTCGCCGAGTCCGTCTGCGTCCAGGCATGAATCGTTGTCGCCATCTCCCTCTGTCATTCCCACCTCCTCCTTATCCAGTGGAGGCGCTACGCGACCTAAAACACTTAAGAAAAGCATATCTATGGATTCTGCTCCTGTCGGCCATCTTATTTCGAGTGAACATCATACGACTGCCCAGACACTGTCAGCAGGCACAACCCCAACGGAACATTATGTTTCATCACAGTTTCCTGCCACTGTGCCGCCACCGGCAGACGATTCTTCGCTTTCACCGCCGAAGGTCGGAAGCCTAGACAGGTTATCTCCGCGTTCGGCTAGACGCAAGTTTTTCGAGGAGAGACCCGCATCTGAAATTGGCTTCCTGTCCTGGCCTGAGAGGAAAAAACATTACTTAGTTCACCACCAGAAGCAGTCGAGTCTTCCAGATCCTTCCGAAGTGAGGAAGGAAGCTGAAGAGGACTACTCATTGCTGGCCAGGTCTGACGGCACACGTACATTCAATATGAAATCGTCTGCGTCTTGGGATGAAAAGATGCACCATCGAGTTGTTCAGCCTGAGAATTCAAAGTCTGAATCGTCAAAGACATGTCAAGAACATAGCCTTGACCAATCGAGTTCACAGCCAGCAAAGCACCTGTCTGCTAAAGACAAGAGACGTTTTTTTAAGAAGTCAAGCAGTATGGAGAGTCACATAGGGAGTTCATTGGCCAAGATAGGAACTCAAGCTATGCCTGTTGCTGCACCTACAGGTTTCATGCCCACAGGTAACTTTCCTAGAGATACACAGTATTTTTGTGCAGGGGCTGATAGACTGTGCAAATTAATTTTATGGAAAGTGTTTTGTCGGTAATTGGTCAACACGTTTATAAAGAACGTCTAGAGCACGGGAATGCATAATTTTTAAGTTTAAAGGTTTGCTCTTCGATTATGGAGTATGTGAACGGCATACTTCTTGAATTATATGACGTTTGCCCGTGGTTGTTAGGTTCGTCTGTTTTCCATTATATTTCTGTTCAATTTCAGACATTTTAGCTAGCGTGAGGAGTAAATTCAAACTGCCTTTCAAAAAGTCCAGCAAGACCCTTGAATCGGTTTCTTCTATCCCACCGATACAAGATGTTCCCACCGACCCGTCAGAAGCCCCCACTCCGTTCCAAGATGAGCAGAGGTCTTCAGCAGTTCCCACATCTACCACGAAGATGCCCAGTCTAAATCAGCAACAAGGGGTACATCATATCACACACTGAATAGTACTTACATTGGCGTATACTTGTGTTTGGTTGTGGAAACATATTCATTAAGCATACGCGGCGAACTCTTTACTCTTTGCACATTCACCGTAAGATTCTGCTTTTCAGTTTGACTAGTAGAGCAGTAACATCTCACTCACCCAAATGTCATGTCCTTATCGGCATTTTTTTGTAATTATGTTTAGCATGTTATGTGAGTGCATAAAAGTGAATAGTACCTTTTTTCTGATACTAGGATGACAGGGACAGATCACGTGACACTGGTACATTTAGTCGAGAGCCAATACAGCGGTCCCAGTCGGCAGAGCGTCCATGTACCACTCCCAGGAAGTTAGCAAGACTCCACTCTGAGGTGATCACACCAAGTCAGGTGTGGCAGTTCAGTGAGACAGCAGTGTAACATTCACAGCGATTACATGGTTGGGGTGAAGAGGAGTTTAATCCCGGCACTGTCAGCGTAGAGCCTCCACAACCGACAATAACCATCCCCCACCCCCTTACTAATCCTAAATCGACGGCCTGATACATTCGTACCGTTTCGCAAAGATTCTAAACATGTCGAAAGATAATTATTCATTGAAAATTATTCATTATGTCTAGAACAAGTTCCGGAAAAGTGTAACCTAATTAGGTTCCTTCCACTGAAGTTGTAAACAAATTGAATTTGCATTCCTTGTCATAGTTCCTGTCGTAACGGCTATCACTTTAGCTTTAATGACCACGAAACTGGCATGTTCACGAGTGATACGTGTGTGTGTCCTTCCTTGAAGTAGATTTACACTGCTCTAACATGGCCACGCCGTGCCGCAGGATCACTGTGGCTTCACTTCTCACACCTAAGTAGTCCTTATTATCGTCTCATGTATTTTGTTCAGTCTGAGCTAAAGGCAATTATTATCTGTTGGCGTCTTTTGGGAATGGATCGCCGATTGGACAGACGCTCTAGCCAATAAACCGGTTGTTCAAGAATAGACTTTTGACCCCCATATTGTGCTGACTTATCTAAAATGCAGACAAGTGCCGATAGAAACAAATAATTTGTTCTAAACTGAAAAACGAGCCCCAGTACTTGGGGAAACCTACACTTGCTTCCTTTACGGCTTTAGTATTGGAGACAGGGCTTAACGGTAGGGAAATAATGTGGTTCAGGGACTATGAGACAGACTGTCTGAAATACGTTGTCAACTCAATCGACTATCACACAGGTTAACTGCCACCTGGGCTGAGAAAGGCAAGACACCCTTTCTGTTCACTCATTCTCTATTCATATATATTAACTAGGGTATGAGCAATTCATATATCCTCTCATCACGCCCCCTTCTCTTCCCGCTTCATTACTTCGACACGTTTTACATGTGACATTAACTTTAAGTTTATCTTTAATCTGACGACTGATCATAAATAATATTTCATGATGCCCTAGTTTTCTTGGAGTTTTCTTTCTCTGTATTACAGAAGTACACTGTTATTGATCGTGCGCGAAAAGGTGAACATGGTAATTTTTAGAAGTGTTTGGCAGAGCCTTCCCAAATAGGTGTGGTTATTTAGACTCATACATATACACTGCATCCAGATATGTGTTCATAATGTCATAACAGATTGTTAACAAGCCTAACCATCCCATCAACCGTGTATTCCAACTGGGTCATTATATCCGTCGGGAGTGAGGACTGTATACTGGACTCACATCACGTTACAGGATGGAGGCAAGTCGGATCTACATTGCTTCAGTTGCTGAAACAACGATTACAAGGATGTTAGAAATATTTCCCGACAGGATGGCTAGCTGACTCAGCTCATACCTCTGTCCATGTCGAATTACGTTTGTGTAAATTACCTAACCGATGTGTCACTGCAATGTAACGCAGTTATTGAAAATAATAAACCGGAGAGTTGATAGCAACATATTTGTTTGTTTTTCTCAATATAAATACCGATTTAGTATTTATTAAGTTTTCGCGGGAACAGGAGAGGCAGATAGGGGTGTAATTATGTTTCCTGCGTCAGGATTATGCCAAGAACCGGACGGACGAACGAAGATTCATATTTCCCCGTGATGCTGCGACCCACAGGTTTCAGCATACTATTTGTATAGTACAATTTATTTGAATAAATATGCTGAAAGTAAAATGTGGTTGTATGTACACACTCCTAACATAACTGTGTATTTTGATAAACTTAATTCAGTTTAGTTATACTTTCTATGAACGGATTTGGGCACGGTTCCCGATATTTTCCAACTTTATTTATGCTTATTTTACATAAAGTTGCACCCTTGAAACAAATATACCTTAAAACGTACGATGCAAGTTTAGTTTATTATGTTCATAAACAAAATAGGTTCACAGATCGTTTGACTGTGCTTCTGTCACACTGATATTTTCACAAGTGATGAAGCACTTGACATCACGGCTGATATGAACTCATTGTATAATTACGGTCTGGCTAAGCAAACCATTGTCATACAGGCATCCGTATCCGTTGCTCACAGACGTAATCACTTCCCGTAAGCATCATAGCCCAACTGAGGTGATCGATGCTCATAACGTTGATCACAGGATTGTCTGGACCCTATTGTTTACAAACAGCCGTCATATGGCTGGGTTGTTACTGACAGTGGATGTAAATAACAAGCAACCATACAAAGTTCAGGTCAACTGGTTAGTAGTTGTTCAGATCTATGGGAGTGGGAGAACAGGGCCCTATGCAGATGTTAAGCGTCAAGTGTTTGCTTACATGAACTAGCATTCAAACTGGGTCGTTATTGCTTTCGTTCTACAACTTTTCAAATGAAATAGGGTATTATCTGTCTTTATTCCAGCAAGAATCGCGGCTGTATATTCCACAATTTCCCACCCAGAATTCCCCCATAATCGAGAGTGGGGCGTTTGACAACTACATCCCTTTATATATGTATATGGATATCAGTGTACGCTTGTTGGACCCAGGACATATTATTTTCAGCAATACAAGCCCCTGTGTGTGCAAACATACGTATGCTCCGACACGTGTGATCATAAAGCATTATGGTAGGCTTGCCACATTCCACGAAATCAACCGGTTATTCATAATCATAAACACATCCTGATCAACCAGCAATGCAACCTATATACATTATTAACCATGACTAAGAGAAGTAATTAACAGTTTAGGTGTGTGGCATTTTATTTACTTACTTATCTCTGAAACCATTATTTCTGGGTAAACTACTGCAAATCTTTACACGACTACTGGTGCCGCGTTAAACAACAATCACTCCGTAGTGCCTAAGAAATAGATGTGTTGAATATATACGGTGAGAACATAAGTATAACTCCATATGATTGGTTTTGCAGTATTTGTGGTACAACATATGCTGTACACATTATGTTGCTTTAAGCAGAGTCTTCACTGACCATATGTAACCTGAGCTAATCCCACTGACTGTAATACAATTCTGCTTAAGTAAGAATTGCCTCAAATGCCATGGTAGTAGATGTTTGCAATAACTCGAGTACATCTTGCCGCTCCGCAGGTTTGTCAAAGATATTTTACCAAGGTTAAAATGGAATATATATCACACACAAAAATGTAACATGTTGTATTTGGAATAACACTTTCTTAGCAAAGTACAGATTCTAGTACTTTTGCTGGGTTGAGGCACATCCCGGATTCGAATCCACACCCTCATGATCAAACCTAAAGTTTCGACCGGCAGCTGAATTCTTTTGATACGCATCTGAAGTTTACCGAAGATACGGTGATAATTCCTGTGTGCTAGACGTCTTGGCATGTACCATGTTCTCAAGTTGTCAAGAACTGCAGAGACAAAGGTCCATCATATTCTTATGGGACATCATATTCTGAATAATCTGAACAGTAGGAGGGCCAGTTTACATGCCTTTTTTTCTCCAGCTTTACACTTTTGAAATTCGGGAGTGTAATTAGAGCTAGAGCCTTTCGCTACTGCTTCTAATAATGTATTTTGCGACATCTAGTTTACAGAACCTCATCATGACCCATGAGATGGCACTTCACTAAGGGGCGTTTGAGAGTTTTAGATGCAAAAGCCCGACACATCTAATATTTTGTCTATTTCACACTTCTAGGAGCTGCAACTCTGATTATGTTAAGGCTGTAGCTCTGATTTTATGAAGGGTTAGTATAAAAGGTTTTACTCTCATTTCCCCCTGCTTTCTGGCTTCTCTGCAATCGTTATTGAGCCACAGTTCAATAACATATGGAATTTCAGAGGATCCAGAAATAGTTTGTCAAGGTATTGACAATGGAATTCTTTGATATTGATTCTATAGGACCATCTACGTTATGCTATGATTCAGAAAACAGTACAAAATATAACTTCAGGAATATGACCCAGTTATCTTTATTGAAATTCCATGGAGAAATAGGAATTTCTTCATTGGGTGTAATATTTTGGAGAATCGTTTGAAAGTAATCACTCCCACAAAAATTACGATGTGATATCCATTCAAAATCTGAAACATGGAGGATCTGCAGTTGTAAAATCGAGAGTTTAATATGTACCAGTTGCTGTTTGTAGGTATGTAATGGGATCACCATTAAAAATAAACAAAACATTGTCGAATATTTTACCTTGTGGTTTTAAGTGAGAGCTTCCCCAAAGAGGACTGTGTCCGTTAAAATCACCCATAATAATGAAGGGTCCTGGAAGGTAATCAGTCCAATTCTCAATCCCTCAATTCTTCTTATGTTGGTGGGATTAGAGTCAATCATCACGTTACAGGTACGTCTCCCTTAACTATAAATTCCACCAACCTAATCAGAACCTCAGAGTTGCGAGAGATATTTAGAGTAAGGCGTGCATTTTCAGAATGAACAGTATGCCATTCAAAACAGAAGGTTTTTGACTGAAATGACGATGGTTTCATCAATCTCCACATTGCCACATTATACAGTGTAAAAGTACATGACAAATTCAAGACAAGAATGCAGAGTTAGGTTATACACGTATACAAGAAGCTTTAAGAACGATTTCTCCAAAGTCGCCAGGTGCTCCCATAATGGGTTACCTATAATACTTTTTAAGAGTACAGTCACTTTGGCAGCAGGCTGTGGTGAGTATTGTTCTTAGGGGTACCTGTGCTGCTGCTGCTGCTGCTGCTGCGCTGGTAGAAGCTGAACGGATGCTGTGCGGCTTGAACACAGCAGTGTCCTCACCTGCTTGAGTTAAAGTTGCGTTAAGACAGCTCTTGTGTCCTTACTTACACGTTTACGAGGTTTTCTGTGATGAAATAAACAACGCTGTTTCATCTCCTCTTAAATCACAAGTTTTTTCCAGATATTGTTGTATGGAATGACCAACACACAGTCCCTTGCCAGGATAAGATGTCAAAGTTATCTCTCCTATGTAATGACTTTGTCTACTGTGCATTAAAAGGTCTCCATATCTAATAACTATCTCAATGTCTTTCACTTCAACATTTCTACGGTCTAGCAAATGAACTGACTGTAGTCTTTGTCCCGATAATAACAAAATCAATGTAACTAATTTCCTACCCAAACACAAAAGATCTTCTAAAGCACACTCGTTACGGTCTCTAAGGTAAGCTAAGAATACTGACACATCCCATGTTGTTGAGTATCTTGGTAAAGCAGGTCCCATATGGACCATTCCCTTCATGAATCGCTTAACCATGGGGTGCTGTCCAAAGGGAGTGCCATTTATACAAACACAACTGGATAATGCTGATCTAGCACTATTCATAGTTGAATAACTCACCCCAGTATCAAACCGTTCTGTCAAGAAATCCAAACAATCTCTTAGAGTTGGTGAAATGGGATTGATGCACTTGTTACTACAAAACTGCAGCCACTGTTCTCTCGTACTTGCACACCATGAGTGTATGATAATGTCTGTAGTGTCTGCCGATATCCCGTCACTTTCAAAGTGTTCCCTGACAGTCTGAAAGCTGTCAAGCTGAGTTTCTGCCACAGGGGGTGAACTTTCTCTGGAAGATGATTTGGTCTGGTACAGTCGAGTGAGAGTTTTAAAAGGAGATTTAACCGTGGCTGTGTAGTCCAAAATGGAGAGATTACAACTACTTCGTCATGGATGATTTTTTAAAACATTCTCCCCATCAGACTAAAAGGACAGAAAATATTATCAAGTTCATTTTGCCATGCCAGGGAAAAGCAACAACAATCTGCTTCCAAGCTGAGGATGCTGAGCGCTGGTGTCCCACAGGGCTCAAAGCCTGGTCCATTTTCTTTGGGTTACTCATCAGCAGATAACAGGATTATTGAAATGAATCTAAAAGCCAATTTAAGTTAGTAAAATACTTGGGGTAAAAGATGGCTGAGTAAGTACAATCCAGAAAAGACGGGAGTTGTCCTGTTCTCGATGAAAAATGATATCGATATACCACCGATATCTTTACTTTAATGGTGTTGAAATTAAATGTGTTAATAATCACAAACATCTTGGAGTTACTCTTACTCGCAACGGAAAATGTGCTGGTCATATTCAAAGTATGATAAAAAAGGTTTTAAAATGGTTAATTCCTTGCGACTTTTGAAATATGTATTGTGTAAGGGTACTCTCAATAAGATCCATACCATGTTCATTCGGTCACATCTTGAATACGCATGTGAAGTCTGGGACGGATGTACTCTCGAACTGTTAAATAAGCTAGAACAGATTCAGTTACAAGCAGCGAGAATAGTTACTGGTCTACCAATATGTTCATTGCTCAAACAGTGAGTTAACGTCATGTTATCTCTTAAGCGCATTTGTTTATCAGCAGGTATTTCAGTTGACCTCAAACTTTTGTTAGAAGGAAGTGCAGACCTATCATCATGCGAAAATACAAATGTATTCACGTTAGTGCAATTATTCATCAGTGAGACAAAACGATTTGTATAGCATTTCTGTGTTATTCTGTATAGCTCTATCTCTTTTTCACTTCTACTACCTACTTGTCCACATCTGTCATCTCTAGTCGCAGGAATCTATACTATCTATGTACGTACCAAGGTAAAGGTATTCTAAGTTGGAGAACTTGTTCCTAAGCCTTTTCTCTATGAATAAAATATGTTTAAAACAAAGCAACAACACCATAAGCATGTGGGTCAGGATGCCTTGATAGAAATTTCTCTAGTTTCTTACTGATGCGGGAGGCAAGCAGGTCTCTAGTCCTTATTGAGCCAAACGCTTTACAGACAGATGAGAATACTGTAGAATCTAATTTCCAGTCAGCATCTCCAGAGAAATTTCAAGATTGTGAATTGTTTACCTAATGTAATAGTGATATATAAACGCTTTGTTCCATCCATGTTGTTAATGCAGACTACCGCAGTAGCATTGTCACTGAGAAGTGTAATGTGATGGTGATAAATAAACGCTTTGATCCACCCATGTTGTTGATGTAGACTACTGCAGTAGCATTGTCACTGAGAAGTGTAATGTGATGGTGATAAATAAACGCTTTGATCCACTCATGTTGTTAATGCAGACTACCGCAGTAGCATTGTCACTGAGAAGTGTAATGTGATGGTGATAAATAAACGCTTTGATCCACCCATGTTATTGATGCAGACTACCGCAGTAGCATTGTCACTGAGAAGTGTAATGTGATGGTGATAAATAAACGCTTTGTTCCATCCATGTTGTTAATGCAGACTACCGCAGTAGCATTGTCACTGAGAAGTGTAATGTGATGGTGATAAATAAACGCTTTGTTCCATCCATGTTGTTAATGCAGACTACCGCAGTAGCATTGTCACTGAGAAGTGTAATGTGATGGTGATAAATAAACGCTTTGTTCCATCCATGTTGTTAATGCAGACTACCGCAGTAGCATTGTCACTGAGAAGTCTAATGTGATAGTGATAAATAAACGCTTTGTTCCATCCATGTTGTTGATGTAGACTACCGCAGTAGCATTGTCACTGAGAAGTGTAATGTGATGGTGATAAATAAACGCTTTGTTCCATCCATGTTGTTAATGCAGACTACCGCAGTAGCATTGTCACTGAGAAGTGTAATGTGATAGTGATAAATAAACGCTTTGTTCCATCCATGTTGTTGATGTAGACTACCGCAGTAGCATTGTCACTGAGAAGTGTAATGTGATGGTGATAAATAAACGCTTTGTTCCATCCATGTTGTTGATGTAGACTACCGCAGTAGCATTGTCACTGAGAAGTCTAATGTGATGGTGATAAATAAACGCTTTGATCCACCCATGTTGTTAATGCAGACTACCGCAGTAGCATTGTCACTGAGAAGTGTAATGTGATAGTGATAAATAAACGCTTTGTTCCATCCATGTTGTTGATGTAGACTACTGCAGTAGCATAGTCACTGAGAAGTCTAACATATTTTAGTGAAATCATTGTTTGATTGTTTTGCTGTTGCGATGTGGAGTTACGACCTCTGTGGTTTTGGAACCTGTGTCCGCCACGAGCACTGTTGACTGAGTAGCTCTGACTATAGTGTGGTCTGTTGTGGTATGGCCGATACCTGTCAGAGAGATCCATGTGTCATTTTTCACCATCTTCTTGTTAAATTGTTTGCTGTAAGAAATTTCTTTTATTTTCTTGCCAAGGTCATCTCCGAACAACCACTTACTGGTAGTATTTTTTGTTGAGCAGAGACCCCCGACATAAGTCTAATAGTGTCCATTGACTTCACCAACATGTCCTTACTGTTTGCAATAGTACTGACATCAAACTGTCTGAACGACTGGGACTAATCGTAATGAGGGCTTGTGTATGTTGATGTTTCAAGCTGCAGGATCGTGTGTATGTCTTAGCTTCGTCCCATATCTCTTCATTAACAGCAGGCACGACAAGTGCTTCACAGTTTCTTGGCCGCTTGTACTTATCCATGATTATTAAGGATTTTCATGTTAACACCGTGTCTGACACCCTCATTCACAGTTGAAGAACGTTGGCTCCTAACATCAACCTATGTTTCCTCGTAGTCTTCAAAGAAACCTTTGAGCTCTGCCACTAAGTTGGCCACATCACACTCATCATCATTGCCTTCATTACAACAGAGACCATATAATAGAGTCTATCATATGGTCTCTGATCACAAGACTTTAAATGTTTCAGACTTTGAATAAAGTCTTCGAGTTCATCGTGTTCATTTTCCGAGACATCAATTTCCCCTACAACTGTCATGGCTGTCCAAAACATCCGTTTCTTTCGTCACTTCGACAATTTCGACGTACTCGGTCTCGGCTGCGAATGTAATAATTCACAACCCACACGGGGCCCCGGCTTGGCAATCAGCCGGTCAGTCTGCTAGTTTGCATCATATCCTCGAGCGTGGCTAGCGGCACTGAACTGTGAGTTCATATATCTTTTAAACGTGTATGACTTTTATTGGGCCATTTTGTCAACATTTAATAACGTCATGTCCCCTGTCAATTTTAAGCTTAGCAAATGTTTATCACCATTTACCTCTCACTTTTATGAGAATAAAGAAGTTGAAGTATAAAGTTCTAAAGAAGCGAAGATTATAAGTATGTTTTGAAAAGACTTCTCTCTACTTCCGACATGGATTATGCTTCCCGGCACCTTATCTTTAGCTTTGGTGATACTTCCCAAATTAGCTCTTCCAGGAAAACCGAACTATATACTTTAGCCTTCCCGGGACTTCTGAAAAATAAACTATAGCCTTCCCTGTACGACACCGACCGTACAAGATGGAATCGGGCTTTGTTCGTTTGACCAACTTGTGAAGTTCTGGTCTTGTACACAGTCGTTAGAGGCTTCATCTCTGGATGGATCTGTCGACTTGATCGACATTTTTTCGACCACTTAAAATGTTGGTCTGTCCCTGCCAACTGTGTTGGACGTTTTGGTTCCTCCCGTTCCCCCATCCCATTTTTTAATGTGATATGTACTTGATTTTTTAACAAAACCTAACACTAACACTTACTACAGGACACACAAAAACAACTAAAAGCCCACAGATTAAGTACAGTATATAGGGTTGAGTCACTTAATGTTACCTCTCTTATTCACGGAAGAAACAATATGGGGAACGGAAGTAACTCTTTCCGACTTTTTAAGTGAGTGAGTTCAGTTTTACGCCGCACTCAGCAATATTCCAGCTACATGGTGGCCGTCTGTAAATAATCGAGTCTGGACCAAACAATCAAGTGAATAACAACATGAGTATCGATCTGCGCAATTTTGAACTGATGACATGTGTCAAACAAGTCAGCGAGGTTGACCATCCGATCTCGTTAGTCGCCTCTTACGACAAGCATAGTCACCTTTTATGGCAAGCATGGGCTGCTGAAGGCCTATTCTACCCCGGGACATTCACGGGTTCCGACCTTTTACTGGGAAAGAGCTGTGCCCTTTTCTCCCTTCTTCCCTCTGACGCCTTCTTTGACGCTATGATGTCCAAACTTGGACCAAAGACTGTGTCCGTCAGTCGGCCCGAAAACTAAAGTCTCTGAAGGCTGTGCCCCCTTTTAGACTGGACAAGAGGTTTCCAGGGAAGTTTCTTCTGGTTGTCACGGCATCCAAAGTTGTAAATCTTCAAATTCCCCAGACTTGTCCAACCTTTTCTCACTTCATCTCAAGTCGCTGACCATTCTTCTTAGCACATCGCAAGAACTGGCGCATGTGTATCTCTCACGGAATTCTGAGGTTCTGATTAGGTTGGTGGAATAGTTTGTCAACACTGCGTGTCGCGCCTTTAGTTGTTTATCCTATATTCAAAGTTAGTTAAATCAATGATGTGAAAACATGGGTTTCTACCTTTGACAAACAAAGCAGAAAAATATTTCTAGTCTATTTCTCCGTGGACCGTATTCGTCTGTTTACAAATCAATCACAGCATGACCTATTTGATCTTATTTGGGGAATCGGGAACAGGTTATTGGGCTTGTATACAGTATTTCCCATAAATGTATCTGACATATCTGGACATACCAGGAAGCAAATCTAACGCAATTCACATTAAAATGTCCCTTTTCAAATCTCTACATCATCCTAAAATGACTCTGTACATATGGAAATGTTTTTTAATCATCCTTTACCATTTAATTTTCTCTGTGTCCTTTGTTGTGTAATCCTAATTTACAAACATACACAATGCCAGACTTCATGAACTGCCATCATTTATGTACAAGTATGTCACACCACCATCTTCCACAAAAAGAAAACCTGTGGCTCAAAATCTCTCAACAGAAGATCCGCAGTTATCAAAAACAATTAACTTGTCCAGGAGGAGAATCTCAAAAGGGGCCTAGAAATAGTACTGATTTGGTTTGACACTATTTTCAGTTAGTATGATGTCTTGGGCTCATGAAAGGGCATGTGATACTCTCAGATTGTGGTATCAGTCTTTTTCATAGGCCATTTTATGTGATGGGGGTCTGTGAGCATTTTCATGACATTTGGTTTGCTCCCCGACAACATCTCAAAGGTAATCATGGATAGTTTTACTACTATCAATCTGATCACTTTCAATTTGACTTTTGTGTATTGGTAAAGGATGTGTAATTTTTTTACATATTTTTGCTTTTGAAAATGGCCATTATTTTGCTCGCCATCTTGAATTGTCGCCTGTTGCCTTCTCGGCAGTTAAATTTACATATAAATTAACACCAAATGTGTCCATTTACATCCAATGTTGATAGTTATATGTTGATTTTATATATAATTAGCGATTCTCCGACTTTTCATGGAAATGTGTGGTGGTGATTTATTTATTGAACGTTTTCATTATTCTTGCAATCAGTTGTTTTTGTTTCCTGTTTACTTCTAGAGTGACAGCAAGTTACTACATATGACTACATATGATATTAATCCTTTTGCTCTGTTCAACATGCACGAAGCTGTGAATTATATCCTTTGAGACAACAACTCCACTTGCAATGTTCATAAGATTGACTGAATGGATTTTCCCATCAATCCAGATTAGCACATTGACATTTCTAATGTTCCTTTTACAATGGTTCATTCAGATGGAACACCAAGAAAAAAAAATCAAATGCTGTCTATAAGAGGAACTTCAAACGGGAGTGTTTGGTCCTTCATTGCCTACTAGCAGAGGAGAGAATGCTGGCTCTTCATATAGTTCATGGCATGGCAAAATTGCAAATGTGCAGAAAGGGAACTGCTTCAAAATTTGGAGACTTGGATGATGCATTGAGATAAATTCAGAATAGAACTGACTGCATTAGAGCTGATGCTGTTTGGGACAGGTATGCCAGGCAAGTGTCGATCGAAGTAGGGGAGCGAATCAAAGGTGATCGTCAACGGCACGAGAAGATTGTTGGTAAAACACCACTACCAAGACATTGGGACAAATCAGCGGTCCTCTCAACAAAGTCAAGTCTTGTCGCACATACGAACGAACGATGGAGTTCTGTTGGTCCGGCAATGCTACCTGTTGGTAGGCCCGCGGCACGCAAAGGTACATATGTAGTTCTTAGGACGTCCTGACCCGTCTTAACAATAACTGTAAAAAGAGATTGAACGGGATAGAACGAGTAATGATTTTATACATTACAATTCTCGTTTGATCATAAACAGCTCTATTTCATTTGTGCCCAATCCCCAGACAGTTGGTATTACGTATAAACAGGGAAGAAATGCGCCTTCACCCAATGTGAACAACGTTTTCAAGCAGTGCAAACCCGTCTTTAGTCAGCTCTAACTCTTTCTTAACTCAACCAGCTCGTATTCAGACAACTCTTCCCGTTCGCACTACATTCTCACTCTGATTCTAGCGTGTGCAGTGGTAATAGCAGACATGTCCTGGTTTGATTTCTGTAAGTACCCAGCCCATTCTATTTCCGTTATCAGTTTCAAGATGGAAACATCGACATCACCACGCCTCCACAGAAACATGAGGGTGGACCAAGAAAGACATCTTATTTAATGATGGGGTGATGCATTCATGAATTTCATCAAATCTGAGTGGGGTGATTCTCAAGAAATTGTAGGACTCATGATCATCAAGGCGTAGATCCTTAGTCAGTTGATGAAATGTTCCACAGCTGTTCCCCTCTCAGGATAAAGACATTTTCTCACTCAACAAGTTCTTGTTCGTTTCCTCCTTTATTGCTCTACCAACCCATTGTATTCTTGTTCTGCTTCCAATACAAATTGCAGCAAATAAACATTCAGCATGTTGACAGCTGCAAATTTGTTCATGTTTCACAGGCAGAATTTTTTATCCCAAATGGAGAACACGTTAAAAACGCATGTCTGTATACCCTACCGTGTCATATCGTAATGCACACAGTGTTGTCATAGTAAGACCTGTGTGAGACCTACATAAACGCAGAACGAGTAGAACTTGATGAGAATCTACTGCGCTCTTTCAGAACCGAGTAGGAATGTACTACAAACTTCTTAAGAGCAATTCATTTGGATTTGAGAATATTTGCACGGAATACCAAAGTAACTAAGAACATAATGCGATCGCGTTTCGTCTGTCTGCGAACGAAGTTGACCTGGTGGAGACTGTGTACAAACGTGTTGCAACTGATGTCCACCTATATATTATGTCTGCACACATCCCCATTAAGTTTGAAGTATGGAGATTCCGTACGTCACTGTCCCAAATCATATCTTCATTACACCTGTCAGAGTCTTATTAACATACTTCGGAAACAAGTCAAAACACTTCAGTGTAATATCCGATAATGTCAGAGAATGTTCCAGATTGTATACGCATACAACGCAGCCATCAAATAACAACGTCCATAATAGCCGGGTGAGTGAGTGAGTGAAGCGTTTTGACAATTAGTGTAGGTTTGTTCCCCCAAGTGGTAGTTTTAGAGCCATTCTCAAGGATTCTCACGTTTAGCCCTACATTATTATGTCCTCATTTTGTGCAGGGGAAGAGAGTTACACGCCCCTACCAACACTGTCACGTAACACAGCACCTGTGCAAATTTAGGTAATTATCAAACTCCCTTGTGTAATTTGACAACTAACTGGCAATCCTACCTTATACGGGACTAGTGTATATATATGAACTAATTATGATTGACTTAATGCTCTATAGAGCCAGGATCGGGCTGTTTACACACCCGAGGGGTAGTCGACAAGTCGGCCATTGTGAGACCTACACCCTGTACACCGCCAGCTCTGCTATTCCCTGTAGACTGGCTCTATGTGCTGTGCTATTCTCTGTACATCTCATCTTGTCCTTTTACCCTTGTGAGAAATCCGGAGGTTTGTGCTGATACCGGCCCGCTTGAGTTTGATCTACTGACTGGGGAAAATGTTTGTTTACATTTGTGTGACAACAGTGACGTCACTGATAGTTCAAGATTGACAAGCACTCTGTGCTATAACCATCTAATAACAGCAACTCTACCTGTCAGGAAACTGATTCCTTCAACGTTACATCTGTCAGGAGATACAGAACTCAACCACGGCCCTATTGATGGTCTAGATGAGATGAGGAGGGACATTGTAAAACAGATAAAGGCGAGTGAAGATAGATTATCTAGGGATATAAGATCTATCAAAGATGACATCAGAGATATGAAATCTGACATCCACCAGCTCAAAGAGGACATAAACAGTAGTAAACAAGAGCAGGAAGTGATAAAACTAGATGTTGAGGCTTTGAATGACAGGACAGAGGGTATCGAAAAATACCTGGAAGAACTAGACACTAAACTGGAGGAGCAAGAGCAACGTTGCAGACGAAACAATGTCGTGCTGTATAATGTGTCAGAGAACGGTCAACGAGTAAAGATAAGGTTTTAGCAGTTCTCAATAAGGCCCGGGTAGTGAGGAATCTCCCACCTTTAGTCCCGAGGGACATAGAAAGGGCACACAGACTTTCTACTAAAAGGGGGGATAAGCCTAGACCCATTATAGCTCGCATGTGTCACTGGGGGGATAAGTGGCAGTCTGTGAAAATGAGGAGTGTCTTAAAGGACCAGGGGGTAGGGATTGCTAACGATCTCACAACTTATCAACGCAAATAGCTTCAACGACGACGCCGTGAAAACCCTAACATACGTTATTACTTCAAGGGTAATAAACTGATGGAAGCTCCCTGGGACGACCCCGATAGGACGACTGACACACCTGCACCCACTCAGTCTCCCTCACACCATGCTAGGAACACCTCACGGGAACGTAGTAGCAACAAGGGACGCTCCCGACGTGGTCTCAGGTCGGATTCGCGTCGTCCTCCCAGAGAACGCTCTCATTAGGGGTGGGGCCAAGGCCATGATTATTCTAAACATTTTAGGGCGCAACGGAAACGATCGAAAAAGAAAGAAGAGACCTCCGCATGCGGTGATACTTCACTTGACTTTGTGAACTTTATGTTTTGGAATATTGGTGGAATAACGCATAACTTATCTAACAATGATTTTATTACTTATGTCAAATCTTGTGACGTCATTGGACTTGGTGAAACATGGAGTGAGAATGTTAATGTCCATGATTCTTTCCCGGATTATGAGGTGGTTGTAAAAGCAGCAGATAAAATAGCTACCTGTGGACGACCTTCCGGTGGAATATTGGTCTTAATACGTGACCAGTTCTGTAAATATTTGAAATGGACAAAAACAACAGAAAACGGTGTGTTTATATTATTTATTATATTTTGTCCCATCTACCAGAGGTTTATATTCTCTGTGGTGGAGATGTTAATGCTCGAACTGGCACAAGTTGGGACTTTGTAGAAGATGATTTACTAGAGTACACAGAAAATCAACAAGACTCCTATTGGGACTTTTAAACTGACTTTTTTAATCTAAGACGTTTTTCCGTTGACAGAACTCTAAACAATTTTGGTAAAACTTTGCTAGAATTATGTTCTACTTTGAATATCCATATAATGAATGGGCGATGTGGCAGCGACCTAGAAACTGGAGATTTTACCTATATAGGCAATAATGGTACAAGCCTAATAGACTATATTATATCATCATCAATACTATTTGATTTTGTTGGTGATTTCACTATACAATCTCGTATCGAGTCAGACCATTTACCAATAACACTGTCAATAAAGACAGGTCATGTCAGATATTCTGAAGGGTTTGACGAAAACCTAAATAATGCTTATACGTTTTTCTGGGAAAGTGATAAAGCAGAACGATTTAGAGAGAATCTGTTGTCAGATCATGTTCAGTCCATACTTGATAAATCTAAACTAAACGCTGTACGCTGTTAAATAAATTTAGAAAATCGAAAGATAAGAAGGCATTTGAAGAATATTGTCAGATAAGAAACGAATATAATGCAGTGTGTAAACAAAAGCGACTTGATTACTTTAAAGAAAAGCGGGTAGACATAGAAAATAGCATATCAGACTCAAAAATGTTTTGGCTGAACCTGAAAACCTTGAACACTTCTACCGTAGCCAAAAACAATATTAGTATGAATGATTGGCATCGACATTTTAGAAATCTTTTCAATTTAGAAACGGATGATAACACTGATAACTTTGCTGACGATTCATCAACATCCAGGCATCGATGACATAATACCCGAGTTAATTAAGAATTCGGCGGATGTTTTAGCACCACATTTAGAATTATTGTTCAATGTAATATTAGAAAATGGTATATTTCCAAATAGTTGGACAATCGGTATTATTGTCCCGCTGCATAAACAAGGCAGTATCAATAATCCAAACAATTACAGAGGCATTACTCTTTTGAGTAGTTTTAGCAAGGTTTTTACCTCTATTGTCAACAGAAGATTAGTAATATGGGGAGAGGCATTGAATAAAATAACTGAATCTCAGGCAGGATTTAGACATGGTTATACGACTACCGACAATATGTTCATATTACAAAGTATTATACAGAGATATATTAATACCAAAGGGGGTAAACTGTGTACACTTTTTGTGGATTTCGAAAAGGCATTTGATTCAGTCGACAGACAAAAATTATGGTCTATAATTAATACTCATAAATGAATTAGCAACACAAATTGAAAGCAATTGTGAGTATGGAATACAACTGAACCCGGACCTAGTACATATATTTCTCCTGCTTTTTGCAGACGACATCGTGCTATTTTCAAACACCGTTGCGGGTCTTCAGAAACTCATACAAGAACTTGAGAGTTATTGTGACAAATACAAATTAACTGTAAACAGAAATAAAACGAAAGTAATAGTCTTTAAAAAAAAAGGGGGGGGGGGGGGGGGGGGTGTGCGTTTGTCAAAAACCGAGAAATGGTTGTATAAAGATAAAGAATTAGAATGCATTAGTTCATACAAATATTTGGGAATGTTCTTTAGTAATTGTTTATCCTGGACGGCTCATGTTAATTAAGCACAAAAGGTCATGATAGGTATCTTTAAACAATTAAATGTACTTGGAGACATAATAATAAGTTCATACTTCAAAATATTTGATGCCAAAATTAAGCCAATTTTATTGTATGGAGCCGAAATATGGGGTTTGAATTATTACAGCGATATTGAACGCGTTCAGTTGAAAGCATGTAAAAGACTTCTTGGGGTTAAACCCAATACGATGAATGCAATGGTGTATGGAGAATGTGGTATATACCCGATACACATATTTACAAATATCAGAGTTGTAAAATACTGGCTAAAATTACTGAAGATGCCGTCCTATAGGCTACCAAAGAAATGTTACAATATGATGATGCTATTCGACAGAAATAGACATACAAATTGGGTTTCTTCTGTTAGAACTTTTCTATTTTCGGTTTGGTTTTGCATGGGACAATCAGTGTGTTGATTCTGAGGGCAAGTTTATTGCAGAACTAACACAAAGACTAAAAGATATCTATTTTCAAGAATGGTCTGAAAAGATGTCCTTTCCAGTAAATGTTGGTATTATAAGATGTTTAAATGTACTTTTGTCGCCGAAACGTATCTTTCGTGTCTAAACGTAAAAAAGTATAGGATAGCGTTAAGTAGACTGAGATGTTCTTCACATGATTTACTTATCGAAAGTGGAAGATTCAAAATGTCAAAAAAGAAAACAGAACTTGCAAGCTATGTGATCTTAACCAAATAGAAGATGAATATCATTATCTTTTAATTTGCCCAGCATATAATTCCATCAGAAAGTTGTATATTAAGAAATATTATCAAGTCCATCCAAACCTCTATAAATTCTTCGCATTGTTGAATAACACAAACCATACTATACTTCCAAACTTGTCCATGTTTACCCATTATGCTATGTTGTATAGGACAGAATATATGTCAAAACACATTGTAACCTACAGCTGATTATTTCCCTTGCTTTATGTATATCACATGTGCGTGTAAATAGTGATTTTTTTGTACTACAATGTTGTACTACAGGCCTGTGACCTTTCAGTACCAGAAATAAACATATAACAGTTGATCCAGTCTACCGAATATGCCCCTCCACGAAACAAGACACAAGAAAGGTCATTAAACCATCGGAATTTCACAAGAATGTCTTAAATTTTAAGGGAATAGATCGAAATTTGACACAATTATATAAAACATGTATTAATTTATATGTTCTATTGTCTGCAACGAGATCTTAATACACGCATAAGCAATGTACGACTGTTCAAAACCAGATTTAATCCATAAACGTACAATCCACGATCATTTAGATGCAAATCTGAATATACACATATACAATCTACGATTATGTAAAACCAGATCTAAATCCACAAATGTTTAACCTACAGTGTACGATGACTAGAAGATGCATCCACACCAAGACTTGTATCTACGTTACAGCTGATTCAGCAAAAGAACATGTAGCAATGTAACCAAGAGGTATTCTAAACAATGGCTTGTAAATATAACATCTTATCATCTGGAAAACATAGCTGACGAGCAAGAATTAGCTCTGAAACGTCGTATGAGGAATAAAAAAGAAGTACTGTTATCAATAAAATGTGTCGTGTGTTTAAAGTTATAGTTCTGTTGTTTTTAGAATATCTCAAACCTGGGAGTATATCATATGTACCTTGTAAATCACTCAGGTGTCAATATTGTTGTTTCAAATGCATATTCCTTTAACGTCAAATTCATCTATATTCATCCATGTTTAATTCATTCAAAATGTATTATCCTACTTTGTCTTTCTAGGATGCATGTCGCATCACAACACGTCGCATCACAACACATCTTTAGAGCTAGTTTACACAAGGAACAAACCCACCATGAAACATGATGGGATAAAACAATTCAGTGCCCACCATAGCACCATATCTTGATGATGACATGCATACAGTAATAGATGTGGTTTGGGTGTTCCAGTGGTGGAGTGGTGGATGTAGTTGTGGCGTAATTAGTGGTGGCTGTGTTACGTCCCATGTTGTGTCGGTGGCTGCGGTGTCTATATGTAGTGGTGCAGGTGGTGCCCCATGCATTGGTGGACGTTGTGGTGTACCCATGTAATGCCGGTTGTGGTGCGCCATGTATTGGTGAATGTGATGGTGGTGTCTCATGTACATGTATGGTGGTATCCGATGTTGAGATGACTTCTCACTTTACACAAAAAGTAAACTAGACACAATGTGAAATTATTTCGCATCCACGTAATTTTATCTTGCCAATTGAAAATGTAAGTCTTAGAATTTTATTCAAGTTAGGATAAAAGTTATTTAACAAACGATCATAGATTCAAATCGTTATTACTGGTTTGTATTGCAAGGGGGTAAGCGCAGCAGTTAGATCAGTGAAACAAGAGCACGTGTGGTACGTGATGAACGTTAACTTAGACCAACCCAACTTCTTCTCGGCGTTTTATTTAATGTACATACTCCCTTGTAATACAATCAAAGAGAGTGATTTGAAATTACGATCGTTTGTTAAACAGCTTTCATACTAAGATGAATAAAATTCTGAGAATTAAATGCTCAATTGGCAAGATAAAATTATAAGAATTTGCAGTCTTAATTTCACTTTATTCGATTTACTTTTTGTTTAAAGAGACATTCATCGGTACGTTTTCACAGCAAACAGACTGTAACCGCATAATAACACGAGTGAGTCACGAATGCGATGAGCAGTGATAAGCACATCACAGTTTACAACATTACCACCGACGGAGGACAGTTTGTTTTAATTGATTTGTATTGAATGATCCATACACCTATGTCACTTTGGGTTTAACTTGTAATTTTAAATTTACACCTCGTCATACCTGTATTGTATCTGCCGTCATACCTGCCGCTGATTATGTTTTAATCATATTGTCTTACATAAATAAGTCTGTAATTAATGAATGAAGTTTTTGTTTCGTTTTGTTTCAAAAAAGAATATTACCAGGTCTTTCTTGGCTCACGCTAATTCAGAAAACATGTCTCTGTGCAAACACTTGTGATTGAGGTGTTTTCAATAGCTTTAACCCTTTGTTTCGGGTTCGGCGACTGGGATTAGGTTGCGTAAGGTGGCTGGTTTGCCCTTTGCCCTGTTTCCAGCTCCACACTTTAAGCGAGCGACTGAGCACCGATTCACAATGAAATATTCGTCGTGGGGACAGAAAGTCTTCAGATCCTGTAGAGGTGGGACGACTTCAAGTATTCTTTGGAACGGCGACAGAGGACCAGACAGGCAGGTGTTTCCAAATATATTTTGAAGATAGATATGCGTCTTCATGAATGCCTGTTTAATATACAGTGCGCACTTATTCTCTCATAGTATCCAGCCATCTAGGTATAGATGGGAAAGGTTGATACTGGTGTCCGCATGTAAACGGAGTGGTAGTGTAGCCCAGTTTTCAAGTGTTAAGTCCCCACCTAAATATTATGGCTCACGCCCACTTCTGAGGCCAATCGTTGAAATAATGCCAAAGCGGCCTAAAACCACACTTACTCGCTGTTGTTAAACCAATCTACATACGCGAGAAATGTGATTCCTGATGCTTATGCATGACTCATTTCTTTCAGACGCAGGAACCCTGGCACATTCTGGATTTGGTGTTGTGTCCCTCTAAACCCTTACACCTGGACTTTAGTACACTGGCTTTCAGAGGGACCGGTGGGATGAGCTTTTGTCTCATGGTGGTTCCATAGTACGTCTGCTCTCCGCGTAGCCCCTCGCCGACTGTACATGGAGTAGGTTCGGTGTTAGGGCCTGTACAGTCAGGATGGTTGTTACAGCAACCCAACTAGTTTAGGGGTGGCACACTCTGTGGCCCCAGTCTTTTCAGCATCCCCAGTAGGCCCAATGCTGACTGCACTTGACTGGTAGATTTAGGTGGTAGTGTAGATAGAGACCCCTTCGTGCATGCCCTGTACGATGCTATCTATAGATGGCATAACCCACCATTCCGTCCTTCAGTAGGTAGCTCGAGACAAAGCAAGACCCGGATGGTCACTTTGAGAGTCAGTGTACTGGCCGACTGCACGGCCACCTACTGGTAAAGTATTTCAATATTTCAATTTAATATTTAGATTAAATATTGTTTTTATGCCCCGACATATTTGTTTTGCATTTAAATCTAAGGGGATCGTCGAATAACTGAATGGTTAAAGCGTTCGCTCATGACGCTCCAAACAACCCTAATTCGATTTCCCATAGGAATGATGTGTGAAGCATATATTTGTTGTTGCTCACCGTGATATAGCTGGTGTATTGCTAAAAGCGGTGTGAAAAGTTCACTCACGCAGTCATAATCTGTATGGGAAGTGTTCTTTGTCCTTTTTCGTAGAACCGTCGCTTACGCAAGCAACTGTTTCTCTTTTGAAGAAAACATAAAATGCAATGCAACCTTGTTTACCATGGCGTCTACTGCAAAGTTACAACTTTCATGTTTGAGATTCTTTCATGTGTAGGCATATAACTTTCATTTATAGGCACAGTAACTACCAATGATGTAAAATATATTCACTTTGCTATTAGGAGCAGGGATACCATCGTCCTGGGGGCGGAAATAGACCCTGATGTCCCCCGGAGGCATGACGACTGCCAAGAAGACATTCCATGGACAGAAGTGGACCAAGGATTGTTCTGGAGCAGGCTGTGGATGTGTTCGTACATTTTGTGACAATGTACTATGCGTATCTACTATGCGTATCTACTACTGTAAACCCTCCAGTAGTATAGGTACCGTTGCATACGTTGAGGGAACACGGTTCCAGAGTGTTTTCTCTGGTTTTACATGTCGGGCTTCAGTTACCATTGACCTTTTTCAAATCTCAAATTTGAACAAGGTCAAACATTCTGCAGCAACAATTTTGGTGTTTGTGTCCATGTTGGGAATGATGACATTAAAAACGTAATGCGCACAGCTGGTCCAATTGTACTTATTTGTTTTGTTGTTTTATTTTTGAAAGTTGTGAACTCCAACTGTTTTTGTCCATGAACATGGGGTGTGCCCGAATTTATCGCCGTGTAGGAGTGTTTCTTTTTGCCACACACTGCCATACACTGCTGAACACTGCCAACACAGAAACACATCAAGAAACAAGTCCAACATCAGTACACGGGTGTAGTATAATATCTACAAACCAGAACAATACAAAAGTCTATCAACATTACCAGACCACATTGCACAGACTTTTAGTTCAATCTATGTACCAAATATTCCAGTGATGACATTAAATGAAAAGCTCCCACTAACAGTCTAGAATATCATATTGAGCAAGTAAACTACCAAGTGCATGTTTGGAAACAGTATCTGCAGCCAATCATATTCCTTCACCACTTGACCATGGCTGGAGCATTCGTGGTGGTTAGCTTATCCTTTTTCTGGTGTTCTGATGTCGAGAGATTCTGCTCCCCGTGGATTAGTTGAATTGACATAGAGTAAATGCAATAAAGTCAGTATACCAGCAGAGAGATCTCTGTCAATGCAGATGAACTGATTTATTGTGCACAGAGACCTGTCTTTTTGTGTGGCAGGTGATTGTTGCCCGAACAGCTTTGGCTTGTAGATGACTCAAATTCTGACATGATGTAACAAATGATGTGAACGAAAGTGAAGAGAAAAGTTAAGAGCTTAGACACAGTTATCGATCATGCAGCATAGTTTTCTTAAACTTTGGATAATGTTATTTCATCAAATATTTTAGGAATGTGAAGCTTTTATTAACCATAACATTGAAATTTATTATTTTTTCTATACTGTGTTAAACATGTGACACCAAATGAATTGTTTGTTTTATAGATCAGTACAAATTTAGTCCTCTGCTATGCATATGTAGTAAAACTACAATGGCGGCCATCTTCGCAGCCATTTTGAATTCTGGATAATATGAAATAATTCCATATAACGTGCTGTCACTCTGACAGGAAGCAAAAACAACTGATTCTAGTTACAAGAATAATTTAAACTTTCAATAAATAAATCACCACCATGTGAAAAGTCGGAGAATCGCTAATTATATATAAAATCCCCTGTCTCAAAGAATAAGCTGTATATTATATAAGCTGAATAAGCATTATATTAACACAACATGACCATACAGAATTACTTGTTTTGTGCCCAAGCCGCCACTCTAGAAGAGACAAGTGTCAAAAACAAAAGTATCAACATTGGATTAAATTGGACACATTCCGTGTTAAGTTTTATGTAAATTTAACTGCCGAGAAGGCAACACACGACAATTCAAGATGGTGGGCAAAATGATTTTGATTATTTTTAAAAGCCAAAATATGTAAAAAAAAAGTTATACATCCTTTACCAATACACAAAAGTCAAAATGACAGTGATCAGACTGATAGTAGTAAAACTATCCATGATTACCTTTAAGATGTTGTTGGGCAGCAAACCAAATGTCATGAAAATGCTCAGAGACCCCCATCACATGAAATGAGACTATATCCATAAAGGACATAACACGAATTCTCCTCTATTTCCCTTTCTGAGATACCTTCCAGAGCAGACGACATGGTCCTGAGATTATCTCCCACAACTGCCCAGACAGGAAGTGCACTGCCTGTACTGGGCCTGTACTGAGCCTGTACTGAGCCAGTACAGCATTGTTGCTGTTGTGTTTACGGTAACCATCCATCCGGTACAGTTTTGCCTGTAATGGGCCCCTAAATAAAGATTAATACACGAGCGAGTGTATTAATTTCTTTATTATCCATTTGTATCTTTTATTTCAAAACAACGAGGTCCACGTAAAACGAAATCAGCTGTTGTCGCTTCACTTAAAGGTCAAGGTCGCGCAAGAATTCATTGATACGGCACTATGGACGTAAACTCCCCGTGTAATGCTACTAAGTAAAGAGCGCGATATGACTAGCTAATCTTGCACGAAGACAAAAATACAAACACGTTTTGAATTGAAATTATCATCTAAAGTAACTGTTAGAATTGTATAACTGGAAACATTGTTAATGGAAGCATCACTGAGACGAGAGCGAGCAACACGGCGACGTTTTGTAACGGGCTGGATCTCACTCACTGCCATAGAAGACTTGCCAATATTGATGTGGAATGTCCCTCCGTATATTGGACCTCCGAAGATAGTGTGAACAGCATCACTAGACAAGGCTTTGCTTGTGTTTGTGCACGACGTGCATAGCGATGTAGATTTAGTTTGGACAATTTCAGATGACGACACGACTGAAGACGCGCGAAGCGAGCATGGAAACATGGCAGGCTGATTTCCGGTCGAAGACAAGAGATTTCCTACTTCCCAGTGTAGAGCATCAGAAAGGCGTGAATAACTGTTCACACTGTACATTTTACAACACTTGCACGATTTTCCGTTGGAGCTACGTTATTGTCTTGCAACCTCTGAATCAAATGTTTGCGGGCACTGTGATTAGTTAGCCGTTTGCCGCCAGTGACGTGTGCTCCCCCTGTCGTTATCGAGCTGATTTTATTTTAACTTTTCTTCAACTCTCATATCAATAAACACTGTGTGTGAAAATTTGTTTGTTTGTATTTGATAGCATTTTTTCGGTTTGTTTTCGTAGTAGCGCGACTGAACATTCGTAGTAAATTTGCAGTAAAAAGTTATGAATGAAAAAAACTAGTTCCACATTCCAATGGGGTCATGGAGGTCATGGTCGGATAACTGACCAATGAAATTCGTTTTAGGGCCTATATCAGGGGGCAAGAGACGTAGGGTATTGTCACTTAACAGCCGCCTGGGCGCTGACCATGCACGGCCCATTCCCATGTTGCACATCGACGTAAAGCTGGTTTCCAGGGCTATATGGTGGTGTCATCAGAAATGACCTGTCATCGACAGGTTCGACGTCAGGACGCTTTCAAGTCCGATGTAACTCGATTTTTGGCAGCTTTTCACGCTGCGGGTACTTGTCATGTTTCGTACATCGACCCCAGGGTTTTGATTTTACTCTGGATCGGAAGCCCTGTGTCTTGGCTTTCACGTCATGTGCGACACATGCGGCTGCAGTCATGTTTTCCCACCCTTAAAGCTACCCAAAGCTAAGCCCCGTGCGCGTAACGAGAGCCAAAACACCTCAGATTTGATATCACCAGGGTTTGAGCTATGCATCATGCGTTCACTAATTGTCTCCCCCCGGGAGAAAGAGACATACTGCACACATATCATACATGAAACTTTGGCCACGTGCATGAAGCACCTGGGGTTATCACGGGGTCGACATAGGGCGCCTGGTTGGGCGTCCACGCCCATTTTTCCATCTGTTATAGACATGCAATTTTACCGAGAGAAATGCCTTACTCGGAGAGCATCTTTTAAACGTCACTCGAACGTTGAATATTCACATCCTATTGACAGGTTTCACATCGACGTGAAGCTGGTCCCCAGGGCTATCTGGTGGTATCATCAGAAGTGACAAGTCTTTACCGGGTTCGACGCCGGGGCGCTTTTAAGCCCGATTTCACGTTGTAGGTACTTGTCAGGGTTTTGTCTTTGACATGGGTCGGAAGCCCTGTGTCTTGACTTTCGCGTCATGTGCGACACGTGCGGCTGCCGTCATGTTTTCCCACCCTTAAAGCCACCCAAAGCCAAAGCCTGTGCGTGCGGCGGGATGCAAAACAGCTTATTTGATATCACGTGAGTGAGTGAGTGAGTGATTAAACATACCTACACATACACATGCGAATTGAAAGTTAGATTTGCCCATTAGCTTTTGGTGTCAGATGTACGCCATCCTTGGCTAGCAGCGCAGGTCCCATCCTCATATGCTGGCTGTGTTCCCAAAGGGTGACATCCAGACGGCGTCGCAACATCTTCTTCAAGCGCCGGTTCGCCTCCTCCACCTTCCGCTTGTAGGCACAGACCGTCATGTTCCTATCACTCCCTATCACCGCCCTGGAGCCTGGCCTTTTCCACCGAAGTTAGTCCAGAAGATCCAGCAGGTCTTCGACCAGGTCCCGAGGATCAGTAGAGGCCGACACGTCGTTCTCTCCCACTTGAAAGAACACAATGCCCTGAAAAGCTGCATCAAGGGCATCCACCTCTGCTTTCATCCGAGCGACGGTCGCCCCTCCGATCCCACGCACGGTAGTGAGGATGCCATGTGGAGGGGGACAAACTTGAACAAGTCGCCGCACGAAACTATGCCCCAGGATGGCAAAGTGCAGTGGCTTTGAAACAGGAGCTTCAAAAGGTGCGCAGGCTATGACTTGAATGAAGTTAGTCTTCAAGAACGATTTCTGACAATGAGTTGTGTCAAATAATATCAGCACAAGTGCCGTGATGCTCGTATCTGACTGCTAAGTATATATAGCCTGGGTCATTGATAAGTGTTTGTACTGAGCTCTGCATTGAACTCACAGGATCAATCGTTCATGGATTAAGACCTGTTGTTAGCTTAAGCCTGACACGACTCACTCATCTCGTTCAGTTATGGGATAAAACAACGAATCAATGATTGGTGCTTTCAGTCGTAATTGCCGCCACTTTGGTTGGCTTCCATGTCTCACTCAGAAACTCACGGATTAGGCATTACCATCAAAGCATCAGAGCCAAGCTTGTGTGTTCCACCCCGACAAGTGCTTCTGCAAACATGACACCAATCACGGCACAATTCCAGACAATGTAGTGATGTGATTGTGTTTGTCTTGTGTGAGGGTGACCTTTAGTAACACTAAGAATCACAAATGCAGTGTCTTCGCTTTCTCTCCAGCTGGAATTAAAGACAATACCAAGGCTACATTTCCATGCAACATCAAATTAGGCATTGAAAATATGGCACCTTCACCTGGTAACATATTATCAATGCCTCGGCCTCGATGCAAGTATAGCATTTCACTTGGGTCAAGGGTTACATCACCTACCCTTTTCCACCTACTTTGTTTATTTCGCGCTTTTATTTTTTATTAGTGGTGTTAGGTGTTTTTGTTTTGAGTTGGTAATGTTTGAGTTTCGTAGTCACCTTCTCTCTGTTGGTAATTTTTTCACGTTAATTTAATTTTTTTGGTTTGGGGTTAAGTGTTTTAGGCAGCGTTACTTTTGTACCTTTAGTTTGGCATTTATCTCCAGTTTTTCGTTCTGTCATTGTCAGTGTTTATTATTCAGTTATACGCACCGCGGTATTCATGGTCTTAACTATAAATTTATGTCATTTAGGTTTGGGTTAGCGGTTTAGTTTTAACATTGTCGGTATTGATGATTTTAGCTTTAAGGTTATGTCATTTAGGTTAATTCGGAATGGGTTAGTGATTTAGTGTAGAGAGAAGGACGTAGACTTTCCTTTTTAATTTTATGTTACTTTGATTGGAGGTTAATGGTTTGGATTAGAATCGAACAGCGTTAGGTTGTTCTTTTAATTTAGCATGCACCATGATAACCATAGCTCACGAATTATTGAATAGCCATACAATTGCCGTACATAATGGACAGATACCTCAAATATGTTAACACAAATGTATCATACAAATCATGAAACCTGGAAGGATACAACTTTCATTCCAAAGTCTGATTGCTGTGAAGGCACACTTGAGTCGACGTAGGAAGGAGGTCGTGGTTCTTCAAGTACTGTTGGCAGTTGAGCTGCTACACGTGAACAACACATACTACACTTTACATCAACATGCATAACAAAAGGTCACAAAACGTCAATGTCCGTCTGGCATGTCATGCCGTTGCATCTACCCATCAAGTAGATGTCTCACGTAGCTGTAGACACTACAGCAATAGACCGCTCATTTCCCATATGCCACACCTTCGGGAATCTCAAAGATTTGACACGGCAAATCATGAACCATTACCACCAAATCGACTTACTCCTGTCAAGACTCGAACCAGTTCGCTGCGCCAGCTACCCTTTCACCATCATCGCCTCTCCTCTCGGGGTCGTCCCCTCGCCTGCTATGCAACACCAGCATGTCGCTCTGCTTCCGGCACTATCACCCATCTCTAGGCAAA
Organism: Haliotis asinina; assembly: GCF_037392515.1. Lineage (NCBI taxonomy): Eukaryota > Metazoa > Mollusca > Gastropoda > Lepetellida > Haliotidae > Haliotis > Haliotis asinina. The sequence continues at coordinate 47,459,051 of NC_090282.1, forward strand.
AGTCAGCAGAGTCTACACTTGCTCACGGGCAAATCAAGACTCGAACGGGTTTGCCTGCGCCAGCTACCCTTTCACCACCATCGCCTCTCCTCTCGGGTTCGTCCCCTCGCCTGCTATGCAACACCAGCATTTCGTTCTGCTTCTCGCAAACTCGCCATTGAGCCCCCTGTCAAGACTCAATAGGTTTTGGTTCTGCTACACCATGGCCGCTTATAGATCGAGAGTCTTCGGCAGAACGAATGATAAATAGTATGAACAACGTTGCGCGCCGTTACTCACGCTAACCATCACGTGAACAAAGTGCTTGATCATGGTGGAGGTCGGAATTATCCCCCTATGCACAACCTTCGGACTTCCATCTTTCCAACCTCCGTGGGCAGACGTAGAGGGCAGCGTCGCAATTTCCGCATCGCTGTTCCGTTCCCGTCCCGTCTACGTTCGTGCCCGGGGAACGTCGGCATTTTCCGAGCAGTGGCCAAGCTGGCTCGGGTTCCCCTTGTGTAGAAAACTACGTGAATACGTTGGATAGTTAAACTTTCACCTGACGATAGTACACATTTTAAAAAGTTTAGATTTACTTTATTTGAAAAGATAGAGCAACGAAATTTTGCATGTACCTCCGCCATTAAATGGGCTTTCTGGCTTTCCAATTTCACATCTGACTTTTAGAAAAGAAGTTACATAGTATTTTTTAAAAAAGTACAGCAAAAAACAAGTATTTTTTCGAACAAATTGTGCAATATACTTTACAATTTTCAGAATAGATGAAATCTATTTACACCATTGTTGCCGCCACCAGAAGAGCTTTCTAATGATACCAAAAAAGGTATGCTACAGACTAGAGTGCTGCAGTTAGAAGCAATAAGGCAACACGAGAGCAAATGCGCCATTGAAAGGCCGCAGACGCAAAAAGCGGCGGTATATACGGACGTGTGTAGCGTCTCCAAAAAGCATTGTATATGTACATGTGATGCGTCGTTAGAAGCAGATTTGCATTCATATGCATTATGGACATTTAGGATCGCAAAAACGATATAAAAATTATCAACGAACTTAACTTGAAACGGAAATAGCATGCGGCATTACATGCGGACAGCTATACACAACATTGCAGATGTGCATGTTATACATCGCTAGAAACCCCATGGAAAGACCTTTCAAATGAATCATAGATATAAGAAATCCAATGAGGGATAACGAAATTAGAACGAAAGTCTACTTCCGGTACCGGCGCCGTTGCGACGGAACGGACAAGCGGCATTACATACAGACATGCCTAGCATCTTTGCTCAACGTCGCACATGTACATGCCATACACCACCAGAAGCGAATTGAAATGCTCTTTCCAATGAATATAAGATACTGAAAGTCGCATCAGACATGTACACATGATTAACCAACGAATCATGCACTGATGGTGTTGGCGACGCACAGGACACGCGGCATAATTCGCAGACGTTGCAGCTTGACATGTCCGTGGACTTCGTGTCTTGCATTTGAAAACAGAGAATAGATATAGAAAGAAAATATAGCTGAAAAAGATATACTATATTAGATATATAAAGAATTGTATGTTTGAACCAAATATATCATGAAATAGGCTTTTGCGGAACCACATGAACGAAACATGGTTTTAAATGCTTTGCATTTGAAATGACTTATATAGCGCAGAACGGATGTAGAAAAATATAGCTGAAAAAGACATAACCTACTACTTCTATCCTACGGTTTTGGCTTTATCTACTTTCCGGTCTACTTTCACCCTTCCCCCTACTTTCCATGATCTACTTGTTTCTCACCTTTTGGGTTTTATGAGCTTGCCTTTACCTTTGCTTTTCCCTTTTCCCTTCCCCCTACCTTCAGGGTGTTGGGGCTGGGGCTGGAGCTGGGTGGAGGAATCTGTTGGAACTGACGCCGATGCAGATTCCCCAGCGTTTGATGTACCCGCAGCTTGTTGGATAACATCTTGCACAAAAGCACACTCACTAGCAGCCTGTAAGGGAGTCTTCTTAGCGTAGTACCTACTGACAGTCTTTTGGCCATGTGCAAGATAGTCACTGGCCATCTTACGTTTTGCATCATCATCGGGATGCTGCCTTGCCACTTCAGTCTCCAAAGCTTTCCGAACATCCGTGGCCTTAAATGTCCTCCGTTCGTTTTCCAAGTTGGGTTTAAGGAAACCTCTTGTCCTCTGATAGCGGGCCAACTCGAGACGCATATTCCCCACTTCAGTGCCGTCCACTCTCCTGAAGAAAGGCGATTTGTCCGGTAGAGCATCTTCAGGCATGTCACCACGTACATATTGACGGTAATCCCTGAACATGTCGTAATCCTCTTTGGACAAGCTTAGGGTGACCAGGAAGCTCATGGACATCTTGTGGTCCATGAAAGAAAGTTGGTACCTCCCGGCAACACACCGTGCCTTATTGAAATCTGCCAACTTCATACACGACGCCACTGAAGGTCTTTGAAGTATCCCACAAGACAAGTACCGCATCACCAGGCGCTGATCGTCAGATGGAAGTTGATCTGCCTTGGCAAGGTCCAGGATGTCCCTCACCTCTTGTCTGGTTGCAGGATCGGTGTACCCCTTTTGAACTACGGAAAAGGGCGGCGGTTGTTTGGTTTCATCTCTGAATTCTGTAACAGATTTACGGACCTCTTCGTTTATACTGGCTACAGACACCTGTATATGAACAATGTGTTAACTCGCGAGTTTGGGGAATCAGCTTGCTTAGCCGCTAGGAGGTGTAACTATACCAACCCGCACGCAACACGAGAACCTGAGTGAATAAACAAGGAGTTTATTACGCCACAGTCACAGGATGATTTTTACATGATTAGGTACAAATAATTATTAGAAAATATTGACAATCAGTAATCAGTTGCCAAACTACATTATCATTATATGCTGATATACAAAGTACACAATCATCATACATCGATTTACACGACACATACTACATAAATCAAGATACATTTCTAACACATAACATCAACACAGTTTCGTTGATACATCTTATAATACTAGCATATCCAAAACAACATTACGCAATACATAATGAAATACTCAGTGTCGAACACACTCTATATATTATACCAGTATCATTCAACACGGGAAGATATTCACTCATAATACATTAATTGAAACAATACACGACACGCTCCACGACAGCCACGAAACCACTATTATCAAATAGACAAAACATGAACAGCAATACAGGGAGCGAGTTGGGTTTTACACAACAATATTTCAGCAATAGCTTGGGACACCAGAGATGGGCTTAACACATTGTGCCCACGTGGGGAATTGAACCCGGACCTTCAGCGTGATGAGCAAACGCTCTAACCACTGGGGTACCTAGGGTACCGCTCCTGAACAGAGCAATAGAGAGTAATACAGTCTAAAATATATTAACGACCACGTTCCACCTAAACATAACGACCTTGCCAAGGATCTTAACATGTGGTCACGATAGCAAAAATGTATTACAGAAAACATTGAACAGTAATGGTAACGATTTGCCAAGGTAGAAGAAAGTAAAGGGTCTTACCTGAGTGAATAAACAAGGAGTTTATTATGCCACAGTCACAGGATGATTTGTGACTGTGGTCGTCCCTGTTTTATACCCTTTTCCAGTTGTCATAGCTAATCGGGTTTACTGATAATATTGCTGATAAGTTGTTGTGTCTAAATCCTATTGCCTAATTCGATTACCGATAACGTACCTACTGCGAAGTTAAGTTACTCTATCTGTCAGAATTACATAAAGATTTTCATAACGTATTTGACGACAACGGCGTTGACAAGAGAAAGATATGATGCATCTGCTGACACATACAAGATATTGGTCTTGGACATTCGATATCAGTGTGACCACGAGTGAAGTACACGATAAATTGGATTAACCTATCTCCATCTGTTAACACTTACAAGATATTGGTCTTGGACCTTCGTTATCAGTGTGACCCTTGGCAGATTGAAGATGTGGAACGTGTAGCATTTCGATATTTCAATAAAATATTCTGTCATAGAATCTCTTTAAAATATTGTGCATATCCACCATGTCAATAAATGCGTAGCACTTGTAAAGCTACTCAAATTATCGAAAACCCATGGGGACATTTGAACATTTGACAGTAACTGAGAAAGGATTTGACAGCTGATATGTAATTTTTAATGCCACCTGCAGATACCCCATTTTGTGAAAGGACCGTGTGAAAATAATGAATTTCATCTACGTGCTCAAATATATCAAAGTTGATACAAGCCATATTACTTTTTGGGAAAACATCTTTTTGGATATAATAGAAAAACTAGAAACGCGGCGACACGTGTCACCAGCATTACGCCCTGCTTTTTTAAGAATATTGGTTAAATATTGATAAAACCCTGAAAGTGTTGGGTCACTTTCAGGGAACCTATCGTATAAGCCAGTGTTTGTAAGATTAGCCCTGACTGTGTTTTGTTTGTAATTACACCGAGTACCACTTCTGGTAGACCCAGTTAAACCAGCACTGGTACTCGGCATTGGATTACTGGTTGAAGGAGAGGCTGCAGATGCGTCCTCTCCTTGAATTGTGTGACCAAAGTGTGTAAGTACCCTGATGTAATCAGGGATTTGATTTTTGTTGACACTGTATGTGCCACAAAATGCCAAAAGAGCCGACATTGACACCAGTTGTGTAGCAGTATAGGACTCGCTACGGCGGCAATTTTGGGCGTGCATGGCGTGTAGACCAGGAGTAGAACTACCAGGATAACATTGCTTTAAATGCGCGATGCCTTTGTAATATGTTTTACACTTTTGGAAGGCATACTTTATGATATTGCTGGGACACTTACTTTCTGGGAATGATTGGGCACTACAGAAGAGGGTCTGGATGTCACAGTCTTGGACAAATTAAGAAATAAACTGCTTATACAATATGTCTATTTAGGGAATAAACCTAGTAATGTTGAGTATCAGTTTGATAAAGTGAGCAACGTAAATGACTGAAAAATGCAGAAATTAAGAACAAACGAGAAGAAATAAAAGTAAACTTGCCAATGGTGATTGCCAGCGCTGTGGTAGTGATCCACTAAGACACTTGGTCTGTGATGATGAAATTGCAGTGAAATGCATTCCCTTATATTACCACGTCGCGGTCAGACAGCCAATGGAATGGTTCAGAAGAAGTTCACGTGGCCAAGCCGAAAGTTTCTACGGGGGAGGAGGAAACTGGAAATTGTCCATCTCCATTCCATGCGTGATGTCCATTTGGAGGGGCATAAGCATGCCAAAAGGTGTGAATTGCCCATGCCAAAGAAAATTTATACGCAGAGTTGAAGTCAGTGGGGCAACGAGGTTTAAAATCACAAAGTAGCGGCATGTCAATAGGAAGTGACCCAAGCTCAGTGATTATAACCATAAGAGAGCAAGGCAGGTGACAAAATTACAATTACTGATAAGTAGCATCTCCAGGGTACAGAGATGTCCAGAGTGCTGAGAGTAAAGATAATGAAGAGTTTAGTGTTTGAAAGAGTTGATCTTAATATGTATACACTTGCCTTTATGAACTTCTGTCGCTATGGTGGCAGTCGCCCATTGTCCCTCCCGTACATGCAGTGTCTTCGTAGTAGTCGTCACTGCCACTGGGGGACTTCATGGTCCATTTCTGTCCCCAGGAAGATGATGTCCAGAGTGCTGAGAGTAAAGTTAATGAAGAGTTTAGTGTTTGAAATAGTTGATGTTCAAAGATATATACTTGCCTTTATGAACTTCTGTCGCTATGGTGGCAGTCGCCCATTGTCCCTCCCGTCCATGCAGTGTCTTCGTAGTAGTCGTCACTGCCACTGGGGGACTTCATGGTCCATATCTGCCCTCAGGATGATGATGTCCAGGGTCCTGAGAGTAAAGATAATGAAGAGTTTAGTGTTTGAAAGAGTTGATCTTAATATGTATACACTTGCCTTTATGAACTTCTGTCGCTATGGTGGCAGTCGCCCATTGTCCCTCCCGTCCATGCAGTGTCTTCGTAGTAGTCGTCACTGCCACTGGGGGACTTCATGGTCTATTTCTGCCCCCAGGATGATGATGTCAAGAGTCCTGAGAGTAAAGATAATGAAGAGTTTAGTGTTTGAAATAGTTGATGTTCAAAGATATATACTTGCCTTTATGAACTTCCTTTGGTATGGTGGCAGTCGCCCATTGTCCCTCCCGTCCATGCAGTGTCTTCGTAGTAGTCGTCACTGCCTCTGGGGGACTTCATGGTCCATTTCTGAACTCAGGATGATGATGTCCAAGGTCCTGAGAGTAAAGATAATGAAGAGTTTAGTGTTTGAAAGAGTTGATCTTAATATGTATACACTTGCCTTTATGAACTTCTGTCGCTATGGTGGCAGTCGCCCATTGTCCCTCCCGTCCATGCAGTGTCTTCGTAGTAGTCGTCACTGCCACTGGGGGACTTCATGGTCCATATCTGCCCTCAGGATGATGATGTCCAGGGTCCTGAGAGTAAAGATAATGAAGAGTTTAGTGTTTGAAAGAGTTGATCTTAATATGTATACACTTGCCTTTATCAACTTCTGTCGCTATGGTGGCAGTCGCCCATTGTCCCTCCCGTCCATGCAGTGTCTTCGTAGTAGTCGTCACTGCCTCTGGGGGACTTCATGGTCCATTTCTGCCCTCAGGATGATGATGTCCAGGGTCCTGAGAGTAAAAATAATGAAGAGTTTAGTGTTTGAAAGAGTTGATCTTAATATGTATACACTTGCCTTTATGAACTTCTGTCGCTATGGTGGCAGTCGCCCATTGTCCCTCCCGTCCATGCAGTGTCTTCGTAGTAGTCGTCACTGCCACTGGGGGACTTCATGGTCCATATCTGCCCTCAGGATGATGATCTCCAGGGTCCTGAGAGTAAAGATAATGAAGAGTTTAGTGTTTGAAAGAGTTGATCTTAATATGTATACACTTGCCTTTATGAACTTCTGTCGCTATGGTGGGAGTCGCCCATTGTCCTTCCCGTCCATGCAGTGTCTTCGTAGTAGTCGTCACTGCCACTGGGGGACTTCATGGTCTATTTCTGCCCCCAGGATGATGATGTCCAGGGTCCTGAGAGTAAAGATAATGAAGAGTTTAGTGTTTGAAATAGTTGATGTTCAAAGATCTATACTTGCCTTTATGAACTTCCTTTGGTATGGTGGCAGTCGCCCATTGTCCCTCCCGTCCATGCAGTGTCTTTGTAGTAGTCGTCACTGCCTCTGGGGGACTTCATGGTCCATTTCTGCCCTCAGGATGATGATGTCCAGGGTCCTGAGAGTAAAGATAATGAAGAGTTTAGTGTTTGAAAGAGTTCATCTTAATATGTATACACTTGCCTTTATGAACTTCTGTCGGTATGGTTCCAGTCGCCAATTGTCCCTCCCGTCCATGCAGTGTCTTCGTAGTAGTCGTCACTGCCTCTGGGGGACTTCATGGTCCATTTCTGCCCTCAGGATGATGATGTCCAGGATCCTGAGAGTAAAGATAATGAAGAGTTTAGTGTTTGAAAGAGTTCATCTTAATATATATATACTTGCCTTTATGAACTTCTGTCGGTGTGGTGGCAGTCGCCCATTGTCCCTCCCGTCCATGCAGTGTCTTCGTGGCACTCGTTTCTGCCTCTGGGGGACTTCACGATCCATTTCTGTCCCCAGGATGATGATGTTCAGGGTCCTGAGAGTAAAGATAATGAAGAGTTTAGTGTTTGAAAGAGTTGATGTTCAAACATGTATACTTTCCTTTATGAACTTCTGTCGGTATGGTTCCAGTCGCCCATCGTCCCTCCCGTCCATGCAGTGTCTTCGTAGCAGTCGTCACTGCCTCTGGGGGACTTCATGGTCCATTTCTGAACTCAGGATGATGATGTCCAGGGTCCTGAGAGTAAAGATAATGAAGAGTTTAGTGTTTGAAAGAGTTGATCTTAATATGTATACACTTGCCTTTATGAACTTCTGTCGCTATGGTGGCAGTCGCCCATTGTCCCTCCCGTACATGCAGTGTCTTCGTAGTAGTCGTCACTGCCACTGGGGGACTTCATGGTCCATTTCTGTCCCCAGGAAGATGATGTCCAGAGTGCTGAGAGTAAAGTTAATGAAGAGTTTAGTGTTTGAAATAGTTGATGTTCAAAGATATATACTTGCCTTTATGAACTTCTGTCGCTATGGTGGCAGTCGCCCATTGTCCCTCCCGTCCATGCAGTGTCTTCGTAGTAGTCGTCACTGCCACTGGGGGACTTCATGGTCCATATCTGCCCTCAGGATGATGATGTCCAGGGTCCTGAGAGTAAAGATAATGAAGAGTTTAGTGTTTGAAAGAGTTGATCTTAATATGTATACACTTGCCTTTATGAACTTCTGTCGCTATGGTGGCAGTCGCCCATTGTCCCTCCCGTCCATGCAGTGTCTTCGTAGTAGTCGTCACTGCCACTGGGGGACTTCATGGTCTATTTCTGCCCCCAGGATGATGATGTCAAGAGTCCTGAGAGTAAAGATAATGAAGAGTTTAGTGTTTGAAATAGTTGATGTTCAAAGATGTATACTTGCCTTTATGAACTTCCTTTGGTATGGTGGCAGTCGCCCATTGTCCCTCCCGTCCATGCAGTGTCTTCGTAGTAGTCGTCACTGCCTCTGGGGGACTTCATGGTCCATTTCTGAACTCAGGATGATGATGTCCAAGGTCCTGAGAGTAAAGATAATGAAGAGTTTAGTGTTTGAAAGAGTTGATCTTAATATGTATACACTTGCCTTTATGAACTTCTGTCGCTATGGTGGCAGTCGCCCATTGTCCCTCCCGTCCATGCAGTGTCTTCGTAGTAGTCGTCACTGCCACTGGGGGACTTCATGGTCCATATCTGCCCTCAGGATGATGATGTCCAGGGTCCTGAGAGTAAAGATAATGAAGAGTTTAGTGTTTGAAAGAGTTGATCTTAATATGTATACACTTGCCTTTATCAACTTCTGTCGCTATGGTGGCAGTCGCCCATTGTCCCTCCCGTCCATGCAGTGTCTTCGTAGTAGTCGTCACTGCCTCTGGGGGACTTCATGGTCCATTTCTGCCCTCAGGATGATGATGTCCAGGGTCCTGAGAGTAAAAATAATGAAGAGTTTAGTGTTTGAAAGAGTTGATCTTAATATGTATACACTTGCCTTTATGAACTTCTGTCGCTATGGTGGCAGTCGCCCATTGTCCCTCCCGTCCATGCAGTGTCTTCGTAGTAGTCGTCACTGCCACTGGGGGACTTCATGGTCCATATCTGCCCTCAGGATGATGATCTCCAGGGTCCTGAGAGTAAAGATAATGAAGAGTTTAGTGTTTGAAAGAGTTGATCTTAATATGTATACACTTGCCTTTATGAACTTCTGTCGCTATGGTGGGAGTCGCCCATTGTCCCTCCCGTCCATGCAGTGTCTTCGTAGTAGTCGTCACTGCCTCTGGGGGACTTCATGGTCCATTTCTGCCCTCAGGATGATGATGTCCAGGATCCTGAGAGTAAAGATAATGAAGAGTTTAGTGTTTGAAAGAGTTCATCTTAATATATATATACTTGCCTTTATGAACTTCTGTCGGTGTGGTGGCAGTCGCCCATTGTCCCTCCCGTCCATGCAGTGTCTTCGTGGCACTCGTTTCTGCCTCTGGGGGACTTCACGATCCATTTCTGTCCCCAGGATGATGATGTTCAGGGTCCTGAGAGTAAAGATAATGAAGAGTTTAGTGTTTGAAAGAGTTGATGTTCAAACATGTATACTTTCCTTTATGAACTTCTGTCGGTATGGTTCCAGTCGCCCATCGTCCCTCCCGTCCATGCAGTGTCTTCGTAGTAGTCGTCACTGCCTCTGGGGGACTTCATGGTCCATTTCTGAACTCAGGATGATGATGTCCAGGGTCCTGAGAGTAAAGATAATGAAGAGTTTAGTGTTTGAAAGAGTTGATCTTAATATGTATACACTTGCCTTTATCAACTTCTGTCGCTATGGTGGCAGTCGCCCATTGTCCCTCCCGTCCATGCAGTGTCTTCGTGGCAGTCGTCACTGCCTTTGGGGGACTTCATGGTCCATTTCTGCCCCCAGAATGATGATGTCCAGGGTCCTGAGAGTAAAGGTAATGAAGAGTTTAGTGTTTGAAATAGTTGATATAAACAGATATATACTTGCCGTTATCAACTTTCGTGGGTGTGGTGTCAGTCGCCCATCGTCCCTCCCGTCCATGCAGTGTCTTCGTAGTAGTCGTCACTGCCTCTGGGGGACTTCATGGTCCATTTCTGAACTCAGGATGATGATGTCCAGGGTCCTGAGAGTAAAGATAATGAAGAGTTTAGTGTTTGAAAGAGTTGATCTTAATATGTATACACTTGCCTTTATGAACTTCTGTCGCTATGGTGTCAGTCGCCCATTGTCCCTCCCGTCCATGCAGTGTCTTCGTAGTAGTCGTCACTGCCTCTGGGGGACTTCATGGTCCATTTCTGAACTCAGGATGATGATGTCCAGGGTCCTGAGAGTAAAGATAATGAAGAGTTTAGTGTTTGAAAGAGTTGATCTTAATATGTATACACTTGCCTTTATGAACTTCTGTCGCTATGGTGGCAGTCGCCCATTGTCCCTCCCGTACATGCAGTGTCTTCGTAGTAGTCGTCACTGCCACTGGGGGACTTCATGGTCCATTTCTGTCCCCAGGAAGATGATGTCCAGAGTGCTGAGAGTAAAGTTAATGAAGAGTTTAGTGTTTGAAATAGTTGATGTTCAAAGATATATACTTGCCTTTATGAACTTCTGTCGCTATGGTGGCAGTCGCCCATTGTCCCTCCCGTCCATGCAGTGTCTTCGTAGTAGTCGTCACTGCCACTGGGGGACTTCATGGTCCATATCTGCCCTCAGGATGATGATGTCCAGGGTCCTGAGAGTAAAGATAATGAAGAGTTTAGTGTTTGAAAGAGTTGATCTTAATATGTATACACTTGCCTTTATCAACTTCTGTCGCTATGGTGGCAGTCGCCCATTGTCCCTCCCGTCCATGCAGTGTCTTCGTAGTAGTCGTCACTGCCACTGGGGGACTTCATGGTCTATTTCTGCCCCCAGGATGATGATGTCCAGAGTCCTGAGAGTAAAGATAATGAAGAGTTTAGTGTTTGAAATAGTTGATGTTCAAAGATATATACTTGCCTTTATGAACTTCCTTTGGTATGGTGGCAGTCGCCCATTGTCCCTCCCGTCCATGCAGTGTCTTCGTAGTAGTCGTCACTGCCTCTGGGGGACTTCGTGGTCCATTTCTGAAAACAGGATAATGATGTCCAAGGTCCTGAGAGTAAAGATAATGAAGAGTTTAGTGTTTGAAAGAGTTGATCTTAATATGTATACACTTGCCTTTATCAACTTCTGTCGCTATGGTGGCAGTCGCCCATTGTCCCTCCCGTCCATGCAGTGTCTTCGTAGTAGTCGTCACTGCCACTGGGGGACTTCATGGTCCATATCTGCCCTCAGGATGATGATCTCCAGGGTCCTGAGAGTAAAGATAATGAAGAGTTTAGTGTTTGAAAGAGTTGATCTTAATATGTATACACTTGCCTTTATGAACTTCTGTCGCTATGGTGGCAGTCGCCCATTGTCCCTCCCGTCCATGCAGTGTCTTCGTAGTAGTCGTCACTGCCTCTGGGGGACTTCATGGTCCATTTCTGAACTCAGGATGATGATGTCCAGGGTCCTGAGAGTAAAGATAATGAAGAGTTTAGTGTTTGAAAGAGTTCATCTTAATATGTATACACTTGCCTTTATGAACTTCTGTCGCTATGGTGGCAGTCGCCCATTGTCCCTCCCGTACATGCAGTGTCTTCGTAGTAGTCGTCACTGCCACTGGGGGACTTCATGGTCCATTTCTGTCCCCAGGAAGATGATGTCCAGAGTGCTGAGAGTAAAGTTAATGAAGAGTTTAGTGTTTGAAATAGTTGATGTTCAAAGATATATACTTGCCTTTATGAACTTCTGTCGCTATGGTGGCAGTCGCCCATTGTCCCTCCCGTCCATGCAGTGTCTTCGTAGTAGTCGTCACTGCCTCTGGGGGACTTCATGGTCCATATCTGCCCTCAGGATGATGATGTCCAGGGTCCTGAGAGTAAAGATAATGAAGAGTTTAGTGTTTGAAAGAGTTGATCTTAATATGTATACACTTGCCTTTATGAACTTCTGTCGCTATGGTGGCAGTCGCCCATTGTCCCTCCCGTCCATGCAGTGTCTTCGTAGTAGTCGTCACTGCCACTGGGGGACTTCATGGTCTATTTCTGCCCCCAGGATGATGATGTCCAGAGTCCTGAGAGTAAAGATAATGAAGAGTTTAGTGTTTTAAATAGTTGATGTTCAAAGATATATACTTGCCTTTATGAACTTCCTTTGGTATGGTGGCAGTCGCCCATTGTCCCTCCCGTCCATGCAGTGTCTTCGTAGTAGTCGTCACTGCCTCTGGGGGACTTCGTGGTCCATTTCTGAAAACAGGATAATGATGTCCAAGGTCCTGAGAGTAAAGATAATGAAGAGTTTAGTGTTTGAAAGAGTTGATCTTAATATGTATACACTTGCCTTTATCAACTTCTGTCGCTATGGTGGCAGTCGCCCATTGTCCCTCCCGTCCATGCAGTGTCTTCGTAGTAGTCGTCACTGCCACTGGGGGACTTCATGGTCCATATCTGCCCTCAGGATGATGATCTCCAGGGTCCTGAGAGTAAAGATAATGAAGAGTTTAGTGTTTGAAAGAGTTGATCTTAATATGTATACACTTGCCTTTATGAACTTCTGTCGCTATGGTGGGAGTCGCCCATTGTCCCTCCCGTCCATGCAGTGTCTTCGTAGTAGTCGTCACTGCCTCTGGGGGACTTCATGGTCCATTTCTGCCCCCAGGATGATGATGTCCAGAGTCCTGAGAGTAAAGATAATGAAGAGTTTAGTGTTTGAAATAGTTGATGTTCAAAGATCTATACTTGCCTTTATGAACTTCCTTTGGTATGGTGGCAGTCGCCCATTGTCCCTCCCGTCCATGCAGTGTCTTCGTAGTAGTCGTCACTGCCTCTGGGGGACTTCATGGTCCATTTCTGCCCTCAGGATGATGATGTCCAGGGTCCTGAGAGTAAAGATAATGAAGAGTTTAGTGTTTGAAAGAGTTCATCTTAATATGTATACACTTGCCTTTATGAACTTCTGTCGGTATGGTTCCAGTCGCCCATTGTCCCTCCCGTCCATGCAGTGTCTTCGTAGTAGTCGTCACTGCCTCTGGGGGACTTCATGGTCCATTTCTGCCCTCAGGATGATGATGTCCAGGGTCCTGAGAGTAAAGATAATGAAGAGTTTAGTGTTTGAAAGAGTTCATCTTAATATACATATACTTGCCTTTATGAACTTCTGTCGGTGTGGTGGCAGTCGCCCATTGTCCCTCCCGTCCATGCAGTGTCTTCGTGGCAGTCGTCACTGCCTCTGGGGGACTTCATGGTCCATTTCTACCCCGAGGATGATGATGTCCAAGGTCCTGAGAGTAAAGATAATGAAGAGTTTAGTGTTTGAAGTAGTAGCTATTAATAGATATAAACTTGACTTTATGAGCCTCTGTTAATGGATATATACTTGCCTTTATGAACTTCTGTCTGTGTGGTGGCAGTCGCCCATTGTCCCTCCCGTCCATGCAGTGTTTTCGTAGTAGTCGTCACTGCCACTGGGGGACTTCATGGTCCATTTCTGCCCTCAGGATGATGATGTCCAGGGTCCTGAGAGTAAAGATAATGAAGAGTTTAGTGTTTGAAAGAGTTGATCTTAATATGTATACACTTGCCTTTATGAACTTCTGTCGCTATGGTGGCAGTCGCCCATTGTCCCTCCCGTCCATGCAGTGTCTTCGTGGCAGTCGTCACTGCCTTTGGGGGACTTCATGGTCCATTTCTGCCCCCAGAATGATGATGTCCAGGGTCCTGAGAGTAAAGATAATGAAGAGTTTAGTGTTTGAAATAGTTGATATAAACAGATATATACTTGCCTTTATGAACTTCCTTTGGTATGGTGTCAGTCGCCCATTGTCCCTCCCGTCCATGCAGTGTCTTCGTAGTAGTCGTCACTGCCTCTGGGGGACTTCATGGTCCATTTCTGAACTTAGGATGATGATGTCCAGGGTCCTGAGAGTAAAGATAATGAAGAGTTTAGTGTTTGAAAGAGTTGATCTTAATATGTATACACTTGCCTTTATGAACTTCCGTCGGTATGGTGTCAGTCGCCCATCGTCCTTCCCGTCCATGCAGTGTTTTCGTGGCAGTCATCACTGCCTCTGGGGGACTTCATGGTCCATTTCTGCCCTCAGGATGATGATGTCCAGGGTCCTAAAAGTAAAGATAATGAAGAGTTTAGTGTTTGAAAGAGTTGATCTTAATATGTATACACTTGCCTTTATGAACGTCTGTCGCTATGGCGGCAGTCGCCCATTGTCCCTCCCGTCCATGCAGTGTCTTCGTAGTAGTCGTCACTGCCTCTGGGGGACTTCATGGTCCATTTCTGCCCTCAGGATGATGATCTCCAGGGTCCTGAGAGTAAAGATAATGAAGAGTTTAGTGTTTGAAAGAGTTGATCTTAATATGTAAACACTTGCCTTTATGAACTTCTGTCGCTATGGTGGCAGTCGCCCATTGTCCCTCCCGTCCATGCAGTGTCTTCATAGTAGTCGTCACTGCCACTGGGGGACTTCATGGTCCATTTCTGCCCAAAGGATGATGATGTCCAGTGTCCTGAGAGTAAAGATAATGAAGAGTTTAGTGTTTGAAAGAGTTGATCTTAATATGTATACACTTGCCTTTATGAACTTCTGTCGCTATGGCGGCAGTCGCCCATTGTCCCTCCCGTCGATGCAGTGTCTTCGTAGTAGTCGTCACTGCCTCTGGGGTACTTCATGGTCCATTTCTGCCCTCAGGATGATGATTTCCAGGGTCCTGAGAGTAAAGATAATGAAGAGTTTAGTGTTTGAAAGAGTTCATCTTAATATATATATACTTGCCTTTATGAACTTCTGTCTGTGTGGTGGCAGTCGCCCATTGTCCCTCCCGTCCATGCAGTGTCTTCGTGGCAGTCGTCACTGCCTCTGGGGGACTTCATGGTCCATTTCTACCCCCAGGATGATGATGTCCAAGGTCCTGAGAGTAAAGATAATGAAGAGTTTAGTGTTTGAAGTAGTAGCTATTAATAGATATAAACTTGACTTTATGAGCCTCTGTTAATGGATATATACTTGAATTTATGAACTTCTGTCTGTGTGGTGGCAGTCGCCCATTGTCCCTCCCGTCCATGCAGTGTCTTCGTAGTAGTCGTCACTGCCTTTGGGGGACTTCATGGTCTATTTCTGCCCCCAGGATGATGATGTCCAGAGTCCTGAGAGTAAAGATAATGAAGAGTTTAGTGTTTGAAATAGTTGATGTTCAAAGAGATATACTTGCCTTTATGAACTTCCTTTGGTATGGTGGCAGTCGCCCATTGTCCCTCCCGTCCATGCAGTGTCTTCGTAGTAGTCGTCACTGCCTCTGGGGGACTTCATGGTCCATTTCTGCCCTCAGGATGATGATGTCCAGGGTCCTGAGAGTAAAGATAATGAAGAGTTTAGTGTTTGAAAGAGTTGATCTTAATATGTATACACTTGCCTTTATGAACTTCTGTCGCTATGGTGGCAGTCGCCCATTGTCCCTCCCGTCCATGCAGTGTTTTCGTAGTAGTCGTCACTGCCTCTGGGGGACTTCATGGTCCATTTCTGCCCTCAGGATGATGATGTCCAGGGTCCTGAGAGTAAAGATAATGAAGAGTTTAGTGTTTGAAAGAGTTCATCTTAACATATAAATACATGCCTTTATGAACTTCTGTCGGTGTGGTGGCAGTCGCCCATTGTCCCTCCCGTCCATGCAGTGTCTTCGTGGCAGTCGTCACTGCCTCTGGGGGACTTCATGGTCCATTTCTACCCCGAGGATGATGATGTCCAAGGTCCTGAGAGTAAAGATAATGAAGAGTTTAGTGTTTGAAGTAGTAGCTATTAATAGATATAAACTTGACTTTATGAGCCTCTGTTAATGGATATATACTTGCCTTTATGAACTTCTGTCTGTGTGGTGGCAGTCGCCCATTGTCCCTCCCGTCCATGCAGTGTCTTCGTAGTAGTCGTCACTGCCACTGGGGGACTTCATGGTCCATTTCTGCCCCCAGGATGATGATGTCCAGGGTCCTGAGAGTAAAGATAATGAAGAGTTTAGTGTTTGAAAGAGTTGATCTTAATATGTATACACTTGCCTTTATCAACTTCTGTCGCTATGGTGGCAGTCGCCCATTGTCCCTCCCGTCCATGCAGTGTCTTCGTGGCAGTCGTCACTGCCTTTGGGGGACTTCATGGTCCATTTCTGCCCCCAGAATGATGATGTCCAGGGTCCTGAGAGTAAAGGTAATGAAGAGTTTAGTGTTTGAAATAGTTGATATAAACAGATGTATACTTGCCTTTATGAACTACCTTTGGTATGGTGTCAGTCGCCCATTGTCCCTCCCGTCCATGCAGTGTCTTCGTAGTAGTCGTCACTGCCTCTGGGGGACTTCATGGTCCATTTCTGAACTCAGGATGATGATGTCCAGGGTCCTGAGAGTAAAGATAATGAAGAGTTTAGTGTTTGAAAGAGTTGATCTTAATATGTACACACTTGCCTTTATGAACTTCTGTCGCTATGGTGGCAGTCGCCCATTGTCCCTCCCGTCCATGCAGTGTCTTCGTAGTAGTCGTCACTGCCTCTGGGGGACTTCATGGTCCATTTCTGCCCTCAGGATGATGATGTCCAGGGTCCTGAGAGTAAAGATAATGAAGAGTTTAGTGTTTGAAAGAGTTGATCTTAATATGTATACACTTGCCTTTATCAACTTCCTTTGGTATGGTGTCAGTCGCCCATTGTCCTTCCCGTCCATGCAGTGTTTTCGTGGCAGTCGTCACTGCCTCTGGGGGACTTCATGGTCCATTTCTGCCCCCAGGATGATGATGTCCAGGGTCCTAAAAGTAAAGATAATTAAGAGTTTAGTGTTTGAAAGAGTTGATCTTAATATGTATACACTTGCCTTTATGAACTTCTGTCGCTATGGTGGCAGTCGCCCATTGTCCCTCCCGTCCATGCAGTGTCTTCGTAGTAGTCGTCACTGCCTCTGGGGGACTTCATGGTCCATTTCTGCCCTCAGGATGATGATGTCCAGGGTCCTGAGAGTAAAGATAATGAAGAGTTTAGTGTTTGAAAGAGTTGATCTTAATATGTATACACTTGCCTTTATCAACTTCCTTTGGTATGGTGTCAGTCGCCCATTGTCCTTCCCGTCCATGCAGTGTTTTCGTGGCAGTCGTCACTGCCTCTGGGGGACTTCATGGTCCATTTCTGCCCCCAGGATGATGATGTCCAGGGTCCTAAAAGTAAAGATAATGAAGAGTTTAGTGTTTGAAAGAGTTGATCTTAATATGTATACACTTGCCTTTATGAACTTCTGTCGCTATGGTGGCAGTCGCCCATTGTCCCTCCCGTCCATGCAGTGTCTTCGTAGTAGTCGTCACTGCCTCTGGGGGACTTCATGGTCCATTTCTGCCCTCAGGATGATGATGTCCAGGGTCCTGAGAGTAAAGATAATGAAGAGTTTAGTGTTTGAAAGAGTTGATCTTAATATGTATACACTTGCCTTTATCAACTTCCTTTGGTATGGTGTCAGTCGCCCATTGTCCTTCCCGTCCATGCAGTGTTTTCGTGGCAGTCGTCACTGCCTCTGGGGGACTTCATGGTCCATTTCTGCCCCCAGGATGATGATGTCCAGGGTCCTGAGAGTAAAGATAATGAAGAGTTTAGTGTTTGAAAGAGTTGATCTTAATATGTATACACTTGCCTTTATCAACTTCCTTTGGTATGGTGTCAGTCGCCCATTGTCCCTCCCGCCCATGCAGTGTCTTCGTAGTAGTCGTCACTGCCTCTGGGGGACTTCATGGTCCATTTCTGCCCTCAGGATGATGATGTCCAGGGTCCTGAGAGTAAAGATAATGAAGAGTTTAGTGTTTGAAAGAGTTCATCTTAATATATAAATACTTGCCTTTATGAACTTCTGTCGGTGTGGTGGCAGTCGCCCATTGTCCCTCCCGTCCATGCAGTGTCTTCGTGGCAGTCGTCACTGCCTCTGGGGGACTTCATGGTCCATTTCTACCCCGAGGATGATGATGTCCAAGGTCCTGAGAGTAAAGATAATGAAGAGTTTAGTGTTTGAAGTAGTAGCTATTAATAGATATAAACTTGACTTTATGAGCCTCTGTTAATGGATATATACTTGCCTTTATGAACTTCTGTCTGTGTGGTGGCAGTCGCCCATTGTCCCTCCCGTCCATGCAGTGTCTTCGTAGTAGTCGTCACTGCCACTGGGGGACTTCATGGTCCATTTCTGCCCCCAGGATGATGATGTCCAGGGTCCTGAGAGTAAAGATAATGAAGAGTTTAGTGTTTGAAAGAGTTGATCTTAATATGTATACACTTGCCTTTATCAACTTCTGTCGCTATGGTGGCAGTCGCCCATTGTCCCTCACGTCCATTCAGTGTCTTCGTGGCAGTCGTCACTGCCTTTGGGGGACTTCATGGTCCATTTCTGCCCCCAAAATGTTGATGTCCAGGGTCCTGAGAGTAAAGGTAATGAAGAGTTTAGTGTTTGAAATAGTTGATATAAACAGATGTATACTTGCCTTTATGAACTACCTTTGGTATGGTGTCAGTCGCCCATTGTCCCTCCCGTCCATGCAGTGTCTTCGTAGTAGTCGTCACTGCCTCTGGGGGACTTCATGGTCCATTTCTGAACTCAGGATGATGATGTCCAGGGTCCTGAGAGTAAAGATAATGAAGAGTTTAGTGTTTGAAAGAGTTGATCTTAATATGTATACACTTGCCTTTATGAACTTCTGTCGCTATGGTGGCAGTCGCCCATTGTCCCTCCCGTCCATGCAGTGTCTTCGTAGTAGTCGTCACTGCCTCTGGGGGACTTCATGGTCCATTTCTGCCCTCAGGATGATGATGTCCAGGGTCCTGAGAGTAAAGATAATGAAGAGTTTAGTGTTTGAAAGAGTTCATCTTAATATATATATACTTGCCTTTATGAACTTCTGTCGGTGTGGTGGCAGTCGCCCATTGTCCCTCCCGTCCATGCAGTGTCTTCGTGGCAGTCGTCACTGCCTCTGGGGGACTTCATGGTCCATTTCTGCCCCCAGGATGATGATGTCCAAGGTCCTGTGAGTAAAGATAATGAAGAGTTTAGTGTTTGAAGTAGTAGCTATTAATAGATATAAACTTGACTTTATGAGCCTCTGTTAATGGATATATACTTGCCTTTATGAACTTCTGTCTGTGTGGTGGCAGTCGCCCATTGTCCCTCCCGTCCATGCAGTGTCTTCGTAGTAGTCGTCACTGCCACTGGGGGACTTCATGGTCCATTTCTGCCCTCAGGATGATGATGTCCAGGGTCCTGAGAGTAAAGATAATGAAGAGTATAGTGTTTGAAAGAGTTGATCTTAATATGTATACACTTGCCTTTATGAACTTCCTTTGGTATGGTGTCAGTCGCCCATTGTCCTTCCCGTCCATGCAGTGTTTTCGAGGCAGTCGTCACTGCCTCTGGGGGACTTCATGGTCCATTTCTGCCCCCAGGATGATGATGTCCAGGGTCCTAAAAGTAAAGATAATGAAGAGTTTAGTGTTTGAAAGAGTTGATCTTAATATGTATACACTTGCCTTTATGAACTTCTGTCGCTATGGTGGCAGTCGCCCATTGTCCTTCCCGTCCATGCAGTGTCTTCGTAGTAGTCGTCACTGCCACTGGGGGACTTCATGGTCCATTTCTTCCCCCAGGAAGATGATGTCCAGAGTGCTGAGAGTAAAGTTAAAGAAGAGTTTAGTGTTTGAAATAGTTGATGTTCAAAGATATATACTTGCCTTTATGAACTTCTCTCGCTATGGTGGCAGTCGCCCATTGTCCCTCCCGTCCATGCAGTGTCTTCGTAGTAGTCGTCACTGCCTCTGGGGGACTTCATGGTCCATTTCTGCCCTCAGGATGATGATGTCCAGGGTCCTGAGAGTAAAGATAATGAAGAGTTTAGTGTTTGAAATAGTTGATGTTCAAAGATATATACTTGCCTTTATGAACTTCTGTCGCTACGGTGGCAGTCGCCCATTGTCCCTCCCGTCCATGCAGTGTCTTCGTAGTAGTCGTCACTGCCTCTGGGGGACTTCATGGTCCTTTTCTGAACTCAGGATGATGATGTCCAGGGTCCTGAGAGTAAAGATAATGAAGAATTTAGTGTTTGAAAGAGTTGATCTTAATATGTATACAGTTGCCTTTATGAACTTCTGTCGGTGTGGTGGCAGTCGCCCATTGTCCCTCCCGTCCATGCAGTGTCTTCGTAGTAGTTGTCACTGCCTCTGGGGGACTTCATGGTCCATTTCTGCAATCAGGATGATGATCTCCAGGGTCCTGAGAGTAAAGATAATGAAGAGTTTAGTGTTTGAAAGAGTTGATCTTAATATGTATACACTTGCCTTTATGAACTTCTGTCGCTATGGTGGCAGTCGCCCATTGTCCCTCCCGTCCATGCAGTGTCTTCGTAGTAGTCGTCACTGCCACTGGGGGACTTCATGGTCCATATCTGCCCTCAGGATGATGATCTCCAGGGTCCTGAGAGTAAAGATAATGAAGAGTTTAGTGTTTGAAAGAGTTGATCTTAATATGTATACACTTGCCTTTATGAACTTCTGTCGCTATGGTGGCAGTCGCCCATTGTCCCTCCCGTCCATGCAGTGTCTTCGTAGTAGTCGTCACTGCCACTGGGGGACTTCATGGTCTATTTCTGCCCCCAGGATGATGATGTCCAGAGTCCTGAGAGTAAAGATAATGAAGAGTTTAGTGTTTGAAATAGTTGATGTTCAAAGATATATACTTGCCTTTATGAACTTCCTTTGGTATGGTGGCAGTCGCCCATTGTCCCTCCCGTCCATGCAGTGTCTTCGTAGTAGTCGTCACTGCCTCTGGGGGACTTCATGGTCCATTTCTGCCCTCAGGATGATGATGTCCAGGGTCCTGAGAGTAAAGATAATGAAGAGTTTAGTGTTTGAAAGAGTTGATCTTAATATGTATACACTTGCCTTTATGAACTTCTGTCGCTATGGTGGCAGTCGCCCATTGTCCCTCCCGTCCATGCAGTGTCTTCGTAGTAGTCGTCACTGCCACTGGGGGACTTCATGGTCTATTTCTGCCCTCAGGATGATGATGTCCAGGGTCCTGAGAGTAAAGATAATGAAGAGTTTAGTGTTTGAAAGAGTTGATCTTAATATGTATACACTTGCCTTTATGAACTTCCTTTGGTATGGTGTCAGTCGCCCATTGTCCTTCCCGTCCATGCAGTGTTTTCGAGGCAGTCGTCACTGCCTCTGGGGGACTTCATGGTCCATTTCTGCCCCCAGGATGATGATGTCCAGGGTCCTAAAAGTAAAGATAATGAAGAGTTTAGTGTTTGAAAGAGTTGATCTTAATATGTATACACTTGCCTTTATGAACTTCTGTCGCTATGGTGGCAGTCGCCCATTGTCCTTCCCGTCCATGCAGTGTCTTCGTAGTAGTCGTCACTGCCACTGGGGGACTTCATGGTCCATTTCTTCCCCCAGGAAGATGATGTCCAGAGTGCTGAGAGTAAAGTTAAAGAAGAGTTTAGTGTTTGAAATAGTTGATGTTCAAAGATATATACTTGCCTTTATGAACTTCTCTCGCTATGGTGGCAGTCGCCCATTGTCCCTCCCGTCCATGCAGTGTCTTCGTAGTAGTCGTCACTGCCTCTGGGGGACTTCATGGTCCATTTCTGCCCTCAGGATGATGATCTCCAGGGTCCTGAGAGTAAAGATAATGAAGAGTTTAGTGTTTGAAATAGTTGATGTTCAAAGATATATACTTGCCTTTATGAACTTCTGTCGCTACGGTGGCAGTCGCCCATTGTCCCTCCCGTCCATGCAGTGTCTTCGTAGTAGTCGTCACTTCCTCTGGGGGACTTCATGGTCCTTTTCTGAACTCAGGATGATGATGTCCAGGGTCCTGAGAGTAAAGATAATGAAGAATTTAGTGTTTGAAAGAGTTGATCTTAATATGTATACAGTTGCCTTTATGAACTTCTGTCGGTGTGGTGGCAGTCGCCCATTGTCCCTCCCGTCCATGCAGTGTCTTCGTAGTAGTTGTCACTGCCTCTGGGGGACTTCATGGTCCATTTCTGCAATCAGGATGATGATCTCCAGGGTCCTGAGAGTAAAGATAATGAAGAGTTTAGTGTTTGAAAGAGTTGATCTTAATATGTATACACTTGCCTTTATGAACTTCTGTCGCTATGGTGGCAGTCGCCCATTGTCCCTCCCGTCCATGCAGTGTCTTCGTAGTAGTCGTCACTGCCACTGGGGGACTTCATGGTCCATATCTGCCCTCAGGATGATGATCTCCAGGGTCCTGAGAGTAAAGATAATGAAGAGTTTAGTGTTTGAAAGAGTTGATCTTAATATGTATACACTTGCCTTTATGAACTTCCTTTGGTATGGTGGCAGTCGCCCATTGTCCCTCCCGTCCATGCAGTGTCTTCGTAGTAGTCGTCACTGCCTCTGGGGGACTTCATGGTCCATTTCTGCCCTCAGGATGATGATGTCCAGGGTCCTGAGAGTAAAGATAATGAAGAGTTTAGTGTTTGAAAGAGTTGATCTTAATATGTATACACTTGCCTTTATGAACTTCTGTCGCTATGGTGGCAGTCGCCCATTGTCCCTCCCGTCCATGCAGTGTCTTCGTAGTAGTCGTCACTGCCACTGGGGGACTTCATGGTCCATTTCTGCCCCCAGGAAGATGATGTCCAGAGTGCTGAGAGTAAAGTTAATGAAGAGTTTAGTGTTTGAAATAGTTGATGTTCAAAGATATATACTTGCCTTTATGAACTTCTGTCGCTATGGTGGCAGTCGCCCATTGTCCCTCCCGTCCATGCAGTGTCTTCGTAGTAGTCGTCACTGCCTCTGGGGGACTTCATGGTCCATTTCTGCCCTCAGGATGATGATTTCCAGGGTCCTGAGAGTAAAGGTAATGAAGAGTTTAGTGTTTGAAAGAGTTGATGTTCAAAGATATATACTTGCCTTTATGAACTTCTGTCGCTATGGTGGCAGTCGCCCATTGTCCCTCCCGTCCATGCAGTGTCTTCGTAGTAGTCGTCACTGCCTCTGGGGGACTTCATGGTCCATTTCTGCAACCAAGAAGATGATGTCCAGGGTCCAGAGAGTAAAGATAATGAAGAGTTTAGTGTTTGAAAGAGTTGATCTTAATATGTATACACTTGCCTTTATGAACTTCTGTCGCCATGGTGGCAGTCGCCCATTTTCCCTTCCGTCCATGCAGTGTCTTCGTAGTAGTCGTCACTGCCACTGGGGGACTTCATGGTCCATATCTGCCCTCAGGATGATGATGTCCAGGGTTCTGAGAGTAAAGATAATGAAGAGTTTAGTGTTTGAAAGAGTTGATCTTAATATGTATACACTTGCCTTTATGAACTTCTGTCGCTATGGTGGCAGTCGCCCATTGTCCCTCCCGTCCATGCAGTGTCTTCGTAGTAGTCGTCACTGCAACTGGGGGACTTCATGGTCCATATCTGCCCTCAGGATGATGATCTCCAGGGTCCTGAGAGTAAAGATAATGAAGAGTTTAGTGTTTGAAAGAGTTGATCTTAATATGTATACACTTGCCTTTATGAACTTCTGTCGCTATGGTGGCAGTCGCCCATTGTCCCTCCCGTCCATGCAGTGTCTTCGTAGTAGTCGTCACTGCCTCTGGGGGACTTCATGGTCCTTTTCTGAACTCAGGATGATGATGTCCAGGGTCCTGAGAGTAAAGATAATGAAGAGTTTAGTGTTTGAAAGACTTGATCTTAATATGTATACACTTGCCTTTATGAACTTCTGTCGCTATGGTGGCAGTCGCCCATTGTCCCTCCCGTCCATGCAGTGTCTTCGTAGTAGTCGTCACTGCCTCTGGGGGACTTCATGGTCCTTTTCTGCCCTCAGGATGATGATGTCCAGGGTCCTGAGAGTAAAGATAATGAAGAGTTTAGTGTTTGAAAGAGTTGATCTTAATATATATATACTTGCCTTTATGAACTTCTGTCGCTATGGTGGCAGTCGCCCATTGTCCCTCCCGTCCATGCAGTGTCTTCGTGGCAGTCGTCACTGCCTCTGGGGGACTTCATGGTCCATTTCTACCCCCAGGATGATGATGTCCAAGGTCCTGAGAGTAAAGATAATGAAGAGTTTAGTGTTTGAAGTAGTAGCTATTAATAGATATAAACTTGACTTTATGAGCCTCTGTTAATGGATATATACTTGCCTTTATGAACTTCTGTCTGTGTGGTGGCAGTCGCCCATTGTCCCTCCCGTCCATGCAGTGTCTTCGTAGTAGTCGTCACTGCCACTGGGGGACTTCATGGTCCATTTCTGCCCTCAGGATGATGATGTCCAGGGTCCTGAGAGTAACGATAATGAAGAGTTTAGTGTTTGAAAGAGTTGATGTTCAAAGATATATACTTGCCTTTATGAACTTCTCTCGCTATGGTGGCAGTCGCCCATTGTCCCTCCCGTCCATGCAGTGTCTTCGTAGTAGTCGTCACTGCCTCTGGGGGACTTCATGGTCCATTTCTGCCCTCAGGATGATGATTTCCAGGGTCCTGAGAGTAAAGATAATGAAGAGTTTAGTGTTTGAAATAGTTGATGTTCAAAGATATATACTTGCCTTTATGAACTTCTGTCGCTATGGTGGCAGTCGCCCATTGTCCCTCCCGTCCATGCAGTGTCTTCGTAGTAGTCGTCACTGCCTCTGGGGGACTTCATGGTCCATTTCTGCCCTCAGGATGATGATTTCCAGGGTCCTGAGAGTAAAGATAATGAAGAGTTTAGTGTTTGAAAGAGTTGATCTTAATATGTATACACTTGCCTTTATGAACTTCTGTCGCTATGGTGGCAGTCGCCCATTGTCCCTCCCGTCCATGCAGTGTCTTCGTAGTAGTCGTCACTGCCTCTGGGGGACTTCATGGTCCATTTCTGCCCTCAGGATGATGATTTCCAGGGTCCTGAGAGAAAAGATAATGAAGAGTTTAGTGTTTGAAAGAGTTGATCTTAATATATATATACTTGCCTTTATGAACTTCTGTCGGTGTGGTGGCAGTCGCCCATTGTCCCTCCCGTCCATGCAGTGTCTTCGTGGCAGTCGTCACTGCCTCTGGGGGACTTCATGGTCCATTTCTACCCCCAGGATGATGATGTCCAAGGTCCTGAGAGTAAAGATAATGAAGAGTTTAGTGTTTGAAGTAGTAGCTATTAATAGATATAAACTTGACTTTATGAGCCTCTGTTAATGGATATATACTTGCCTTTATGAACTTCTGTCTGTGTGGTGGCAGTCGCCCATTGTCCCTCCCGTCCATGCAGTGTCTTCGTAGTAGTCGTCACTGCCACTGGGGGACTTCATGGTCCATTTCTGCCCTCAGGATGATGATGTCCAGGGTCCTGAGAGTAAAGATAATGAAGAGTTTAGTGTTTGAAAGAGTTGATGTTCAAAGATATATACTTGCCTTTATGAACTTCTGTCGCTATGGTGGCAGTCGCCCATTGTCCCTCCCGTCCATGCAGTGTCTTCGTAGTAGTCGTCACTGCCACTTGGGGACTTCATGGTCCATTTCTGCAATCAGGATGATGATGTCCAGGGTCCTGAGAGTAAAGATAATGAAGAGTTTAGTGTTTGAAAGAGTTGATCTTAATATGTATACACTTGACTTTATGAACTTCTGTCGCTATGGTGGCAGTCGCCCATTATTCCTCCCGTCCATGCAGTGTCTTCGTAGTAGTCGTCACTGCCACTTGGGGACTTCAGGGTCCATATCTGCCCTCAGGATGATGATCTCCAGGGTCCTAAAAGTAAAGATAATGAAGAGTTTAGTGTTTGAAAGAGTTGATCTTAATATGTATACACTTGCCTTTATGAACTTCTGTCGCTATGGTGGCAGTCGCCCATTATCCCTCCCGTCCATGCAGTGTCTTCGTAGTAGTCGTCACTGCCACTGGGGGACTTCATGGTCCATTTCTGCCCTCAGGATGATGATGTCCAGGGTCCTGAGAGTAAAGATAATGAAGAGTTTAGTGTTTGAAAGAGTTGATGTTCAAAGATATATACTTGCCTTTATGAACTTCTGTCGCTATGGTGGCAGTCGCCCATTGTCCCTCCCGTCCATGCAGTGTCTTCGTAGTAGTCGTCACTGCCTCTGGGGGACTTCATGGTCCATTTCTGCCCTCAGGATGATGATTTCCAGGGTCCTGAGAGTAAAGATAATGAAGAGTTTAGTGTTTGAAATAGTTGATGTTCAAAGATATATACTTGCCTTTATGAACTTCTGTCGCTATGGTGGCAGTCGCCCATTGTCCCTCCCGTCCATGCAGTGTCTTCGTAGTAGTCGTCACTGCCTCTGGGGGACTTCATGGTCCATTTCTGCCCTCAGGATGATGATTTCCAGGGTCCTGAGAGTAAAGATAATGAAGAGTTTAGTGTTTGAAAGAGTTGATCTTAATATGTATACACTTGCCTTTATGAACTTCTGTCGCTATGGTGGCAGTCGCCCATTGTCCCTCCCGTCCATGCAGTGTCTTCGTAGTAGTCGTCACTGCCTCTGGGGGACTTCATGGTCCATTTCTGCCCTCAGGATGATGATTTCCAGGGTCCTGAGAGAAAAGATAATGAAGAGTTTAGTGTTTGAAAGAGTTGATCTTAATATATATATACTTGCCTTTATGAACTTCTGTCGGTGTGGTGGCAGTCGCCCATTGTCCCTCCCGTCCATGCAGTGTCTTCGTGGCAGTCGTCACTGCCTCTGGGGGACTTCATGGTCCATTTCTACCCCCAGGATGATGATGTCCAAGGTCCTGAGAGTAAAGATAATGAAGAGTTTAGTGTTTGAAGTAGTAGCTATTAATAGATATAAACTTGACTTTATGAGCCTCTGTTAATGGATATATACTTGCCTTTATGAACTTCTGTCTGTGTGGTGGCAGTCGCCCATTGTCCCTCCCGTCCATGCAGTGTCTTCGTAGTAGTCGTCACTGCCACTGGGGGACTTCATGGTCCATTTCTGCCCTCAGGATGATGATGTCCAGGGTCCTGAGAGTAAAGATAATGAAGAGTTTAGTGTTTGAAAGAGTTGATGTTCAAAGATATATACTTGCCTTTATGAACTTCTGTCGCTATGGTGGCAGTCGCCCATTGTCCCTCCCGTCCATGCAGTGTCTTCGTAGTAGTCGTCACTGCCACTTGGGGACTTCATGGTCCATTTCTGCAATCAGGATGATGATGTCCAGGGTCCTGAGAGTAAAGATAATGAAGAGTTTAGTGTTTGAAAGAGTTGATCTTAATATGTATACACTTGACTTTATGAACTTCTGTCGCTATGGTGGCAGTCGCCCATTATTCCTCCCGTCCATGCAGTGTCTTCGTAGTAGTCGTCACTGCCACTTGGGGACTTCAGGGTCCATATCTGCCCTCAGGATGATGATCTCCAGGGTCCTAAAAGTAAAGATAATGAAGAGTTTAGTGTTTGAAAGAGTTGATCTTAATATGTATACACTTGCCTTTATGAACTTCTGTCGCTATGGTGGCAGTCGCCCATTATCCCTCCCGTCCATGCAGTGTCTTCGTAGTAGTCGTCACTGCCACTGGGGGACTTCATGGTCCATTTCTGCCCTCAGGATGATGATGTCCAGGGTCCTGAGAGTAAAGATAATGAAGAGTTTAGTGTTTGAAAGAGTTGATGTTCAAAGATATATACTTGCCTTTATGAACTTCTGTCGCTATGGTGGCAGTCGCCCATTGTCCCTCCCGTCCATGCAGTGTCTTCGTAGTAGTCGTCACTGCCTCTGGGGGACTTCATGGTCCATTTCTGCAACCAAGAAGATGATGTCCAGGGTCCAGAGAGTAAAGATAATGAAGAGTTTAGTGTTTGAAAGAGTTGATCTTAATATGTATACACTTGCCTTTATGAACTTCTGTCGCCATGGTGGCAGTCGCCCATTGTCCCTTCCGTCCATGCAGTGTCTTCGTAGTAGTCGTCACTGCCACTGGGGGACTTCATGGTCCATATCTGCCCTCAGGATGATGATGTCCAGGGTTCTGAGAGTAAAGATAATGAAGAGTTTAGTGTTTGAAAGAGTTGATCTTAATATGTATACACTTGCCTTTATGAACTTCTGTCGCTATGGTGGCAGTCGCCCATTGTCCCTCCCGTCCATGCAGTGTCTTCGTAGTAGTCGTCACTGCAACTGGGGGACTTCATGGTCCTTTTCTGCCCTCAGGATGATGATCTCCAGGGTCCTGAGAGTAAAGATAATGAAGAGTTTAGTGTTTGAAAGAGTTGATCTTAATATGTATACACTTGCCTTTATGAACTTCTGTCGCTATGGTGGCAGTCGCCCATTGTCCCTCCCGTCCATGCAGTGTCTTCGTAGTAGTCGTCACTGCCTCTGGGGGACTTCATGGTCCTTTTCTGCCCTCAGGATGATGATGTCCAGGGTCCTGAGAGTAAAGATAATGAAGAGTTTAGTGTTTGAAAGAGTTGATCTTAATATATATATACTTGCCTTTATGAACTTCTGTCGCTATGGTGGCAGTCGCCCATTGTCCCTCCCGTCCATGCAGTGTCTTCGTGGCAGTCGTCACTGCCTCTGGGGGACTTCATGGTCCATTTCTACCCCCAGGATGATGATGTCCAAGGTCCTGAGAGTAAAGATAATGAAGAGTTTAGTGTTTGAAGTAGTAGCTATTAATAGATATAAACTTGACTTTATGAGCCTCTGTTAATGGATATATACTTGCCTTTATGAACTTCTGTCTGTGTGGTGGCAGTCGCCCATTGTCCCTCCCGTCCATGCAGTGTCTTCGTAGTAGTCGTCACTGCCACTGGGGGACTTCATGGTCCATTTCTGCCCTCAGGATGATGATGTCCAGGGTCCTGAGAGTAACGATAATGAAGAGTTTAGTGTTTGAAAGAGTTGATGTTCAAAGATATATAGTTGCCTTTATGAACTTCTCTCGCTATGGTGGCAGTCGCCCATTGTCCCTCCCGTCCATGCAGTGTCTTCGTAGTAGTCGTCACTGCCTCTGGGGGACTTCATGGTCCATTTCTGCCCTCAGGATGATGATTTCCAGGGTCCTGAGAGTAAAGATAATGAAGAGTTTAGTGTTTGAAATAGTTGATGTTCAAAGATATATACTTGCCTTTATGAACTTCTGTCGCTATGGTGGCAGTCGCCCATTGTCCCTCCCGTCCATGCAGTGTCTTCGTAGTAGTCGTCACTGCCTCTGGGGGACTTCATGGTCCATTTCTGCCCTCAGGATGATGATTTCCAGGGTTCTGAGAGTAAAGATAATGAAGAGTTTAGTGTTTGAAAGAGTTGATCTTAATATGTATACACTTGCCTTTATGAACTTCTGTCGCTATGGTGGCAGTCGCCCATTGTCCCTCCCGTCCATGCAGTGTCTTCGTAGTAGTCGTCACTGCAACTGGGGGACTTCATGGTCCATATCTGCCCTCAGGATGATGATCTCCAGGGTCCTGAGAGTAAAGATAATGAAGAGTTTAGTGTTTGAAAGAGTTGATCTTAATATGTATACACTTGCCTTTATGAACTTCTGTCGCTATGGTGGCAGTCGCCCATTGTCCCTCCCGTCCATGCAGTGTCTTCGTAGTAGTCGTCACTGCCTCTGGGGGACTTCATGGTCCTTTTCTGCCCTCAGGATGATGATGTCCAGGGTCCTGAGAGTAAAGATAATGAAGAGTTTAGTGTTTGAAAGACTTGATCTTAATATGTATACACTTGCCTTTATGAACTTCTGTCGCTATGGTGGCAGTCGCCCATTGTCCCTCCCGTCCATGCAGTGTCTTCGTAGTAGTCGTCACTGCCTCTGGGGGACTTCATGGTCCTTTTCTGCCCTCAGGATGATGATGTCCAGGGTCCTGAGAGTAAAGATAATGAAGAGTTTAGTGTTTGAAAGAGTTGATCTTAATATATATATACTTGCCTTTATGAACTTCTGTCGCTATGGTGGCAGTCGCCCATTGTCCCTCCCGTCCATGCAGTGTCTTCGTGGCAGTCGTCACTGCCTCTGGGGGACTTCATGGTCCATTTCTACCCCCAGGATGATGATGTCCAAGGTCCTGAGAGTAAAGATAATGAAGAGTTTAGTGTTTGAAGTAGTAGCTATTAATAGATATAAACTTGACTTTATGAGCCTCTGTTAATGGATATATACTTGCCTTTATGAACTTCTGTCTGTGTGGTGGCAGTCGCCCATTGTCCCTCCCGTCCATGCAGTGTCTTCGTAGTAGTCGTCACTGCCACTGGGGGACTTCATGGTCCATTTCTGCCCTCAGGATGATGATGTCCAGGGTCCTGAGAGTAACGATAATGAAGAGTTTAGTGTTTGAAAGAGTTGATGTTCAAAGATATATACTTGCCTTTATGAACTTCTCTCGCTATGGTGGCAGTCGCCCATTGTCCCTCCCGTCCATGCAGTGTCTTCGTAGTAGTCGTCACTGCCTCTGGGGGACTTCATGGTCCATTTCTGCCCTCAGGATGATGATTTCCAGGGTCCTGAGAGTAAAGATAATGAAGAGTTTAGTGTTTGAAATAGTTGATGTTCAAAGATATATACTTGCCTTTATGAACTTCTGTCGCTATGGTGGCAGTCGCCCATTGTCCCTCCCGTCCATGCAGTGTCTTCGTAGTAGTCGTCACTGCCTCTGGGGGACTTCATGGTCCATTTCTGCCCTCAGGATGATGATTTCCAGGGTCCTGAGAGTAAAGATAATGAAGAGTTTAGTGTTTGAAAGAGTTGATCTTAATATGTATACACTTGCCTTTATGAACTTCTGTCGCTATGGTGGCAGTCGCCCATTGTCCCTCCCGTCCATGCAGTGTCTTCGTAGTAGTCGTCACTGCCTCTGGGGGACTTCATGGTCCATTTCTGCCCTCAGGATGATGATGTCCAGGGTCCTGAGAGAAAAGATAATGAAGAGTTTAGTGTTTGAAAGAGTTGATCTTAATATATATATACTTGCCTTTATGAACTTCTGTCGGTGTGGTGGCAGTCGCCCATTGTCCCTCCCGTCCATGCAGTGTCTTCGTGGCAGTCGTCACTGCCTCTGGGGGACTTCATGGTCCATTTCTACCCCCAGGATGATGATGTCCAAGGTCCTGAGAGTAAAGATAATGAAGAGTTTAGTGTTTGAAGTAGTAGCTATTAATAGATATAAACTTGACTTTATGAGCCTCTGTTAATGGATATATACTTGCCTTTATGAACTTCTGTCTGTGTGGTGGCAGTCGCCCATTGTCCCTCCCGTCCATGCAGTGTCTTCGTAGTAGTCGTCACTGCCACTGGGGGACTTCATGGTCCATTTCTGCCCTCAGGATGATGATGTCCAGGGTCCTGAGAGTAAAGATAATGAAGAGTTTAGTGTTTGAAAGAGTTGATGTTCAAAGATATATACTTGCCTTTATGAACTTCTGTCGCTATGGTGGCAGTCGCCCATTGTCCCTCCCGTCCATGCAGTGTCTTCGTAGTAGTCGTCACTGCCACTTGGGGACTTCATGGTCCATTTCTGCAATCAGGATGATGATGTCCAGGGTCCTGAGAGTAAAGATAATGAAGAGTTTAGTGTTTGAAAGAGTTGATCTTAATATGTATACACTTGACTTTATGAACTTCTGTCGCTATGGTGGCAGTCGCCCATTATTCCTCCCGTCCATGCAGTGTCTTCGTAGTAGTCGTCACTGCCACTTGGGGACTTCAGGGTCCATATCTGCCCTCAGGATGATGATCTCCAGGGTCCTAAAAGTAAAGATAATGAAGAGTTTAGTGTTTGAAAGAGTTGATCTTAATATGTATACACTTGCCTTTATGAACTTCTGTCGCTATGGTGGCAGTCGCCCATTATCCCTCCCGTCCATGCAGTGTCTTCGTAGTAGTCGTCACTGCCACTGGGGGACTTCATGGTCCTTTTCTGCCCTCAGGATGATGATGTCCAGGGTCCTGAGAGTAAAGATAATGAAGAGTTTAGTGTTTGAAAGAGTTGATGTTCAAAGATATATACTTGCCTTTATGAACTTCTGTCGCTATGGTGGCAGTCGCCCATTGTCCCTCCCGTCCATGCAGTGTCTTCGTAGTAGTCGTCACTGCCTCTGGGGGACTTCATGGTCCATTTCTGCAACCAAGAAGATGATGTCCAGGGTCCAGAGAGTAAAGATAATGAAGAGTTTAGTGTTTGAAAGAGTTGATCTTAATATGTATACACTTGCCTTTATGAACTTCTGTCTGTGTGGTGGCAGTCGCCCATTGTCCCTTCCGTCCATGCAGTGTCTTCGTAGTAGTCGTCACTGCCACTGGGGGACTTCATGGTCCATATCTGCCCTCAGGATGATGATGTCCAGGGTTCTGAGAGTAAAGATAATGAAGAGTTTAGTGTTTGAAAGAGTTGATCTTAATATGTATACACTTGCCTTTATGAACTTCTGTCGCTATGGTGGCAGTCGCCCATTGTCTCTCCCGTCCATGCAGTGTCTTCGTAGTAGTCGTCACTGCAACTGGGGGACTTCATGGTCCATATCTGCCCTCAGGATGATGATGTCCAGGGTTCTGAGAGTAAAGATAATGAAGAGTTTAGTGTTTGAAAGAGTTGATCTTAATATGTATACACTTGCCTTTATGAACTTCTGTCGCTATGGTGGCAGTCGCCCATTGTCCCTTCCGTCCATGCAGTGTCTTCGTAGTAGTCGTCACTGCCACTGGGGGACTTCATGGTCCATATCTGCCCTCAGGATGATGATGTCCAGGGTTCTGAGAGTAAAGATAATGAAGAGTTTAGTGTTTGAAAGAGTTGATCTTAATATGTATACACTTGCCTTTATGAACTTCTGTCGCTATGGTGGCAGTCGCCCATTGTCCCTCCCGTCCATGCAGTGTCTTCGTAGTAGTCGTCACTGCAACTGGGGGACTTCATGGTCCATATCTGCCCTCAGGATGATGATCTCCAGGGTCCTGAGAGTAAAGATAATGAAGAGTTTAGTGTTTGAAAGAGTTGATCTTAATATGTATACACTTGCCTTTATGAACTTCTGTCGCTATGGTGGCAGTCGCCCATTGTCCCTCCCGTCCATGCAGTGTCTTCGTAGTAGTCGTCACTGCCTCTGGGGGACTTCATGGTCCTTTTCTGCCCTCAGGATGATGATGTCCAGGGTCCTGAGAGTAAAGATAATGAAGAGTTTAGTGTTTGAAAGAGTTGATCTTAATATATATATACTTGCCTTTATGAACTTCTGTCGCTATGGTGGCAGTCGCCCATTGTCCCTCCCGTCCATGCAGTGTCTTCGTGGCAGTCGTCACTGCCTCTGGGGGACTTCATGGTCCATTTCTACCCCCAGGATGATGATGTCCAAGGTCCTGAGAGTAAAGATAATGAAGAGTTTAGTGTTTGAAGTAGTAGCTATTAATAGATATAAACTTGACTTTATGAGCCTCTGTTAATGGATATATACTTGCCTTTATGAACTTCTGTCTGTGTGGTGGCAGTCGCCCATTGTCCCTCCCGTCCATGCAGTGTCTTCGTAGTAGTCGTCACTGCCACTGGGGGACTTCATGGTCCATTTCTGCCCTCAGGATGATGATGTCCAGGGTCCTGAGAGTAACGATAATGAAGAGTTTAGTGTTTGAAAGAGTTGATGTTCAAAGATATATACTTGCCTTTATGAACTTCTCTCGCTATGGTGGCAGTCGCCCATTGTCCCTCCCGTCCATGCAGTGTCTTCGTAGTAGTCGTCACTGCCTCTGGGGGACTTCATGGTCCATTTCTGCCCTCAGGATGATGATTTCCAGGGTCCTGAGAGTAAAGATAATGAAGAGTTTAGTGTTTGAAATAGTTGATGTTCAAAGATATATACTTGCCTTTATGAACTTCTGTCGCTATGGTGGCAGTCGCCCATTGTCCCTCCCGTCCATGCAGTGTCTTCGTAGTAGTCGTCACTGCCTCTGGGGGACTTCATGGTCCATTTCTGCCCTCAGGATGATGATTTCCAGGGTTCTGAGAGTAAAGATAATGAAGAGTTTAGTGTTTGAAAGAGTTGATCTTAATATGTATACACTTGCCTTTATGAACTTCTGTCGCTATGGTGGCAGTCGCCCATTGTCCCTCCCGTCCATGCAGTGTCTTCGTAGTAGTCGTCACTGCAACTGGGGGACTTCATGGTCCATATCTGCCCTCAGGATGATGATTTCCAGGGTCCTGAGAGTAAAGATAATGAAGAGTTTAGTGTTTGAAAGAGTTGATCTTAATATGTATACACTTGCCTTTATGAACTTCTGTCGCTATGGTGGCAGTCGCCCATTGTCCCTCCCGTCCATGCAGTGTCTTCGTAGTAGTCGTCACTGCCTCTGGGGGACTTCATGGTCCTTTTCTGCCCTCAGGATGATGATGTCCAGGGTCCTGAGAGTAAAGATAATGAAGAGTTTAGTGTTTGAAAGACTTGATCTTAATATGTATACACTTGCCTTTATGAACTTCTGTCGCTATGGTGGCAGTCGCCCATTGTCCCTCCCGTCCATGCAGTGTCTTCGTAGTAGTCGTCACTGCCTCTGGGGGACTTCATGGTCCTTTTCTGCCCTCAGGATGATGATGTCCAGGGTCCTGAGAGTAAAGATAATGAAGAGTTTAGTGTTTGAAAGAGTTGATCTTAATATATATATACTTGCCTTTATGAACTTCTGTCGCTATGGTGGCAGTCGCCCATTGTCCCTCCCGTCCATGCAGTGTCTTCGTGGCAGTCGTCACTGCCTCTGGGGGACTTCATGGTCCATTTCTACCCCCAGGATGATGATGTCCAAGGTCCTGAGAGTAAAGATAATGAAGAGTTTAGTGTTTGAAGTAGTAGCTATTAATAGATATAAACTTGACTTTATGAGCCTCTGTTAATGGATATATACTTGCCTTTATGAACTTCTGTCTGTGTGGTGGCAGTCGCCCATTGTCCCTCCCGTCCATGCAGTGTCTTCGTAGTAGTCGTCACTGCCACTGGGGGACTTCATGGTCCATTTCTGCCCTCAGGATGATGATGTCCAGGGTCCTGAGAGTAACGATAATGAAGAGTTTAGTGTTTGAAAGAGTTGATGTTCAAAGATATATACTTGCCTTTATGAACTTCTCTCGCTATGGTGGCAGTCGCCCATTGTCCCTCCCGTCCATGCAGTGTCTTCGTAGCAGTCGTCACTGCCTCTGGGGGACTTCATGGTCCATTTCTGCCCTCAGGATGATGATTTCCAGGGTCCTGAGAGTAAAGATAATGAAGAGTTTAGTGTTTGAAATAGTTGATGTTCAAAGATATATACTTGCCTTTATGAACTTCTGTCGCTATGGTGGCAGTCGCCCATTGTCCCTCCCGTCCATGCAGTGTCTTCGTAGTAGTCGTCACTGCCTCTGGGGGACTTCATGGTCCATTTCTGCCCTCAGGATGATGATTTCCAGGGTCCTGAGAGTAAAGATAATGAAGAGTTTAGTGTTTGAAAGAGTTGATCTTAATATGTATACACTTGCCTTTATGAACTTCTGTCGCTATGGTGGCAGTCGCCCATTGTCCCTCCCGTCCATGCAGTGTCTTCGTAGTAGTCGTCACTGCCTCTGGGGGACTTCATGGTCCATTTCTGCCCTCAGGATGATGATGTCCAGGGTCCTGAGAGAAAAGATAATGAAGAGTTTAGTGTTTGAAAGAGTTGATCTTAATATATATATACTTGCCTTTATGAACTTCTGTCGGTGTGGTGGCAGTCGCCCATTGTCCCTCCCGTCCATGCAGTGTCTTCGTGGCAGTCGTCACTGCCTCTGGGGGACTTCATGGTCCATTTCTACCCCCAGGATGATGATGTCCAAGGTCCTGAGAGTAAAGATAATGAAGAGTTTAGTGTTTGAAGTAGTAGCTATTAATAGATATAAACTTGACTTTATGAGCCTCTGTTAATGGATATATACTTGCCTTTATGAACTTCTGTCTGTGTGGTGGCAGTCGCCCATTGTCCCTCCCGTCCATGCAGTGTCTTCGTAGTAGTCGTCACTGCCACTGGGGGACTTCATGGTCCATTTCTGCCCTCAGGATGATGATGTCCAGGGTCCTGAGAGTAAAGATAATGAAGAGTTTAGTGTTTGAAAGAGTTGATGTTCAAAGATATATACTTGCCTTTATGAACTTCTGTCGCTATGGTGGCAGTCGCCCATTGTCCCTCCCGTCCATGCAGTGTCTTCGTAGTAGTCGTCACTGCCACTTGGGGACTTCATGGTCCATTTCTGCAATCAGGATGATGATGTCCAGGGTCCTGAGAGTAAAGATAATGAAGAGTTTAGTGTTTGAAAGAGTTGATCTTAATATGTATACACTTGACTTTATGAACTTCTGTCGCTATGGTGGCAGTCGCCCATTATTCCTCCCGTCCATGCAGTGTCTTCGTAGTAGTCGTCACTGCCACTTGGGGACTTCAGGGTCCATATCTGCCCTCAGGATGATGATCTCCAGGGTCCTAAAAGTAAAGATAATGAAGAGTTTAGTGTTTGAAAGAGTTGATCTTAATATGTATACACTTGCCTTTATGAACTTCTGTCGCTATGGTGGCAGTCGCCCATTATCCCTCCCGTCCATGCAGTGTCTTCGTAGTAGTCGTCACTGCCACTGGGGGACTTCATGGTCCATTTCTGCCCTCAGGATGATGATGTCCAGGGTCCTGAGAGTAAAGATAATGAAGAGTTTAGTGTTTGAAAGAGTTGATGTTCAAAGATATATACTTGCCTTTATGAACTTCTGTCGGTATGGTGGCAGTCGCCCATTGTCCCTCCCGTCCATGCAGTGTCTTCGTAGTAGTCGTCACTGCCTCTGGGGGACTTCATGGTCCATTTCTGCAACCAAGAAGATGATGTCCAGGGTCCAGAGAGTAAAGATAATGAAGAGTTTAGTGTTTGAAAGAGTTGATCTTAATATGTATACACTTGCCTTTATGAACTTCTGTCGCCATGGTGGCAGTCGCCCATTGTCCCTTCCGTCCATGCAGTGTCTTCGTAGTAGTCGTCACTGCCACTTGGGGACTTCATGGTCCATATCTGCCCTCAGGATGATGATGTCCAGGGTTCTGAGAGTAAAGATAATGAAGAGTTTAGTGTTTGAAAGAGTTGATCTTAATATGTATACACTTGCCTTTATGAACTTCTGTCGCTATGGTGGCAGTCGCCCATTGTCCCTCCCGTCCATGCAGTGTCTTCGTAGTAGTCGTCACTGCAACTGGGGGACTTCATGGTCCATATCTGCCCTCAGGATGATGATCTCCAGGGTCCTGAGAGTAAAGATAATGAAGAGTTTAGTGTTTGAAAGAGTTGATCTTAATATGTATACACTTGCCTTTATGAACTTCTGTCGCTATGGTGGCAGTCGCCCATTGTCCCTCCCGTCCATGCAGTGTCTTCGTAGTAGTCGTCACTGCCTCTGGGGGACTTCATGGTCCTTTTCTGCCCTCAGGATGATGATGTCCAGGGTCCTGAGAGTAAAGATAATGAAGAGTTTAGTGTTTGAAAGAGTTGATCTTAATATATATATACTTGCCTTTATGAACTTCTGTCGCTATGGTGGCAGTCGCCCATTGTCCCTCCCGTCCATGCAGTGTCTTCGTGGCAGTCGTCACTGCCTCTGGGGGACTTCATGGTCCATTTCTACCCCCAGGATGATGATGTCCAAGGTCCTGAGAGTAAAGATAATGAAGAGTTTAGTGTTTGAAGTAGTAGCTATTAATAGATATAAACTTGACTTTATGAGCCTCTGTTAATGGATATATACTTGCCTTTATGAACTTCTGTCTGTGTGGTGGCAGTCGCCCATTGTCCCTCCCGTCCATGCAGTGTCTTCGTAGTAGTCGTCACTGCCACTGGGGGACTTCATGGTCCATTTCTGCCCTCAGGATGATGATGTCCAGGGTCCTGAGAGTAACGATAATGAAGAGTTTAGTGTTTGAAAGAGTTGATGTTCAAAGATATATAGTTGCCTTTATGAACTTCTCTCGCTATGGTGGCAGTCGCCCATTGTCCCTCCCGTCCATGCAGTGTCTTCGTAGTAGTCGTCACTGCCTCTGGGGGACTTCATGGTCCATTTCTGCCCTCAGGATGATGATTTCCAGGGTCCTGAGAGTAAAGATAATGAAGAGTTTAGTGTTTGAAATAGTTGATGTTCAAAGATATATACTTGCCTTTATGAACTTCTGTCGCTATGGTGGCAGTCGCCCATTGTCCCTCCCGTCCATGCAGTGTCTTCGTAGTAGTCGTCACTGCCTCTGGGGGACTTCATGGTCCATTTCTGCCCTCAGGATGATGATTTCCAGGGTCCTGAGAGTAAAGATAATGAAGAGTTTAGTGTTTGAAAGAGTTGATCTTAATATGTATACACTTGCCTTTATGAACTTCTGTCGCTATGGTGGCAGTCGCCCATTGTCCCTCCCGTCCATGCAGTGTCTTCGTAGTAGTCGTCACTGCCTCTGGGGGACTTCATGGTCCATTTCTGCCCTCAGGATGATGATGTCCAGGGTCCTGAGAGAAAAGATAATGAAGAGTTTAGTGTTTGAAAGAGTTCATCTTAATATATATATACTTGCCTTTATGAACTTCTGTCGGTGTGGTGGCAGTCGCCCATTGTCCCTCCCGTCCATGCAGTGTCTTCGTGGCAGTCGTCACTGCCTCTGTGGGACTTCATGGTCCATTTCTACCCCCAGGATGATGATGTCCAAGGTCCTGAGAGTAAAGATAATGAAGAGTTTAGTGTTTGAAGTAGTAGCTATTAATAGATATAAACTTGACTTTATGAGCCTCTGTTAATGGATATATACTTGCCTTTATGAACTTCTGTCTGTGTGGTGGCAGTCGCCCATTGTCCCTCCCGTCCATGCAGTGTCTTCGTAGTAGTCGTCACTGCCACTGGGGGACTTCATGGTCCATTTCTGCCCTCAGGATGATGATGTCCAGGGTCCTGAGAGTAAAGATAATGAAGAGTTTAGTGTTTGAAAGAGTTGATGTTCAAAGATATATACTTGCCTTTATGAACTTCTGTCGCTATGGTGGCAGTCGCCCATTGTCCCTCCCGTCCATGCAGTGTCTTCGTAGTAGTCGTCACTGCCACTTGGGGACTTCATGGTCCATTTCTGCAATCAGGATGATGATGTCCAGGGTCCTGAGAGTAAAGATAATGAAGAGTTTAGTGTTTGAAAGAGTTGATCTTAATATGTATACACTTGACTTTATGAACTTCTGTCGCTATGGTGGCAGTCGCCCATTATTCCTCCCGTCCATGCAGTGTCTTCGTAGTAGTCGTCACTGCCACTTGGGGACTTCAGGGTCCATATCTGCCCTCAGGATGATGATCTCCAGGGTCCTAAAAGTAAAGATAATGAAGAGTTTAGTGTTTGAAAGAGTTGATCTTAATATGTATACACTTGCCTTTATGAACTTCTGTCGCTATGGTGGCAGTCGCCCATTATCCCTCCCGTCCATGCAGTGTCTTCGTAGTAGTCGTCACTGCCACTGGGGGACTTCATGGTCCATTTCTGCCCTCAGGATGATGATGTCCAGGGTCCTGAGAGTAAAGATAATGAAGAGTTTAGTGTTTGAAAGAGTTGATGTTCAAAGATATATACTTGCCTTTATGAACTTCTGTCGCTATGGTGGCAGTCGCCCATTGTCCCTCCCGTCCATGCAGTGTCTTCGTAGTAGTCGTCACTGCCTCTGGGGGACTTCATGGTCCATTTCTGCAACCAAGAAGATGATGTCCAGGGTGCTGAGAGTAAAGATAATGAAGAGTTCAGTGTTTGAAATAGTAGCTATTAATAAATATAGACTTGCCTTTATGGGCCTCTGTTAATAGATATATACTTGCCTTTATGAACTTCTGTCGGTATGGTTCCAGTCGCCCATTGTCCCTCCCGTCTATGCAGTGTCTTCGTGGCAGTCGTCACTGCCTCTGTTGGTCTTCACGGTCCACTTCTGCCCCAGTATGATGATGTCCATGGTCCTGAGAGTAAAGATAATGAAGAGTTTAGTGTTTGAAAGAGTTCATCTTAATATATATATACTTGCCTTTATGAACTTCTGTCGGTATGGTTCCAGTCGCCTATCGTCCCTCCCGTCCATGCAGTGTCTTCGTGGCAGTCGTCACTCCCTCTGTTGGACTTCACGATCCACTTTTGCTTCCAGGATGATGATGTCCAGAGTGCTGAGATTAAAGGTAATGAAGAGTTTAGTGTTTGAAAGAGTTGATGTTAATATATATATACTTGCCTTTATGAACTTCTGTCGGTATGGTGTCAGTGGCCATCGTCCCTCCCGTCCATGCAGTGTCTTCGTGGCAGTCGTCACTGCCACTGGGGGACTTCATGGTCCATTTCTGCCCTCAGGATGATGATGTCCAGGGTCCTGAGAGTAAAGATAATGAAGAGTTTAGTGTTTGAAAGAGTTGATGTTCAAAGATATATACTTGCCTTTATGAACTTCTGTCGCTATGGTGGGAGTCGCCCATTGTCCCTCCCGTCCATGCAGTGTCTTCGTAGTAGTCGTCACTGCCTCTGGGGGACTTCATGGTCCATTTCTGCCCTCAGGATGATGATTTCCAGGGTCCTGAGAGTAAAGATAATGAAGAGTTTAGTGTTTGAAATAGTTGATGTTCAAAGATATATACTTGCCTTTATGAACTTCTGTCGCTATGGTGGCAGTCGCCCATTGTCCCTTCCGTCCATGCAGTGTCTTCGTAGTAGTCGTCACTGCCTCTGGGGGACTTCATGGTCCATTTCTGCAATCAGGATGATGATGTCCAGGGTCCTGAGAGTAAAGATAATGAAGAGTTTAGTGTTTGAAAGAGTTGATCTTAATATGTATACACTTGACTTTATGAACTTCTGTCGCTATGGTGGCAGTCGCCCATTGTCCCTCCCGTCCATGCAGTGTCTTCGTAGTAGTCGTCACTGCCTCTGGGGGACTTCATGGTCCATATCTGCCCTCAGGATGATGATCTCCAGGGTCCTGAGAGTAAAGATAATGAAGAGTTTAGTGTTTGAAAGAGTTGATCTTAATATGTATACACTTGCCTTTATGAACTTCTGTCGCTATGGTGGCAGTCGCCCATTGTCCCTTCCGTCCATGCAGTGTCTTTGTAGTAGTCGTCACTGCCACTGGGGGACTTCATGGTCTATTTCTGCCCCCAGTATGATGATGTCCAGAGTCCTGAGAGTAAAAATAATGAAGAGTTTAGTGTTTGAAATAGTTCATCTTAATATATATATACTTGCCTTTATGAACTTCTGTCGGTGTGGTGGCAGTCGCCCATTGTCCCTCCCGTCCATGCAGTGTCTTCGTGGCAGTCGTCACTGCCTCTGTGGGACTTCATGGTCCATTTTTACCCCCAGGATGATGATGTCCAAGGTCCTGAAAGTAAAGATAATGAAGAGTTTAGTGTTTGAAGTAGTAGCTATTAATAGATATAAACTTGACTTTATCAGCCTCCGTTAATGGATGTATACTTGCCTTTATGAACTTCTCTCTGTGTGGTGGCAGTCGCCCATTGTCCCTCCCGTCCATGCAGTGTCTTCGTAGTAGTCGTCACTGCCACTGGGGGACTTCATGGTCCATTTCTGCCCTCAGGATGATGATGTCCAGGGTCTTGAGAGTAAAGATAATGAAGAGTTTAGTGTTTGAAAGAGTTGATGTTCAAAGATATATACTTGCCTTTATGAACTTCTGTCGCTATGGTGGCAGTCGCCCATTGTCCCTCCCGTCCATGCAGTGTCTTCGTAGTAGTCGTCACTGCCTCTGGGGGACTTCATGGTCCATTTCTGCAACCAAGAAGATGATGTCCAGGGTCCTGAGAGTAAAGATAATGAAGAGTTTAGTGTTTGAAAGAGTTGATGTTCAAAGATATATACTTGCCTTTATGAACTTCTGTCGGTATGGTTCCAGTGCGCCCATCGTCAATCCCGTTTATTCAGTGCCTTCGTGGCAGTCGTCACTGCCTCTGGGGGACTTCACGATCCATTTCTGCCCCAGTATGATGATGTCCAGAATGCTGAGAGTAAAGATAATGAAGAGTTTAGTGTTTGAAAGAGTTCATCTTAACATATATATACTTGCCTTTATGAACTTCTGTCGGTATGGTTCCAGTCGCCCATCGTCCCTAACGTCTATGCAGTGTCTTCGTGGCAGTCGTCACTGCCTCTGGGGGACTTCACGATCCATTTCTACTCCCAGGATGATGATGTGCAGAGTGCTGAGATTTAACGTAATGAAGAGTTTAGTGTTTGAAAGATTTGATGTTAATAGACATATACTTGCCTTTATGAACTTCTGTCGGTGTGGTTCCAGTCGCCCATTGTCCCTCCCGTCTATGCAGTGTCTTCATGGCAGTCGTCACTGCCTCTGTTGGTCTTCACGGTCCACTTCTGCCCCAGTATGATGACGTCCATGGTCCTGAGAGTAAAGATAATGAAGAGTTTAGTGTTTGAAAGAGTTCATCTTAATATATATATACTTGCCTTTATGAACTTCTGTCGGTATGGTTCCAGTCGCCTATCGTCCCTCCCGTCCATGCAGTGTCTTCGTGGCAGTCGTCACTCCCTCTGGGGGACTTCACGATCCACTTTTGCTTCCAGGATGATGATGTCCAGAGTGCTGAGATTAAAGGTAATGAAGAGTTTAGTGTTTGAAAGAGTTGATGTTAATATATATATACTTGCCTTTATGAACTTCTGTCGGTATGGTGTCAGTGGCCATCGTCCCTCCCGTCCATGCAGTGTCTTCGTGGCAGTCGTCACTGCCACTGGGGGACTTCATGGTCCATTTCTGCCCTCAGGATGATGATGTCCAGGGTCCTGAGAGTAAAGATAATGAAGAGTTTAGTGTTTGAAAGAGTTGATGTTCAAAGATATATACTTGCCTTTATGAACTTCTGTCGCTATGGTGGCAGTCGCCCATTGTCCCTCCCGTCCATGCAGTGTCTTCGTAGTAGTCGTCACTGCCTCTGGGGGACTTCATGGTCCATTTCTGCCCTCAGGATGATGATTTCCAGGGTCCTGAGAGTAAAGATAATGAAGAGTTTAGTGTTTGAAATAGTTGATGTTCAAAGATATATACTTGCCTTTATGAACTTCTGTCGCTATGGTGGCAGTCGCCCATTGTCCCTCCCGTCCATGCAGTGTCTTCGTAGTAGTCGTCACTGCCTCTGGGGGACTTCATGGTCCATTTCTGCAATCAGGATGATGATGTCCAGGGTCCTGAGAGTAAAGATAATGAAGAGTTTAGTGTTTGAAAGAGTTGATCTTAATATGTATACACTTGACTTTATGAACTTCTGTCGCTATGGTGGCAGTCGCCCATTGTCCCTCCCGTCCATGCAGTGTCTTCGTAGTAGTCGTCACTGCCACTCGGGGACTTCATGGTCCATATCTGCCCTCAGGATGATGATGTCCAGGGTCCTAAAAGTAAAGATAATGAAGAGTTTAGTGTTTAAAAGAGTTGATCTTAATATGTATACACTTGCCTTTATGAACTTCTGTCGCTATGGTGGCAGTCGCCCATTGTCCCTCCCGTCCATGCAGTGTCTTCGTAGTAGTCGTCACTGCCACTGGGGGACTTCATGGTCCTTTTCTGCCCTCAGGATGATGATGTCCAAGGTCCTGAGAGTAAAGATAATGAAGAGTTTAGTGTTTGAAAGAGTTGATCTTAATATGTATACACTTGCCTTTATGAACTTCTGTCGCTATGGTGGCAGTCGCCCATTGTCCCTCCCGTCCATGCAGTGTCTTCGTAGTAGTCGTCACTGCCACTGGGGGACTTCATGGTCCATATCTGCCCTCAGGATGATGATCTCCAGGGTCCTGAGAGTAAAGATAATGAAGAGTTTAGTGTTTGAAAGAGTTGATCTTAATATGTATACACTTGCCTTTATGAACTTCTGTCGCTATGGTGGGAGTCGCCCATTGTCCCTCCCGTCCATGCAGTGTCTTCGTAGTAGTCGTCACTGCCACTGGGGGACTTCATGGTCTATTTCTGCCCTCAGGATGATGATGTCCAGAGTCCTGAGAGTAAAGATAATGAAGAGTTTAGTGTTTGAAATAGTTCATCTTAATATATATATACTTGCCTTTATGAACTTCTGTCGGTGTGGTGGCAGTCGCCCATTGTCCCTCCCGTCCATGCAGTGTCTTCGTAGTTGTCGTCACTGCCACTGGGGGACTTCATGGTCCATATCTGCCCTCAGGATGATGATGTCCAGGGTCCTGAGAGTAAAGATAATGAAGAGTTTAGTGTTTGAAAGAGTTGATGTTCAAAGATATATACTTGCCTTTATGAACTTCTGTCGCTATGGTGGCAGTCGCCCATTGTCCCTCCCGTCCATGCAGTGTCTTCGTAGTAGTCGTCA
The DNA here is from genome assembly GCF_037392515.1 of Haliotis asinina. Lineage (NCBI taxonomy): Eukaryota > Metazoa > Mollusca > Gastropoda > Lepetellida > Haliotidae > Haliotis > Haliotis asinina. Next base: position 47,503,679 of record NC_090282.1, read on the forward strand.
CTGCCTCTGGGGGACTTCATGGTCCATTTCTGCAACCAAGAAGATGATGTCCAGGGTCCTGAGAGTAAAGATAATGAAGAGTTCAGTGTTTGAAATAGTAGCTATTAATAAATATAGACTTGCCTTTATGGGCCTCTGTTAATAGATATATACTTGCCTTTATGAACTTCTGTCGGCATGGTTCCAGTGCGCCCATCGTCAATCCCGTTTATTCAGTGCCTTCGTGGCAGTCGTCACTGCCTCTGGGGGACTTCACGATCCATTTCTGCCCCAGTATGATGATGTCCAGAATGCTGAGAGTAAAGATAATGAAGAGTTTAGTGTTTGAAAGAGTTCATCTTAACATATATATACTTGCCTTTATGAACTTCTGTCGGTATGGTTCCAGTCGCCCATCGTCCCTAACGTCCATGCAGTGTCTTCGTGGCAGTCGTCACTGCCTCTGGGGGACTTCACGATCCATTTCTACTCCCAGGATGATGATGTCCAGAGTGCTGAGATTTAACGTAATGAAGAGTTTAGTGTTTGAAAGATTTGATGTTAATAGACATATACTTGCCTTTATGAACTTCTGTCGGTGTGGTTCCAGTCGCCCATTGTCCCTCCCGTCTATGCAGTGTCTTCGTGGCAGTCGTCACTGCCTCTGTTGGTCTTCACGGTCCAATTCTGCCCCAGTATGATGATGTCCATGGTCCTGAGAGTAAAGATAATGAAGAGTTTAGTGTTTGAAAGAGTTCATCTTAATATATATATACTTGCCTTTATGAACTTCTGTCGGTATGGTTCCAGTCGCCTATCGTCCCTCCCGTCCATGCAGTGTCTTCGTGGCAGTCGTCACTCCCTCTGGGGAACTTCACGATCCACTTTTGCTTCCAGGATGATGATGTCCAGAGTGCTGAGATTAAAGGTAATGAAGAGTTTAGTGTTTGAAAGAGTTGATGTTAATATATATATACTTGCCTTTATGAACTTCTGTCGGTATGGTGTCAGTGGCCCATCGTCCCTCCCGTCCATGCAGTGTCTTCGTGGCAGTCGTCACTGCCTCTGGGGGACTTCATGGTCCATTTCTGCCCACAGGATGATGATGTATAAGGTCCTGAGAGTAAAGATAATGAAGAGTTTAGTGTTTGAAATAGTTGATATAAACAGATATATACTTGCCTTTATGAACTTCCTTTGGTATGGTGGCAGTCGCCCATTGTCCTTCCCGTCCATGCAGTGTTTTCGTGGCAGTCGTCACTGCCTCTGGGGGACTTCATGGTCCATTTCTGAACTCAGGATGATGATGTCCAGGGTCCTGAGAGTAAAGATAATGAAGAGTTTCGTGTTTGAAAGAGTTGATCTTAATATGTATACACTTGCCTTTATGAACTTCTGTCGCTATGGTGGCAGTCGCCCATTGTCCCTCCCGTCCATGCAGTGTCTTCGTGGCAGTCGCCACTGCCTCTGGGGGACTTCATGGTCCATTTCTACCCCCAGGATGATGATGTCCAGGGTCCTGAGAGTAAAGATAATGAAGAGTTTAGTGTTTGAAGTAGTAGCTATTAATAGATATAAACTTGACTTTATGAGCCTCTGTTAATGGATATATACTTGCCTTTATGAACTTCTGTCTGTGTGGTGGCAGTCGCCCATTGTCCCTCCCGTCCATGCAGTGTCTTCGTAGTAGTCGTCACTGCCACTGGGGGACTTCATGGTCCATTTCTGCCCTCAGGATGATGATGTCCAGGGTCCTGAGAGTAAAGATAATGAAGAGTTTAGTGTTTGAAAGAGTTGATGTTCAAAGATATATACTTGCCTTTATGAACTTCTGTCGCTATGGTGGCAGTCGCCCATTGTCCCTCCCGTCCATGCAGTGTCTTCGTAGTAGTCGTCACTGCCTCTGGGGGACTTCATGGTCCATTTCTGCAACCAAGAAGATGATGTCCAGGGTTCTGAGAGCAAAGATAATGAAGAGTTCAGTGTTGGAAATAGTAACTATTAATAAATATAGACTTGCCTTTATGGGCCTCTGTTAATAGATATATACTTGCCTTTATGAACTTCTGTCGGTATGGTTCCAGTGCGCCCATCGTCAATCCCGTTTATTCAGTGCCTTCGTGGCAGTCGTCACTGCCTCTGGGGGACTTCACGATCCATTTCTGCCCCAGTATGATGATGTCCAGAATGCTGAGAGTAAAGATAATGAAGAGTTTAGTGTTTGAAAGAGTTCATCTTAACATATATATACTTGCCTTTATGAACTTCTGTCGGTATGGTTCCAGTCACCCATCGTCCCTAACGTCTATGCAGTGTCTTCGTGGCAGTCGTCACTGCCTCTGGGGGACTTCACGATCCATTTCTACTCCCAGGATGATGATGTCCAGAGTGCTGAGATTTAACGTAATGAAGAGTTTAGTGTTTGAAAGATTTGATGTTAATAGACATATACTTGCCTTTATGAACTTCTGTCGGTGTGGTTCCAGTCGCCCATTGTCCCTCCCGTCTATGCAGTGTCTTCGTGGCAGTCGTCACTGCCTGTGTTGGACTTCACGGTCCATTTCTGCCCTCAGGATGATGATGTCCAGGGTCCTGAGAGTAAAGATAATGAAGAGTTTAGTGTTTGAAACAGTTCATCTTAATATGTATACACTTGCCTTTATGAACTTCTGTCGGTATGCTTCCAGTCGCCCATTGTCCCTCCCGTCCATGCAGTGTCTTCGTAGTAGTCGTCACTGCCACTGGGGGACTTCATGGTCCATTTCTGCCCTCAGGATGATGATGTCCAGGGTTCTGAGAGTAAAGATAATGAAGAGTTTAGTGTTTGAAATAGTTGATGTTCAAAGATATATACTTGCCTTTATGAACTTCCTTTGGTATGGTGGCAGTCGCCCATTGTCCCTCCCGTCCATGCAGTGTCTTCGTAGTAGTCGTCACTGCCTCTGGGGGACTTCATGGTCCATTTTTGCCCTCAGGATAATGATATCCAGGGTCCTGAGAGTAAAGATAATGAAGAGTTTAGTGTTTGAAAGAGTTGATCTTAATATGTATACACTTGCCTTTATGAACTTCTGTCGCTATGGTGGCAGTCGCCCATTGTCCCTCCCGTCCATGCAGTGTCTTCGTAGTAGTCGTCACTGCCTCTGGGGGACTTCATGGTCCATTTCTCCCCTCAGGATGATGATGTCCAGGGTCCTGAGAGTAAAGATAATGAAGAGTTTAGTGTTTGAAAGAGTTCATCTTAATATATATATACTTGCCTTTATGAACTTCTGTCGGTGTGGTGGCAGTCGCCCATTGTCCCTCCCGTCCATGCAGTGTCTTCGTGGCAGTCGTCACTGCCTCTGGGGGACTTCATGGTCCATTTCTACCCCCAGGATGATGATGTCCAGGGTCCTGAGAGTAAAGATAATGAAGAGTTTAGTGTTTGAAGTAGTAGCTATTAATAGATATAAACTTGACTTTATGAGCCTCTGTTAATGGATATATACTTGCCTTTATGAACTTCTGTCTGTGTGGTGGCAGTCGCCCATTGTCCCTCCCGTCCATGCAGTGTCTTCGTAGTAGTCGTCACTGCCACTGGGGGACTTCATGGTCCATTTCTGCCCTCAGGATGATGATGTCCAGGGTCCTGAGAGTAAAGATAATGAAGAGTTTAGTGTTTGAAAGAGTTGATGTTCAAAGATATATACTTGCCTTTATGAACTTCTGTCGCTATGGTGGCAGTCGCCCATTGTCCCTCCCGTCCATGCAGTGTCTTCGTAGTAGTCGTCACTGCCTCTGGGGGACTTCATGGTCCATTTCTGCAACCAAGAAGATGATGTCCAGGGTCCTGAGAGTAAAGATAATGAAGAGTTCAGTGTTTGAAATAGTAGCTATTAATAAATATAGACTTGCCTTTATGGGCCTCTGTTAATAGATATATACTTGCCTTTATGAACTTCTGTCGGTATGGTTCCAGTGCGCCCATCGTCAGTCCCGTTTATTCAGTGCCTTCGTGGCAGTCGTCACTGCCTCTGGGGGACTTCACGATCCATTTCTGCCCCAGTATGATGATGTCCAGAATGCTGAGAGTAAAGATAATGAAGAGTTTAGTGTTTGAAAGAGTTCATCTTAACATATATATACTTGCCTTTATGAACTTCTGTCGGTATGGTTCCAGTCCCCCATCGTCCCTAACGTCTATGCAGTGTCTTCGTGGCAGTCGTCACTGCCTCTGGGGGACTTCACGATCCATTTCTACTCCCAGGATGATGATGTCCAGAGTGCTGAGATTTAACGTAATGAAGAGTTTAGTGTTTGAAAGATTTGATGTTAATAGACATATACTTGCCTTTATGAACTTCTGTCGGTGTGGTTCCAGTCGCCCATTGTCCCTCCCGTCTATGCAGTGTCTTCGTGGCGGTCGTCACTGCCTCTGTTGGACTTCACGGTCCATTTCTGCCCCAGTATGATGATGTCCATGGTCCTGAGAGTAAAGATAATGAAGAGTTTAGTGTTTGAAAGAGTTCATCTTAATATATATATACTTGCCTTTATGAACTTCTGTCGGTATGGTTCCAGTCGCTTATCGTCCCTCCCGTCCATGCAGTGTCTTCGTGGCAGTCGTCACTCCCTCTCGGGGACTTCACGATCCACTTTTGCTTCCAGGATGATGATGTCCAGAGTGCTGAGATTAAAGGTAATGAAGAGTTTAGTGTTTGAAAGAGTTGATCTTAATATGTATGCACTTGCCTTTATGAACTTCTGTCGCTATGGTGGCAGTCGCCCATTGTCCCTCCCGTCCATGCAGTGTCTTCGTAGTAGTCGTCACTGCCACTGGGGGACTTCATGGTCCAATTCTGCCCCCAGGAAGATGATGTCCAGAGTCCTGACAGTAAAGATAATGAAGAGTTTAGTGTTTGAAATAGTTGATGTTCAAAGATATATACTTGCCTTTATGAACTTCTGTCGCTATGGTGGCAGTCGCCCATTGTCCCTCCCGTCCATGCATTGTCTTCGTAGTAGTCGTCACTGCCTCTGGGGGACTTCATGGTCCATTTCTGCCCTCAGGATGATGATGTCCAGGGTCCTGAGAGTAAAGATAATGAAGAGTTTAGTGTTTGAAAGAGTTGATCTTAATATGTATACACTTGCCTTTATGAACTTCTGTCGCTATGGTGGCAGTCGCCCATTGTCCCTCCCGTCCATGCAGTGTCTTCGTAGTAGTCGTCACTGCCTCTGGGGGACTTCATGGTCCATTTCTGCCCTCAGGATGATGATGTCCAAGGTCCTGAGAGTAAAGATAATGAAGAGTTTAGTGTTTGAAAGAGTTCATCTTAATATATATATACTTGCCTTTATGAACTTCTGTCGGTGTGGTGGCAGTCGCCCATTGTCCCTCCCGTCCATGCAGTGTCTTCGTGGCAGTCGTCACTGCCTCTGGGGGACTTCATGGTCCATTTCTACCCCCAGGATGATGATGTCCAAGGTCCTGAGAGTAAAGATAATGAAGAGTTTAGTGTTTGAAGTAATATCTATTAACAGATATAAACGTGACTTTATGAGCCTCTGTTAATGGATATATACTTGCCTTTATGAACTTCTGTCTGTGTGGTGGCAGTCGCCCATTGTCCCTCCCGTCCATGCAGTGTCTTCGTAGTAGTCGTCACTGCCACTGGGGGACTTCATGGTCCATTTCTGCCCTCAGGATGATGATGTCCAGGGTCCTGAGAGTAAAGATAATGAAGAGTTTAGTGTTTGAAAGAGTTGATGTTCAAAGATATATACTTGCCTTTATGAACTTCTGTCGCTATGGTGGCAGTCGCCCATTGTCCCTCCCGTCCATGCAGTGTCTTCGTAGTAGTCGTCACTGCCTCTGGGGGACTTCATGGTCCATTTCTGCAACCAAGAAGATGATGTCCAGGGTCCTGAGAGCAAAGATAATGAAGAGTTCAGTGTTTGAAACAGTAACTATTAATAAATATAGACTTGCATTTATGGGCCTCTGTTAATAGATATATACTTGCCTTTATGAACTTCTGTCGGTATGGTTCCAGTGCGCCCATCGTCAATCCCGTTTATTCAGTGCCTTCGTGGCAGTCGTCACTGCCTCTGGGGGACTTCACGATCCATTTCTGCTCCAGTATGATGATGTCCAGAATGCTGAGAGTAAAGATAATGAAGAGTTTAGTGTTTGAAAGAGTTCAGCTTAACATATATATACTTGCCTTTATGAACTTCAGTCGGTATAGTTCCAGTCGCCCATCGTCCCTAACGTCTATGCAGTGTCTTCGTGGCAGTCGTCACTGCCTCTGGGGGACTTCACGATCCATTTCTACTCCCAGGATGATGATGTCCAGAGTGCTGAGATTTAACGTAATGAAGAGTTTAGTGTTTGAAAGATTTGATGTTAATAGACATATACTTGCCTTTATGAACTTCTGTCGGTGTGGTTCCAGTCGCCCATTGTCCCTCCCGTCTATGCAGTGTCTTCGTGGCAGTCGTCACTGCCTCTGTTGGACTTCACGGTCCATTTCTGCCCCAGTATGATGATGTCCATGGTCCTGAGAGTAAAGATAGTGAAGAGTTTAGTGTTTGAAAGAGTTCATCTTAATATATATATACTTGCCTTTATGAACTTCTGTCGGTATGGTTCCAGTCGCCTATCGTCCCTCCCGTCCATGCAGTGTCTTCGTGGCAGTCGTCACTCCCTCTGGGGGACTTCACGATCCACTTTTGCTTCCAGGATGATGATGTCCAGAGTGCTGAGATTAAAGGTAATGAAGAGTTTAGTGTTTGAAAGAGTTGATGTTAATATATATATACTTGCCTTTATGAACTTCTGTCGGTATGGTGTCAGTGGCCCATCGTCCCTCCCGTCCATGCAGTGTCTTCGTGGCAGTCGTCACTGCCTCTGGGGGACTTCATGGTCCATTTCTGCCCCCAGGATGATGATGTATAAGGTCCTGAGAGTAAAGATAATGAAGAGTTTAGTGTTTGAAATAGTTGATGTAAACAGATATATACTTGCCTTTATGAACTTCCTTTGGTATGGTGTCAGTCGCCCATCGTCCTTCCCGTCCATGCAGTGTTTTCGTGGCAGTCGTCACTGCCTCTGGGGGACTTCATGGTCCATTTCTGCCCTCAGGATGATGATGTCCAGGGTCCTGAGAGTAAAGATAATGAAGAGTTTCGTGTTTGAAAGAGTTGATCTTAATATGTATACACTTGAATTTATGAACTTCCTTTGGAATGGTGTCAGTCGCCCATCTTCCTTCCCGTCCATGCAGTGTTTTCGTGGCAGTCGTCACTGCCTCTGGGGGACTTTATGGTCCATTTCTGCCCCCAGGAAGATGATGTCCAGAGTGCTGAGAGTAAAGATAATGAAGTGTTTAGTGTTTGAAATAGTTGATGTTCAAAGATATATACTTGCCTTTATGAACTTCTGTCGCTATGGTGGCAGTCGCCCATTGTCCCTCCCGTCCATGCAGTGTCTTCGTGGCAGTCGTCACTGCCTCTGGGGGACTTCATGGTCCATTTCTACCCCCAGGATGATGATGTCCAGGGTCCTGAGAGTAAAGATAATGAAGAGTTTAGTGTTTGAAGTAGTAGCTATTAATAGATATAAACTTGACTTTATGAGCCTCTGTTAATGGATATATACTTGCCTTTATGAACTTCTGTCTGTGTGGTGGCAGTCGCCCATTGTCCCTCCCGTCCATGCAGTGTCTTCGTAGTAGTCGTCACTGCCACTGGGGGACTTCATGGTCCATTTCTGCCCTCAGGATGATGATGTCCAGGGTCCTGAGAGTAAAGATAATGAAGAGTTTAGTGTTTGAAAGAGTTGATGTTCAAAGATATATACTTGCCTTTATGAACTTCTGTCGCTATGGTGGCAGTCGCCCATTGTCCCTCCCGTCCATGCAGTGTCTTCGTAGTAGTCGTCACTGCCTCTGGGGGACTTCATGGTCCATTTCTGCAACCAAGAAGATGATGTCCAGGGTCCTGAGAGTAAAGATAATGAAGAGTTCAGTGTTTGAAATAGTAGCTATTAATAAATATAGACTTGCCTGTATGGGCCTCTGTCAATAGATATATACTTGCCTTTATGAACTTCTGTCGGTATGGTTCCAGTGCGCCCATCGTCAATCCCGTTTATTCAGTGCCTTCGTGGCAGTCGTCACTGCCTCTGGGGGACTTCACGATCCATTTCTGCCCCAGTATGATGATGTCCAGAATGCTGAGAGTAAAGATAATGAAGAGTTTAGTGTTTGAAAGAGTTCATCTTAACATATATATACTTGCCTTTATGAACTTCTGTCGGTATGGTTCCAGTCACCCATCGTCCCTAACGTCTATGCAGTGTCTTCGTGGCAGTCGTCACTGCCTCTGGGGGACTTCACGATCCATTTCTACTCCCAGGATGATGATGTCCAGAGTGCTGAGATTTAACGTAATGAAGAGTTTAGTGTTTGAAAGATTTGATGTTAATAGACATATACTTGCCTTTATGAACTTCTGTCGGTGTGGTTCCAGTCGCCCATTGTCCCTCCCGTCTATGCAGTGTCTTCGTGGCGGTCGTCACTGCCTCTGTTGGACTTCACGGTCCATTTCTGCCCCAGTATGATGATGTCCATGGTCCTGAGAGTAAAGATAATGAAGAGTTTAGTGTTTGAAAGAGTTCATCTTAATATATATATACTTGCCTTTATGAACTTCTGTCGGTGTTTTGGCAGTCGCCCATTGTCCCTCCCGTCCATGCAGTGTCTTCGTGGCAGTCGTCACTGCCTCTGGGGGACTTCATGGTCCATTTCTACCCCCAGGATGATGATGTCCAGGGTCCTGAGAGTAAAGATAATGAAGAGTTTAGTGTTTGAAGTAGTAGCTATTAATAGATATAAACTTGACTTTATGAGCCTCTGTTAATGGGTATATACTTGCCTTTATGAACTTCTGTCTGTGTGGTGGCAGTCGCCCATTGTCCCTCCCGTCCATGCAGTGTCTTCGTAGTAGTCGTCACTGCCACTGGGGGACTTCATGGTCCATTTCTGCCCTCAGGATGATGATGTCCAGGGTCCTGAGAGTAAAGATAATGAAGAGTTTAGTGTTTGAAAGAGTTGATGTTCAAAGATATATACTTGCCTTTATGAACTTCTGTCGCTATGGTGGCAGTCGCCCATTGTCCCTCCCGTCCATGCAGTGTCTTCGTAGTAGTCGTCACTGCCTCTGGGGGACTTCATGGTCCATTTCTGCAACCAAGAAGATGATGTCCAGGGTCCTGAGAGTAAAGATAATGAAGAGTTCAGTGTTTGAAATAGTAGCTATTAATAAATATAGACTTGCCTGTATGGGCCTCTGTTAATAGATATATACTTGCCTTTAAGAACTTCTGTCGGTATGGTTCCAGTGCGCCCATCGTCAATCCCGTTTATTCAGTGCCTTCGTGGCAGTCGTCACTGCCTCTGGGGGACTTCACGATCCATTTCTGCCCCAGTATGATGATGTCGAGAATGCTGAGAGTAAAGATAATGAAGAGTTTAGTGTTTGAAAGAGTTCATCTTAACATATATATACTTGCCTTTATGAACTTCTGTCGGTATGGTTCCAGTCACCCATCGTCCCTAACGTCTATGCAGTGTCTTCGTGGCAGTCGTCACTGCCTCTGGGGGACTTCACGATCCATTTCTACTCCCAGGATGATGATGTCCAGAGTGCTGAGATTTAACGTAATGAAGAGTTTAGTGTTTGAAAGATTTGATGTTAATAGACATATACTTGCCTTTATGAACTTCTGTCGGTGTGGTTCCAGTCGCCCATTGTCCCTCCCGTCTATGCAGTGTCTTCGTGGCGGTCGTCACTGCCTCTGTTGGACTTCACGGTCCATTTCTGCCCCAGTATGATGATGTCCATGGTCCTGAGAGTAAAGATAATGAAGAGTTTAGTGTTTGAAAGAGTTCATCTTAATATATATATACTTGCCTTTATGAACTTCTGTCGGTATGGTTCCAGTCGCTTATCGTCCCTCCCGTCCATGCAGTGTCTTCGTGGCAGTCGTCACTCCCTCTGGGGGACTTCACGATCCACTTTTGCTTCCAGGATGATGATGTCCAGAGTGCTGAGATTAAAGGTAATGAAGAGTTTAGTGTTTGAAAGAGTTGATCTTAATATGTATGCACTTGCCTTTATGAACCTCTGTCGCTATGGTGGCAGTCGCCCATTGTCCCTCCCGTCCATGCAGTGTCTTCGTAGTAGTCGTCACTGCCACTGGGGGACTTCATGGTCCAATTCTGCCCCCAGGAAGATGATGTCCAGAGTCCTGAGAGTAAAGATAATGAAGAGTTTAGTGTTTGAAATAGTTGATGTTCAAAGATATATACTTGCCTTTATGAACTTCTGTCGCTATGGTGGCAGTCGCCCATTGTCCCTCCCGTCCATGCATTGTCTTCGTAGTAGTCGTCACTGCCTCTGGGGGACTTCATGGTCCATTTCTGCCCTCAGGATGATGATGTCCAGGGTCCTGAGAGTAAAGATAATGAAGAGTTTACTGTTTGAAAGAGTTGATCTTAATATGTATACACTTGCCTTTATGAACTTCTGTCGCTATGGTGGCAGTCGCCCATTGTCCCTCCCGTCCATGCAGTGTCTTCGTAGTAGTCGTCACTGCCTCTGGGGGACTTCATGGTCCATTTCTGCCCTCAGGATGATGATGTCCAGGGTCCTGAGAGTAAAGATAATGAAGAGTTTAGTGTTTGAAAGAGTTCATCTTAATATATATATACTTGCCTTTATGAACTTCTGTCGGTGTGGTGGCAGTCGCCCATTGTCCCTCCCGTCCATGCAGTGTCTTCGTGGCAGTCGTCACTGCCTCTGGGGGACTTCATGGTCCATTTCTACCCCCAGGATGATGATGTCCAAGGTCCTGAGAGTAAAGATAATGAAGAGTTTAGTGTTTGAAGTAATAGCTATTAACAGATATAAACGTGACTTTATGAGCCTCTGTTAATGGATATATACTTGCCTTTATGAACTTCTGTCTGTGTGGTGGCAGTCGCCCATTGTCCCTCCCGTCCATGCAGTGTCTTCGTAGTAGTCGTCACTGCCACTGGGGGACTTCATGGTCCATTTCTGCCCTCAGGATGATGATGTCCAGGGTCCTGAGAGTAAAGATAATGAAGAGTTTAGTGTTTGAAAGAGTTGATGTTCAAAGATATATACTTGCCTTTATGAACTTCTGTCGCTATGGTGGCAGTCGCCCATTGTCCCTCCCGTCCATGCAGTGTCTTCGTAGTAGTCGTCACTGCCTCTGGGGGACTTCATGGTCCATTTCTGCAACCAAGAAGATGATGTCCAGGGTCCTGAGAGCAAAGATAATGAAGAGTTCAGTGTTTGAAACAGTCACTATTAGTAAATATAGACTTGCATTTATGGCCCTCTGTTAATAGATATATACTTGCCTTTATGAACTTCTGTCGGTATGGTTCCAGTGCGCCCATCGTCAATCCCGTTTATTCAGTGCCTTCGTGGCAGTCGTCACTCCCTCTGGGGGACTTCACGATCCATTTCTACTCCAGTATGATGATGTCCAGAATGCTGTGAGTAAAGATAATGAAGAGTTTAGTGTTTGAAAGAGTTCATCTTAACATATATATACTTGCCTTTATGAACTTCAGTCGGTATAGTTCCAGTCGCCCATCGTCCCTAACGTCTATGCAGTGTCTTCGTGGCAGTCGTCACTGCCTCTGGGGGACTTCACGATCCATTTCTACTCCCAGGATGATGATGTCCAGAGTGCTGAGATTTAACGTAATGAAGAGTTTAGTGTTTGAAAGATTTGATGTTAATAGACATATACTTGCCTTTATGAACTTCTGTCGGTGTGGTTCCAGTCGCCCATTGTCCCTCCCGTCTATGCAGTGTCTTCGTGGCAGTCGTCACTGCCTCTGTTGGACTTCACGGTCCATTTCTGCCCCAGTATGATGATGTCCATGGTCCTGAGAGTAAAGATAGTGAAGAGTTTAGTGTTTGAAAGAGTTCATCTTAATATATATATACTTGCCTTTATGAACTTCTGTCGGTATGGTTCCAGTCGCCTATCGTCCCTCCCGTCCATGCAGTGTCTTCGTGGCAGTCGTCACTCCCTCTGGGGGACTTCACGATCCACTTTTGCTTTCAGGATGATGATGTCCAGAGTGCTGAGATTAAAGGTAATGAAGAGTTTAGTGTTTGAAAGAGTTGATGTTAATATATATATACTTGCCTTTATGAACTTCTGTCGCTATGGTGTCAGTGGCCCATCGTCCCTCCCGTCCATGCAGTGTCTTCGTGGCAGTCGTCACTGCCTCTGGGGGACTTCATGGTCCATTTCTGCCCCCAGGATGATGATGTATAAGGTCCTGAGAGTAAAGATAATGAAGAGTTTAGTGTTTGAAATAGTTGATGTAAACAGATATATACTTGCCTTTATGAACTTCCTTTGGTATGGTGTCAGTGGCCCATCGTCCCTCCCGTCCATGCAGTGTCTTCGTGGCAGTCGTCACTTCCTCTGGGGGACTTCATGGTCCATTTCTGCCCTCAGGATGATGATGTCCAGGGTCCTGAGAGTAAAGATAATGAAGAGTTTCGTGTTTGAAAGAGTTGATCTTAATATGTATACACTTGCCTTTATGAACTTCCTTTGGAATGGTGTCAGTCGCCCATCTTCCTTCCCGTCCATGCAGTGTTTTCGTGGCAGTCGTCACTGCCTCTGGGAGACTTTATGGTCCATTTCTGCCCCCAGGAAGATGATGTCCAGAGTGCTGAGAGTAAAGATAATGAAGTGTTTAGTGTTTGAAATAGTTGATGTTCAAAGATATATACTACCTTTATGAACTTCTGTCGCTATGGTGGCAGTCGCCCATTGTCCCTCCCGTCCATGCAGTGTCTTCGTAGTAGTCGTCACTGCCTCTGGGGGACTTCACGATCTATTTCTGCCCTCAGGATGATGATGTCCAGGGTCCTGAGAGTAAAGATAATGAAGAGTTTAGTGTTTGAAAGAGTTCATCTTAATATGTATACACTTGCCTTCATGAACTTCTGTCGGTATGGCTCCAGTCGCCCATTGTCCCTCCCGTCCATGCAGTGTCTTCGTAGTAGTCGTCACTCCCACTGGGGGACTTCATGGTCCATTTCTGCCCTCAGGATGATGATGTCCAGGGTTCTGAGAGTAAAGATAATGAAGAGTTTAGTGTTTGAAAGAGTTGATCTTAATATGTATACACTTGCCTTTATGAACTTCTGTCGCTCTGGTGGCAGTCGCCCATTGTCCCTCCCGTCCATGCAGTGTCTTCGTAGTAGTCGTCACTGCCACTGGGGGACTTCATGGTCCATTTCTGCCCCAAGGAAGATGATGTCCAGAGTCCTGAGAGTAAAGATAATGAAGAGTTTAGTGTTTGAAATAGTTGATGTTCAAAGATATATACTTGAATTTATGAACTTCCTTTGGTATGGTTGCAGTCGCCCATTGTCCCTCCCGTCCATGCAGTGTCTTCGTAGTAGTCGTCACTGCCTCTGGGGGACTTCATGGTCCATTTCTGCCCCAAGGATGATGATGTCCAGGGTCCTGAGAGTAAAGATAATGAAGAGTTTAGTGTTTGAAAGAGTTCATCTTAATATGTATACACTTGCCTTTATGAACTTCTGTCGCTATGGTGGCAGTCGCCCATTGTCCCTCCCGTCCATGCAGTGTCTTCGTAGTAGTCGTCACTGCCACTGGGGGACTTCATGGTCCATTTCTGCCCTCAGGATGATGATGTCCAGGGTCCTGAGAGTAAAGATAATGAAGAGTTTAGTGTTTGAAAGAGTTCATCTTAATATATATATACTTGCCTTTATGAACTTCTGTCGGTGTGGTGGCAGTCGCCCATTGTCCCTCCCGTCCATGCAGTGTCTTCGTGGCAGTCGTCACTGCCTCTGGGGGACTTCATGGTCCATTTCTACCCCCAGGATGATGATGTCCAAGGTCCTGAGAGTAAAGATAATGAAGAGTTTAGTGTTTGAAGTAGTAGCTATTAATAGATATAAACTTGACTTTATGAGCCTCTGTTAATGGATATATACTTGCCTTTATGAACTTCTGTCTGTGTGGTGGCAGTCGCCCATAGTCCCTCCCGTCCATGCAGTGTCTTCGTAGTAGTCGTCACTGCCACTGGGGGACTTCATGGTCCATTTCTGCCCTCAGGATGATGATGTCCAGGGTCCTGAGAGTAAAGATAATGAAGAGTTTAGTGTTTGAAAGACTTGATGTTCAAAGATATATACTTGCCTTTATGAACTTCTGTCGCTGTGGTGGCAGTCGCCCATTGTCCCTCCCGTCCATGCAGTGTCTTCGTAGTAGTCGTCACTGCCTCTGGGGGACTTCATGGTCCATTTCTGCCCTCAGGAAGATGATGTCCAGGGTCCTGAGAGCAAAGATCATGATGAGTTCAGTGTTTGAAATAGTAGCTATTAATAAATATAGACTTGCCTTTATGGGCCTCTGTTAATAGATATATACTTGCCTTTATGAACTTCTGTCGGTATGGTTCCAGTGCGCCCATCGTCAATCCCGTTTATTCAGTGCCTTCGTGGCAGTCGTCACTGCCTCTGGGGGACTTCACGATCCATTTCTGCCCCAGTACGATGATGTCCAGAATGCTGAGAGTAAAGATAATGAAGAGTTTAGTGTTTGAAATAGTTGATGTTCAAAGATATATACTTGCCTTTATGAACTTCCTTTGGTATGGTGGCAGTCGCCCATTGTCCCTTCCGTCCATGCAGTGTCTTCGTAGTAGTCGTCACTGCCTCTGGGGGACTTCATGGTCCATTTCTGCGCTCAGGATGATGATGTCCAGGGTCCTGAAATTAAAGATAATGAAGAGTTTAGTGTTTGAAAGAGTTGATCTTAATATGTATACAATTGCCTTTATGAACTTCTGTCGCTCTGGTGGCAGTCGCCCATTGTCCCTCCCGTCCATGCAGTGTCTTCGTAGTAGTCGTCACTGCCACTGGGGGACTTCATGGTCCATTTCTGCCCTCAGGATGATGATGTCCAAGGTCCTGAGAGTAAAGATAATGAAGAGTTTAGTGTTTGAAATAGTTGATGTTCAAAGATATATACTTGCCTTTATGAACTTCTGTCGCTATGGTGGCAGTCGCCCATTGTCCCTCCCGTCCATGCAGTGTCTTCGTAGTAGTCGTCACTCCCTCTGGGGGACTTCACGATCCATTTCTGCTCCCAGGATGATGATGTCCAGGGTCCTGAGAGTAAAGATAATGAAGAGTTTAGTGTTTGAAAGAGTTCATCTTAATATATATATACTTGCATTTATGAACTTCTGTCGGTATGGTGGCAGTCGCCCATCGTCCTTCCCGTCCATGCAGTGTTTTCGTGGCAGTCGTCACTGCAACTGGGGGACTTCATGGTCCATTTCTGCCCCCAGGAAGATGATGTCCAGAGTGCTGAGAGTAAAGATAATGAAGTGTTTAGTGTTTGAAATAGTTGATGTTCAAAGATATATACTTGCCTTTATGAACTTCTGTCGCTATGGTGGCAGTCGCCCATTGTCCCTCCCGTCCATGCAGTGTCTTCGTAGTAGTCGTCACTGCCTCTGGGGGACTTCATGGTCCATTTCTGCCCTCAGGAAGATGATGTCCAGGGTCCTGAGAGTAAAGATAATGAAGAGTTTAGTGTTTGAAAGAGTCCATGCAGTGTCTTCGTAGTAGTCGTCACTGCCTCTGGGGGACTTCATGGTCCATTTCTGCCCTCAGGATGATGATGTCCAGGGTTCTGAGAGTAAAGATGATGAAGAGTTTAGTGTTTGAAAGAGTTGATCTTAATATGTATACACTTGCCTTTATGAACTTCTGTCGCTATGGTGGCAGTCGCCCATTGTCCCTCCCGTCCATGCAGTGTCTTCGTAGTAGTCGTCACTGCCACTGGGGGATTTCATGGTCCATTTCTGCCCCCAGGAAGATGATGTCCAGAGTCCTGAGAGTAAAGATAATGAAGAGTTTAGTGTTTGAAATAGTTGATGTTCAAAGATATACACTTGCCTTTATGAACTTCTGTCGCTATGGTGGCAGTCGCCCATTGTCACTCCCGTCCATGCAGTGTCTTCGTAGTAGTCGTCACTGCCTCTGGGGGACTTCATGGTCCATTTCCGCCACCAGGAAGATGATGTCCAGAGTCCTGAGAGTAAAGATAATGAAGAGTTTAGTGTTTGAAAGAGTTCATCTTGATATATATATACTTGCCTTTATGAACTTCTGTCGCTATTGTGGCAGTCGCCCATTGTCACTCCCGTCCATGCAGTGTCTTCGTAGTAGTCGTCACTGCCTCTGGGGGACTTCATGGTCCATTTCCGCCACCAGGATGATGATGTCCAAGGTCCTTAGAGTAAAGATAATGAAGAGTTTAGTGTTTGAAATAGTAGCTATTAATAGATATAGGCTTGCCTTTATGGGCCTCTGTTAATAGATATATACATGCCTTTATGAACTTCTGTCGGTATGGTTCCAGTGCGCCTATCGTCCCGAACGTCTATGCAGTGTCTTCGTGGCAGTCGTCACTCCCTCTGGGGGACTTCACGATCCATTTCTGCTCCCAGGATGATGATGTCCAGAGTGCTGAGATTAAAGGTAATGAAGAGTTTAGTTTTTGAAAGAGTTGATGTTAATAGATATATACTTGCCTTTATGAACTTCTGTCGGTGTGGTTCCAGTCGCCCATCATCCCTCCCCTCTATGCAGTGTCTTCGTGGCAGTCGTCACTGCCTCTGCTGGACTTCATAGTCCATTTCTGCCCCCAGGATGATGATGTATAAGGGCCTGAGAGTAAAGATAAAGAAGAGTTTAGTGTTAAAAATAGTAGCTATTAATAGATATATACTTGCCTTTATGGGCCTCTGTTAATGGATATATACTTGCCTTTATGAACTTCTGTCGGTGTGGTGGCAGTCGCCCATTGTCCCTCCCGTCCATGCAGTGTCTTCGTGGCAGTCGTCACTGCCTCTGGGGGACTTCATGGTCCATTTCTACCCCCAGGATGATGACGTCCAAGGTCCTGAGAGTAAAGATAATGAAGAGTTTAGTGTTTCAAATAGTAGCTATTAATAGATAGAAACTTGACTTTATGAGCCTCTGTTAATGGATATATACTTCCGTTTATGAACTTCTGTCGGTGTGGTGGCAGTTGCCCATTTTCCACCCCGTCTATGTAGTGTCTTCGTAGCAGTCGTCACTGCCTCTTGGGGACTTCATGGTCCATTTCTGCCACCAAGAAGATGATGTCCAGGGTCCTGAGAGTAAAGATAACGAAGAGTTTAGTGTTTGAAAGAGTTCATCTTAATATATATATACTTGCCTTTATGAACTTCTGTCGGTATGGTTCCAGTCGCCAATTGTCCCTCCCGTCCATGCAGTGTCTTCATGGCAGTCGTCACTGCCTCTGGGGGACTTCACGATCCATTTCTGCCCCCAGGATGATGATGTCCAGGGTCCATAGAGTAAAGATAATGAAGAGTTTAGTGTTTGAAATAGTTGAAGTTCAAATATATATACTTTCCTTTATGAACTTCTGTCGGTATGGTTCCAGTCGCCCATCGTCCCTCCAGTCCATGCAGTGTCTTCGTGGTTGTCGTCACTGCCTCTGCGAGACTTCACGATCCATTCTTCCACCAGGATAATGATGTCCATGGTCCTGAGAGTAAAGATAATGAAGAGTTTAGTGTTTGAAAGAGTTGACCTTAATATATATATACTTGCCTTTATGAACTTCTGTCGGTATGGTTCCAGTGCGCCCATCGTCCCTCCCGTCCATGCAGTGTCTTCGTGGCAGTCGTCACTGCCTCTGGGGGACTTCACGATCCATTTCTGCCGCAGTGTGATGATGTCCAGAATGCTGAGAGTAAAGATAATGAAGAGTTTAGTGTTTGAAAGACTTCATCTTAATATATATATACTTGCCTTTATGAACTTCTGTCGGTATGGTTCCAGTCGCCCATCGTCCCTCCCGTCCTTGCAATGTCTTCGTGGCAGTCGTAACTGCCTCTGGAGGACTTCACAATCCATTTCTGCCCCCAGGATGATGATGTCCAGAGTGCTGAGATTAAAGATGATGAAGAGTTTAGTGTTTGAAAGAGTTCATCTTAATATATATATACTTGCCTTTATGAACTTCTGTCGGTGTAGTGGCAGTCTCCCATTGTCCCTCCCGTCCATGCAGTGTCTTCGTGGCAGTCGTCACTGCTTCTGGGGGACTTCACGATCCATTTCTGCACCAGTACGATGATGTTCAGAATGATGAGAGTTAAGATAATGAAGAGTTTAGTGTTTGAAAGAGTTCATCTTAACATATATATACTTGCCTTTATGAACTTTTGTCGGTATGGTTCCAGTGCGCCCATCGTCCCTCCCGTCCATGCAGTGTCTTCGTGGCAGTCGTCACTGCGTCTGGGGGACTTCACGATCCATTTCTGCTCCCAGGATGATGATGTCCAGAATGCTGAGAGTAAAGATAATGAACAGATTAGTGTTTGAAAGAGTTCATCTTAATATATATATACTTGCCTTTATGAACTTCTGTCGGTGTGGTGGCAGTCGCCCATTCTCCCTCCCGTCCATGCAGTGTCTTCGTGGCAGTCGTCACTGCCTCTGGGGGACTTCATGGTCCATTTCCGCCACCAGGATGATGATGTCCAAGGTCCTGAGAGTAAAGATAATGAAGAGTTTAGTGTTTGAAATAGTAGCTATAAATAGATATAAACTTGACTTTATGAGCCTCTGTTAATGGATATATACTTGCCTTTATGATCTTCTGTCGGTGTGGTGGCAGTCGCCCATTGTCCCCCCCGTCTATGTAGTGTCTTCGTAGCAGTCGTCACTGCCTCTGGGGGACTTCATGGTCCATTTCTGCCACCAAGAAGATGATGTCCAGGGTCCTGAGAGTAAAGATAATGAAGAGTTTAGTGTTTGAAATAGTAGCTATTAATAGACATAGACTTGCCTTTATGGGCCTCTGTTAATAGATATATACTTGCCTTTATGAACTTCTGTCGGTATGGTTCCAGTGCGCCCATCGTCCCTCCCGTCCATGCAGTGTCTTCGTGGCAGTCTTAACTGCCTCTGGGGGACTTCACGGTCCATTTCTGCCCCAGTATGATGATGTCCAGAATGCTGAGAGTAAAGATAATGAAGAGTTTAGTGTTTGAAAGAGTTCATCTTAATATATATATACTTGCCTTTATGAACTTCTGTCGGTATGGTTCCAGTCGCCAATTGTCCCTCCCGTCCATGCAGTGTCTTCGTGGCAGTCGTCACTGCCTCTGGGGGACTTCACGATCCATTTCTGCCCCCAGGATGATGATGTCCAGGGTCCTGAGATTAAAGATAATGAAGAGTTTCGTGTTTGAAATAGTTGATGTTCAAATATATATACTTTCCTTTATGAACTTCTGTCGGTATGGTTCCACTCGCCCATCGTCCCTCCAGTCCATGCAGTGTCTTCGTGGTTGTCGTCACTGCCTCTAGGGGACTTCATGGTCCATTTTTGAACTCAGCATGTTGATGTCCAAGGTCCTGAGAGTAAAGATAATGAAGAGTTTAGTGTTTGAAAGAGTTCATCTTAATATATATATATTTGCCTTTATGAACTTCTGTCGGTGTGGTGGTAGTCGCCCATTGTCCCTCCCGTCCATGCAGTGTCTTCGTGGCAGTCGTCACTGCCTCTGGGGGACTTCATGGTCCATTTCTACCCCCAGGATGATGACGTCCAAGGTCCTGAGAGTAAAGATAATGAAGAGTTTAGTGTTTGAAATAGTAGCTATTAATAGATATAAACTTGACTTTATGAGCCTCTGTCAATGGATATATACCTGCCTTTATGATCTTCTGTCGGTGTGGTGGCAGTCGCCCATTGTCCCCCCCGTCTATGTAGTGTCTTCGTAGCAGTCGTCACTGCCTCTGGGGGACTTCATGGTCCATTTCTGCCACCAAGAAGATGATGTCCAGGGTCCTGAGAGTAAAGATAATGAAGAGTTTAGTGTTCGAAATAGTAGCTATTAATAGATATAGACTTGCCTTTATGGGCCTCTGTTAATAGATATATACTTGCCTTTATAAACTTCTCTCGGTATGGTTCCAGTGCGCCCATCGTCCCTCCCGTCCATGCAGTGTCTTCGTGGCAGTCGTCACTGACTCTTGGGGACTTCACGATCCATTTCTGCCGCAGTGTGATGATGTCCAGAATGCTGAGAGTAAAGATAATGAAGAGTTTAGTGTTTGAAAGAGTTCATCTTAATTTATATATACTTGCCTTTATGAACTTCTGTCGGAATGGTTCCAGTAGCCCATCGTCCCTAACGTCTATGCAGTGTCTTCGTGGCAGTCGTCACTGCCTCTGGGGGACTTCATGGTCCATTTCTGAACTCAGCATGATGATGTCCAGGGTCCTGAGAGTAAAGATAATGAAGAGTTTAGTGTTTGAAAGAGTTGATCTTAATATGTATACACTTGCCTTTATGAACTTCTGTCGGTATGGTGGCAGTCGCCCATTGTCCCTCCCGTCCATGCAGTGTCTTCGTAGTAGTCGTCACTCCCTCTGGGGGACTTCACGATCCAATTCTGCTCCCAGGATGATGATGTCCAGAGTCCTGAGATTAAAGGTAATGAAGAGTTTAGTGTTTGAAAGAGTTGATGTTAATATAGATATATTTGCCTTTGTGAACTTCTGTCGGTATGGTGCCAGTGGCCCATCGTCCCTCCCGTCTATGCAGTGTCTTCGTGGCAGTCGTCACTGCCTCTGGGGGACTTCATGGTCCATTTCTGCCCCCAGGATGATGATGTATAAGGTCCTGAGAGTAAAGATAATGAAGAGTTTAGTGTTTAAAATAGAAGCTATTAATAGATATATACTTGCCTTTATGGGCCTCTGTTAATGGATATACTTGCCTTTATGAACTTCTGTTGGTGTGGTGGCAGTCGCCCATTGTCCCTCCCGTCTATGCAGTGTCCTTGTGGCAGTCGTCACTGCCTCTGGGGGACTTCACGATCCATTTCTGCCCCAGTACGATGATGTCCAGAATGATGAGAGTTAAGATAATGAAGAGTTTAGTGTTTGAAAGAGTTCATCTTAATATATATATGTTTGCCTTTATGAACTTTTGTCGGTATGGTTCTGGGGGACTTCACGATCCATTTCTGCTCTCAGGATGATAATGTCCAGAATGCTGAGAGTAAAGATAATGAAGAGGTTAGTGTTTGAAAGAGTTCATCTTAATATATATATACTTACCTTTATGAACTTCTGTCGGTTTTGTTCCAGTCGCCCATTGTCCCTCCTGTCCATGCAGTGTCTTCGTGGCTGTCGTCACTGCCTCTGGGGGACTTCACGATCCATTTCTGCTCCCAGTATGATGATGTTCAGAGTCCTGAGATTAAAGGTAATGAAGAGTTTAGTGTTTGAAAGAGTTGATGTTAATAGATATATACTTGCCTTTATGAACTTCTGTCGGTATGGTGTCAGTCGCCCATCGTCCCTCCTGTCTATGCAGTGTCTTCGTGGCAGTCGTCACTGCCTCTGGGGGACTTCATGGTCCATTTCTGCCCCCAGGATGATGATGTATAAGTTCCTGAGAGTAAAGATAATGAAGAGTTTAGTGTTTGAAATAGTAGCTATTAGTAGATATGTACTTGAATTCATGGGCCTCTGTTAATGGATATATACTTGCCTTTATGAACTTCTGTCGGTTTTGTTCCAGTCGCCCATCTTCTCTCCCGTCCATGCAGTGTCTTCGTGGCAGTCGTCACTGCCTCTGGGGGACTTCACGGTCCACTTCTGCCCCAGTATGATGATGTCCAGAATGCTGAGAGTAAAGATAATGAAGAGTTTAGTGTTTGAAAGAGTTGACCTTAATATATATATACTTGCCTTTATGAACTTCTGTCGGTTTTGTTCCAGTCGCCCATTGTCCCTCCCGTCCATGCACTGTCTTCGTGGCAGTCGTCACTGCCTCTGGGGGACTTCACGATCCATTTCTGCCGCAGTGTGATGATGTCCAGAATGCTGAGAGTAAAGATAATGAAGAGTTTAGTGTTTGAAAGACTTCATCTTAATATATATATACTTACCTTTATGAACTTCTGTCGGTTTTGTTCCAGTCGCCCATTGTCCCTCCTGTCCATGCAGTGTCTTCGTGGCTGTCGTCACTGCCTCTGGGGGACTTCACGATCCATTTCTGCTCCCAGTATGATGATGTCCAGAATGCTGAGAGTAAAGATAATGAAGAGTTTAGTGTTTGAAAGAGTTGACCGTAATATATATATACTTGCCTTTATGAACTTCTGTCGGTTTTGTTCCAGTCGCCCATTGTCCCTCCCGTCCATGCACTGTCTTCGTGGCAGTCGTCACTGCCTCTGGGGGACTTCACGATCCATTTCTGCCGCAGTGCTATGATGTCCAGAATGCTGAGAGTAAAGATAATGAAGAGTTTAGTGTTTGAAAGACTTCATCTTAATACATATATACTTGCCTTTATGAACTTCTGTCGGTATGGTTCCAGTCGCCCATCGTCCCTCCCGTCCATGCAATGTCTTCGTGGCAGTCGTAACTGCCTCTGGAGGACTTCACAATCCATTTCTGCCCCCAGGATGATGATGTCCAGAGTGCTGAGATTAAAGATGATGAAGAGTTTAGTGTTTGAAAGAGTTCATCTAAATATATATATACTTGCCTTTATGAACTTCTGTCGGTGTAGTGGCAGTCTCCCATTGTCCCTCCCGTCCATGCAGTGTCTTCGTGGCAGTCGTCACTGCTTCTGGGGGACTTCACGATCCATTTCTGCACCAGTTCGATGATGTTCAGAATGATGAGAGTTAAGATAATGAAGAGTTTAGTGTTTGAAAGAGTTCATCTTAACACATATATACTTGCCTTTATGAACTTTTGTCGGTATGGTTCCAGTGCGCCCATCGTCCCTCCCGTCCATGCAGTGTCTTCGTGGCAGTCGTCACTGCCTCTGGGGGACTTCACGATCCATTTCTGCTCCCAGGATCATGATGTCCAGAATGCTGAGAGTAAAGATAATGAACAGATTAGTGTTTGAAAGAGTTCATCTTAATATATATATACTTGCCTTTATGAACTTCTGTCGGTGTGGTGGCAGTCGCCCATTGTCCCTCCCGTCCATGCAGTGTCTTCGTGGCAGTCGTCACTGCCTCTGGGGGACTTCACGATCCATTTCTGCCCCCAGGATGATGATGTCCAGGGTCCTGAGATTAAAGATAATGAAGAGTTTAGTGTTTGAAATAGTTGATGTTCAAATATATATACTTTCCTTTATGAACTTCTGTCGGTATGGTTCCAGTCGCCCATCGTCCCTCCAGTCCATGCAGTGTCTTCGTGGTTGTCGTCACTGCCTCTAGGGGACTTCATGGTCCATTTTTGAACTCAGCATGATGATGTCCAAGGTCCTGAGAGTAAAGATAATGAAGAGTTTAGTGTTTGAAAGAGTTCATCATAATATATATATATATTTGCCTTTATGAACTTCTGTCGGTGTGGTGGCAGTCGCCCATTGTCCCTCCCGTCCATGCAGTGTCTTCGTGGCAGTCGTCACTGCCTCTGGGGGACTTCATGGTCCATTTCTACCCCCAGGATGATGACGTCCAAGGTCCTGAGAGTAAAGATAATGAAGAGTTTAGTGTTTGAAATAGTAGCTATTAATAGATATAAACTTGACTTTATGAGCCTCTGTCAATGGATATATACTTGCCTTTATGATCATCTGTCGGTGTGGTGGCAGTCGCCCATTGTCCCCCCCGTCTATGTAGTGTCTTCGTAGCAGTCGTCACTGCCTCTGGGGGACTTCATGGTCCATTTCTGCCACCAAGAAGATGATGTCCAGGGTCCTGAGAGTAAAGATAATGAAGAGTTTAGTGTTTGAAATAGTAGCTATTAATAGATATAGACTTGCCTTTATGGGCCTCTGTTAATAGATATATACTTGCCTTTATGAACTTCTGTCGGTATGGTTCCAGTGCGCCCATCGTCCCTCCCGTCCATGCAGTGTCTTCGTGGCAGTCGTCACTGCCTCTGGGGGACTTCACGATCCATTTCTGCCGCAGTATGATGATGTCCAGAATGCTGAGAGTAAAGATAATGAAGAGTTTAGTGTTTGAAAGAGTTCATCTTAATTTATATATACTTGCCTTTATGAACTTCTGTCGGTATGGTTCCAGTAGCTAACGTCTATGCAGTGTCTTCGTGGCAGTCGTCACTGCCTCTGGGGGACTTCATGGTCCATTTCTGAACTCAGCATGATGATGTCCAGGGTCCTGAGAGTAAAGATAATGAAGAGTTTAGTGTTTGAAAGAGTTGATCTTAATATGTATACACTTGCCTTTATGAACTTCTGTCGGTATGGTGGCAGTCGCCCATTGTCCCTCCCGTCCATGCAGTGTCTTCGTAGTAGTCGTCACTCCCTCTGGGGGACTTCACGATCCATTTCTGCTCCCAGGATGATGATGTCCAGAGTGCTGAGATTAAAGGTAATGAAGAGTTTAGTGTTTGAAAGAGTTGATGTTAATATAGATATACTTGCCTTTGTGAACTTCTGTCGGTATGGTGCCAGTGGCCCATCGTCCCTCCCGTCTATGCAGTGTCTTCGTGGCAGTCGTCACTGCCTCTGGGGGACTTCATGGTCCATTTCTGCCCCCAGGATGATGATGTATAATGTCCTGAGAGTAAAGATAATGAAGAGTTTAGTGTTTAAAATAGAAGCTATTAATAGATATATACTTGCCTTTATGGGCCTCTGTTAATGGATATACTTGCCTTTATGAACTTCTGTTGGTGTGGTGGCAGTCGCCCATTGTCCCTCCCGTCTATGCAGTGTCCTTGTTGCAGTCGTCACTGCCTCTGGGGGACTTCACGATCCATTTCTGCCCCAGTACGATGATGTCCAGAATGATGAGAGTTAAGATAATGAAGAGTTTAGTGTTTGAAAGAGTTCATCTTAATACGTATATGTTTGCCTTTATGAACTTTTGTCGGTATGGTTCTGGGGGACTTCACGATCCATTTCTGCTCTCAGGATGATAATGTCCAGAATGCTGAGAGTAAAGATAATGAAGAGGTTAGTGTTTGAAAGAGTTCATCTTAATATATATATACTTACCTTTATGAACTTCTGTCGGTTTTGTTCCAGTCGCCCATTGTCCCTCCTGTCCATGCAGTGTCTTCGTGGCTGTCGTCACTGCCTCTGGGGGACTTCACGATCCATTTCTGCTCCCAGTATGATGATGTTCAGAGTCCTGAGATTAAAGGTAATGAAGAGTTTAGTGTTTGAAAGAGTTGATGTTAATAGATACATACTTGCCTTTATGAACTTCTGTCGGTATGGTGTCAGTCGCCCATCGTCCCTCCTGTCTATGCAGTGTCTTCGTGGCAGTCGTCACTGCCTCTGGGGGACTTCATGGTCCATTTCTGCCCCCAGGATGATGATGTATAAGTTCCTGAGAGTAAAGATAATGAAGAGTTTAGTGTTTGAAATAGTAGCTATTAGTAGATATATACTTGAATTCATGGGCCTCTGTTAATGGATATATACTTGCCTTTATGAACTTCTGTCGGTTTTGTTCCAGTCGCCCATCTTCTCTCCCGTCCATGCAGTGTCTTCGTGGCAGTCGTCACTGCCTCTGGGGGACTTCACGGTCCATTTCTGCCCCAGTATGATGATGTCCAGAATGCTGAGAGTAAAGATAATGAAGAGTTTAGTGTTTGAAAGAGTTCATCTTAATATATATATACTTGCCTTTATGAACTTCTGTCGGTATGGTTCCAGTCTCCAATTGTCAATCCCGTGCATGCAATGTCTTCGTGGCAGTCGTCACTGCCTCTGGGGGACTTCACGATCCATTTCTGCCCCCAGGATGATGATGTCCAGGGTTCTGAGAGTAAAGATAATGAAGAGTTTAGTGTTTGAAAGAGTTCATCTTAATATATACATACTTGCCTTTATGAACTTCTGTCGGTGTGGTGGCAGTCGCCCATTGTCCCTCCCGTCCATGCAGTGTCTTCGTGGCAGTCGTCACTGCCTCTGGGGGACTTCACGATCCATTTCTGCACCAGTACGATGATGTTCAGAATGATGAGAGTTAAGATAATGAAGAGTTTAGTGTTTGAAAGAGTTCATCTTAACATATATATACTTGCCTTTATGAACTTTTGTCGGTATGGTTCCAGTGCGCCCATCGTCCCTCCCGTCCATGCAGTGTCTTCGTGGCAGTCGTCACTGCCTCTGGGGGACTTCACGATCCATTTCTGCTCCCAGGATGATGATGTCCAGAATGCTGAGAGTAAAGATAATGAACAGATTAGTGTTTGAAAGAGTTCATCTTAATATATATATACTTGCCTTTATGAACTTCTGTCGGTGTGGTGGCAGTCGCCCATTGTCCCTCCCGTCCATGCAGTGTCTTCGTGGCAGTCGTCACTGCCTCTGGGGGACTTCATGGTCCATTTCTACCCCCAGGATGATGACGTCCAAGGTCCTGAGAGTAAAGATAATGAAGAGTTTAGTGTTTGAAATAGTAGCTATTAATAGATATAAACTTGACTTTATGAGCCTCTGTCAATGGATATATACTTGCCTTTTTGATCTTCTGTCGGTGTGGTGGCAGTCGCCCATTGTCCCCCCCGTCTATGTAGTGTCTTCGTAGCAGTCGTCACTGCCTCTGGGGGACTTCATGGTCCATTTCTGCCACCAAGAAGATGATGTCCAGGGTCCTGAGAGTAAAGATAATGAAGAGTTTAGTGTTTGAAATAGTAGCTATTAATAGATATAGACTTGCCTTTATGGGCCTCTGTTAATAGATATATACTTGCCTTCATGAACTTCTGTCGGTATGGTTCCAGTGCGCCCATCGTCCCTCCCGTCCATGCAGTGTCTTCGTGGCAGTCGTCACTGCCTCTGGGGGACTTCACGGTCCATTTCTGCCCCAGTATGATGATGTCCAGAATGCTGAGAGTAAAGATAATGAAGAGTTTAGTGTTTGAAAGAGTTGATCTTAATATATATATACTTGCCTTTATGAACTTCTGTCGGTATGGTTCCAGTCGCCAATTGTCCCTCCCGTCCATGCAGTGTCTTCGTGGCAGTCGTCACTGCCTCTGGGGGACTTCACTATCCATTTCTGCCCCCAGGATGATGATGTCCAGGGTCCTGAGATTAAAGATAATGAAGAGTTTCGTGTTTGAAATAGTTGATGTTCAAATATATATACTTTCCTTTATGAACTTCTGTCGGTATGGTTCCAGTCGCCCATCGTCCCTCCAGTCCATGCAGTGTCTTCGTGGTTGTCGTCACTGCCTCTAGGGGACTTCATGTTCCATTTTTGAACTCAGCATGATGATGTCCAGGGTCCTGAGAGTAAAGATAATGAAGAGTTTAGTGTTTGAAAGAGTTCATCTTAATATATATATATTTGCCTTTATGAACTTCTGTCGGTGTGGTGGCAGTCGCCCATTGTCCCTCCCGTCCATGCAGTGTCTTCGTAGTAGTCGTCACTCCCTCTGGGGGACTTCACGATCCATTTCTGCTCCCAGGATGATGATGTCCAGAGTGCTGAGATTAAAGGTAATGAAGAGTTTAGTGTTTGAAAGAGTTGATGTTAATATAGATATACTTGCCTTTGTGAACTTCTGTCGGTATGGTGCCAGTGGCCCATCGTCCCTCCCGTCCATGCAGTGTCTTCCTGGCAGTCGTCACTGCCTCTGGGGGACTTCATGGTCCATTTCTACCCCCAGGATGATGACGTCCAAGGTCCTGAGAGTAAAGATAATGAAGAGTTTAGTGTTTAAAATAGTAGCTATTAATACATATAGACTTGCCTTTATGGGCCTCTGTTAATAGATATATACTTGCCTTTATGAACTTCTGTTGGTATGGTTCCAGTGCGCCCATCGTCCCTCCCGTCCATGCAGTGTCTTCGTGGCAGTCGTCACTGCCTCTGGGGGACTTCACGATCCATTTCTGCCGCAGTATGATGATGTCCAGAATGCTGAGAGTAAAGATAATGAAGAGTTTAGTGTTTGAAAGAGTTCATCTTAATTTATATATACTTGCCTTTATGAACTTCTGTCGGTATGGTTCCAGTAGCCCATCGTCCCTAACGTCTATGCAGTGTCTTCGTGGCAGTCGTCACTGCCTCTGGGGGACTTCATGGTCCATTTCTAAACTCAGCATGATGTTGTCCAGGGTCCTGAGAGTAAAGATAATGAAGAGTTTAGTGTTTGAAAGAGTTGATCTTAATATGTATACACTTGCCTTTATGAACTTCTGTCGGTATGGTGGCAGTCGCCCATTGTCCCTCCCGTCCATGCAGTGTCTTCGTAGTAGTCGTCACTCCCTCTGGGGGACTTCACGATCCATTTCTGCTCCCAGGATGATGATGTCCAGAGTGCTGAGATTAAAGGTAATGAAGAGTTTAGTGTTTGAAAGAGTTGATGTTAATATAGATATACTTGCCTTTGTGAACTTCTGTCGGTATGGTGCCAGTGGCCCATCGTCCCTCCCGTCTATGCAGTGTCTTCGTGGCAGTCGTCACTGCCTCTGGGGGACTTCATGGTCCATTTCTGCCCCCAGGATAATGATGTATAAGGTCCTGAGAGTAAAGATAATGAAGAGTTTAGTGTTTAAAATAGTAGCTATTAATAGATATATACTTGCCTTTATGGGCCTCTGTTAATGGATATACTTGCCTTTATGAACTTCTGTTGGTGTGGTGGCAGTCGCCCATTGTCCCTCCCGTCCATGCAGTGTCCTTGTGGCAGTCGTCACTGCCTCTGGGGGACTTCACGATCCATTTCTGCCCCAGTACGATGATGTCCAGAATGATGAGAGTTAAGATAATGAAGAGTTTAGTGTTTGAAAGAGTTCATCTTAATATATATATGTTTGCCTTTATGAACTTTTGTCGGTATGGTTCTGGGGGACTTCACGTTCCATTTCTGCTCTCAGGATGATAATGTCCAGAATGCTGAGAGTAAAGATAATGAAGAGGTTAGTGTTTGAAATAGTTGATGTTCAAATATATATACTTTCCTTTATGAACTTCTGTCGGTATGGTTCCAGTCGCCCATCGTCCCTCCAGTCCATGCAGTGTCTTCGTGGTTGTCGTCACTGCCTCTAGGGGACTTCATGGTCCATTTTTGAATTCAGCATGATGATGTCCAGGGTCCTGAGAATAAAGATAATGAAGAGTTTAGTGTTTGAAAGAGTTCATCTTAATATATATATATTTGCCTTTATGAACTTCTGTCGGTGTGGTGGCAGTCGCCCATTGTCCCTCCCGTCCATGCAGTGTCTTCCTGGCAGTCGTCACTGCCTCTGGGGGACTTCATGGTCCATTTCTACCCCCAGGATGATGACGTCCAAGGTCCTGAGAGTAAAGATAATGAAGAGTTTAGTGTTTGAAATAGTAGCTATTAATAGATATAAACTTGACTTTATGAGCCTCTGTCAATGGATATATACTTGCCTTTTTGATCTTCTGTCGGTGTGGTGGCAGTCGCCCATTGTCCCCCCCGTCTATGTAGTGTCTTCGTAGCAGTCGTCACTGCCTCTGGGGGACTTCATGGTCCATTTCTGCCACCAAGAAGATGATGTCCAGGGTCCTGAGAGTAAAGATAATGAAGAGTTTAGTGTTTGAAATAGTAGCTATTAATAGATATAGACTTGCCTTTATGGGCCTCTGTTAATAGATATATACTTGCCTTCATGAACTTCTGTCGGTATGGTTCCAGTGCGCCCATCGTCCCTCCCGTCCATGCAGTGTCTTCGTGGCAGTCGTCACTGCCTCTGGGGGACTTCACGGTCCATTTCTGCCCCAGTATGATGATGTCCAGAATGCTGAGAGTAAAGATAATGAAGAGTTTAGTGTTTGAAAGAGTTGATCTTAATATATATATACTTGCCTTTATGAACTTCTGTCGGTATGGTTCCAGTCGCCAATTGTCCCTCCCGTCCATGCAGTGTCTTCGTGGCAGTCGTCACTGCCTCTGGGGGACTTCACTATCCATTTCTGCCCCCAGGATGATGATGTCCAGGGTCCTGAGATTAAAGATAATGAAGAGTTTCGTGTTTGAAATAGTTGATGTTCAAATATATATACTTTCCTTTATGAACTTCTGTCGGTATGGTTCCAGTCGCCCATCGTCCCTCCAGTCCATGCAGTGTCTTCGTGGTTGTCGTCACTGCCTCTAGGGGACTTCATGTTCCATTTTTGAACTCAGCATGATGATGTCCAGGGTCCTGAGAGTAAAGATAATGAAGAGTTTAGTGTTTGAAAGAGTTCATCTTAATATATATATATTTGCCTTTATGAACTTCTGTCGGTGTGGTGGCAGTCGCCCATTGTCCCTCCCGTCCATGCAGTGTCTTCGTAGTAGTCGTCACTCCCTCTGGGGGACTTCACGATCCATTTCTGCTCCCAGGATGATGATGTCCAGAGTGCTGAGATTAAAGGTAATGAAGAGTTTAGTGTTTGAAAGAGTTGATGTTAATATAGATATACTTGCCTTTGTGAACTTCTGTCGGTATGGTGCCAGTGGCCCATCGTCCCTCCCGTCCATGCAGTGTCTTCCTGGCAGTCGTCACTGCCTCTGGGGGACTTCATGGTCCATTTCTACCCCCAGGATGATGACGTCCAAGGTCCTGAGAGTAAAGATAATGAAGAGTTTAGTGTTTAAAATAGTAGCTATTAATAGATATAGACTTGCCTTTATGGGCCTCTGTTAATAGATATATACTTGCCTTTATGAACTTCTGTTGGTATGGTTCCAGTGCGCCCATCGTCCCTCCCGTCCATGCAGTGTCTTCGTGGCAGTCGTCACTGCCTCTGGGGGACTTCACGATCCATTTCTGCCGCAGTATGATGATGTCCAGAATGCTGAGAGTAAAGATAATGAAGAGTTTAGTGTTTGAAAGAGTTCATCTTAATTTATATATACTTGCCTTTATGAACTTCTGTCGGTATGGTTCCAGTAGCCCATCGTCCCTAACGTCTATGCAGTGTCTTCGTGGCAGTCGTCACTGCCTCTGGGGGACTTCATGGTCCATTTCTAAACTCAGCATGATGTTGTCCAGGGTCCTGAGAGTAAAGATAATGAAGAGTTTAGTGTTTGAAAGAGTTGATCTTAATATGTATACACTTGCCTTTATGAACTTCTGTCGGTATGGTGGCAGTCGCCCATTGTCCCTCCCGTCCATGCAGTGTCTTCGTAGTAGTCGTCACTCCCTCTGGGGGACTTCACGATCCATTTCTGCTCCCAGGATGATGATGTCCAGAGTGCTGAGATTAAAGGTAATGAAGAGTTTAGTGTTTGAAAGAGTTGATGTTAATATAGATATACTTGCCTTTGTGAACTTCTGTCGGTATGGTGCCAGTGGCCCATCGTCCCTCCCGTCTATGCAGTGTCTTCGTGGCAGTCGTCACTGCCTCTGGGGGACTTCATGGTCCATTTCTGCCCCCAGGATAATGATGTATAAGGTCCTGAGAGTAAAGATAATGAAGAGTTTAGTGTTTAAAATAGTAGCTATTAATAGATATATACTTGCCTTTATGGGCCTCTGTTAATGGATATACTTGCCTTTATGAACTTCTGTTGGTGTGGTGGCAGTCGCCCATTGTCCCTCCCGTCCATGCAGTGTCCTTGTGGCAGTCGTCACTGCCTCTGGGGGACTTCACGATCCATTTCTGCCCCAGTACGATGATGTCCAGAATGATGAGAGTTAAGATAATGAAGAGTTTAGTGTTTGAAAGAGTTCATCTTAATATATATATGTTTGCCTTTATGAACTTTTGTCGGTATGGTTCTGGGGGACTTCACGTTCCATTTCTGCTCTCAGGATGATAATGTCCAGAATGCTGAGAGTAAAGATAATGAAGAGGTTAGTGTTTGAAATAGTTGATGTTCAAATATATATACTTTCCTTTATGAACTTCTGTCGGTATGGTTCCAGTCGCCCATCGTCCCTCCAGTCCATGCAGTGTCTTCGTGGTTGTCGTCACTGCCTCTAGGGGACTTCATGGTCCATTTTTGAACTCAACATGATGATGTCCAGGGTCCTGAGAATAAAGATAATGAAGAGTTTAGTGTTTGAAAGAGTTCATCTTAATATATATATATTTGCCTTTATGAACTTCTGTCGGTGTGGTGGCAGTCGCCCATTGTCCCTCCCGTCCATGCAGTGTCTTCGTGGCAGTCGTCACTGCCTCTGGGGAATTCATGGTCCATTTCTGCCCCCAGGATGATGACGTCCAAGGTCCTGAGAGTAAAGATAATGAAGAGTTTAGTGTTTGAAATAGTAGCTATTAATAGATATAAACTTGACTTTATGAGCCTCTGTCAATGGATATATACTTGCCTTTATGAACTTCTGTCGGTTTTGTTCCAGTCGCCCATCTTCTCTCCCGTCCATGCA
This sequence comes from Haliotis asinina, assembly GCF_037392515.1. Classification (NCBI taxonomy): domain Eukaryota; kingdom Metazoa; phylum Mollusca; class Gastropoda; order Lepetellida; family Haliotidae; genus Haliotis; species Haliotis asinina. Next base: position 47,536,135 of record NC_090282.1, read on the forward strand.
GTGTCTTCGTGGCAGTCGTCACTGCCTCTGGGGGACTTCACGGTCCATTTCTGCCCCAGTATGATGATGTCCAGAATGCTGAGAGTAAAGATAATGAAGAGTTTAGTGTTTGAAAGAGTTGATCTTAATATATATATACTTGCCTTTATGAACTTCTGTCGGTATGGTTCCAGTCGCCAATTGTCAATCCCGTGCATGCAGTGTCTTCGTGGCAGTCGTCACTGCCTCTGGGGGACTTCACGATCCATTTCTGCCCCCAGGATGATGATGTCCAGGGTTCTGAGAGTAAAGATAATGAAGAGTTTAGTGTTTGAAATAGTTGATGTTCAAATATGTATACTTTCCTTTATGAACTTCTGTCGGTATTGTTCCAGTCGCCCATCGTCCCTCCCGTCCATGCAGTGTCTTCGTGGTTGTCGTCACTGCCTCTGCGAGACTTCACGATCCATTCTTCCCCCAGGATGATGATGTCCATGGTCCTGAGAGTAAAGATAATGAAGAGTTTAGTGTTTGAAAGAGTTGATCTTTTTATATATATACTTGCCTTTATGAACTTCTGTCGGTTTGGTTTCAGTCGCCAATTGTCAATCCCGTGCATGCAGTGTCTTCGTGGCAGTCGTCACTGCCTCTGGGGGACTTCACGATCCATTTCTGCCCCCAGGATGATGATGTCCAGAATGCTGAGAGTAAAGATAATGAAGAGTTTAGTGTTTGAAAGAGTTGATCTTAATATATATATACTTGCCTTTATGAACTTCTGTCGGTATGGTTCCAGTCGCCAATTGTCCCTCCCGTCCATGCAGTGTCTTCGTGGCAGTCGTCACTGCCTCTGGGGGACTTCACTATCCATTTCTGCCCCCAGGATGATGATGTCCAGGGTCCTGAGATTAAAGATAATGAAGAGTTTCGTGTTTGAAATAGTTGATGTTCAAATATATATACTTTCCTTTATGAACTTCTGTCGGTATGGTTCCAGTCGCCCATCGTCCCTCCAGTCGATGCAGTGTCTTCGTGGTTGTCGTCACTGCCTCTGGGGGACTTCATGGTCCATTTTTAAACTCAGCATGATGATGTCCAGGGTCCTGAGAGTAAAGATAATGAAGAGTTTAGTGTTTGAAAGAGTTCATCTTAATATATATATATTTGCCTTTATGAACTTCTGTCGGTATGGTGGCAGTCGCCCATTGTCCCTCCCGTCCATGCAGTGTCTTCGTGGCAGTCGTCACTGCCTCTGGGGGACTTCATGGTCCATTTCTACCCCCAGGATGATGACGTCCAAGGTCCTGAGAGTAAAGATAATGAAGAGTTTAGTGTTTGAAATAGTAGCTATTAATAGATATAAACTTGACTTTATGAGCCTCTGTCAATGGATATATACTTGCCTTTATGATCTTCTGTCGGTGTGGTGGCAGTCGCCCATTGTCCCCCCCCGTCTATGTAGTGTCTTCGTAGCAGTCGTCACTGCCTCTGGGGGACTTCATGGTCCATTTCTGCCACCAAGAAGATGATGTCCAGGGTCCTGAGAGTAAAGATAATGAAGAGTTTAGTGTTTAAAATAGTAGCTATTAATAGATATAGACTTGCCTTTATGGGCCTCTGTTAATAGATATATACTTGCCTTTATGAACTTCTGTCGGTATGGTTCCAGTGCGCCCATCGTCCCTCCCGTCCATGCAGTGTCTTCGTGGCAGTCGTCACTGCCTCTGGGGGACTTCACGATCCATTTCTGCCGCAGTATGATGATGTCCAGAATGCTGAGAGTAAAGATAATGAAGAGTTTAGTGTTTGAAAGAGTTCATCTTAATTTATATATACTTGCCTTTATGAACTTCTGTCGGTATGGTTCCAGTAGCCCATCGTCCCTAACGTCTTTGCAGTGTCTTCGTGGCAGTCGTCACTGCCTCTGGGGGACTTCATGGTCCATTTCTGAACTCAGCATGATGATGTCCAGGGTCCTGAGAGTAAAGATAATGAAGAGTTTAGTGTTTGAAAGAGTTGATCTTAATATGTATACACTTGCCTTTATGAACTTCTGTCGGTATGGTGGCAGTCGCCCATTGTCCCTCCCGTCCATGCAGTGTCTTCGTAGTAGTCGTCACTCCCTCTGGGGGACTTCACGATCCATTTCTGCTCCCAGGATGATGATGTCCAGAGTGCTGAGATTAAAGGTAATGAAGAGTTTAGTGTTTGAAAGAGTTGATGTTAATATAGATATACTTGCCTTTGTGAACTTCTGTCGGTATGGTGCCAGTGGCCCATCGTCCCTCCCGTCCATGCAGTGTCTTCCTGGCAGTCGTCACTGCCTCTGGGGGACTTCATGGTCCATTTCTACCCCCAGGATGATGACGTCCAAGGTCCTGAGAGTAAAGATAATGAAGAGTTTAGTGTTTGAAATAGTAGCTATTAATAGATATAAACTTGACTTTATGAGCCTCTGTCAATGGATATATACTTGCCTTTATGATCTTCTGTCGGTGTGGTGGCAGTCGCCCATTGTCCCCCCCGTCTATGTAGTGTCTTCGTAGCAGTCGTCACTGCCTCTGGGGGACTTCATGGTCCATTTCTGCCACCAAGAAGATGATGTCCAGGGTCCTGAGAGTAAAGATAATGAAGAGTTTAGTGTTTAAAATAGTAGCTATTAATAGATATAGACTTGCCTTTATGGGCCTCTGTTAATAGATATATACTTGCCTTTATGAACTTCTGTCGGTATGGTTCCAGTGCGCCCATCGTCCCTCCCGTCCATGCAGTGTCTTCGTGGCAGTCGTCACTGCCTCTGGGGGACTTCACGATCCATTTCTGCCGCAGTATGATGATGTCCAGAATGCTGAGAGTAAAGATAATGAAGAGTTTAGTGTTTGAAAGAGTTCATCTTAATTTATATATACTTGCCTTTATGAACTTCTGTCGGTATGGTTCCAGTAGCCCATCGTCCCTAACGTCTATGCAGTGTCTTCGTGGCAGTCGTCACTACCTCTGGGGGACTTCATGGTCCATTTCTGAACTCAGCATGATGATGTCCAGGGTCCTGAGAGTAAAGATAATGAAGAGTTTAGTGTTTGAAAGAGTTGATCTTAATATGTATACACTTGCCTTTATGAACTTCTGTCGGTATGGTGGCAGTCGCCCATTGTCCCTCCCGTCCATGCAGTGTCTTCGTAGTAGTCGTCACTCCCTCTGGGGGACTTCACGATCCATTTCTGCTCCCAGGATGATGATGTCCAGAGTGCTGAGATTAAAGGTAATGAAGAGTTTAGTGTTTGAAAGAGTTGATGTTAATATAGATATACTTGCCTTTGTGAACTTCTGTCGGTGTGGTGCCAGTGGCCCATCGTCCCTCCCGTCCATGCAGTGTCTTCCTGGCAGTCGTCACTGCCTCTGGGGGACTTCATGGTCCATTTCTACCCCCAGGATGATGACGTCCAAGGTCCTGAGAGTAAAGATAATGAAGAGTTTAGTGTTTGAAATAGTAGCTATTAATAGATATAAACTTGACTTTATGAGCCTCTGTCAATGGATATATACTTGCCTTTATGATCTTCTGTCGGTGTGGTGGCAGTCGCCCATTGTCCCCCCCGTCTATGTAGTGTCTTCGTAGCAGTCGTCACTGCCTCTGGGGGACTTCATGGTCCATTTCTGCCACCAAGAAGATGATGTCCAGGGTCCTGAGAGTAAAGATAATGAAGAGTTTAGTGTTTAAAATAGTAGCTATTAATAGATATAGACTTGCCTTTATGGGCCTCTGTTAATAGATATATACTTGCCTTTATGAACTTCTGTCGGTATGGTTCCAGTGCGCCCATCGTCCCTCCCGTCCATGCAGTGTCTTCGTGGCAGTCGTCACTGCCTCTGGGGGACTTCACGATCCATTTCTGCCGCAGTATGATGATGTCCAGAATGCTGAGAGTAAAGATAATGAAGAGTTTAGTGTTTGAAAGAGTTCATCTTAATTTATATATACTTGCCTTTATGAACTTCTGTCGGTATGGTTCCAGTAGCCCATCGTCCCTAACGTCTATGCAGTGTCTTCGTGGCAGTCGTCACTGCCTCTGGGGGACTTCATGGTCCATTTCTGAACTCAGCATGATGATGTCCAGGGTCCTGAGAGTAAAGATAATGAAGAGTTTAGTGTTTGAAAGAGTTGATCTTAATATGTATACACTTGCCTTTATGAACTTCTGTCGGTATGGTGGCAGTCGCCCATTGTCCCTCCCGTCCATGCAGTGTCTTCGTAGTAGTCGTCACTCCCTCTGGGGGACTTCACGATCCATTTCTGCTCCCAGGATGATGATGTCCAGAGTGCTGAGATTAAAGGTAATGAAGAGTTTAGTGTTTGAAAGAGTTGATGTTAATATAGATATACTTGCCTTTATGATCTTCTGTCGGTGTGGTGGCAGTCGCCCATTGTCCCCCCCGTCTATGTAGTGTCTTCGTAGCAGTCGTCACTGCCTCTGGGGGACTTCATGGTCCATTTCTGCCACCAAGAAGATGATGTCCAGGGTCCTGAGAGTAAAGATAATGAAGAGTTTAGTGTTTAAAATAGTAGCTATTAATAGATATAGACTTGCCTTTATGGGCCTCTGTTAATAGATATATACTTGCCTTTATGAACTTCTGTCGGTATGGTTCCAGTGCGCCCATCGTCCCTCCCGTCCATGCAGTGTCTTCGTGGCAGTCGTCACTGCCTCTGGGGGACTTCACGATCCATTTCTGCCGCAGTATGATGATGTCCAGAATGCTGAGAGTAAAGATAATGAAGAGTTTAGTGTTTGAAAGAGTTCATCTTAATTTATATATACTTGCCTTTATGAACTTCTGTCGGTATGGTTCCAGTAGCCCATCGTCCCTAACGTCTATGCAGTGTCTTCGTGGCAGTCGTCACTGCCTCTGGGGGACTTCATGGTCCATTTCTGAACTCAGCATGATGATGTCCAGGGTCCTGAGAGTAAAGATAATGAAGAGTTTAGTGTTTGAAAGAGTTGATCTTAATATGTATACACTTGCCTTTATGAACTTCTGTCGGTATGGTGGCAGTCGCCCATTGTCCCTCCCGTCCATGCAGTGTCTTCGTAGTAGTCGTCACTCCCTCTGGGGGACTTCACGATCCATTTCTGCTCCCAGGATGATGATGTCCAGAGTGCTGAGATTAAAGGTAATGAAGAGTTTAGTGTTTGAAAGAGTTGATGTTAATATAGATATACTTGCCTTTGTGAACTTCTGTCGGTATGGTGCCAGTGGCCCATCGTCCCTCCCGTCTATGCAGTGTCTTCGTGGCAGTCGTCACTGCCTCTGGGGGACTTCATGGTCCATTTCTGCCCCCAGGATAATGATGTATAAGGTCCTGAGAGTAAAGATAATGAAGAGTTTAGTGTTTAAAATAGTAGCTATTAATAGATATATACTTGCCTTTATGGGCCTCTGTTAATGGATATACTTGCCTTTATGAACTTCTGTTGGTGTGGTGGCAGTCGCCCATTGTCCCTCCCGTCCATGCAGTGTCCTTGTGGCAGTCGTCACTGCCTCTGGGGGACTTCACGATCCATTTCTGCCCCAGTACGATGATGTCCAGAATGATGAGAGTTAAGATAATGAAGAGTTTAGTGTTTGAAAGAGTTCATCTTAATATATATATGTTTGCCTTTATGAACTTTTGTCGGTATGGTTCTGGGGGACTTCACGTTCCATTTCTGCTCTCAGGATGATAATGTCCAGAATGCTGAGAGTAAAGATAATGAAGAGTTTAGTGTTTGAAATAGTTGATGTTCAAATATATATACTTTCCTTTATGAACTTCTGTCGGTATGGTTCCAGTCGCCCATCGTCCCTCCAGTCCATGCAGTGTCTTCGTGGTTGTCGTCACTGCCTCTAGGGGACTTCATGGTCCATTTTTGAACTCAGCATGATGATGTCCAGGGTCCTGAGAGTAAAGATAATGAAGAGTTTAGTGTTTGAAAGAGTTCATCTTAATATATATATATTTGCCTTTATGAACTTCTGTCGGTGTGGTGGCAGTCGCCCATTGTCCCTCCCGTCCATGCAGTGTCTTCGTGGCAGTCGTCACTGCCTCTGGGGAATTAATGGTCCATTTCAACCCCCAGGATGATGACGTCCAAGGTCCTGAGAGTAAAGATAATGAAGAGTTTAGTGTTTGAAATAGTAGCTATTAATAGATATAAACTTGACTTTATGAGCCTCTGTCAATGGATATATACTTGCCTTTATGAACTTCTGTCGGTTTTGTTCCAGTCGCCCATCTTCTCTCCCGTCTATGCAGTGTCTTCGTGGCAGTCGTCACTGCCTCTGGGGGACTTCACGGTCCATTTCTGCCCCAGTATGATGATGTCCAGAATGCTGAGAGTAAAGATAATGAAGAGTTTAGTGTTTGAAAGAGTTGATCTTAATATATATACTTGCCTTTATCAACTTCTGTCGGTATGGTTCCAGTCGCCAATTGTCAATCCCGTGCATGCAGTGTCTTCGTGGCAGTCGTCACTGCCTCTGGGGGACTTCACGATCCATTTCTGCCCCCAGGATGATGATGTCCAGGGTTCTGAGAGTAAAGATAATGAAGAGTTTAGTGTTTGAAATAGTTGATGTTCAAATATGTATACTTTCCTTTATGAACTTCTGTCGGTATTGTTCCAGTCGCCCATCGTCCCTCCAGTCCATGCAGTGTCTTCGTGGTTGTCGTCACTGCCTCTGCGAGACTTCACGATCCATTCTTCCCCCAGGATGATGATGTCCATGGTCCTGAGAGTAAAGACAATGAAGAGTTTAGTGTTTGAAAGAGTTGATCTTTTTATATATATACTTGCCTTTATGAACTTCTGTCGGTATGGTTTCAGTCGCCAATTGTCAATCCCGTGCATGCAGTGTCTTCGTGGCAGTCGTCACTGCCTCTGGGGGACTTCACGATCCATTTCTGCCCCCAGGATGATGATGTCCAGGGTTCTGAGAGTAAAGATAATGAAGAGTTTAGTGTTTGAAATAGTTGATGTTCAAATATGTATACTTTCCTTTATGAACTTCTGTCGGTATTGTTCCAGTCGCCCATCGTCCCTCCAGTCCATGCAGTGTCTTCGTGGTTGTCGTCACTGCCTCTGCGAGACTTCACGATCCATTCTTCCCCCAGGATGATGATGTCCATGGTCCTGAGAGTAAAGATAATGAAGAGTTTAGTGTTTGAAAGAGTTGATCTTTTTATATATATACTTGCCTTTATGAACTTCTGTCGGTTTTGTTCCAGTCGCCCATTGTCCCTCCCGTCCATGCAGTGTCTTCGTAGTAGTCGTCACTCCCTCTGGGGGACTTCACGATCCATTTCTGCTCCCAGGATGATGATGTCCAGAGTGCTGAGATTAAAGGTAATGAAGAGTTTAGTGTTTGAAAGAGTTGATGTTAATATAGATATACTTGCCTTTGTGAACTTCTGTCGGTATGGTGCCAGTGGCCCATCGTCCCTCCCGTCTATGCAGTGTCTTCGTGGCAGTCGTCACTGCCTCTGGGGGACTTCACGATCCATTTCTGCTCCCAGGATGATGATGTCCAGAGTGCTGAGATTAAAGGTAATGAAGAGTTTAGTGTTTGAAAGAGTTGATGTTAATATAGATATACTTGCCTTTGTGAACTTCTGTCGGTATGGTGCCAGTGGCCCATCGTCCCTCCCGTCTATGCAGTGTCTTCGTGGCAGTCGTCACTGCCTCTGGGGGACTTCATGGTCCATTTCTGCCCCCAGGATAATGATGTATAAGGTCCTGAGAGTAAAGATAATGAAGAGTTTAGTGTTTAAAATAGTAGCTATTAATAGATATGTACTTGCCTTTATGGGCCTCTGTTAATGGATATACTTGCCTTTATGAACTTCTGTTGGTGTGGTGGCAGTCGCCCATTGTCCCTCCCGTCTATGCAGTGTCCTTGTGGCAGTCGTCACTGCCTCTGGGGGACTTCACGATCCATTTCTGCCCCAGTACGATGATGTCCAGAATGATGAGAGTTAAGATAATGAAGAGTTTAGTGTTTGAAAGAGTTCATCTTAACATATATATGTTTGCCTTTATGAACTTTTGTCGGTATGGTTCTGGGGGACTTCACGATCCATTTCTGCTCTCAGGATGATAATGTCCAGAATGATGAGAGTAAAGATAATGAAGAGGTTAGTGTTTGAAAGAGTTCATCTTAATATATATATACTTACCTTTATGAACTTCTGTCAGTTTTGTTCCAGTCGCCCATTGTCCCTCCTGTCCATGCAGTGTCTTCGTGGCTGTCGTCACTGCCTCTGGGGGACTTCACGATCCATTTCTGCTCCCAGTATGATGATGTTCAGAGTCCTGAGATTAAAGGTAATGAAGAGTTTAGTGTTTGAAAGAGTTGATGTTAATAGATATATACTTGCCTTTATGAACTTCTGTCGGTATGGTGTCAGTCGCCCATCGTCCCTCCCGTCTATGCAGTGTCATCGTGGCAGTCGTCACTGCCTCTGGGGGACTTCATGGTCCATTTCTGCCCCCAGGATGATGATGTATAAGTTCCTGAGAGTAAAGATAATGAAGAGTTTAGTGTTTGAAATAGTAGCTGTTAGTAGATATATACTTGAATTCATGGGCCTCTGTTAATGGATATATACTTGCCTCTATGAACTTCTGTCGGTTTTGTTCCTGTCGCCCATCTTCTCTCCCGTCCATGCAGTGTCTTCGTGGCAGTCGTCACTGCCTCTGGGGGACTTCACGGTCCATTTCTGCCCCAGTACGATGATGTCCAGAATGCTGAGAGTAAAGATAATGAAGAGTTTAGTGTTTGAAAGAGTTGATCTTAATATATATATACTTGCCTTTATGAACTTCTGTCGGTATGGTTCCAGTCGCCAATTGTCAATCCCGTGCATGCAGTGTCTTCGTGGCAGTCGTCAATGCCTCTGGGGGACTTCACGATCCAATTCTGCCCCCAGGATGATGATGTCCATGGTCCTGAGAGTAAAGATAATGAAGAGTTTAGTGTTTGAAAGAGTTGATCTTTTTATATATATGCTTGCCTTTATGAACTTCTGTCGGTTTTGTTCCAGTCGCCCATTGTACCTCAAGTCCATGCAGTGTCTTCGTGGCAGTCGTCACTGCCTCTGGGGGACTTCACGATTCATTTCTGACCGAGTATGATGATGTCCAGAATGCTGAAAGTAAAGATAATGAAGAGTTTAGTGTTTGAAAGACTTCATCTTAATATATATATACTTGCCTTTATGAACTTCTGTCGGTATGGTTCCAGTCGCCCATCGTCCCTCCCGTCCATGCAGTATCTTCGTGGCAGTCGTCACTGCCTCTGGTGGACTTCACAATCCATTTCTGCCCCCAGGATGATAATGTCCAGAGTGCTGAGATTAAAGATGATGAAGAGTTTAGTGTTTGAAAGAGTTCATCTTAATATAGATATACTTGCCTTTATGAACTTCTGTCGGTGTGGTGGCAGTCGCCCATTGTCCCTCCCGTCCATGCAGTGTCTTCGTGGCAGTCGTCACTGCCTCTGGGGGACTTCACGATCCATTTCTGCCCCCAGGATGATGACGTCCAGAGTGCTGAGATTAAAGATGATGAAGAGTTTAGTGTTTGAAAGAGTTCATCTTAATATATATATACTTGCCTTTATGAACTTCTGTCGGTGTGGTGGCAGTCGCCCATTGTCCCTCCCGTCCATGCAGTGTCTTCGTGGCAGTCGTAACTGCCTCTGGGGGACTTCACAATCCATTTCTGCCCCCAGGATGATGATGTTCAGAGTGCTGAGATTAAAGATGATGAAGAGTTTAGTGTTTGAAAGAGTTCATCTTAATATATATATACTTGCCTTTATGAACTTCTGTCGGTGTGGTTCCAGTCGCCCATCGTCCCTCCCGTCTATGCAGTGTCTTCGTGGCAGTCGTCACTGCCTCTGGGGGTCTTCATGGTCCATTTCTACCCCCAGGATGATGATGTATAAGTTCCTGAGAGTAAAGATAATGAAGAGTTTAGTGTTTGAAATAGTAGCTATTAATAGATATATACTTGCCTTAATGGACCTCTGTTAATGGATATATACTTGCCTTTATGAACTTCTGTCGGTGTGTTGGCAGTCGCCTATTGTCTCTCCCGTCTATGCAGTGTCTTCGTAGCAGTCGTCACTGCCTCTGGGGGACTTCACGGTCCATTTCTGCTCCCAGGATGATGATGTCCAGAATGCTGAGAGTAAAGATAATGAAGAGTTAAGTGTTTGAAAGAGTTGATGGTGATAGATATATACTTGCCTTTGTGAACTTCTGTCGGTATGGTGTCAGTCGCCCATCGTCCCTCCGGTCTGAGCAGTGTCTTCGTGGCAGTCGTCACTGCCTCTGGGGGACTTCACGGTCCATTTCTGCCCCAGAATGATGATGTCCAGAGTGCTGAGAGTAAAGATAATAAAGAGTTTAGTGTTTGAAAGAGACATTCTTAATATATATATACATGCATTTATGAATTTCTGTCGGTATGGTTCCAGTCTCCCATCGTCAATCCCGTCCATGCAGTGTCTTCGTGGCAGTCGTCACTGCCACTGGGGGACTTCACGATCCATTTCTGCTCCCAGGATGATGATGTCCAGAGTGCTGAGACTAAAGATAATGAAGAGTTTAGTGTTTAAAGGAGTTGATGTTAATATATATATACTTGCCTTTGTGAACTTCTGTCGGTGTGGTGTCAGTCGCCCATCGTCCCTCCCGTCTATGCAGTGTCTTCGTGGCAGTCGTCACTGCCTCTGGGGGACTTCATGGTCCATTTCTACCAACAGGATGATGATGTCCAAGGTCCTGAGAGTAAAGATAATGAAGAGTTTAGTGTTTGAAATAGTAGCTATTAACAGATATATACTTGACATTATGAGCCTCTGTTAATGGATATATACTTGCCTTTATGAACTTCTGTCGGTGTGGTGGCAGTCGCCCATTGTCCCTCCCGTCTATGTAGTGTCTTTCTAACAGTCGTCACTGCCTCTAGGGGACTTCATGGTCCATTTCTGCCACAAAGAAGATGATGTCCAGGGTCCTGAGAGTAAAGATAATGAAGACTTTAGTGTTTGAAATAGTAGCTATTTCTTAGATGTAGACTTGCCTTTATGTTCCTATGTTAATAGATATATACTTGCCTTTATGAACTTCTGTCGGTATGGTTCCAGTTTCCCATTGTCAATCCCGTCCATGCAGAGTCTTCGTGGCTGTCGTCACTGCCTCTGGGGGACTTCACGATCCATTTCTGCCCCAGTATGATGATGTCCAGAATGCTGAGAGTAAAGATAATGAAGAGTTTAGTGTTTGAAAGAGTTCATCTTAATATATATATACTTGCCTTTATGAACTTCAGTCGGTATGGTTCCAGTCGCCCATCGTCCCTCCCGTCCATGCAGTGTCTTCGTGGCAGTCGTCACTGCCTCTGGGGGACTTCACGATCCATTTCTGCCCCCGGGATGATGATGTCCAGAGTGCTGAGATTAAAGATCATGAAGAGTTTAGTGTTTGAAAGAGTTCATCTTAATATATATATACTTGCCTTTATGAACTTCTGTCGGTATGGTTCCAGTCGCCCATCGTCCCTCCCGTCTATGCAGTGTCTTCGTGGCAGTCGTCACTGCCACTGGGGGACTTCACGATCCATTTCTGCTCCCAGGATGATGATGTCCAAAGTGCTGAGATTAAACCTAATGAAGAGTTTAGTGTTTGAAAGAGTTCATCTTAATATATATATACTTGCCTTTATGAACTTCTGTCGGTATGGTTCCAGTCGCCCATTGTCCCTCCTGTCCATGCAGTGTCTTCGTGGCAGTCGTCACTGCCTCTGGGGGACTTCACGATCCATTTCTACCCCAGTATGATGATGTCCAGAATGCTGAGAGTAAAGATAATGAAGAGTTTAGTGTTTGAAAGAGTTGATGTTAATAGATGTATACTTGCCTTTATGAACTTCTGTCGGTGTGGTGGTAGTCGCCCATTGTCCGTCCCGTCCATTCACTGTCTTCGTGGCAGTCGTAACTGCCTCTGGGGGACTTCACGATCCATTTCTGCCCCAGTAAGATGATGTCCAGAATGCTGAGAGTAAAGATAATAAAGAGTTTAGTGTTTGAAAGAGTTCATCTTAATATATATATACTTGCCTTTATGAACTTCTGTCGGTATGGTTCCAGTCGGCCATCGTCCCTTCCGTCCATGCAGTGTCTTCGTGGCAGTCGTCACTGCCACTGGGGGACTTCACGATCCATTTCTGCTCCCAGGATGATGATGTCCAGAGTGCTGAGATTAAAGGTAACGAAGAGTTTAGTGTTTGAAAGAGTTGATGTTAATAGATATATACTTGCCTTTGTGAACTTCTGTCGGTATGGTGTCAGTCGCCCATCGTCCCTCCCGTCTATGCAGTGTCTTCGTGGCAGTCGTGACTGCCTCTGGGGGACTTCATGGTCCACTTCTGCTCCCAGGATGATGATGTGTAAGTTCCTGAGAGTAAAGATAATGAAGAGTTTAGTGTTTGAAATAGTAGCTGTTAATAGATATATACTTGACTTTATCGGCCTCTATTAATGGATATATACTTGCCTTTATGAACTTCTGTCGGTGTGTTGGCAGTCGCCTGTTGTCCCTCTCGTCTATGCAGTGTCTTCGTGGCAGTCGTCACTGCCACTGGGGGACTTCACGGTCCATTTCTGCTCCCAGGATTATGATGTCCAGAATGCTGAGAGTAAAGATAATGAAGAGTTTAGTGTTTGAAAGAGTTGATGGTGATAGATATATACTTTTTTTGTGAACTTCTGTCGGTATGGTCTCAGTCGCCCATCGTCCCTCCCGTCTGTGCAGTGTCTTCGTGGCAGTCGTCACTGCCTCTGGGGGACTTCACGGTCCATTTCTGCCCCAGGATGATGATGTCCAGAAAGCTGATAGTAAAGATAATGAAGAGTTTAGTGTTTGAAAGAGTTAATCTTAATATATATATACATGCTTTTATGAACTTCTGTCGGTATGGTTCCAGTCTCCCATCGTCAATCCCGTCTATGCAGTGTCTTCGTGGCAGTCGTCACTGCCTCTGGGGGACTTCACGATCCATTTCTGCTCCCAGGATGATGATGTCCAGAGTGCTGAGATTAAAGGTAATGAAGAGTTTAGTGTTTAAAAGAGTTGATGTTAATATATATATACTTGCCTTTGTGCACTTCTGTCGGTGTGGTGTCAGTCGCCCATCGTCAATCACGTCTATGCAGTGTCTTCGTGGCAGTCGTCACTGCCTCTGGGGGACTTCACGGTCCATTTCTGCCCCAGAATGATGATGTCCAGAGTGCTGAGAGTAAAGATAATGAAGAGTTTAGTGTTTGAAAGAGATAATCTTAATATATATATACATGCCTTTGTGCACTTCTGTCGGTGTGGTGTCAGTCGCCCATCGTCAATCACGTTTATGCAGTGTCTTCGTGGCAGTCGTCACTGCCTCTGGGGGACTTCACGGTCCATTTCTGCCCCAGAATGATGACGTCCAGAGTGCTGAGAGTAAAGATAATGAAGAGTTTAGTGTTTGAAAGAGATAATCTTAATATATATATACATGCATTTATGAATTTCTGTCGGTATGGTTCCAGTCTCCCATCGTCAATCCCGTCCATGCAGTGTCTTCGTGGCAGTCGTCACTGCCTCTGGGGGACTTCACGATCCATTTCTCCTCCCAGGATGATGATGTCCAGAGTGCTGAGATTAAAGGTAATGAAGAGTTTAGTGTTTGAAAGAGTTGATCTTAATATATATATACTTGCCTTTGTGAACTTCTGTCGATGTGGTGTCAGTCGCCCATCGTCCCTCCCGTCTATGCAGTGTCTTCGTGGCAGTCGTCACTGCCTCTGGGGGACTTCATGGTCCATTTCTACCAACAGGATGATGATGTCCAATGTCCTGAGAGTAAAGATAATGAAGAGTTTAGTGTTTGAAATAGTAGCTATTAACAGATATATACTTGACATTATGAGCCTCTGTTAATGGATATATACTTGCCTTTATGAACTTCTGTCGGTGTGGTGTCAGTCGCCCATTGTCCCTCCCGTCTATGTAGTGTGTTTGTAGCAGTCGTCACTGCCTCTGGGGGACTTCATGGTCCATTTCTGCCACAAAGAAGATGATGTCCAGGGTCCTGAGAGTAAAGATAATGAAGACTTTAGTGTTTGAAATAGTAGCTATTACTTAGATGTAGACTTGCCTTTATGTTCCTATGTTAATAGATATATACTTGCCTTTATGAACTTCTGTCGGTATGGTTCCAGTTTCCCATTGTCAATTCCGTCCATGCAGAGTCTTCGTGGCTGTCGTCACTGCCTCTGGGGAACTTCACGATCCATTTCTGCCCCAGAATGATGATGTCCAGAGTGCTGAGAGTAAAGATAATGAAGAGTTTAGTGTTTGAAAGAGATAATCTTAATATATATATACATGCCTTTGTGCACTTCTGTCGGTGTGGTGTCAGTCGCCCATCGTCAATCACGTCTATGCAGTGTCTTCGTGGCAGTCGTCACTGCCTCTGGGGGACTTCACGGTCCATTTCTGCCCCAGAATGATGATGTCCAGAGTGCTGAGAGTAAAGATAATGAAGAGTTTAGTGTTTGAAAGAGATAATCTTAATATATATATACATGCCTTTGTGCACTTCTGTCGGTGTGGTGTCAGTCGCCCATCGTCAATCACGTCTATGCAGTGTCTTCGTGGCAGTCGTCACTGCCTCTGGGGGACTTCACGGTCCATTTCTGCCCCAGAATGATGATGTCCAGAGTGCTGAGAGTAAAGATAATGAAGAGTTTAGTGTTTGAAAGAGATAATCTTAATATATATATACATGCATTTATGAATTTCTGTCGGTATGGTTCCAGTCTCCCATCGTCAATCCCGTCCATGCAGTGTCTTCGTGGCAGTCGTCACTGCCTCTGGGGGACTTCACGATCCATTTCTCCTCCCAGGATGATGATGTCCAGAGTGCTGAGATTAAAGGTAATGAAGAGTTTAGTGTTTGAAAGAGTTGATCTTAATATATATATACTTGCCTTTGTGAACTTCTGTCGATGTGGTGTCAGTCGCCCATCGTCCCTCCCGTCTATGCAGTGTCTTCGTGGCAGTCGTCACTGCCTCTGGGGGACTTCATGGTCCATTTCTACCAACAGGATGATGATGTCCAATGTCCTGAGAGTAAAGATAATGAAGAGTTTAGTGTTTGAAATAGTAGCTATTAACAGATATATACTTGACATTATGAGCCTCTGTTAATGGATATATACTTGCCTTTATGAACTTCTGTCGGTGTGGTGTCAGTCGCCCATTGTCCCTCCCGTCTATGTAGTGTGTTTGTAGCAGTCGTCACTGCCTCTGGGGGACTTCATGGTCCATTTCTGCCACAAAGAAGATGATGTCCAGGGTCCTGAGAGTAAAGATAATGAAGACTTTAGTGTTTGAAATAGTAGCTATTACTTAGATGTAGACTTGCCTTTATGTTCCTATGTTAATAGATATATACTTGCCTTTATGAACTTCTGTCGGTATGGTTCCAGTTTCCCATTGTCAATTCCGTCCATGCAGAGTCTTCGTGGCTGTCGTCACTGCCTCTGGGGAACTTCACGATCCATTTCTGCCCCAGTATGATGATGTCCAGAATGCTGAGAGTAAAGATAATGAAGAGTTTTGTGTTTGAAAGAGTTCATCTTAATATATATATACTTGCCTTTATGAACTTCAGTCGGTATGGTTCCAGTCGTCCATCGTCCCTCCCGTCCATGCAGTGTCTTCGTGGCAGTCGTCACTGCCTCTGGGGGACTTCACGATCCATTTCTGCCCCCGGGATGATGATGTCCAGAGTGCTGAGATTAAAGATCATGAAGAGTTTAGTGTTTGAAAGAGTTCATCTTAATATATATATACTTGCCTTTATGAACTTCAGTCGGTATGGTTCCAGTCGCCCATCGTCCCTCCCGTCTATGCAGTGTCTTCGTGGCAGTCGTCACTGCCACTGGGGGACTTCACGATCCATTTCTGCTCCCAGGATGATGATGTCCAGAGTGCTGAGATTAAACCTAATGAAGAGTTTAGTGTTTGAAAGAGTTCATCTTAATATATATATACTTGCCTTTATGAACTTCTGTCGGTATGGTTCCAGTCGCCTATTGTCCCTCCTGTCCATGCAGTGTCTTCGTGGCAGTCGTCACTGCCTCTCGGGGACTTCACGATCCATTTCTGCCCCAGTATGATGATGTCCAGAATGCTGAGAGTAAAGATAATGAAGAGTTTAGTGTTTGAAAGAGTTCATCTTAATATATATATACTTGCCTTTATGAACTTCTGTCGGAATGGTTCCAGTCGCCCATTGTCAATCCCGTCCATGCAGTGTCTTCGTGGCAGTCGTCACTGCCTCTGGGGGACTTCACGATCCATTTCTGCCCCCTTGATGATGATGTCCAGGGTCCTGAGAGTAAAGATAATGAAGAGTTTAGTGTTTGAAATAGTTGATGTTCAAATATATATACTTTCCTTTATGAACTTCTGTCGGTATGGTTCCAGTCGCCCATCGTCCCTCCAGTCCATGCAGTGTCTTCGTGGTTGTCGTCACTGCCTCTGCGAGACTTCACGATCCATTCTTCCCCCAGGATGATGATGTCCATGGTCCTGAGAGTAAAGATGATGATGAGTTTAGTGTTTGAAAGAGTTGATCTTAATATATATATACTTGCCTTTATGAACTTCTGTCGGTTTTGTTCCAGTCGCCCATTGTCCCTCCTGTCCATGCAGTGTCTTCGTGGCAGTCGTGACTGCCTCTGGGGGACTTCACGATCCATTTCTGCCCCAGTATGATGATGTCCAGAATGCTGAGAGTAAAGATAATGAAGAGTTTAGTGTTTGAAAGAGTTCATCTTAATATATATATACTTGCCTTTATGAACTTCTGTCGGTATGGTTCCAGTCGCCCATCGTCCCTTCCGTCTATGCAGTGTCTTCGTGGCAGTCGTCACTGCCTCTGGAGGACTTCACGATCCATTTCTGCCCCCAGGATGATGATGTCCAGAGTGCTAAGATTAAAGATAATGAAGAGTTTAGTGTTTGAAAGAGTTGATGTTAAAAGATATATACTTGCCTTTATGAACTTCTGTCGGTGTGGTGTCAGTCGCCCATTGTCCCTCCCGTCCATGCACTGTCTTCGTGGCAGTCGTGACTGCCTCTGGGGGACTTCACGATCCATTTCTGCCCCAGTATGATGATGTCCAGAATGCTGAGAGTAAAGATAATAAAGAGTTTAGTGTTTGAAAGAGTTCATCTTAACATATATATACTTGCCTTTATGAACTTCTGTCGGTATGGTTCCAGTCTCCCATCGTCAATCCCGTCTATGCAGTGTCTTCGTGGCAGTCGTCACTGCCTCTGGGGGACTTCACGATCCATTTCTGCTCCCAGGATGATGATGTCCAGAGTGCTGAGATTAAAGGTAATGAAGAGTTTAGTGTTTAAAAGAGTTGATGTTAATATATATATACTTGCCTTTGTGCACTTCTGTCGGTGTGGTGTCAGTCGCCCATCGTCAATCACGTCTATGCAGTGTCTTCGTGGCAGTCGTCACTGCCTCTGGGGGACTTCACGGTCCATTTCTGCCCCAGAATGATGATGTCCAGAGTGCTGAGAGTAAAGATAATGAAGAGTTTAGTGTTTGAAAGAGATAATCTTAATATATATATACATGCCTTTGTGCACTTCTGTCGGTGTGGTGTCAGTCGCCCATCGTCAATCACGTTTATGCAGTGTCTTCGTGGCAGTCGTCACTGCCTCTGGGGGACTTCACGGTCCATTTCTGCCCCAGAATGATGACGTCCAGAGTGCTGAGAGTAAAGATAATGAAGAGTTTAGTGTTTGAAAGAGATAATCTTAATATATATATACATGCATTTATGAATTTCTGTCGGTATGGTTCCAGTCTCCCATCGTCAATCCCGTCCATGCAGTGTCTTCGTGGCAGTCGTCACTGCCTCTGGGGGACTTCACGATCCATTTCTCCTCCCAGGATGATGATGTCCAGAGTGCTGAGATTAAAGGTAATGAAGAGTTTAGTGTTTGAAAGAGTTGATCTTAATATATATATACTTGCCTTTGTGAACTTCTGTCGATGTGGTGTCAGTCGCCCATCGTCCCTCCCGTCTATGCAGTGTCTTCGTGGCAGTCGTCACTGCCTCTGGGGGACTTCATGGTCCATTTCTACCAACAGGATGATGATGTCCAATGTCCTGAGAGTAAAGATAATGAAGAGTTTAGTGTTTGAAATAGTAGCTATTAACAGATATATACTTGACATTATGAGCCTCTGTTAATGGATATATACTTGCCTTTATGAACTTCTGTCGGTGTGGTGTCAGTCGCCCATTGTCCCTCCCGTCTATGTAGTGTGTTTGTAGCAGTCGTCACTGCCTCTGGGGGACTTCATGGTCCATTTCTGCCACAAAGAAGATGATGTCCAGGGTCCTGAGAGTAAAGATAATGAAGACTTTAGTGTTTGAAATAGTAGCTATTACTTAGATGTAGACTTGCCTTTATGTTCCTATGTTAATAGATATATACTTGCCTTTATGAACTTCTGTCGGTATGGTTCCAGTTTCCCATTGTCAATTCCGTCCATGCAGAGTCTTCGTGGCTGTCGTCACTGCCTCTGGGGAACTTCACGATCCATTTCTGCCCCAGAATGATGATGTCCAGAGTGCTGAGAGTAAAGATAATGAAGAGTTTAGTGTTTGAAAGAGATAATCTTAATATATATATACATGCCTTTGTGCACTTCTGTCGGTGTGGTGTCAGTCGCCCATCGTCAATCACGTCTATGCAGTGTCTTCGTGGCAGTCGTCACTGCCTCTGGGGGACTTCACGGTCCATTTCTGCCCCAGAATGATGATGTCCAGAGTGCTGAGAGTAAAGATAATGAAGAGTTTAGTGTTTGAAAGAGATAATCTTAATATATATATACATGCCTTTGTGCACTTCTGTCGGTGTGGTGTCAGTCGCCCATCGTCAATCACGTCTATGCAGTGTCTTCGTGGCAGTCGTCACTGCCTCTGGGGGACTTCACGGTCCATTTCTGCCCCAGAATGATGATGTCCAGAGTGCTGAGAGTAAAGATAATGAAGAGTTTAGTGTTTGAAAGAGATAATCTTAATATATATATACATGCATTTATGAATTTCTGTCGGTATGGTTCCAGTCTCCCATCGTCAATCCCGTCCATGCAGTGTCTTCGTGGCAGTCGTCACTGCCTCTGGGGGACTTCACGATCCATTTCTCCTCCCAGGATGATGATGTCCAGAGTGCTGAGATTAAAGGTAATGAAGAGTTTAGTGTTTGAAAGAGTTGATCTTAATATATATATACTTGCCTTTGTGAACTTCTGTCGATGTGGTGTCAGTCGCCCATCGTCCCTCCCGTCTATGCAGTGTCTTCGTGGCAGTCGTCACTGCCTCTGGGGGACTTCATGGTCCATTTCTACCAACAGGATGATGATGTCCAATGTCCTGAGAGTAAAGATAATGAAGAGTTTAGTGTTTGAAATAGTAGCTATTAACAGATATATACTTGACATTATGAGCCTCTGTTAATGGATATATACTTGCCTTTATGAACTTCTGTCGGTGTGGTGTCAGTCGCCCATTGTCCCTCCCGTCTATGTAGTGTGTTTGTAGCAGTCGTCACTGCCTCTGGGGGACTTCATGGTCCATTTCTGCCACAAAGAAGATGATGTCCAGGGTCCTGAGAGTAAAGATAATGAAGACTTTAGTGTTTGAAATAGTAGCTATTACTTAGATGTAGACTTGCCTTTATGTTCCTATGTTAATAGATATATACTTGCCTTTATGAACTTCTGTCGGTATGGTTCCAGTTTCCCATTGTCAATTCCGTCCATGCAGAGTCTTCGTGGCTGTCGTCACTGCCTCTGGGGAACTTCACGATCCATTTCTGCCCCAGTATGATGATGTCCAGAATGCTGAGAGTAAAGATAATGAAGAGTTTTGTGTTTGAAAGAGTTCATCTTAATATATATATACTTGCCTTTATGAACTTCAGTCGGTATGGTTCCAGTCGTCCATCGTCCCTCCCGTCCATGCAGTGTCTTCGTGGCAGTCGTCACTGCCTCTGGGGGACTTCACGATCCATTTCTGCCCCCGGGATGATGATGTCCAGAGTGCTGAGATTAAAGATCATGAAGAGTTTAGTGTTTGAAAGAGTTCATCTTAATATATATATACTTGCCTTTATGAACTTCAGTCGGTATGGTTCCAGTCGCCCATCGTCCCTCCCGTCTATGCAGTGTCTTCGTGGCAGTCGTCACTGCCACTGGGGGACTTCACGATCCATTTCTGCTCCCAGGATGATGATGTCCAGAGTGCTGAGATTAAACCTAATGAAGAGTTTAGTGTTTGAAAGAGTTCATCTTAATATATATATACTTGCCTTTATGAACTTCTGTCGGTATGGTTCCAGTCGCCTATTGTCCCTCCTGTCCATGCAGTGTCTTCGTGGCAGTCGTCACTGCCTCTCGGGGACTTCACGATCCATTTCTGCCCCAGTATGATGATGTCCAGAATGCTGAGAGTAAAGATAATGAAGAGTTTAGTGTTTGAAAGAGTTCATCTTAATATATATATACTTGCCTTTATGAACTTCTGTCGGAATGGTTCCAGTCGCCCATTGTCAATCCCGTCCATGCAGTGTCTTCGTGGCAGTCGTCACTGCCTCTGGGGGACTTCACGATCCATTTCTGCCCCCTTGATGATGATGTCCAGGGTCCTGAGAGTAAAGATAATGAAGAGTTTAGTGTTTGAAATAGTTGATGTTCAAATATATATACTTTCCTTTATGAACTTCTGTCGGTATGGTTCCAGTCGCCCATCGTCCCTCCAGTCCATGCAGTGTCTTCGTGGTTGTCGTCACTGCCTCTGCGAGACTTCACGATCCATTCTTCCCCCAGGATGATGATGTCCATGGTCCTGAGAGTAAAGATGATGATGAGTTTAGTGTTTGAAAGAGTTGATCTTAATATATATATACTTGCCTTTATGAACTTCTGTCGGTTTTGTTCCAGTCGCCCATTGTCCCTCCTGTCCATGCAGTGTCTTCGTGGCAGTCGTGACTGCCTCTGGGGGACTTCACGATCCATTTCTGCCCCAGTATGATGATGTCCAGAATGCTGAGAGTAAAGATAATGAAGAGTTTAGTGTTTGAAAGAGTTCATCTTAATATATATATACTTGCCTTTATGAACTTCTGTCGGTATGGTTCCAGTCGCCCATCGTCCCTTCCGTCTATGCAGTGTCTTCGTGGCAGTCGTCACTGCCTCTGGAGGACTTCACGATCCATTTCTGCCCCCAGGATGATGATGTCCAGAGTGCTAAGATTAAAGATAATGAAGAGTTTAGTGTTTGAAAGAGTTGATGTTAAAAGATATATACTTGCCTTTATGAACTTCTGTCGGTGTGGTGTCAGTCGCCCATTGTCCCTCCCGTCCATGCACTGTCTTCGTGGCAGTCGTGACTGCCTCTGGGGGACTTCACGATCCATTTCTGCCCCAGTATGATGATGTCCAGAATGCTGAGAGTAAAGATAATAAAGAGTTTAGTGTTTGAAAGAGTTCATCTTAACATATATATACTTGCCTTTATGAACTTCTGTCGGTATGGTTCCAGTCGCCCATCCTCACTCCCGTCCATGCAGTGTCTTCGTGGCAGTCGTCACTGCCACTGGGGACTTCACGATCCATTTCTGCTCCCAGGATGATGATGTCCAGAGTGCTGAGATTAAAGGTAATGAAGAGTTTAGTGCTTGAAAGAGTTGATGCTAACAGATATATACTTGCCTTTATGAACTTCTGTCGGTATGGTGTCATTCGCCCATCGTTCCTCCCGTCTATGCAGTGTCTTCGTGGCAGTCGTCACTGCCTCTGGGGGACTTCATGGTCCATTTCTGCCCCCAGGATGATGATGTATAAGTTAATGAGAGTAAAGATAATGAAGAGTTTAGTGTTTGAAAAAGTAGCTATTAATAGATATATACTTGACTTTATGGGCCTCTGTTAATGGATATATACTTGCCTTTATGAACTTCTGTCGGTGTGTTGGCAGACGCCCATTATCCCTCCCGTCTATGCAGTGTCTTTGTGGTTGTCGTCACTGCCTCTGGGGGACTTCACGGTCCATTTCTGCCCCTGTATGATGATGTCCAGAATGATGAGAGTAAAGATAATGAAGAGTTTAGTGTTTGAAAGAGTTGATCTTAATATATATATCCATGCCTTTATGAACTTCTGTCGGTATGGTTCCAGTCTCCCATCGTCAATCCCGTCCATGCAGTGTCTTCGTGGCAGTCGTCACTGCCTCTGGGGGACTTCACGATCCATTTCTGCTCCCAGGATGATGATGTCCAGAGTGCTGAGATTAAAGGTAGTGAAGAGTTTAGTGTTTAAAAGAGTTGATGTTAATATATATATACTTGCCTTTGTGAACTTCTGTCGGTGTGGTGTCAGTCGCCCATCGTCCCTCCCGTCTATGCAGTGTCTTCGTGGCAGTCGTCACTGCCTCTGTGGGACTTCATGGTCCATTTCTGCCACCAAGAAGATGATGTCCAGGGTCCTGAGAGTAAAGATAATGAAGAGTTTAGTGTTTGAAATAGTAGCTATTAATAGATATAGACTTGCCTTTATGGGCCTATGATAATAGATATATACTTGCCTTTATGAACTTCTGTCGGTATGGTTCCAGTCTCCCATTGTCAATCACATCCATGCAGTGTCTTCGTGGCAGTCGTCACTGCCTCTGGGGGACTTCACGATCCATTTCTGCCCCCAGGATGATGACGTCCAGGGTCCATAGAGTAAAGATAATGAAGAGTTTAGTGTTTGAAATAGTTGATGTTCAAATATATATACTTTCCTTTATGAACTTCTGTCGGTGTGGTGGCAGTCGCCCATTGTCCCTCCCGTCCATGCAGTGTCTTCGTGGCAGTCGTGACTGCCTCTGGGGGACTTCACGATCCATTTCTGCCCCAGTATGATGATGTCCAGAATGCTGAGAGTAAAGATAATAAAGAGTTTAGTGTTTGAAAGAGTTCATCTTAATATATATATACTTGCCTTTATGAACTTCTGTCGGTATGGTTCCAGTCGCCCATCCTCCCTCCCGTCCATGCAGTGTCTTCGTGGCAGTCGTCACTGCCACTGGGGACTTCACGATCCATTTCTGCTCCCAGGATGATGATGTCCAGAGTGCTGAGATTAAAGGTAATGAAGAGTTTAGTGTTTGAAAGAGTTGATGTTAATAGATATATACTTGCCTTTATGAACTTCTGTCGGTATGGTGTCATTCGCCCATCGTTCCTCCCGTCTATGCAGTGTCTTCGTGGCAGTCGTCACTGCCTCTGGGGGACTTCATGGTACATTTCTGCCCCCAGGATGATGATGTATAAGTTAATGAGAGTAAAGATAATGAAGAGTTTAGTGTTTGAAATAGTTGATGTTCAAATATATATACTTTCCTTTATGAACTTCTGTCGGTATGGTTCCAGTCGCCCATCGTCCCTCCAGTCCATGCAGTGTCTTCATGGCTGTCGTCACTGCCTCTGCGAGACTTCACGATCCATTCTTCCCCCAGGATGATGATGTCCAGGGTCCTGAGAGTAAAGATGATGATGAGTTTAGTGTTTGAAAGAGTTGATCTTAATATATATATACTTGCCTTTATGAACTTATGTCGGTTTTGTTCCAGTCGCCCATTGTCCCTCCTGTCCATGCAGTGTCTTCGTGGCAGTCGTCACTGCCTCTGGGGGACTTCACGATCCATTTCTGCCCCAGTATGATGATGTCCAGAATGCTGAGAGTAAAGATAATGAAGAGTTTAGTGTTTGAAAGAGTTCATCTTAATATATATGTACTTGCCTTTATGAACTTCTGTCGGTATGATTCCAGTGCGCCCATCGTCCCTCCCGTCCATGCAGTGTCTTCGTGGCAGTCGTCACTGCCTCTGGGGGACTTCACGATCCATTTCTGCTCCCAGGATGATGATGTCCAGAATGCTGAGAGTAAAGATAATGAAGTGTTTAGTGTTTGAAAGAGTTGATCTTTCTTACTATATATACTTGCCTTTTTGAACTTCTGTCGGTTTTGTTCCAGTCGCCCATTGTCCCTCCCGTTCATTTAGTGTCTTCGTGGCAGTCGTCACTTCCTCTGGGGGACTTCACGATCCACTTCTGCCCAGTACGATGATGTCCAGAATGCTGAGAGTAAAGATAATGAAGAGTTTAGTGTTTGAAAGAGTTCATCTTAATATCTATATACTTGCCTTTGTGAACTTCTGTCGGTTTGGTTCCAGTGCGCCCATCGTCCCTCCCGTCCATGCATTGTCTTCGTGGCAGTCGTCACTGCCTCTGGGGGACTTCACGATCCATTTCTGCTCCCAGAATGATGATGTCCAGAATGCTGAGAGTAAAGATAATGAAGACTTTAGTGTTTGAAAGATTTCATCTTAATATATATATACTTGCCTTTATGAACTTCTGTCGGTGTGGTTCCAGTCGCCCATCGTCCCTCCAGTCCATGCAGTGTCTTCGTGGTTGTCGTCACTGCCTCTGCGAGACTTCACGATCCATTCTTCCCCCAGGATGATGATGTCCATGGTCCTGAGAGTAAAGATGATGATGAGTTTAGTGTTTGAAAGAGTTGATCTTAATATATATATACTTGCCTTTATGAACTTCTGTCGGTTTTGTTCCAGTCGCCCATTGTCCCTCCTGTCCAGTGTCTTCGTGGCAGTCGTCACTGCCTCTGGGGGACTTCACGATCCATTTCTGCCCCAGTATGATGATGTCCAGAATGCTCAGAGTAAAGATAATGAAGAGTTTAGTGTTTGAAAGAGTTCATCTTAATATATATATACTTGCCTTTATGAACTTCTGTCGGTATGGTTCCAGTCGCCCATCGTCCCTCCCGTCTATGCAGTGTCTTCGTGGCAGTCGTCACTGCCTCTGGGGGACTTCACGATCCATTTCTGTTCCCAGGATCATGATGTCCAGAGTGCTGAGATTAAAGATAATGAAGAGTTTAGTGTTTGAAAGAGTTCATCTTAATATATATATACTTGCCTTTATGAACTTCTGTCGGTGTGGTGGTAGTCGCCCATTGTCCCTCCCGTCCATGCAGTGTCTTCGTGGCAGTCGTCACTTCCTCTGGGGGACTTCACAGTCCATTTCTACCCCCAGGATGATGATGTCCAAGGTCCTGAGAATAAAGATAATAAAGAGTTTTGTGTTTGAAATAGTAGCTATTAATAGATATATACTTGACTTTATGAGCCTCTGTTAATGAATATATACTTGCCTTTATGAACTTCTTTCGGTGTGGTGGCAGTCGCCCATTGTCCCTCCCGTCTATGTAGTGTTTTTGTAGCGGTCGTCACTGCCTCTGGGGGACTTCATGGTCCATTTCTGCCACCAAGAAGATGATGTCCAGGGTCCATAGAGTAAAGATAATGAAGAGTTTAGTGTTTGAAATAGTAGCTATTAATAGATATAGACTTGCCTTTATGGGCCTATGTTAATAGATATATACTTGCCTTTATGAACTTCTGTCGGTATGGTTCCAGTCGCCCATTGTCAATCACATCCATGCAGTGTCTTCGTGGCAGTCGTCACTGCCTCTGGGGGACTTCACGATCCATTTCTGCTCCCAGGATGATGATGTCCAGGGTCCATAGAGTAAAGATAATGAAGAGTTTAGTGTTTGAAATAGTTGATGTTCAAATATATATACTTTCCTTTATGAACTTCTGTCGGTATGGTTCCAGTCGCCCATCGTCGCTCCAGTCCATGCAGTGTCTTCGTGGCTGTCGTCACTGCCTCTGCGAGACTTCACGATCCATTCTTCCCCCAGGATGATGATGTCCATGGTCCTGAGAGTAATGATGATGATGAGTTTAGTGTTTGAAAGAGTTGATCTTAATATATATATACTTGCCTTTATGAACTTCTGTCGGTTTTGTTCCAGTCGCCCATTGTCCCTCCTGTCCATGCAGTGTCTTCGTGGCAGTCGTCACTGCCTCTGGGGGACTTCACGATCCATTTCTGCCCCAGTATGATGATGTCCAGAATGCTGAGAGTAAAGATAATGAAGAGTTTAGTGTTTGAAAGAGTTGATCTTAATATATATATACTTGCCTTTATGAACTTCTGTCGGTTTTGTTCCAGTCGCCCATTGTCCCTCCCGTCCATTTAGTGTCTTCGTGGCAGTCGTCACTGCCTCTGGGGGACTTCACGATCCATTTCTGCTCCAGTATGATGATGTCCAGAATGCTGAGAGTAAAGATAATGAAGAGTTTAGTGTTTGAAAGAGTTGATGGTAATAGATGTATACTTGCCTTTGTGAACTTCTGTCGGTATGGTGTCAGTCGCCCATCGTCCCTCCCGTCTATGCAGTGTCTTCGTGGCAGTCGTCACTGCCTCTGGGGGACTTCACGTTCCATTTCTGCCCCAGTATGATGATGTCCAGAATGCTGAGAGTAAAGATAATGAAGTGTTTAGTGTTTGAAAGAGTTGATCTTAATATATATATACTTGCCTTTATGAACTTCTGTCGGTTTTGTTCCAGTCGCCCATTGTCCCTCCCGTCCATTTAGTGTCTTCGTGGCAGTCGTCACTTCCTCTGGGGGACTTCACGATCCATTTCTGCCCCAGTACGATGATGTCCAGAATGCTGAGAGTAAAGATAATGAAGAGTTTAGTGCTTGAAAGAGTTTATCTTAATCTCTATATACTTGCCTTTGTGAACTTCTGTCGGTTTGGTTCCAGTGCGCCCATCGTCCCTCCCGTCCATGCAGTGTCTTCGTGGCAGTCGTCACTGCCTCTGAGGGACTTCACGATCCATTTCTGCTCCCAGGATGATGATGTCCAGAATGCTGAGAGTAAAGATAATGAAGAGTTTAGTGTTTGAAAGAGTTCATCTTAATATATATATATTTGCCTTTATGAACTTCTGTTGGTATGGTTCCAGTAGCCCATCGTCCCTCCAGTCCATGCAGTGTCTTCGTGGTTGTCGTCACTGCCTCTGCGAGACTTCACGATCCATTCTTAACCCAGGATGATGATGTCCATGGTCCTGAGAGTAAAGATGATGATGAGTTTAGTGTTTGAAAGAGTTGATCTTAATATATATATACTTGCCTTTATGAACTTCTGTCGGTTTTGTTCCAGTCGCCCATTGTCCCTCCTGTCCATGCAGTGTCTTCGTGGCAGTCGTCACTGCCTCTGGGGACTTCACGATCCATTTCTGCCCCAGTATGATGATGTCCAGAATGCTGAGAGTAAAGATAATGAAGAGTTTAGTGTTTGAAAGAGTTCATCTTAATATATATATACTTGCCTTTATGAACTTCTGTCGGTATGGTTCCAGTCGCCCATCGTCCCTCCCGTCCATGCAGTGTCTTCGTGGCAGTCGTCACTGCCTCTGGGGGACTTCACGATCCATTTCTGTTCCCAGGATCATGATGTCCAGAGTACTGAGATTAAACGTAATGAAGAGTTTAGTGTTTGAAAGAGTTGATCTTAATAGATATATACTTGCCTTTATGAACTTCTGTCGGTATGGTTCCAGTCGCCCATCGTCCCTCCCGTCCATGCAGTGTCTTCATGGCAGTCGTCACTGCCACTGGTGGACTTCACGATCCATTTGTGTTCCCAGGATGATGATGTCCAGAGTGCTGAGAGTAAAGATAATGAAGAGTTTAGTGTTTGAAAGAGTTGATGTTAATAGATGTATACTTGCCTTTATGAACTTCTGTCGGTATGGTTCCAGTCTCCCATCGTCAATCCCGTCTATGCAGTGTCGTCGTGGCAGTCGTCACTGCCTCTGGGGGACTTCACGTTCCATTTCTGCCCCAGTATGATGATGTCCAGAATGCTGAGAGTAAAGATAATGAAGTGTTTAGTGTTTGAAAGAGTTGATGGTAATAGATGTATACTTGCCTTTGTGAACTTCTGTCGGTATGGTGTCAGTCGCCCATCGTCCCTCCCGTCTATGCAGTGTCTTCGTGGCAGTCGTCACTGCCTCTGGGGGACTTCACGTTCCATTTCTGCCCCAGTATGATGATGTCCAGAATGCTGAGAGTAAAGATAATGAAGTGTTTAGTGTTTGAAAGAGTTGATCTTAATATATATATACTTGCCTTTATGAACTTCTGTCGGTTTTGTTCCAGTCGCCCATTGTCCCTCCCGTCCATTTAGTGTCTTCGTGGCAGTCGTCACTTCCTCTGGGGGACTTCACGATCCATTTCTGCCCCAGTACGATGATGTCCAGAATGCTGAGAGTAAAGATAATGAAGAGTTTAGTGCTTGAAAGAGTTTATCTTAATCTCTATATACTTGCCTTTGTGAACTTCTGTCGGTTTGGTTCCAGTGCGCCCATCGTCCCTCCCGTCCATGCAGTGTCTTCGTGGCAGTCGTCACTGCCTCTGAGGGACTTCACGATCCATTTCTGCTCCCAGGATGATGATGTCCAGAATGCTGAGAGTAAAGATAATGAAGAGTTTAGTGTTTGAAAGAGTTCATCTTAATATATATATATTTGCCTTTATGAACTTCTGTTGGTATGGTTCCAGTAGCCCATCGTCCCTCCAGTCCATGCAGTGTCTTCGTGGTTGTCGTCACTGCCTCTGCGAGACTTCACGATCCATTCTTAACCCAGGATGATGATGTCCATGGTCCTGAGAGTAAAGATGATGATGAGTTTAGTGTTTGAAAGAGTTGATCTTAATATATATATACTTGCCTTTATGAACTTCTGTCGGTTTTGTTCCAGTCGCCCATTGTCCCTCCTGTCCATGCAGTGTCTTCGTGGCAGTCGTCACTGCCTCTGGGGACTTCACGATCCATTTCTGCCCCAGTATGATGATGTCCAGAATGCTGAGAGTAAAGATAATGAAGAGTTTAGTGTTTGAAAGAGTTCATCTTAATATATATATACTTGCCTTTATGAACTTCTGTCGGTATGGTTCCAGTCGCCCATCGTCCCTCCCGTCCATGCAGTGTCTTCGTGGCAGTCGTCACTGCCTCTGGGGGACTTCACGATCCATTTCTGTTCCCAGGATAATGATGTCCAGAGTACTGAGATTAAACGTAGTGAAGAGTTTAGTGTTTGAAAGAGTTGATCTTAATAGATATATACTTGCCTTTATGAACTTCTGTCGGTATGGTTCCAGTCGCCCATCGTCCCTCCCGTCCATGCAGTGTCTTCATGGCAGTCGTCACTGCCACTGGTGGACTTCACGATCCATTTGTGTTCCCAGGATGATGATGTCCAGAGTGCTGAGAGTAAAGATAATGAAGAGTTTAGTGTTTGAAAGAGTTGATGTTAATAGATGTATACTTGCCTTTATGAACTTCTGTCGGTATGGTTCCAGTCTCCCATCGTCAATCCCGTCTATGCAGTGTCGTCGTGGCAGTCGTCACTGCCTCTGGGGGACTTCACGTTCCATTTCTGCCCCAGTATGATGATGTCCAGAATGCTGAGAGTAAAGATAATGAAGTGTTTAGTGTTTGAAAGAGTTGATCTTAATATATATATACTTGCCTTTATGAACTTCTGTCGGTTTTGTTCCAGTCGCCCATTGTCCCTCCCGTCCATTTAGTGTCTTCGTGGCAGTCGTCACTTCCTCTGGGGGACTTCACGATCCATTTCTGCCCCAGTACGATGATGTCCAGAATGCTGAGAGTAAAGATAATGAAGAGTTTAGTGCTTGAAAGAGTTTATCTTAATCTCTATATACTTGCCTTTGTGAACTTCTGTCGGTTTGGTTCCAGTGCGCCCATCGTCCCTCCCGTCCATGCAGTGTCTTCGTGGCAGTCGTCACTGCCTCTGAGGGACTTCACGATCCATTTCTGCTCCCAGGATGATGATGTCCAGAATGCTGAGAGTAAAGATAATGAAGAGTTTAGTGTTTGAAAGAGTTCATCTTAATATATATATATTTGCCTTTATGAACTTCTGTTGGTATGGTTCCAGTAGCCCATCGTCCCTCCAGTCCATGCAGTGTCTTCGTGGTTGTCGTCACTGCCTCTGCGAGACTTCACGATCCATTCTTAACCCAGGATGATGATGTCCATGGTCCTGAGAGTAAAGATGATGATGAGTTTAGTGTTTGAAAGAGTTGATCTTAATATATATATACTTGCCTTTATGAACTTCTGTCGGTTTTGTTCCAGTCGCCCATTGTCCCTCCTGTCCATGCAGTGTCTTCGTGGCAGTCGTCACTGCCTCTGGGGACTTCACGATCCATTTCTGCCCCAGTATGATGATGTCCAGAATGCTGAGAGTAAAGATAATGAAGAGTTTAGTGTTTGAAAGAGTTCATCTTAATATATATATACTTGCCTTTATGAACTTCTGTCGGTATGGTTCCAGTCGCCCATCGTCCCTCCCGTCCATGCAGTGTCTTCGTGGCAGTCGTCACTGCCTCTGGGGGACTTCACGATCCATTTCTGTTCCCAGGATCATGATGTCCAGAGTACTGAGATTAAACGTAATGAAGAGTTTAGTGTTTGAAAGAGTTGATCTTAATAGATATATACTTGCCTTTATGAACTTCTGTCGGTATGGTTCCAGTCGCCCATCGTCCCTCCCGTCCATGCAGTGTCTTCATGGCAGTCGTCACTGCCACTGGTGGACTTCACGATCCATTTGTGTTCCCAGGATGATGATGTCCAGAGTGCTGAGAGTAAAGATAATGAAGAGTTTAGTGTTTGAAAGAGTTGATGTTAATAGATGTATACTTGCCTTTATGAACTTCTGTCGGTATGGTTCCAGTCTCCCATCGTCAATCCCGTCTATGCAGTGTCGTCGTGGCAGTCGTCACTGCCTCTGGGGGACTTCACGATCCATTTCTGCTCCCAGGATGATGATGTCCAGAATGCTGAGAGTAAAGATAATGAAGAGTTTAGTGTTTGAAAGAGTTGATCTTAATATATATATGCTTGTCTTTATGAACTTCTGTCGGTATGGTTCCAGTCTCCCATCGTCAATCCCGTCCATGCAGTGTCTTCGTGGCAGTCGTCACTGCCTCTGGGGGACTTCACGATCAATTTCTGCCCCAGTATGTTGATGTCCTGAATGCTGAGAGTAAAGATAATGAAGAGTTTAGTGTTTGAAAGAGTTGATGTTAATAGATGTATACTTGCCTTTATGAACTTCTGTCGGTATAGTTCCAGTCTCCCATCGTCCCTCCCGTCCATGCAGTGTCTTCGTGGCACTCGTCACTGCCTCTGGGGGACTTCACGATCCATTTCTGCTCCCAGGATGATGATGTCCAGAGTGCTGAGATTAAAGGTAATGAAGAGTTTGGTGTTTAAAAGAGTTGATGTTAAAATATATATACTTGCCTTTGTCAACTTCTGTCGGTGTGGTGTCAGTCGCCCATCGTCCCTCCCGTCTATGCAGTGTGTTCGTGGCGGTCGTCACTGCCTCTGGGGGACTTCACGGTCCATTTCTACCCCCAGGATGATGATGTCCAGAATGCTGAGAGTAAAGATAATGAAGACTTTAGTGTTTGAAAGAGTTCATCTTAATATATATATACTTGCCTTTGTGAACTTCTGTCGGTATGGTTCCAGTCGCCCATCGTCAATCCCGTCCATGCAGTGTCTTCGTGGCAGTCGTCACTGCCTCTGGGGGACTTCACGATCCATTTCTGCTCCCAGGATGATGATGTCCAGAATGCTGAGAGTAAAGATAATGAAGAGTTTAGTGTTTGAAAGAGTTGATGGTAATAGATATATACTTGCCTTTGTGAACTTCTGTCGGTATGGTGTCAGTCGCCCATCGTCCCTCCCGTCTATGCAGTGTCTTCGTGGCAGTCGTCACTGCCTCTGAGGGACTTCACGATCCATTTCTACTCCCAGGATGATGATGTCCAGATTGCTGAGAGTAAAGATAATGAAGAGTTTAGTGTTTGAAAGAGTTGATCTTAATTTATATATACTTGCCTTTATGAACTTCTGTCGGTATGGTTCCAGTTTCCCATCGTCAATCCCGTCCATGCAGTGTCTTCGTTTCAGTCGTCACTGCCTCTGGGGGACTTCACGATCCATTTCTGCTCCCAGGATGATGATGTCCAGAGTGCTGAGATTAAAGGTATTGAAGAGTTTGGTGTTTAAAAGAGTTGATGTTAATATATATATACTTGCCTTTATGAACTTCTGTCGGTATGGTTCCAGTCGCCCATCGTCCATAACGTCCATGCAGTGTCTTCGTGGCAGTCGTCACTGCCTCTGGAGGACTTCACGTTCCATTTCTTCCCCCAGGATGATGATGTCCAGGGTCCTGAGAGTAAAGATAATAAAGAGTTTAGTGTTTGAAATAGTTGATGTTCAAATATATATACTTTCCTTTATAAACTTCTGTCGGTATGGTTCCAGTCGCCCATCGTCCCTCCCGTCCATGCAGTGTCTTCGTGGTTGTCGTCACTGCCTCTGCGAGACTTCACGATCCATTCTTCCCCCAGGATAATGATGTCCATGGTCCTGAGAGTAAAGATAATGAAGAGTTTAGTGTTTGAAAGAGTTGATCTTAATATATATATATACTTGCCTTTATGAACTTCTGTCGGTTTTGTTCCAGTCGCCCATTGTCCCTCTCGTCTGTGCAGTGTCTTCGTGGCAGTCGTCACTGCCTCTGGGGGACTTCACGATCCATTTCTACCCCCCGGATGATGATGTCCAGAGTGCTGAGATTAAAGGTGATGAAGAGTTTAGTGTTTGAAAGAGTTCATGTTAATAGATGTATACTTGCCTTTATGAACTTCTGTCGGTATGGTTCCAGTCTCCCATCGTCAATCCCGTCCATGCAGTGTCTTCGTGGCAGTCGTCACTGCCTCTGGGTTACTTCAAGATCCATTTCTGCTCCCAGGATGATGATGTCCAGAGTGCTGAGATTAAAGGTAATGAAGAGTTTAGTGTTGAAAAGAGTTGATGTTAATATATATATACTTGCCTTTGTCAACTTCTGTCGGTGTGGTGTCAGTCGCCCATCGTCCCTCCCGTCTATGCAGTGTGTTCGTGGCTGTCGTCACTGTCTCTGGGGGACTTCACGATCCATTTCTACCCCCAGGATGATGATGTCCAGAATGCTGAGAGTAAAGATAATGAAGAGTTTAGTGTTTGAAAGGGTTGATCTTAATATATATATACTTGCCTTTATGAACTTCTGTCGGTATGGTTCCAGTCGCCCATCGTCCATAACGTCCATGCAGTGTCTTCGTGGCAGTCGTCACTGCCTCTGGAGAACTTCACGATCCATTTCTGCCCCCAGGATGATGATGTCCAGGGTTCTGAGAGTAAAGATAATGAAGAGTTTAGTGTTTGAAATAGTTGATGTTCAAATATATATACTTTCCTTTATAAACTTCTGTCGGTATGGTTCCAGTCGCCCATCGTTCCTCCAGTCCATGCAGTGTCTTCGTGGTTGTCGTCACTGCCTCTGCGAGACTTCACGATCCATTCTTCCCCCAGGATAATGATGTCCAGAGTACTGAGAGTAAAGATAATGAAGAGTTTAGTGTTTGAAAGAGTTGATCTTAATATATATATACTTGCCTTTATGAACTTCTGTCGGTTTTGTTCCAGTCGCCCATTGTCCCTCCCGTCTATGCAGTGTCTTCGTGGCAGTCGTCACTGCCTCTGGGGGACTTCACGATCCATTTCTGCCCCAGTGTGATGATGTCCTGAATGCTGAGAGTAAAGATAATGAAGAGTTTAGTGTTTGAAAGAGTTGATGTTAATAGATGTATACTTGCCTTTATGAACTTCTGTCGGTATGGTTCCAGTCTCCCATCGTCCCTCCCGTCCATGCAGTGTCTTCGTGGCACTCGTCACTGCCTCTGGGGGAATTCATGGTCCATTTCTACCCACAGGATGATGATGTCCAGAATGCTGAGAGTAAAGATAATGAAGAGTTTAGTGTTTGAAAGAGTTCATCTTAATATATATATACTTGCCTTTGTGAACTTCTGTCGGTATGGTTCCAGTCGCCCATCGTCAATCCCGTCTATGCAGTGTCTTCGTGGCAGTCGTCACTGCCTCTGGGGGACTTCACGATCCATTTCTGCTCCCAGGATGATGATGTCCAGAATGCTGAGAGTAAAGATAATGAAGAGTTTAGTGTTTGAAAGAGTTGATGGTAATAGATATATACTTGCCTTTGTGAACTTCTGTCGGTATGGTGTCAGTCGCCCATCGTCCCTCCCGTCTATGCAGTGTCTTCGTGGCAGTCGTCACTGCCTCTGGGGGACTTCATGGTCCATTTCTGCCCCCAGGATGATGATGTATAAGTTCCTGAGAGTAAAGATAATGAAGAGTTTAGTGTTTGAAATAGTAGCTATTAATAGATATATACTTCCCTTTATGGGCCTCTGTTAATGGATGTATACTTGCCTTTATGAACTTCTGTCGGTGTGTTGGCAGTCGCCCATTGTCCCTCCCGTCCATGCAGTGTCTTCGTGGCACTCGTCACTGCCTCTGGGGGACTTCACGATCCATTTCTGCTCCCAGGATGATGATGTCCAGAGTGCTGAGATTAAAGGTAATGAAGAGTTTGGTGTTTAAAAGAGTTGATGTTAATACATATATACTTCCCTTTGTGAACTTCTGTCTGTGTGGTGTCAGTCGCCCATCGTCCCTCCCGTCTATGCAGTGTGTTCGTGGCAGTCGTCACTGCCTCTGGGGGACTTCATGGTCCATTTCTACCCCCAGGATGATAATGTCCAGAATGCTGAGAGTAAAGATAATGAAGAGTTTAGTGTTTGAAAGAGTTCATCTTAATATATATATACTTGCCTTTATGAACTTCTGTCGGTTTGGTTCCAGTCGCCCATCGTCAATCCCGTCTATGCAGTGTCTTCGTGGCAGTCGTCACTGCCTCTGGGGGACTTCACGATCCATTTCTGCTCCCAGGATGATGATGTCCAGAATGCTGAGAGTAAAGATAATGAAGAGTTTAGTGTTTGAAAGAGTTGATGGTAATAGATATATACTTGCCTTTGTGAACTTCTGTCGGTATGGTGTCAGTCGCCCATCGTCCCTCCTGTCTGTGCAGTGTCTTCGTGGCAGTCGTCACTGCCTCTGGGGGACTTCACGGTCCATTTCTGCCCCAGTATGATGATGTCCAGAGTGCTGAGATAAAAGGTAATGAAGAGTTTAGTGTTTGAAAGAGTTGATGTTAATAGATGTATACTTGCCTTTATGAACTTCTGTCGGTATGGTTCCAGTCTCCCATCGTCAATCCCGTCCATGCAGTGTCTTCGTGGCACTCGTCACTGCCTCTGGGGGACTTCACGATCCATTTCTGCTCCCAGGATGATGATGTCCAGAGTGCTGAGATTAAAGGTAATGAAGAGTTTGGTGTTTGAAAGAGTTGATGTTAATATATATATACTTGCCTTTGTGAACTTCTGTCGGTGTGGTGTCAGTCGCCCATCGTCCCTCCCGTCTATGCAGTGTGTTCGTGGCGGTCGTCACTGCCTCTGGGGGACTTCATGGTCCATTTCTACCCCCAGGATGATAATGTCCAGAATGCTCAGAGTAAAGATAATGAAGAGTTTCGTGTTTGAAAGAGTTCATCTTAATATATATATACTTGCCTTTATGAACTTCTGTCGGTATGGTTCCAATCGGCCATCGTCAATCCCGTCTATGCAGTGTCTTCGTGGCAGTCGTCACTGCCTCTGGGGGACTTCACGATCCATTTCTGCTCCCAGGATGATGATGTCCAGAATGCTGAGAGTAAAGATAATGAAGAGTTTAGTGTTTGAAAGAGTTGATGGTAATAGATATATACTTGCCTTTGTGAACTTCTGTCGGTATGGTGTCAGTCGCCCATCGTCCCTCCTGTCTGTGCAGTGTCTTCGTGGCAGTCGTCACTGCCTCTGGGGGACTTCACGATCCATTTCTGCCCCAGTATGATGATGTCCAGAGTGCTGAGAGCAAAGATAATGAAGAGTTTTGTGTTTGAAAGAGTTCATCTTAATATATATATACATGCCTTTATGAACTTCTGTCGGTATGGTTCCAGTCTCCCATCGTCAATCCCGTCCATGCAGTGTCTTCGTGGCAGTCGTCACTGCCTCTGGGGGACTTCACGATCCATTTCTGCCCCCAGGATGATGATGTCCAAGGTCCTGAGAGTAAAGATAATGAAGAGTTTAGTGTTTGAAATAGTAGCTATTAATAGATATATACTTGACTTTATGAGCCTCTGTTTATGGATGTATACTTGCCTTTATGAACTTCTGTCGGTATGGTGTCAGTCGCCCATCGTCCCTCCCGTCTGTGCAGTGTCTTCGTGGCGGTCGTCACTGCCTCTGGGGGACTTCACGGTCCATTTCTGCCCCAGTATGATGATGTCCAGAATGCTGAGAGTAAAGAAAATGAAGAGTTTAGTGTTTCAAAGAGTTAATCTTAATATATATATACTTGCCTTTATGAACTTCTGTCGGTGTGGTTCCAATCTCCCATCCTCAATCCCGTCCATGCAGTGTCTTCGTGGCAGTCGTCACTTCCTCTGGGGGACTTCACGATCCATTTCTACCCCCAGGATGATGATGTCCGGAATGCTGAGAGTAAAGATAATGAAGAGTTTAGTGTTTGAAAGAGTTCATCTTAATATATATATACTTGCCTTTATGAACTTCTGTTGCTATGGTTCCAGTCGCCCATCGTCCCTCCCGTCCATGCAGTGTCTTCGTGGCAGTCGTCACTGCCTCTGGGGGACTTCACGATCCATTTCTGCTCCCAGGATGATGATGTCCAGAGTGCTGAGATTAAAGGTGATGAAGAGTTTAGTGTTTGAAAGAGTTCATGTTAATAGATGTATACTTGCCTTTATGAACTACTGTCGGTATGGTTCCAGTCTCCCATCGTCAATCCCGTCCATGCAGTGTCTTCGTGGCAGTCGTCACTGCCTCTGGGGGACTTCACGATCCATTTCTGCTCCCAGGATGATGATGTCCAGAGTGCTGAGATTAAAGGTAATGAAGAGTTTGGTGTTTAAAAGAGTTGATGTTAATATATATATACTTGCCTTTGTCAACTTCTGTCGGTGTGGTGTCAGTCGCCCATCGTCCCTCCCGTCTATGCAGTGTGTTCGTGGCGGTCGTCACTGTCTCTGGGGGACTTCATGGTCCATTTCTACCCCCAGGATGATGATGTCCAGAATGCTGAGAGTAAAGATAATGAAGAGTTTAGTGTTTGAAAGGGTTGATCTTAATATATATATATACTTGCCTTTATGAACTTCTGTCGGTATGGTTCCAGTCGCCCATCGTCCATAACGTCCATGCAGTGTCTTCGTGGCAGTCGTCACTGCCTCTGGAGAACTTCACGTTCCATTTCTTCCCCCAGGATGATGATGTCCAGGGTCCTGAGAGTAAAGATAATGAAGAGTTTAGTGTTTGAAATAGTTGATGTTCAAATATATATACTTTCCTTTATAAACTTCTGTCGGTATGGTTCCAGTCGCCCATCGTCCCTCCCGTCCATGCAGTGTCTTCGTGGTTGTCGTCACTGCCTCTGCGAGACTTCACGATCCAGTCTTCCCCCAGGATAATGATGTCCATGGTCCTGAGAGTAAAGATAATGAAGAGTTTTGTGTTTGAAAGAGTTGATCTTAATATATATATACTTGCCTTTATGAACTTCTGTCGGTTTTGTTCCAGTCGCCCATTGTCCCTCCCGTCTATGCAGTGTCTTCGTGGCAGTCGTCACTGCCTCTGGGGGACTTCACGATCCATTTCTGCCCCAGTATGATGATGTCCTGAATGCTGAGAGTAAAGATAATGAAGGGTTTAGTGTTTGAAAGAGTTGATGTTAATAGATGTATACTTGCCTTTATGAACTTCTGTCGGTATGGTTCCAGTCTCCCATCGTCCCTCCCGTCCATGCAGTGTCTTCGTGGCACTCGTCACTGCCTCTGGGGGACTTCATGGTCCATTTCTTCCCACAGGATGATGATGTCCAGAATGCTGAGAGTAAAGATAATGAAGAGTTTAGTGTTTGAAAGAGTTCATCTTAATATATATATACTTGCCTTTGTGAACTTCTGTCGGTATGGTTCCAGTCGCCCATCGTCAATCCCGTCTATGCAGTGTCTTCGTGGCAGTCGTCACTGCGTCCGGGGGACTTCACGATCCATTTCTGCTCCCAGGATGATGATGTCCAGAATGCTGAGAGTAAAGATAATGAAGAGTTTAGTGTTTGAAAGAGTTGATGGTAATAGATATATACTTGCCTTTGTGAACTTCTGTCGGTATGGTGTCAGTCGCCCATCGTCCCTCCCGTCTATGCAGTGTCTTCGTGGCAGTCGTCACTGCCTCTGGGGGACTTTATGGTCCATTTCTGCCAACAGGATGATGATGTATAAGTTCCTGAAAGTAAAGATAATGAAGAGTTTAGTGTTTGAAATAGTAGCTATTAATAGATATATACTTGCCTTTATGGGCCTCTGTTAATGGATATATACTTGCCTTTATGAACTTCTGTCGGTGTGTTGGCAGTCGCCCATTGTCCCTCCTGTCCATGCAGTGTCTTCGTGGCACTCGTCACTGCCTCTGGGGGACTTCACGATCCATTTCTGCTCCCAGGATGATGATGTCCAGAGTGCTGAGATTAAAGGTAATGAAGAGTTTGGTGTTTAAAAGAGTTGATGTTAATATATATATACTTGCCTTTGTGAACTTCTGTCGGTGTGGTGTCAGTCGCCCATCGTCCCTCCCGTCTATGCAGTGTGTTCGTGGCGGTCGTCACTGCCTCTGGGGGACTTCATGGTCCATTTCTACCCCCAGGATGATAATGTCCAGAATGCTGAGAGTAAAGGTAATGAAGAGTTTAGTGTTTGAAAGAGTTCATCTTAATATATATATACTTGCCTTTATGAACTTCTGTCGGTATGGTTCCAGTCGCCCATCGTCAATCCCGTCTATGCAGTGTCTTCGTGGCAGTCGTCACTGCCTCTGGGGGACTTCACGATCCATTTCTGCTCCCAGGATGAAGATGTCCAGAGTGCTGAGATAAAAGGTAATGAAGAGTTTAGTGTTTGAAAGAGTTGATAGTAATAGATATATACTTGCCTTTGTGAACTTCTGTCGGTATGGTGTCAGTCGCCCATCGTCCCTCCTGTCTGTACAGTGTCTTCGTGGCAGTCGTCACTGCCTCTGGAGGACTTCACGTTCCATTTCTTCCCCCAGGATGATGATGTCCAGGGTCCTGAGAGTAAAGATAATAAAGAGTTTAGTGTTTTAAATAGTTGATGTTCAAATATATATACTTTCCTTTATAAACTTCTGTCGGTATGGTTCCAGTCGCCCATCGTCCCTCCCGTCCATGCAGTGTCTTCGTGGTTGTCGTCACTGCCTCTGCGAGACTTCACGATCCATTCTTCCCCCAGGATAATGATGTCCATGGTCCTGAGAGTAAAGATAATGAAGAGTTTAGTGTTTGAAAGAGTTGATCTTAATATATATATATACTTGCCTTTATGAACTTCTGTCGGTTTTGTTCCAGTCGCCCATTGTCCCTCTCGTCTGTGCAGTGTCTTCGTGGCAGTCGTCACTGCCTCTGGGGGACTTCACGATCCATTTCTACCCCCCGGATGATGATGTCCAGAGTGCTGAGATTAAAGATAATGAAGAGTTTAGTGTTTGAAAGAGTTCATCTTAATATATATATACTTGCCTTTATGAACTTCTGTTGCTATGGTTCCAGTCGCCCATCGTCCCTCCCGTCCATGCAGTGTCTTCGTGGCAGTCGTCACTGCCTCTGGGGGACTTCACTGTCCATTTCTACTCCCAGGATGATGATGTCCAGAATGCTGAGAGTAAAGGTAATGAAGAGTTTAGTGTTTGAAAGAGTTAATCTTAATATATATATACATGCCTTTATGAACTTCTGTCGATATGGTTCCAGTCGCCCATCGTCAATCCCGTCCATGCAGTGTCGTCGTGGCAGTCGTCACTGCCTCTGGGGGACTTCACGATCCATTTCTGCTCCCAGGATGATGATGTCCAGAGTGCTGAGATTAAAGGTGATGAAGAGTTTAGTGTTTGAAAGAGTTCATGTTAATAGATGTATACTTGCCTTTATGAACTTCTGTCGGTATGGTTCCAGTCTCCCATCGTCAATCCCGTCCATGCAGTGTCTTCGTGGCAGTCGCCACTGCCTCTGGGGGACTTCAAGATCCATTTCTGCTCCCAGGATGATGATGTCCAGAGTGCTGAGATTAAAGGTAATGAAGAGTTTAGTGTTGAAAAGAGTTGATGTTAATATATATATACTTGCCTTTGTCAACTTCTGTCGGTGTGGTGTCAGTCGCCCATCGTCCCTCCCGTCTATGCAGTGTGTTCGTGGCTGTCGTCACTGTCTCTGGGGGACTTCACGATCCATTTCTACCCCCAGGATGATGATGTCCAGAATGCTGAGAGTAAAGATAATGAAGAGTTTAGTGTTTGAAAGGGTTGATCTTAATATATATATACTTGCCTTTATGAACTTCTGTCGGTATGGTTCCAGTCGCCCATCGTCCATAACGTCCATGCAGTGTCTTCGTGGCAGTCGTCACTGCCTCTGGAGAACTTCACGATCCATTTCTGCCCCCAGGATGATGATGTCCAGGGTTCTGAGAGTAAAGATAATGAAGAGTTTAGTGTTTGAAATAGTTGATGTTCAAATATATATACTTTCCTTTATAAACTTCTGTCGGTATGGTTCCAGTCGCCCATCGTTCCTCCAGTCCATGCAGTGTCTTCGTGGTTGTCGTCACTGCCTCTGCGAGACTTCACGATCCATTCTTCCCCCAGGATAATGATGTCCAGAGTACTGAGAGTAAAGATAATGAAGAGTTTAGTGTTTGAAAGAGTTGATCTTAATATATATATACTTGCCTTTATGAACTTCTGTCGGTTTTGTTCCAGTCGCCCATTGTCCCTCCCGTCTATGCAGTGTCTTCGTGGCAGTCGTCACTGCCTCTGGGGGACTTCACGATCCATTTCTGCCCCAGTGTGATGATGTCCTGAATGCTGAGAGTAAAGATAATGAAGAGTTTAGTGTTTGAAAGAGTTGATGTTAATAGATGTATACTTGCCTTTATGAACTTCTGTCGGTATGGTTCCAGTCTCCCATCGTCCCTCCCGTCCATGCAGTGTCTTCGTGGCACTCGTCACTGCCTCTGGGGGAATTCATGGTCCATTTCTACCCACAGGATGATGATGTCCAGAATGCTGAGAGTAAAGATAATGAAGAGTTTAGTGTTTGAAAGAGTTCATCTTAATATATATATACTTGCCTTTGTGAACTTCTGTCGGTATGGTTCCAGTCGCCCATCGTCAATCCCGTCTATGCAGTGTCTTCGTGGCAGTCGTCACTGCCTCTGGGGGACTTCACGATCCATTTCTGCTCCCAGGATGATGATGTCCAGAATGCTGAGAGTAAAGATAATGAAGAGTTTAGTGTTTGAAAGAGTTGATGGTAATAGATATATACTTGCCTTTGTGAACTTCTGTCGGTATGGTGTCAGTCGCCCATCGTCCCTCCCGTCTATGCAGTGTCTTCGTGGCAGTCGTCACTGCCTCTGGGGGACTTCATGGTCCATTTCTGCCCCCAGGATGATGATGTATAAGTTCCTGAGAGTAAAGATAATGAAGAGTTTAGTGTTTGAAATAGTAGCTATTAATAGATATATACTTCCCTTTATGGGCCTCTGTTAATGGATGTATACTTGCCTTTATGAACTTCTGTCGGTGTGTTGGCAGTCGCCCATTGTCCCTCCCGTCCATGCAGTGTCTTCGTGGCACTCGTCACTGCCTCTGGGGGACTTCACGATCCATTTCTGCTCCCAGGATGATGATGTCCAGAGTGCTGAGATTAAAGGTAATGAAGAGTTTGGTGTTTAAAAGAGTTGATGTTAATACATATATACTTCCCTTTGTGAACTTCTGTCTGTGTGGTGTCAGTCGCCCATCGTCCCTCCCGTCTATGCAGTGTGTTCGTGGCAGTCGTCACTGCCTCTGGGGGACTTCATGGTCCATTTCTACCCCCAGGATGATAATGTCCAGAATGCTGAGAGTAAAGATAATGAAGAGTTTAGTGTTTGAAAGAGTTCATCTTAATATATATATACTTGCCTTTATGAACTTCTGTCGGTTTGGTTCCAGTCGCCCATCGTCAATCCCGTCTATGCAGTGTCTTCGTGGCAGTCGTCACTGCCTCTGGGGGACTTCACGATCCATTTCTGCTCCCAGGATGATGATGTCCAGAATGCTGAGAGTAAAGATAATGAAGAGTTTAGTGTTTGAAAGAGTTGATGGTAATAGATATATACTTGCCTTTGTGAACTTCTGTCGGTATGGTGTCAGTCGCCCATCGTCCCTCCTGTCTGTGCAGTGTCTTCGTGGCAGTCGTCACTGCCTCTGGGGGACTTCACGGTCCATTTCTGCCCCAGTATGATGATGTCCAGAGTGCTGAGATAAAAGGTAATGAAGAGTTTAGTGTTTGAAAGAGTTGATG
Source organism: Haliotis asinina (assembly GCF_037392515.1). Taxonomy (NCBI): domain Eukaryota; kingdom Metazoa; phylum Mollusca; class Gastropoda; order Lepetellida; family Haliotidae; genus Haliotis; species Haliotis asinina. Next base: position 47,578,736 of record NC_090282.1, read on the forward strand.
TTAATAGATGTATACTTGCCTTTATGAACTTCTGTCGGTATGGTTCCAGTCTCCCATCGTCAATCCCGTCCATGCAGTGTCTTCGTGGCACTCGTCACTGCCTCTGGGGGACTTCACGATCCATTTCTGCTCCCAGGATGATGATGTCCAGAGTGCTGAGATTAAAGGTAATGAAGAGTTTGGTGTTTGAAAGAGTTGATGTTAATATATATATACTTGCCTTTGTGAACTTCTGTCGGTGTGGTGTCAGTCGCCCATCGTCCCTCCCGTCTATGCAGTGTGTTCGTGGCGGTCGTCACTGCCTCTGGGGGACTTCATGGTCCATTTCTACCCCCAGGATGATAATGTCCAGAATGCTCAGAGTAAAGATAATGAAGAGTTTAGTGTTTGAAAGAGTTCATCTTAATATATATATACTTGCCTTTATGAACTTCTGTCGGTATGGTTCCATTCGCCCATCGTCAATCCCGTCTATGCAGTGTCTTCGTGGCAGTCGTCACTGCCTCTGGGGGACTTCACGATCCATTTCTGCTCCCAGGATGATGATGTCCAGAATGCTGAGAGTAAAGATAATGAAGAGTTTAGTGTTTGAAAGAGTTGATGGTAATAGATATATACTTGCCTTTGTGAACTTCTGTCGGTATGGTGTCAGTCGCCCATCGTCCCTCCTGTCTGTGCAGTGTCTTCGTGGCAGTCGTCACTGCCTCTGGGGGACTTCACGATCCATTTCTGCCCCAGTATGATGATGTCCAGAGTGCTGAGAGCAAAGATAATGAAGAGTTTTGTGTTTGAAAGAGTTCATCTTAATATATATATACATGCCTTTATGAACTTCTGTCGGTATGGTTCCAGTCTCCCATCGTCAATCCCGTCCATGCAGTGTCTTCGTGGCAGTCGTCACTGCCTCTGGGGGACTTCACGATCCATTTCTGCCCCCAGGATGATGATGTCCAAGGTCCTGAGAGTAAAGATAATGAAGAGTTTAGTGTTTGAAATAGTAGCTATTAATAGATATATACTTGACTTTATGAGCCTCTGTTTATGGATGTATACTTGCCTTTATGAACTTCTGTCGGTATGGTGTCAGTCGCCCATCGTCCCTCCCGTCTGTGCAGTGTCTTCGTGGCGGTCGTCACTGCCTCTGGGGGACTTCACGGTCCATTTCTGCCCCAGTATGATGATGTCCAGAATGCTGAGAGTAAAGAAAATGAAGAGTTTAGTGTTTCAAAGAGTTAATCTTAATATATATATACTTGCCTTTATGAACTTCTGTCGGTGTGGTTCCAGTCTCCCATCCTCAATCCCGTCCATGCAGTGTCTTCGTGGCAGTCGTCACTTCCTCTGGGGGACTTCACGATCCATTTCTACCCCCAGGATGATGATGTCCGGAATGCTGAGAGTAAAGATAATGAAGAGTTTAGTGTTTGAAAGAGTTCATCTTAATATATATATACTTGCCTTTATGAACTTCTGTTGCTATGGTTCCAGTCGCCCATCGTCCCTCCCGTCCATGCAGTGTCTTCGTGGCAGTCGTCACTGCCTCTGGGGGACTTCACGATCCATTTCTGCTCCCAGGATGATGATGTCCAGAGTGCTGAGATTAAAGGTGATGAAGAGTTTAGTGTTTGAAAGAGTTCATGTTAATAGATGTATACTTGCCTTTATGAACTACTGTCGGTATGGTTCCAGTCTCCCATCGTCAATCCCGTCCATGCAGTGTCTTCGTGGCAGTCGTCACTGCCTCTGGGGGACTTCACGATCCATTTCTGCTCCCAGGATGATGATGTCCAGAGTGCTGAGATTAAAGGTAATGAAGAGTTTGGTGTTTAAAAGAGTTGATGTTAATATATATATACTTGCCTTTGTCAACTTCTGTCGGTGTGGTGTCAGTCGCCCATCGTCCCTCCCGTCTATGCAGTGTGTTCGTGGCGGTCGTCACTGTCTCTGGGGGACTTCATGGTCCATTTCTACCCCCAGGATGATGATGTCCAGAATGCTGAGAGTAAAGATAATGAAGAGTTTAGTGTTTGAAAGGGTTGATCTTAATATATATATATACTTGCCTTTATGAACTTCTGTCGGTATGGTTCCAGTCGCCCATCGTCCATAACGTCCATGCAGTGTCTTCGTGGCAGTCGTCACTGCCTCTGGAGAACTTCACGTTCCATTTCTTCCCCCAGGATGATGATGTCCAGGGTCCTGAGAGTAAAGATAATGAAGAGTTTAGTGTTTGAAATAGTTGATGTTCAAATATATATACTTTCCTTTATAAACTTCTGTCGGTATGGTTCCAGTCGCCCATCGTCCCTCCCGTCCATGCAGTGTCTTCGTGGTTGTCGTCACTGCCTCTGCGAGACTTCACGATCCATTCTTCCCCCAGGATAATGATGTCCATGGTCCTGAGAGTAAAGATAATGAAGAGTTTTGTGTTTGAAAGAGTTGATCTTAATATATATATACTTGCCTTTATGAACTTCTGTCGGTTTTGTTCCAGTCGCCCATTGTCCCTCCCGTCTATGCAGTGTCTTCGTGGCAGTCGTCACTGCCTCTGGGGGACTTCACGATCCATTTCTGCCCCAGTATGATGATGTCCTGAATGCTGAGAGTAAAGATAATGAAGGGTTTAGTGTTTGAAAGAGTTGATGTTAATAGATGTATACTTGCCTTTATGAACTTCTGTCGGTATGGTTCCAGTCTCCCATCGTCCCTCCCGTCCATGCAGTGTCTTCGTGGCACTCGTCACTGCCTCTGGGGGACTTCATGGTCCATTTCTTCCCACAGGATGATGATGTCCAGAATGCTGAGAGTAAAGATAATGAAGAGTTTAGTGTTTGAAAGAGTTCATCTTAATATATATATACTTGCCTTTGTGAACTTCTGTCGGTATGGTTCCAGTCGCCCATCGTCAATCCCGTCTATGCAGTGTCTTCGTGGCACTCGTCACTGCGTCCGGGGGACTTCACGATCCATTTCTGCTCCCAGGATGATGATGTCCAGAATGCTGAGAGTAAAGATAATGAAGAGTTTAGTGTTTGAAAGAGTTGATGGTAATAGATATATACTTGCCTTTGTGAACTTCTGTCGGTATGGTGTCAGTCGCCCATCGTCCCTCCCGTCTATGCAGTGTCTTCGTGGCAGTCGTCACTGCCTCTGGGGGACTTTATGGTCCATTTCTGCCAACAGGATGATGATGTATAAGTTCCTGAAAGTAAAGATAATGAAGAGTTTAGTGTTTGAAATAGTAGCTATTAATAGATATATACTTGCCTTTATGGGCCTCTGTTAATGGATATATACTTGCCTTTATGAACTTCTGTCGGTGTGTTGGCAGTCGCCCATTGTCCCTCCCGTCCATGCAGTGTCTTCGTGGCACTCGTCACTGCCTCTGGGGGACTTCACGATCCATTTCTGCTCCCAGGATGATGATGTCCAGAGTGCTGAGATTAAAGGTAATGAAGAGTTTGGTGTTTAAAAGAGTTGATGTTAATATATATATACTTGCCTTTGTGAACTTCTGTCGGTGTGGTGTCAGTCGCCCATCGTCCCTCCCGTCTATGCAGTGTGTTCGTGGCGGTCGTCACTGCCTCTGGGGGACTTCATGGTCCATTTCTACCCCCAGGATGATAATGTCCAGAATGCTGAGAGTAAAGGTAATGAAGAGTTTAGTGTTTGAAAGAGTTCATCTTAATATATATATACTTGCCTTTATGAACTTCTGTCGGTATGGTTCCAGTCGCCCATCGTCAATCCCGTCTATGCAGTGTCTTCGTGGCAGTCGTCACTGCCTCTGGGGGACTTCACGATCCATTTCTGCTCCCAGGATGATGATGTCCAGAGTGCTGAGATAAAAGGTAATGAAGAGTTTAGTGTTTGAAAGAGTTGATAGTAATAGATATATACTTGCCTTTGTGAACTTCTGTCGGTATGGTGTCAGTCGCCCATCGTCCCTCCTGTCTGTACAGTGTCTTCGTGGCAGTCGTCACTGCCTCTGGGGGACTTCACGGTCCATTTCTGCCCCAGTATGATGATGTCCAGAGTGCTGAGATAAAAGGTAATGAAGAGTTTAGTGTTTGAAAGAGTTGATGTTAATAGATGTATACTTGCCTTTATGAACTTCTGTCGGTATGGTTCCAGTGTCCCATCGTCAATCCCGTCCATGCAGTGTCTTCGTGGCACTCGTCACTGCCTCTGGGGGACTTCACGATCCATTTCTGCTCCCAGGATGATGATGTCCAGAGTGCTGAGATTAAAGGTAATGAAGAGTTTGGTGTTTGAAATAGTTGATGTTCAAAGATATATACTTGCCTTTGTGAACTTCTGTCGGTGTGGTGTCAGTCGCCCATCGTCCCTCCCGTCTATGCAGTGTGTTCGTGGCGGTCGTCACTGCCTCTGGGGGACTTCATCGTCCACTTCTACCCCCAGGATGATAATGTCCAGAATGCTGAGAGTAAAGATAATGAAGAGTTTAGTGTTTGAAAGAGTTCATCTTAATATATATATACTTGCCTTTATGAACTTCTGTCGGTATGGTTCCAATCGCCCATCGTCAATCCCGTCTATGCAGTGTCTTCGTGGCAGTCGTCACTGCCTCTGGGGGACTTCACGATCCATTTCTGCTCCCAGGATGATGATGTCCAAAATGCTGAGAGTAAAGATAATGAAGAGTTTAGTGTTTGAAAGAGTTGATGGTAATAGATATATACTTGCCTTTGTGAACTTCTGTCGGTATGGTGTCAGTCGCCCATCGTCCCTCCTGTCTGTGCAGTGTCTTCGTGGCAGTCGTCACTTCCCCTGGGGGACTTCACGATCCATTTCTGCCCCAGTATGATGATGTCCAGAGTGCTGAGAGTAAAGATAATGAAGAGTTTTGTGTTTGAAAGAGTTCATCTTAATATATATATACATGCCTTTATGAACTTCTGTCGGTATGGTTCCAGTCTCCCATCGTCAATCCCGTCCATGCAGTGTCTTCGTGGCAGTCGTCACTGCCTCTGGGGGACTTCACGATCCATTTCTGCCCCCAGGATGATGATGTCCAAGGTCCTGAGAGTAAAGATAATGAAGAGTTTAGTGTTTGAAATAGTAGCTATTAATAGATATATACTTGACTTTATGAGCCTCTGTTTATGGATGTATACTTGCCTTTATGAACTTCTGTCGGTATGGTGTCAGTCGCCCATCGTCCCTCCCGTCTGTGCAGTGTCTTCGTGGCGGTCGTCACTGCCTCTGGGGGACTTCACGATCCATTTCTACCCCCAGGATGATGATGTCCGGAATGCTGAGAGTAAAGATAATGAAGAGTTTAGTGTTTGAAAGAGTTGATGTTAATAGATGTATACTTGCCTTTATGAACTTCTGTCGGTATGGTTCCAGTCTCCCATCGTCCCTCCCGTCCATGCAGTGTCTTCGTGGCACTCGTCACTGCCTCTGGGGGACTTCATGGTCCATTTCTACCCACAGGATGATGATGTCCAGAATGCTGAGAGTAAAGATAATGAAGAGTTTAGTGTTTGAAAGAGTTCATCTTAATATATATATACTTGCCTTTGTGAACTTCTGTCGGTATGGTTCCAGTCGCCCATCGTCAATCCCGTCTATGCAGTGTCTTCGTGGCAGTCGTCACTGCCTCTGGGGGACTTCACGATCCATTTCTGCTCCCAGGATGATGATGTCCAGAATGCTGAGAGTAAAGATAATGAAGAGTTTAGTGTTTGAAAGAGTTGATGGTAATAGATATATACTTGCCTTTGTGAACATCTGTCGGTATGGTGTCAGTCGCCCATCGTCCCTCCCGTCTATGCAGTGTCTTCGTGGCAGTCGTCACTGCCTCTGGGGGACTTCATGGTCCATTTCTGCCCCCAGGATGATGATGTATAAGTTCCTGAGAGTAAAGATAATGAAGAGTTTAGTGTTTGAAATAGTAGCTATTAATAGATATATACTTGCCTTTATGGGCCTCTGTTAATGGATATATACTTGCCTTTATGAACTTCTGTCGGTGTGTTGACAGTCGCCCATTGTCCCTCCCGTCCATGCAGTGTCTTCGTGGCACTCGTCACTGCCTCTGGGGGACTTCACGATCCATTTCTGCTCCCAGGATGATGATGTCCAGAGTGCTGAGATTAAAGGTAATGAAGAGTTTGGTGTTTAAAAGAGTTGATGTTAATATATATATACTTGCCTTTGTGAACTTCTGTCGGTGTGGTGCCAGTCGCCCATCGTCCCTCCCGTCTATGCAGTGTGTTCGTGGCGGTCGTCACTGCCTCTGGGGGACTTCATGGTCCATTTCTACCCCCAGGATGATAATGTCCAGAATGCTGAGAGTAAAGATAATGAAGAGTTTAGTGTTTGAAAGAGTTCATCTTAATATATATATACTTGCCTTTGTGAACTTCTGTCGGTGTGGTGTCAGTCGCCCATCGTCAATCCCGTCTATGCAGTGTCTTCGTGGCAGTCGTCACTGCCTCTGGGGGACTTCACGATCCATTTCTGCTCCCAGGATGATGATGTCCAGAATGCTGAGAGTAAAGATAATGAAGAGTTTAGTGTTTGAAAGAGTTGATAGTAATAGATATATACTTGCCTTTGTGAACTTCTGTCGGTATGGTGTCAGTCGCCCATCGTCCCTCCTGTCTGTACAGTGTCTTCGTGGCAGTCGTCACTGCCTCTGGGGGACTTCACGGTCCATTTCTGCCCCAGTATGATGATGTCCAGAGTGCTGAGATAAAAGGTAATGAAGAGTTTAGTGTTTGAAAGAGTTGATGTTAATAGATGTATACTTGCCTTTATGAACTTCTGTCGGTATGGTTCCAGTCTCCCATCGTCAATCCCGTCCATGCAGTGTCTTCGTGGCACTCGTCACTGCCTCTGGGGGACTTCACGATCCATTTCTGCTCCCAGGATGATGATGTCCAGAGTGCTGAGATTAAAGGTAATGAAGAGTTTGGTGTTTAAAAGAGTTGATGTTAATATATATATACTTGCCTTTGTGAACTTCTGTCGGTGTGGTGTCAGTCGCCCATCGTCCCTCCCGTCTATGCAGTGTGTTCGTGGCGGTCGTCACTGCCTCTGGGGGACTTCATGGTCCATTTCTACCCCCAGGATGATAATGTCCAGAATGCTGAGAGTAAAGATAATGAAGAGTTTAGTGTTTGAAAGAGTTCATCTTAATATATATATACTTGCCTTTATGAACTTCTGTCGGTATGGTTCCAATCGCCCATCGTCAATCCCGTCTATGCAGTGTCTTCGTGGCAGTCGTCACTGCCTCTGGGGGACTTCACGATCCATTTCTGCTCCCAGGATGATGATGTCCAGAATGCTGAGAGTAAAGATAATGAAGAGTTTAGTGTTTGAAAGAGTTGATGGTAATAGATATATACTTGCCTTTGTGAACTTCTGTCGGTATGGTGTCAGTCGCCCATCGTCCCTCCTGTCTGTGCAGTGTCTTCGTGGCAGTCGTCACTGCCTCTGGGGGACTTCACGATCCATTTCTGCCCCAGTATGATGATGTCCAGAGTGCTGAGAGCAAAGATAATGAAGAGTTTTGTGTTTGAAAGAGTTCATCTTAATATATATATACTTGCCTTTGTGAACTTCTGTCGGTGTGGTGCCAGTCGCCCATCGTCCCTCCCGTCTATGCAGTGTGTTCGTGGCGGTCGTCACTGCCTCTGGGGGACTTCATGGTCCATTTCTACCCCCAGGATGATAATGTCCAGAATGCTGAGAGTAAAGATAATGAAGAGTTTAGTGTTTGAAAGAGTTCATCTTAATATATATATACTTGCCTTTGTGAACTTCTGTCGGTGTGGTGTCAGTCGCCCATCGTCAATCCCGTCTATGCAGTGTCTTCGTGGCAGTCGTCACTGCCTCTGGGGGACTTCACGATCCATTTCTGCTCCCAGGATGATGATGTCCAGAATGCTGAGAGTAAAGATAATGAAGAGTTTAGTGTTTGAAAGAGTTGATAGTAATAGATATATACTTGCCTTTGTGAACTTCTGTCGGTATGGTGTCAGTCGCCCATCGTCCCTCCTGTCTGTACAGTGTCTTCGTGGCAGTCGTCACTGCCTCTGGGGGACTTCACGGTCCATTTCTGCCCCAGTATGATGATGTCCAGAGTGCTGAGATAAAAGGTAATGAAGAGTTTAGTGTTTGAAAGAGTTGATGTTAATAGATGTATACTTGCCTTTATGAACTTCTGTCGGTATGGTTCCAGTCTCCCATCGTCAATCCCGTCCATGCAGTGTCTTCGTGGCACTCGTCACTGCCTCTGGGGGACTTCACGATCCATTTCTGCTCCCAGGATGATGATGTCCAGAGTGCTGAGATTAAAGGTAATGAAGAGTTTGGTGTTTAAAAGAGTTGATGTTAATATATATATACTTGCCTTTGTGAACTTCTGTCGGTGTGGTGTCAGTCGCCCATCGTCCCTCCCGTCTATGCAGTGTGTTCGTGGCGGTCGTCACTGCCTCTGGGGGACTTCATGGTCCATTTCTACCCCCAGGATGATAATGTCCAGAATGCTGAGAGTAAAGATAATGAAGAGTTTAGTGTTTGAAAGAGTTCATCTTAATATATATATACTTGCCTTTATGAACTTCTGTCGGTATGGTTCCAATCGCCCATCGTCAATCCCGTCTATGCAGTGTCTTCGTGGCAGTCGTCACTGCCTCTGGGGGACTTCACGATCCATTTCTGCTCCCAGGATGATGATGTCCAGAATGCTGAGAGTAAAGATAATGAAGAGTTTAGTGTTTGAAAGAGTTGATGGTAATAGATATATACTTGCCTTTGTGAACTTCTGTCGGTATGGTGTCAGTCGCCCATCGTCCCTCCTGTCTGTGCAGTGTCTTCGTGGCAGTCGTCACTGCCTCTGGGGGACTTCACGATCCATTTCTGCCCCAGTATGATGATGTCCAGAGTGCTGAGAGCAAAGATAATGAAGAGTTTTGTGTTTGAAAGAGTTCATCTTAATATATATATACTTGCCTTTGTGAACTTCTGTCGGTGTGGTGCCAGTCGCCCATCGTCCCTCCCGTCTATGCAGTGTGTTCGTGGCGGTCGTCACTGCCTCTGGGGGACTTCATGGTCCATTTCTACCCCCAGGATGATAATGTCCAGAATGCTGAGAGTAAAGATAATGAAGAGTTTAGTGTTTGAAAGAGTTCATCTTAATATATATATACTTGCCTTTGTGAACTTCTGTCGGTGTGGTGTCAGTCGCCCATCGTCAATCCCGTCTATGCAGTGTCTTCGTGGCAGTCGTCACTGCCTCTGGGGGACTTCACGATCCATTTCTGCTCCCAGGATGATGATGTCCAGAATGCTGAGAGTAAAGATAATGAAGAGTTTAGTGTTTGAAAGAGTTGATAGTAATAGATATATACTTGCCTTTGTGAACTTCTGTCGGTATGGTGTCAGTCGCCCATCGTCCCTCCTGTCTGTACAGTGTCTTCGTGGCAGTCGTCACTGCCTCTGGGGGACTTCACGGTCCATTTCTGCCCCAGTATGATGATGTCCAGAGTGCTGAGATAAAAGGTAATGAAGAGTTTAGTGTTTGAAAGAGTTGATGTTAATAGATGTATACTTGCCTTTATGAACTTCTGTCGGTATGGTTCCAGTCTCCCATCGTCAATCCCGTCCATGCAGTGTCTTCGTGGCACTCGTCACTGCCTCTGGGGGACTTCACGATCCATTTCTGCTCCCAGGATGATGATGTCCAGAGTGCTGAGATTAAAGGTAATGAAGAGTTTGGTGTTTAAAAGAGTTGATGTTAATATATATATACTTGCCTTTGTGAACTTCTGTCGGTGTGGTGTCAGTCGCCCATCGTCCCTCCCGTCTATGCAGTGTGTTCGTGGCGGTCGTCACTGCCTCTGGGGGACTTCATGGTCCATTTCTACCCCCAGGATGATAATGTCCAGAATGCTGAGAGTAAAGATAATGAAGAGTTTAGTGTTTGAAAGAGTTCATCTTAATATATATATACTTGCCTTTATGAACTTCTGTCGGTATGGTTCCAATCGCCCATCGTCAATCCCGTCTATGCAGTGTCTTCGTGGCAGTCGTCACTGCCTCTGGGGGACTTCACGATCCATTTCTGCTCCCAGGATGATGATGTCCAGAATGCTGAGAGTAAAGATAATGAAGAGTTTAGTGTTTGAAAGAGTTGATGGTAATAGATATATACTTGCCTTTGTGAACTTCTGTCGGTATGGTGTCAGTCGCCCATCGTCCCTCCTGTCTGTGCAGTGTCTTCGTGGCAGTCGTCACTGCCTCTGGGGGACTTCACGATCCATTTCTGCCCCAGTATGATGATGTCCAGAGTGCTGAGAGCAAAGATAATGAAGAGTTTTGTGTTTGAAAGAGTTCATCTTAATATATATATACATGCCTTTATGAACTTCTGTCGGTATGGTTCCAGTCTCCCATCGTCAATCCCGTCCATGCAGTGTCTTCGTGGCAGTCGTCACTGCCTCTGGGGGACTTCACGATCCATTTCTGCCCCCAGGATGATGATGTCCAAGGTCCTGAGAGTAAAGATAATGAAGAGTTTAGTGTTTGAAATAGTAGCTATTAATAGATATATACTTGACTTTATGAGCCTCTGTTTATGGATGTATACTTGCCTTTATGAACTTCTGTCGGTATGGTGTCAGTCGCCCATCGTCCCTCCCGTCTGTGCAGTGTCTTCGTGGCGGTCGTCACTGCCTCTGGGGGACTTCACGGTCCATTTCTGCCCCAGTATGATGATGTCCAGAATGCTGAGAGTAAAGAAAATGAAGAGTTTAGTGTTTCAAAGAGTTAATCTTAATATATATATACTTGCCTTTATGAACTTCTGTCGGTGTGGTTCCAGTCTCCCATCCTCAATCCCGTCCATGCAGTGTCTTCGTGGCAGTCGTCACTTCCTCTGGGGGACTTCACGATCCATTTCTACCCCCAGGATGATGATGTCCGGAATGCTGAGAGTAAAGATAATGAAGAGTTTAGTGTTTGAAAGAGTTCATCTTAATATATATATACTTGCCTTTATGAACTTCTGTTGCTATGGTTCCAGTCGCCCATCGTCCCTCCCGTCCATGCAGTGTCTTCGTGGCAGTCGTCACTGCCTCTGGGGGACTTCACGATCCATTTCTGCTCCCAGGATGATGATGTCCAGAGTGCTCAGATTAAAGGTGATGAAGAGTTTAGTGTTTGAAAGAGTTCATGTTAATAGATGTATACTTGCCTTTATGAACTACTGTCGGTATGGTTCCAGTCTCCCATCGTCAATCCCGTCCATGCAGTGTCTTCGTGGCAGTCGTCACTGCCTCTGGGGGACTTCACGATCCATTTCTGCTCCCAGGATGATGATGTCCAGAGTGCTGAGATTAAAGGTAATGAAGAGTTTGGTGTTTAAAAGAGTTGATGTTAATATATATATACTTGCCTTTGTCAACTTCTGTCGGTGTGGTGTCAGTCGCCCATCGTCCCTCCCGTCTATGCAGTGTGTTCGTGGCGGTCGTCACTGTCTCTGGGGGACTTCATGGTCCATTTCTACCCCCAGGATGATGATGTCCAGAATGCTGAGAGTAAAGATAATGAAGAGTTTAGTGTTTGAAAGGGTTGATCTTAATATATATATATACTTGCCTTTATGAACTTCTGTCGGTATGGTTCCAGTCGCCCATCGTCCATAACGTCCATGCAGTGTCTTCGTGGCAGTCGTCACTGCCTCTGGAGAACTTCACGTTCCATTTCTTCCCCCAGGATGATGATGTCCAGGGTCCTGAGAGTAAAGATAATGAAGAGTTTAGTGTTTGAAATAGTTGATGTTCAAATATATATACTTTCCTTTATAAACTTCTGTCGGTATGGTTCCAGTCGCCCATCGTCCCTCCCGTCCATGCAGTGTCTTCGTGGTTGTCGTCACTGCCTCTGCGAGACTTCACGATCCATTCTTCCCCCAGGATAATGATGTCCATGGTCCTGAGAGTAAAGATAATGAAGAGTTTTGTGTTTGAAAGAGTTGATCTTAATATATATATACTTGCCTTTATGAACTTCTGTCGGTTTTGTTCCAGTCGCCCATTGTCCCTCCCGTCTATTCAGTGTCTTCGTGGCAGTCGTCACTGCCTCTGGGGGACTTCACGATCCATTTCTGCCCCAGTATGATGATGTCCTGAATGCTGAGAGTAAAGATAATGAAGGGTTTAGTGTTTGAAAGAGTTGATGTTAATAGATGTATACTTGCCTTTATGAACTTCTGTCGGTATGGTTCCAGTCTCCCATCGTCCCTCCCGTCCATGCAGTGTCTTCGTGGCACTCGTCACTGCCTCTGGGGGACTTCATGGTCCATTTCTTCCCACAGGATGATGATGTCCAGAATGCTGAGAGTAAAGATAATGAAGAGTTTAGTGTTTGAAAGAGTTCATCTTAATATATATATACTTGCCTTTGTGAACTTCTGTCGGTATGGTTCCAGTCGCCCATCGTCAATCCCGTCTATGCAGTGTCTTCGTGGCAGTCGTCACTGCGTCCGGGGGACTTCACGATCCATTTCTGCTCCCAGGATGATGATGTCCAGAATGCTGAGAGTAAAGATAATGAAGAGTTTAGTGTTTGAAAGAGTTGATGGTAATAGATATATACTTGCCTTTGTGAACTTCTGTCGGTATGGTGTCAGTCGCCCATCGTCCCTCCCGTCTATGCAGTGTCTTCGTGGCAGTCGTCACTGCCTCTGGGGGACTTTATGGTCCATTTCTGCCAACAGGATGATGATGTATAAGTTCCTGAAAGTAAAGATAATGAAGAGTTTAGTGTTTGAAATAGTAGCTATTAATAGATATATACTTGCCTTTATGGCCCTCTGTTAATGGATATATACTTGCCTTTATGAACTTCTGTCGGTGTGTTGGCAGTCGCCCATTGTCCCTCCCGTCCATGCAGTGTCTTCGTGGCACTCGTCACTGCCTCTGGGGGACTTCACGATCCATTTCTGCTCCCAGGATGATGATGTCCAGAGTGCTGAGATTAAAGGTAATGAAGAGTTTGGTGTTTAAAAGAGTTGATGTTAATATATATATACTTGCCTTTGTTAACTTCTGTCGGTGTGGTGTCAGTCGCCCATCGTCCCTCCCGTCTATGCAGTGTGTTCGTGGCGGTCGTCACTGCCTCTGGGGGACTTCATGGTCCATTTCTACCCCCAGGATGATAATGTTCAGAATGCTGAGAGTAAAGGTAATGAAGAGTTTAGTGTTTGAAAGAGTTCATCTTAATATATATATACTTGCCTTTATGAACTTCTGTCGGTATGGTTCCAGTCGCCCATCGTCAATCCCGTCTATGCAGTGTCTTCGTGGCAGTCGTCACTGCCTCTGGGGGACTTCACGATCCATTTCTGCTCCCAGGATGATGATGTCCAAAATGCTGAGAGTAAAGATAATGAAGAGTTTAGTGTTTGAAAGAGTTGATGGTAATAGATATATACTTGCCTTTGTGAACTTCTGTCGGTATGGTGTCAGTCGCCCATCGTCCCTCCTGTCTGTGCAGTGTCTTCGTGGCAGTCGTCACTTCCCCTGGGGGACTTCACGATCCATTTCTGCCCCAGTATGATGATGTCCAGAGTGCTGAGAGTAAAGATAATGAAGAGTTTTGTGTTTGAAAGAGTTCATCTTAATATATATATACATGCCTTTATGAACTTCTGTCGGTATGGTTCCAGTCTCCCATCGTCAATCCCGTCCATGCAGTGTCTTCGTGGCAGTCGTCACTGCCTCTGGGGGACTTCACGATCCATTTCTGCCCCCAGGATGATGATGTCCAAGGTCCTGAGAGTAAAGATAATGAAGAGTTTAGTGTTTGAAATAGTAGCTATTAATAGATATATACTTGACTTTATGAGCCTCTGTTTATGGATGTATACTTGCCTTTATGAACTTCTGTCGGTATGGTGTCAGTCGCCCATCGTCCCTCCCGTCTGTGCAGTGTCTTCGTGGCGGTCGTCACTGCCTCTGGGGGACTTCACGATCCATTTCTACCCCCAGGATGATGATGTCCGGAATGCTGAGAGTAAAGATAATGAAGAGTTTAGTGTTTGAAAGAGTTGATGTTAATAGATGTATACTTGCCTTTATGAACTTCTGTCGGTATGGTTCCAGTCTCCCATCGTCCCTCCCGTCCATGCAGTGTCTTCGTGGCACTCGTCACTGCCTCTGGGGGACTTCATGGTCCATTTCTACCCACAGGATGATGATGTCCAGAATGCTGAGAGTAAAGATAATGAAGAGTTTAGTGTTTGAAAGAGTTCATCTTAATATATATATACTTGCCTTTGTGAACTTCTGTCGGTATGGTTCCAGTCGCCCATCGTCAATCCCGTCTATGCAGTGTCTTCGTGGCAGTCGTCACTGCCTCTGGGGGACTTCACGATCCATTTCTGCTCCCAGGATGATGATGTCCAGAATGCTGAGAGTAAAGATAATGAAGAGTTTAGTGTTTGAAAGAGTTGATGGTAATAGATATATACTTGACTTTGTGAACATCTGTCGGTATGGTGTCAGTCGCCCATCGTCCCTCCCGTCTATGCAGTGTCTTCGTGGCAGTCGTCACTGCCTCTGGGGGACTTCATGGTCCATTTCTGCCCCCAGGATGATGATGTATAAGTTCCTGAGAGTAAAGATAATGAAGAGTTTAGTGTTTGAAATAGTAGCTATTAATAGATATATACTTGCCTTTATGGGCCTCTGTTAATGGATATATACTTGCCTTTATGAACTTCTGTCGGTATGGTTCCAGTCTCCCATCGTCCCTCCCGTCCATGCAGTGTCTTCGTGGCACTCGTCACTGCCTCTGGGGGACTTCATGGTCCATTTCTTCCCACAGGATGATGATGTCCAGAATGCTGAGAGTAAAGATAATGAAGAGTTTAGTGTTTGAAAGAGTTCATCTTAATATATATATACTTGCCTTTGTGAACTTCTGTCGGTATGGTTCCAGTCGCCCATCGTCAATCCCGTCTATGCAGTGTCTTCGTGGCAGTCGTCACTGCGTCCGGGGGACTTCACGATCCATTTCTGCTCCCAGGATGATGATGTCCAGAATGCTGAGAGTAAAGATAATGAAGAGTTTAGTGTTTGAAAGAGTTGATGGTAATAGATATATACTTGCCTTTGTGAACTTCTGTCGGTATGGTGTCAGTCGCCCATCGTCCCTCCCGTCTATGCAGTGTCTTCGTGGCAGTCGTCACTGCCTCTGGGGGACTTTATGGTCCATTTCTGCCAACAGGATGATGATGTATAAGTTCCTGAAAGTAAAGATAATGAAGAGTTTAGTGTTTGAAATAGTAGCTATTAATAGATATATACTTGCCTTTATGGCCCTCTGTTAATGGATATATACTTGCCTTTATGAACTTCTGTCGGTGTGTTGGCAGTCGCCCATTGTCCCTCCCGTCCATGCAGTGTCTTCGTGGCACTCGTCACTGCCTCTGGGGGACTTCACGATCCATTTCTGCTCCCAGGATGATGATGTCCAGAATGCTGAGATTAAAGGTAATGAAGAGTTTGGTGTTTAAAAGAGTTGATGTTAATATATATATACTTGCCTTTGTTAACTTCTGTCGGTGTGGTGTCAGTCGCCCATCGTCCCTCCCGTCTATGCAGTGTGTTCGTGGCGGTCGTCACTGCCTCTGGGGGACTTCATGGTCCATTTCTACCCCCAGGATGATAATGTCCAGAATGCTGAGAGTAAAGGTAATGAAGAGTTTAGTGTTTGAAAGAGTTCATCTTAATATATATATACTTGCCTTTATGAACTTCTGTCGGTATGGTTCCAGTCGCCCATCGTCAATCCCGTCTATGCAGTGTCTTCGTGGCAGTCGTCACTGCCTCTGGGGGACTTCACGATCCATTTCTGCTCCCAGGATGATGATGTCCAGAGTGCTGAGATAAAAGGTAATGAAGAGTTTAGTGTTTGAAAGAGTTGATAGTAATAGATATATACTTGCCTTTGTGAACTTCTGTCGGTATGGTGTCAGTCGCCCATCGTCCCTCCTGTCTGTACAGTGTCTTCGTGGCAGTCGTCACTGCCTCTGGGGGACTTCACGGTCCATTTCTGCCCCAGTATGATGATGTCCAGAGTGCTGAGATAAAAGGTAATGAAGAGTTTAGTGTTTGAAAGAGTTGATGTTAATAGATGTATACTTGCCTTTATGAACTTCTGTCGGTATGGTTCCAGTGTCCCATCGTCAATCCCGTCCATGCAGTGTCTTCGTGGCACTCGTCACTGCCTCTGGGGGACTTCACGATCCATTTCTGCTCCCAGGATGATGATGTCCAGAGTGCTGAGATTAAAGGTAATGAAGAGTTTGGTGTTTGAAATAGTTGATGTTCAAAGATATATACTTGCCTTTGTGAACTTCTGTCGGTGTGGTGTCAGTCGCCCATCGTCCCTCCCGTCTATGCAGTGTGTTCGTGGCGGTCGTCACTGCCTCTGGGGGACTTCATCGTCCACTTCTACCCCCAGGATGATAATGTCCAGAATGCTGAGAGTAAAGATAATGAAGAGTTTAGTGTTTGAAAGAGTTCATCTTAATATATATATACTTGCCTTTATGAACTTCTGTCGGTATGGTTCCAATCGCCCATCGTCAATCCCGTCTATGCAGTGTCTTCGTGGCAGTCGTCACTGCCTCTGGGGGACTTCACGATCCATTTCTGCTCCCAGGATGATGATGTCCAAAATGCTGAGAGTAAAGATAATGAAGAGTTTAGTGTTTGAAAGAGTTGATGGTAATAGATATATACTTGCCTTTGTGAACTTCTGTCGGTATGGTGTCAGTCGCCCATCGTCCCTCCTGTCTGTGCAGTGTCTTCGTGGCAGTCGTCACTTCCCCTGGGGGACTTCACGATCCATTTCTGCCCCAGTATGATGATGTCCAGAGTGCTGAGAGTAAAGATAATGAAGAGTTTTGTGTTTGAAAGAGTTCATCTTAATATATATATACATGCCTTTATGAACTTCTGTCGGTATGGTTCCAGTCTCCCATCGTCAATCCCGTCCATGCAGTGTCTTCGTGGCAGTCGTCACTGCCTCTGGGGGACTTCACGATCCATTTCTGCCCCCAGGATGATGATGTCCAAGGTCCTGAGAGTAAAGATAATGAAGAGTTTAGTGTTTGAAATAGTAGCTATTAATAGATATATACTTGACTTTATGAGCCTCTGTTTATGGATGTATACTTGCCTTTATGAACTTCTGTCGGTATGGTGTCAGTCGCCCATCGTCCCTCCCGTCTGTGCAGTGTCTTCGTGGCGGTCGTCACTGCCTCTGGGGGACTTCACGATCCATTTCTACCCCCAGGATGATGATGTCCGGAATGCTGAGAGTAAAGATAATGAAGAGTTTAGTGTTTGAAAGAGTTGATGTTAATAGATGTATACTTGCCTTTATGAACTTCTGTCGGTATGGTTCCAGTCTCCCATCGTCCCTCCCGTCCATGCAGTGTCTTCGTGGCACTCGTCACTGCCTCTGGGGGACTTCATGGTCCATTTCTACCCACAGGATGATGATGTCCAGAATGCTGAGAGTAAAGATAATGAAGAGTTTAGTGTTTGAAAGAGTTCATCTTAATATATATATACTTGCCTTTGTGAACTTCTGTCGGTATGGTTCCAGTCGCCCATCGTCAATCCCGTCTATGCAGTGTCTTCGTGGCAGTCGTCACTGCCTCTGGGGGACTTCACGATCCATTTCTGCTCCCAGGATGATGATGTCCAGAATGCTGAGAGTAAAGATAATGAAGAGTTTAGTGTTTGAAAGAGTTGATGGTAATAGATATATACTTGACTTTGTGAACATCTGTCGGTATGGTGTCAGTCGCCCATCGTCCCTCCCGTCTATGCAGTGTCTTCGTGGCAGTCGTCACTGCCTCTGGGGGACTTCATGGTCCATTTCTGCCCCCAGGATGATGATGTATAAGTTCCTGAGAGTAAAGATAATGAAGAGTTTAGTGTTTGAAATAGTAGCTATTAATAGATATATACTTGCCTTTATGGGCCTCTGTTAATGGATATATACTTGCCTTTATGAACTTCTGTCGGTGTGTTGGCAGTCGCCCATTGTCCCTCCCGTCCATGCAGTGTCTTCGTGGCACTCGTCACTGCCTCTGGGGGACTTCACGATCCATTTCTGCTCCCAGGATGATGATGTCCAGAGTGCTGAGATTAAAGGTAATGAAGAGTTTGGTGTTTAAAAGAGTTGATGTTAATATATATATACTTGCCTTTGTGAACTTCTGTCGGTGTGGTGCCAGTCGCCCATCGTCCCTCCCGTCTATGCAGTGTGTTCGTGGCGGTCGTCACTGCCTCTGGGGGACTTCATGGTCCATTTCTACCCCCAGGATGATAATGTCCAGAATGCTGAGAGTAAAGATAATGAAGAGTTTAGTGTTTGAAAGAGTTCATCTTAATATATATATACTTGCCTTTGTGAACTTCTGTCGGTGTGGTGTCAGTCGCCCATCGTCAATCCCGTCTATGCAGTGTCTTCGTGGCAGTCGTCACTGCCTCTGGGGGACTTCACGATCCATTTCTGCTCCCAGGATGATGATGTCCAGAATGCTGAGAGTAAAGATAATGAAGAGTTTAGTGTTTCAAAGAGTTGATAGTAATAGATATATACTTGCCTTTGTGAACTTCTGTCGGTATGGTGTCAGTCGCCCATCGTCCCTCCTGTCTGTGCAGTGTCTTCGTGGCAGTCGTCACTGCCTCTGGGGGACTTCACGGTCCATTTCTGCCCCAGTATGATGATGTCCAGAGTGCTGAGATAAAAGGTAATGAAGAGTTTAGTGTTTGAAAGAGTTGATGTTAATAGATGTATACTTGCCTTTATGAACTTCTGTCGGTATGGTTCCAGTGTCCCATCGTCAATCCCGTCCATGCAGTGTCTTCGTGGCACTCGTCACTGCCTCTGGGGGACTTCACGATCCATTTCTGCTCCCAGGATGATGATGTCCAGAGTGCTGAGATTAAAGGTAATGAAGAGTTTGGTGTTTGAAATAGTTGATGTTCAAAGATATATACTTGCCTTTGTGAACTTCTGTCGGTGTGGTGTCAGTCGCCCATCGTCCCTCCCGTCTATGCAGTGTGTTCGTGGCGGTCGTCACTGCCTCTGGGGGACTTCATCGTCCATTTCTACCCCCAGGATGATAATGTCCAGAATGCTGAGAGTAAAGATAATGAAGAGTTTAGTGTTTGAAAGAGTTCATCTTAATATATATATACTTGCCTTTATGAACTTCTGTCGGTATGGTTCCAATCGCCCATCGTCAATCCCGTCTATGCAGTGTCTTCGTGGCAGTCGTCACTGCCTCTGGGGGACTTCACGATCCATTTCTGCTCCCAGGTTGATGATGTCCAGAGTGCTGAGAGTAAAGATAATGAAGAGTTTTGTGTTTGAAAGAGTTGATGGTAATAGATATATACTTGCCTTTGTGAACTTCTGTCGGTATGGTGTCAGTCGCCCATCGTCCCTCCTGTCTGTGCAGTGTCTTCGTGGCAGTCGTCACTGCCCCTGGGGGACTTCACGATCCATTTCTGCCCCAGTATGATGATGTCCAGAGTGCTGAGAGTAAAGATAATGAAGAGTTTTGTGTTTGAAAGAGTTCATCTTAATATATATATACATGCCTTTATGAACTTCTGTCGGTATGGTTCCAGTCTCCCATCGTCAATCCCGTCCATGCAGTGTCTTCGTGGCAGTCGTCACTGCCTCTGGGGGACTTCACGATCCATTTCTGCCCCCAGGATGATGATGTCCAAGGTCCTGAGAGTAAAGATAATGAAGAGTTTAGTGTTTGAAATAGTAGCTATTAATAGATATATACTTGACTTTATGAGCCTCTGTTTATGGATGTATACTTGCCTTTATGAACTTCTGTCGGTATGGTGTCAGTCGCCCATCGTCCCTCCCGTCTGTGCAGTGTCTTCGTGGCGGTCGTCACTGCCTCTGGGGGACTTCACGATCCATTTCTACCCCCAGGATGATGATGTCCGGAATGCTGAGAGTAAAGATAATGAAGAGTTTAGTGTTTGAAAGAGTTCATCTTAATATATATATACTTGCCTTTATGAACTTCTGTCGGTATGGTTCCAATCGCCCATCGTCAATCCCGTCTATGCAGTGTCTTCGTGGCAGTCGTCACTGCCTCTGGGGGACTTCATGGTCCATTTCTGCCCCCAGGATGATGATGTATAAGTTCCTGAGAGTAAAGATAATGAAGAGTTTAGTGTTTGAAATAGTAGCTATTAATAGATATATACTTGCCTTTATGGGCCTCTGTTAATGGATATATACTTGCCTTTATGAACTTCTGTCGGTGTGTTGGCAGTCGCCCATTGTCCCTCCCGTCCATGCAGTGTCTTCGTGGCACTCGTCACTGCCTCTGGGGGACTTCACGATCCATTTCTGCTCCCAGGATGATGATGTCCAGAGTGCTGAGATTAAAGGTAATGAAGAGTTTGGTGTTTAAAAGAGTTGATGTTAATATATATATACTTGCCTTTGTGAACTTCTGTCGGTGTGGTGTCAGTCGCCCATCGTCCCTCCCGTCTATGCAGTGTGTTCGTGGCGGTCGTCACTGCCTCTGGGGGACTTCATGGTCCATTTCTACCCCCAGGATGACAATGTCCAGAATGCTGAGAGTAAAGATAATGAAGAGTTTAGTGTTTGAAAGAGTTCATCTTAATATATATATACTTGCCTTTATGAACTTCTGTCGGTATGGTTCCAGTCGCCCATCGTCAATCCCGTCTATGCAGTGTCTTCGTGGCAGTCGTCACTGCCTCTGGGGGACTTCACGATCCATTTCTGCTCCCAGGATGATGATGTCCAGAATGCTGAGAGTAAAGATAATGAAGAGTTTAGTGTTTCAAAGAGTTGATAGTAATAGATATATACTTGCCTTTGTGAACTTCTGTCGGTATGGTGTCAGTCGCCCATCGTCCCTCCTGTCTGTACAGTGTCTTCGTGGCAGTCGTCACTGCCTCTGGGGGACTTCACGGTCCATTTCTGCCCCAGTATGATGATGTCCAGAGTGCTGAGATAAAAGCTAATGAAGAGTTTAGTGTTTGAAAGAGTTGATGTTAATAGATGTATACTTGCCTTTATGAACTTCTGTCGGTATGGTTCCAGTGTCCCATCGTCAATCCCGTCCATGCAGTGTCTTCGTGGCACTCGTCACTGCCTCTGGGGGACTTCATGGTCCATTTCTGCTCCCAGGATGATGATGTCCAGAGTGCTGAGATTAAAGGTAATGAAGAGTTTGGTGTTTGAAATAGTTGATGTTCAAAGATATATACTTGCCTTTGTGAACTTCTGTCGGTGTGGTGTCAGTCGCCCATCGTCCCTCCCGTCTATGCAGTGTGTTCGTGGCGGTCGTCACTGCCTCTGGGGGACTTCATCGTCCATTTCTACCCCCAGGATGATAATGTCCAGAATGCTGAGAGTAAAGATAATGAAGAGTTTAGTGTTTGAAAGAGTTCATCTTAATATATATATACTTGCCTTTATGAACTTCTGTCGGTATGGTTCCAATCGCCCATCGTCAATCCCGTCTATGCAGTGTCTTCGTGGCAGTCGTCACTGCCTCTGGGGGACTTCACGATCCATTTCTGCTCCCAGGTTGATGATGTCCAGAATGCTGAGAGTAAAGATAATGAAGAGTTTAGTGTTTGAAAGAGTTGATGGTAATAGATATATACTTGCCTTTGTGAACTTCTGTCGGTATGGTGTCAGTCGCCCATCGTCCCTCCTGTCTGTGCAGTGTCTTCGTGGCAGTCGTCACTGCCCCTGGGGGACTTCACGATCCATTTCTGCCCCAGTATGATGATGTCCAGAGTGCTGAGAGTAAAGATAATGAAGAGTTTTGTGTTTGAAAGAGTTCATCTTAATATATATATACATGCCTTTATGAACTTCTGTCGGTATGGTTCCAGTCTCCCATCGTCAATCCCGTCCATGCAGTGTCTTCGTGGCAGTCGTCACTGCCTCTGGGGGACTTCACGATCCATTTCTGCCCCCAGGATGATGATGTCCAAGGTCCTGAGAGTAAAGATAATGAAGAGTTTAGTGTTTGAAATAGTAGCTATTAATAGATATATACTTGACTTTATGAGCCTCTGTTTATGGATGTATACTTGCCTTTATGAACTTCTGTCGGTATGGTGTCAGTCGCCCATCGTCCCTCCCGTCTGTGCAGTGTCTTCGTGGCGGTCGTCACTGCCTCTGGGGGACTTCACGATCCATTTCTACCCCCAGGATGATGATGTCCGGAATGCTGAGAGTAAAGATAATGAAGAGTTTAGTGTTTGAAAGAGTTCATCTTAATATATATATACTTGCCTTTATGAACTTCTGTCGGTATGGTTCCAATCGCCCATCGTCAATCCCGTCCATGCAGTGTCTTCGTGGCAGTCATCACTGCCTCTGGGGGACTTCACGATCCATTTCTGCTCCCAGGATGATGATGTCCATGATGCTGAGAGTAAAGATAATGAAGAGTTTAGTGTTTGAAAGAGTTCATCTTAATATATATATACTTGCCTTTATGAACTTCTGTCGGTATGGTTCCAGTCGCCCATCGTCCCTCCCGTCCATGCAGTGTCTTCGTGGCAGTCGTCACTGTTTCTGGTTGACTTCACGATCCATTTCTGCTCCCAGTATGATGATGTCCAGAATGCTGAGAGTAAAGATAGTGAAGAGTTTAGTGTTTGAAAGAGTTCATCTTAATATATATATACTTGCCTTTATGAACTTCTGTCGGTATGGTTCCAGTCGCCCATCGTCAATCCCGTCCATGCAGTGTCTTCGTGGCAGTCGTCACTGCCTCTGGGGGACTTTATGATCCGTTTCTGGTCCCAGAACAATGATGTCCAGAATGCTGAGAGTAAAGATAATGAAGAGTGTAGTGTTTGAAAGAGTTCATCTTAATATATATATACTTGCCTTTATGAACTTCTGTCGGTGTGGTTCCAGTCGCCCATCGTCAATCCCGTCTATGCAGTGTCTTCGTGGCAGTCCTCACTGCCTCTGGGGGACTTCACGATCCATTTCTGCCCCAGTATGATGATGTCCAGAGTGCTGAGAGTAAAGATAATGAAGAGTTTAGTTTTTGAAAGAGTTCATCTTAATAGATATATACTTGCCTTTGTGAACTTCTATCGGTATGGTTCCAGTCGCCCATCCTCCCTTCTGTCCATGCAGTGTCTTCGTGGCAGTCGTCACTGCCACTGGGGGACTTCACGATCCATTTCTGCTCCCAGGATGATGATATCCAGAGTGCTGAGATTAAAGGTAATGAAGAGTTTAGTGTTTGAAAGAGTTGATCTTAATATATATATACTTGCCTTTATGAACTTCTGTCGGTATGGTTCCAGTCGCCCATCGTCCCTCGAGTCCATGCAGTGTCTTCGTGGCAGTCGTCACTGCCTCTGGGGGACTTCACGGTCCATTTCTACTCCCAGGATGATGATGTCCAGGATGCTGAGAGTAAAGATAATGAAGAGTTTAGTGTTTGAAAGAGTTAATCTAAATGTATGTATACATGCCTTTGTGAACTTCTGTCGGTATGGTTCCAGTCTCCCATCGTCAATCCCGTCCATGCAGTGTCGTCATGGCAGTCGTCACTGCCTCTGGGGGACTTCACGATCCATTTCTGCTCCCAGGATGATGATGTCCAGAGTGCTGAGATTAAAGGTGATGAAGAGTTTAGTGTTTGAAAGAGTTCATGTTAATAGATGTATACTTGCCTTTATGAACTTCTGTCGGTATGGTTCCAGTCTCCCATCGTCAATCCCGTCCATGCAGTGTCTTCGTGGCAGTCGTCACTCCCTCTGGGGGACTTCACGATCCATTTCTGCCCCCAGGATGATGATGTCCAAGGTCCTGAGAGTGAAGATAATGAAGAATTTAGTTTTTGAAATAGTAGCTATTAATAGATATATACTTGACTTTATGAGCCTCTGTTAATGGATGTATACTTGCCTTTATGAACTTCTGTCGGTGTGGTGGCAGTCGCCCACTGTCCCTCCCGTCTATGTAGTGTCTTCGTAGCAGTCGTCACTGCCTCTGGGGGACTTCATGGTCCATTTCTGCCACCAAGAAGATGATGTCCAGGGTCCTGAGAGTAAAGAAAATAAAGACTTTAGTGTTTGAAATAGTAGGTATTAATAGATATAGACTTGCCTTTATGGGCCTATGTTAATAGATATATACTTGCCTTTATGAACTTCTGTCGGTATGGTTCCAGTCGCCCATCGTGAATCCCGTCCATGCAGTGTCTTCGTGGCAGTCGTCACTGCCTCTGTTGGACTTCACGATCCATTTCTGTTCCCAGGATGATGATGTCCAGAGTGCTGAGATCAAACGTAAAGAAGAGTTTAGTGTTTGAAAGAGTTGATGTTAATAGATATATACTTTCCTCTATGAACTTCTGTCGGTATGGTTCCAGTCGCCCATCGTCCCTCCCGTCTATGCAGTGTCTTTGTGGCAGTCGTCACTGCCTCTGTTGGACTTCACGGTCCATTTCTGCCCCAGTATGATGATCTCCAGAATGCTGAGAGTAAAGATAATGAAGAGTTTAGTGTTTGAAAGATTTCATCTTAATATATATATACTTGCCTTTATGAACTTCTGTCGGTATGGTTCCAGTCGCCCATCGTCCCTCCTGTCCATGCAGTGTCTTCGTGGCAGTCGTCACTGCCACTGGGGGACTTCACGATCCATTTCTGCTCCCAGGATGATGATGTCCAGAGTGCTGAGATTAAAGGTAATGAAGAGTTTAGTGTTTGAAAGAGTTGATGTTAATAGATATATACATGCCTTTATGAACTTAGGTCGGTATGGTGTCAGTCGCCCATCGTCCCTCCCGTCTATGCAGTGTTTTCGTGGCAGTCGTCACTGCCTCTGGGGGCCTTCATGGTCCATTTCTACCCCCAGGATGATGATGTCCAAGGTCCTAAGAGTAAAGATAATGAAGAGTTTAGTGTTTGAAATAGTAGCTATTAATAGATATGTACTTCACTTTATGAGCCTCTGTTAATGGATATATACTTGCCTTTATGAACTTCTGTCGGTGTAGTGGCAGTCGCCCATTGTCCCTCCCGTCTCTGTAGTGTCTTCGTAGCAGTCGTCACTGCCTCTGGGGGACTTCATGGTCCATTTCTGCCACCAAGAAGATGATGTCCAGGGTCCTGAGAGTGGAGATAATGAAGAGTTTAGTGTTTGAAATAGTAGGTATTAATAGATGTAGACTTGCCTTTATGGGCCTATGTTAATAGATATATACTTGCCTTTATGAACTTCTGTCGGTATGGTTCCAGTCGCCCATCGTCAATCCCGTCCATGCAGTGTCTTCGTGGCGGTTGTCACTGCCTCTGGGGGACTTCACTGTCCATTTCTGACCCAGTATGATGATGTCCAGAATGCTGAGAGTAAAGATAATGAAGAGTTTAGTGTTTGAAAGAGTTCATCTTAATATATATATACTTGCCTTTATGAACTTCTGTCGGTATGGTTCCAGTCTCCCATCGTCAATCCCGTCCAAGCAGTGTCATCGTGGCAGTCGTCACTGCCTCTGGGGGACTTCACGGTCCATTTCTGCTCCAGGGATGATAATGTCCAGAGTGCTGAGACTAAACGTAAAGAAGAGTTTAGTGTTTGAAAGAGTTGATGTTAATAGATATATACTTGCCTTTATGAACTTCTGTCGGTGTGGTTCCAGTCGCCCATCGTCAATCCCGTCCATGCAGTGTCTTCGTGGCAGTCGTCACTACCACTGGGGGACTTCACGATCCATTTCTGCTCCCAGGATGATGATGTCCAGAGTGCTGAGATTAAAGGTAATGAAGAGTTTAGTGTTTGAAAGAGTTGATGTTAATAGATATATACTTGCCTTTATGAACTTTGGTCGGTATGGTGTCAGTCGCCCATCGTCCCTCCCGTCTATGCAGTGTCTTCGTGGCAGTCGTCACTGCCTCTGTTGGACTTCACGGTCCATTTCTGCCCCAGTATGATGATCTCCAGAAAGCTGAGAGTAAAGATAATGAAGAGTTTATTGTTTGAAAGATTTCATCTTAGTATATATATACTTGCCTTTATGAACTTCTGTCGGTTTTGTTCCAGTCGCCCATTGTCCCTCCTGTCCATGCAATGTCTTCGTGGCAGTCGTCACTGCCTCTGGGAGACTTCACGGTCCATTTCTGCCCCTGTATGATGATGTCCAGAATGCTCAGAGTAAAGATTATGAAGAGTTTAGTGTTTGAAAGAGTTGATGGTGATAGATATATACTTGCCTTTGTGAACTTCTGTCGGAATGGTGTCAGTCGCACATCGTCTCTCCCGTCCATACAGTGTCTTTCTGCCCCCAGGATGATGATGTCCAGAATGCTGAGAGTAAAGATAATGAAGTGTTTAGTGTTTGAAAGAGTTCATTTTAATATATATATACTTGCCTTTGTGAACTTCTGTCGGTATGGTTCCAGTCGCCCATCCTCCCTCCCGTCCATGCAGTGTCTTCGTGGTAGTCGTCACTGCCACTGGGGGACTTCACGATCCCTTTCTGCTCCCAGGATGATAATGTCCAAAGTGCTGAGATTGAAAGTAAAGAAGAGTTTAGTGTTTGAAAGAGTTGATGTTAATGGATACATTCTTGCCTTCATGAACTTCTGTCGGTGTGGTTCCAGTCGCCCATCGTCCCTCCCGTCTATGCAGTGTCTTCGTGGCAGTCTTAACTGCCTCTGGGGGACTTCACGATCCATTTCTGCCCCCAGGATGATGATGTCCAGAATGCTGAGAGTAAAGATAATGAAGAGTTTAGTGTTTGAAAGAGTTCATTTTAATATATATATACTTGCCTTTGTGAACTTCTGACGGTATGGTTCCAGTCGCCCATCCTCCCTCCCCTCCATGCAGTGTCTTCGTGGTAGTTGTCACTGCCACTGGGGGACTTCAAGATCCATTTTTGCTGAGTGCTGAGATTAAAGGTAATGAAGAGTTTGGTGTTTGAAAGAGTTGATGTTAATAGATATATACTTGCCTTTATGAACTTCTGTCGGTATGGTGTCAGTCGCCCATCGTCCCTCCCGTCTATGCAGTGTTTTCGTGGCAGTCGTCACTGCCTCTGGGGGACTTCATGGTCCATTTTCTACCCCCAGGATGATGATGTCCAAGGTCCTAAGAGTAAAGATAATGAAGAGTTTAGTGTTTGAAAGAGTTAATCTTAATATATATATACTTGCCTTTATGAACTTCTGTCGGTATGGTTCCAGTCTCCCATCGTCAATCCCGTCCATGCAGTGTCTTCGTGGCAGTCGTCAGTCCCTCTGATATAGACTTGCCTTTATGGGCCTATGTTAATAGATATAAACTTGCCTTTATGAACTTCTGTCGGTATGGTGTCAGTCGCCCATCGTCCCTCCCGTCTGTGCAGCGTCTTCGTGGCGGTCGTCACTGCCTCTGGGGGACTTCACAGTCCATTACTGCCCCAGTATGATGATGTCCAGATTGCTGAGAGTAAAGATAATGAAGAGTTTAGTGTTTGAAAGAGTTAATCTTAATATATATACACTTGCCTTTATGAACTTCTGTCGGTATGGTTCCAGTCTCCCATCGTCAATCCCGTCCATGCAGTGTCTTCGTGGCAGTCGTCACTGCCTCTGGGGGACTTCACGATCCATTTCTGCTCCCAGGATGATGATGTCCAGAGTGCTGAGATTAAAGGTAATGAAGAGTTTGGTGTTTAAAAGAGTTGATGTTAATAGATATATACTTGCCTTTATGAACTTCTGTCGGTATGGTGTCAGTCGCCCATCGTCCCTCCCGTCTATGCAGTGTTTTCGTGGCAGTCGTCACTGCCTCTGGGGGACTTCATGGTCCATTTTCTACCCCCAGGATGATGATGTCCAAGGTCCTAAGAGTAAAGATAATGAAGAGTTTAGTGTTTGAAAGAGTTAATCTTAATATATATATACTTGCCTTTATGAACTTCTGTCGGTATGGTTCCAGTCTCCCATCGTCAATCCCGTCCATGCAGTGTCTTCGTGGCAGTCGTCAGTCCCTCTGATATAGACTTGCCTTTATGGGCCTATGTTAATAGATATAAACTTGCCTTTATGAACTTCTGTCGGTATGGTGTCAGTCGCCCATCGTCCCTCCCGTCTGTGCAGCGTCTTCGTGGCGGTCGTCACTGCCTCTGGGGGACTTCACAGTCCATTACTGCCCCAGTATGATGATGTCCAGATTGCTGAGAGTAAAGATAATGAAGAGTTTAGTGTTTGAAAGAGTTAATCTTAATATATATACACTTGCCTTTATGAACTTCTGTCGGTATGGTTCCAGTCTCCCATCGTCAATCCCGTCCATGCAGTGTCTTCGTGGCAGTCGTCACTGCCTCTGGGGGACTTCACGATCCATTTCTGCTCCCAGGATGATGATGTCCAGAGTGCTGAGATTAAAGGTAATGAAGAGTTTGGTGTTTAAAAGAGTTGATGTTAATATATATATACTTGCCTTTATGAACTTCTGTCGGTGTGGTTCCAGTCGCCCATCGTCCCTTCCGTCCATGCAGTGTCTTCGTGGCAGTCGTCACTGCCTCTGGGGGACTTCACGATCCATTTCTGCTCCCAGGATGATGATGTCCAGAGTGCTGAGATTAAAGGTAATGAAGAGTTTAGTGTTTGAAAGAGTTGATGTTAATAGATGTATACTTGCCTTTATGAACTTCTGTCGGCATTGTGTCAGTCGCCCATCGTCCCTTCCGTCCATGCAGTGTCTTCGTGGCAGTCGTCACTGCCTCTGGGTGACTTCATGGTCCATTTCAGCCCCCAGGATGATGATGTATAAGTTCCTGAGATTAAAGATAATGAAGAGTTTAGTGTTTGAAATAGTAGCTATTAATACAAACATACTTGCCTTTATGGGCCTCTGTTAATGGATATATACTTGCCTTTATGAACTTCTGTCGGTGTGTTGGCAGTCGCCCATTGTCCCTCCCGTCTATGCAGTGTCTTCGTGGCAGTGGTCACTGCCTCTGGGGGACTTCACAGTCCACTTCTGCTCCCAGGATGATGATGTCCAGAATGTTGAGAGTAAAGATAATGAAGAGTTTAGTGTTTGAAAGAGTTGATTGTGATAGATATATACTTGCCTTTGTGAACTTCTGTCGGTATGGTGTCAGTCGCCCATCGTCTCTCCCGTCCATACAGTGTCTTCGTGGCAGTCGTCACTGCCTCTGGGTGACTTCACGGTCCACTTCTGCCCCAGTATGATGATGTCCAAGGTCCTAAGAGTAAAGATAATGAAGAGTTTAGTGTTTGAAAGAGTTAATCTTAATATATATATACTTGCCTTTATGAACTTCTGTCGGTATGGTTCCAGTCTCCCATCGTCAATCCCGTCCATGCAGTGTCTTCATGGCAGTCGTCACTCCCTCTGGGGGACTTCATGGTCCATTTCTACCCCCAGGATGATGATGTCCAAGGTCCTGAGAGTAAAGATAATGAAGAGTTTAGTGTTTGAAATAGTAGCTATTAATAGATGTATACTTGCCTTTATGAGCCTCTATTAATGGATATATACTTGCCTTTATGAACTTCTGTCGGTGTGGTGGCATTCGCCCATTGTCCCTCATGTCTATGTAGTGTCTTCGTAGCAGTCGTCACTACCTCTGGGAGACTTCATGGTCCATTTCTGCCACCAAAAAGATGATGTCCAGGGTCATGAGAGTAAAGATAATGAAGAGTTTAGTGTTTGAAATAGTAGGTATTAATAGATATAGACTTGCCTTTATGAACTTCTGTCGGTATGGTGTCAGTCGCCCATCGTCCCTCCCGTCTGTGCAGCGTCTTCGTGGCGGTCGTCACTGCCTCTGGGGGACTTCACAGTCCATTTCTGCCCCAGTATGATGATGTCCAGATTGCTGAGAGTAATAATGAAGAGTTTAGTGTTTGAAAGAGTTGATCTTAATATATATACACTTGCCTTTATGAACTTCTGTCGGTATGGTTCCAGTCTCCCATCGTCAATCCCGTCCATGCAGTGTCTTCGTGGCAGTCGTCAGTCCCTCTGATATAGACTTGCCTTTATGGGCCTATGTTAATAGATATAAACTTGCCTTTATGAACTTCTGTCGGTATGGTGTCAGTCGCCCATCGTCCCTCCCGTCTGTGCAGCGTCTTCGTGGCGGTCGTCACTGCCTCTGGGGGACTTCACAGTCCATTACTGCCCCAGTATGATGATGTCCAGATTGCTGAGAGTAAAGATAATGAAGAGTTTAGTGTTTGAAAGAGTTAATCTTAATATATATACACTTG
This sequence comes from Haliotis asinina, assembly GCF_037392515.1. Classification (NCBI taxonomy): domain Eukaryota; kingdom Metazoa; phylum Mollusca; class Gastropoda; order Lepetellida; family Haliotidae; genus Haliotis; species Haliotis asinina. The sequence continues at coordinate 47,609,089 of NC_090282.1, forward strand.
CCTTTATGAACTTCTGTCGGTATGGTTCCAGTCTCCCATCGTCAATCCCGTCCATGCAGTGTCTTCGTGGCAGTCGTCACTGCCTCTGGGGGACTTCACGATCCATTTCTGCTCCCAGGATGATGATGTCCAGAGTGCTGAGATTAAAGGTAATGAAGAGTTTGGTGTTTAAAAGAGTTGATGTTAATATATATATACTTGCCTTTATGAACTTCTGTCGGTGTGGTTCCAGTCGCCCATCGTCCCTTCCGTCCATGCAGTGTCTTCGTGGCAGTCGTCACTGCCTCTGGGGGACTTCACGATCCATTTCTGCTCCCAGGATGATGATGTCCAGAGTGCTGAGATTAAAGGTAATGAAGAGTTTAGTGTTTGAAAGAGTTGATGTTAATAGATGTATACTTGCCTTTATGAACTTCTGTCGGCATTGTGTCAGTCGCCCATCGTCCCTTCCGTCCATGCAGTGTCTTCGTGGCAGTCGTCACTGCCTCTGGGTGACTTCATGGTCCATTTCAGCCCCCAGGATGATGATGTATAAGTTCCTGAGATTAAAGATAATGAAGAGTTTAGTGTTTGAAATAGTAGCTATTAATACAAACATACTTGCCTTTATGGGCCTCTGTTAATGGATATATACTTGCCTTTATGAACTTCTGTCGGTGTGTTGGCAGTCGCCCATTGTCCCTCCCGTCTATGCAGTGTCTTCGTGGCAGTGGTCACTGCCTCTGGGGGACTTCACAGTCCACTTCTGCTCCCAGGATGATGATGTCCAGAATGTTGAGAGTAAAGATAATGAAGAGTTTAGTGTTTGAAAGAGTTGATTGTGATAGATATATACTTGCCTTTGTGAACTTCTGTCGGTATGGTGTCAGTCGCCCATCGTCTCTCCCGTCCATACAGTGTCTTCGTGGCAGTCGTCACTGCCTCTGGGTGACTTCACGGTCCACTTCTGCCCCAGTATGATGATGTCCAAGGTCCTAAGAGTAAAGATAATGAAGAGTTTAGTGTTTGAAAGAGTTAATCTTAATATATATATACTTGCCTTTATGAACTTCTGTCGGTATGGTTCCAGTCTCCCATCGTCAATCCCGTCCATGCAGTGTCTTCATGGCAGTCGTCACTCCCTCTGGGGGACTTCATGGTCCATTTCTACCCCCAGGATGATGATGTCCAAGGTCCTGAGAGTAAAGATAATGAAGAGTTTAGTGTTTGAAATAGTAGCTATTAATAGATGTATACTTGCCTTTATGAGCCTCTATTAATGGATATATACTTGCCTTTATGAACTTCTGTCGGTGTGGTGGCATTCGCCCATTGTCCCTCATGTCTATGTAGTGTCTTCGTAGCAGTCGTCACTACCTCTGGGAGACTTCATGGTCCATTTCTGCCACCAAAAAGATGATGTCCAGGGTCATGAGAGTAAAGATAATGAAGAGTTTAGTGTTTGAAATAGTAGGTATTAATAGATATAGACTTGCCTTTATGAACTTCTGTCGGTATGGTGTCAGTCGCCCATCGTCCCTCCCGTCTGTGCAGCGTCTTCGTGGCGGTCGTCACTGCCTCTGGGGGACTTCACAGTCCATTTCTGCCCCAGTATGATGATGTCCAGATTGCTGAGAGTAAGAATGAAGAGTTTAGTGTTTGAAAGAGTTGATCTTAATATATATACACTTGCCTTTATGAACTTCTGTCGGTATGGTTCCAGTCTCCCATCGTCAATCCCGTCCATGCAGTGTCTTCGTGGCAGTCGTCACTGCCTCTGGGGGACTTCACGATCCATTTCTGCTCCCAGGATGATGATGTCCAGAGTGCTGAGATTAAAGGTAATGAAGAGTTTGGTGTTTAAAAGAGTTGATGTTAATATATATATACTTGCCTTTATGAACTTCTGTCGGTGTGGTTCCAGTCGCCCATCGTCCCTTCCGTCCATGCAGTGTCTTCGTGGCAGTCGTCACTGCCTCTGGGGGACTTCACGATCCATTTCTGCTCCCAGGATGATGATGTCCAGAGTGCTGAGATTAAAGGTAATGAAGAGTTTAGTGTTTGAAAGAGTTGATGTTAATAGATATATACTTGCCTTTATGAACTTCTGTCGGCATGGTGTCAGTCGCCCATCGTCCCTCCCGTCTATGCAGTGTCTTCGTGGCAGTCGTCACTGCCTCTGGGGGACTTCATGGTCCATTTCTGCCCCCAGGATGATGATGTATAAGTTCCTGAGAGTAAAGATAATGAAGAGTTTAGTGTTTGAAATAGTAGCTATTAATACAAACATGCTTGCCTTTATGAGCCTCTGTTAATGGATATATACTTGCCTTTATGAACTTCTGTCGGTGTGTTGGCAGTCGCCCATTGTCCCTCCCGTCTATGCAGTGTCTTCGTGGCAGTCGTCACTGCCTCTGGGGGACTTCACGATCCATTTCTGCTCCCAGGATGATGATGTCCAGAATGCTGAGAGTAAAGATAATGAAGAGTTTACTGTTTGAAAGAGTTGATGGTGATAGATATATACTTGCCTTTGTGAACTTCTGTCGGTATGGTGTCAGTCGCCCATCGTCTCTCCCGTCCATACAGTGTCTTCGTGGCAGTCGTCACTGCCTCTGGGTGACTTCACGGTCCACTTCTGCTCCCAGGATGATGATGTCCAGAATGCTGAGAGTAAAGATAATGAAGAGTTTAGTGTTTAAAAGAGTTGATGTTAATATATATATACTTGGCTTTATGAACTTCTGTCGGTATGGTTCCAGTCGCCCATCCTCCCTCTCGTCCATGCAGTGTCTTCGTGGCAGTCGTCACTGCCACTGGGGGACTTCACGATCCATTTCTGCTCCCAGGATGATGATGTCCAGAGTGCTGAGATTAAAGGTAATGAAGAGTTTAGTGTTTGAAAGAGTTGATGTTAATAGATATATACTTGCCTTTATGAACTTCTGTCGGTATGGTGTCAGTCGCCCATCGTCCCTCCCGTCTATGCAGTGTTTTCGTGGCAGTCGTCACTGCCTCTGGGGGCCTTCATGGTACATTTCTACCCCCAGGATGATGATGTCCAAGGTCCTAAGAGTAGAGATAATGAAGAGTTTAGTGTTTGAAATAGTAGGTATTAATAGATATAGACTTGCCTTTATAGGCCTATGTTAATAGATGTATACTTGCCTTTATGAACTTCTGTCGGTATGGTGTCAGTCGCCCATCGTCCCTTCCGCCTGTGCAGTGTCTTCGTGGCGGTCGTCACTACCTCTGGGGGACTTCACGGTCCATTTCTGCCCCAGTATGATGATGTCCAGAATGCTGAGAGTAAAGATAATGAAGAGTTTATTGTTTGAAAGAGTTGATGTTAATAGATATATACTTGCCTTTGTGAACTTCTGTCGGCATGGTGTCAGTCGCCCATCGTCCCTCTCGTCTATGCAGTGTTTTCGTGGCAGTCGTCACTGCCTCTGGGGGCCTTCATGGTCCATTTCTACCCCCAGGATGATGATGTCCAAGGTCCTAAGAGTAAAGATAATGAAGAGTTTAGTGTTTGAAATAGTAGGTATTAATAGATATAGACTTGCCTTTATAGGCCTATGTTAATAGATATATACTTGCCTTTATGAACTTCTGTCGGTATGGTGTCAGTCGCCCATCGTCCCTTCCGTCTGTGCAGTGTCTTCGTGGCGGTCGTCACTACCTCTGGGGGACTTCACGGTCCATTTCTGCCCCCAGGATGATGATGTCCAGAATGCTGAGAGTAAAGATAATGAAGAGTTTAGTGTTTGAAAGAGTTCATTTTAATATATATATACTTGCCTTTGTGAACTTCTGACGGTATGGTTCCAGTCGCCCATCCTCCCTCCCGTCCATGCAGTGTCTTCGTGGTAGTCGTCACTGCCACTGGGGGACTTCACGATCCATTATTGCTGAGTGCTGAGATTAAAGGTAATGAAGAGTTTAGTGTTTGAAAGAGTTGATGTTAATAGATATATACTTGCCTTTATGAACTTCTGTCGGTATGGTGTCAGTCGCCCATCGTCCCTCCCGTCTATGCAGTGTTTTCGTGGCAGTCGTCACTACCTCTGGGGGACTTCATGGTCCATTTCTACCCCCAGGATGATGATGTCCAAGGTCCTAAGAGTAAGGATAATGAAGAGTTTAGTGTTTGAAAGAGTTAATCTTAATATATATATACTTGCCTTTATGAACTTCTGTCGGTATGGTTCCAGTCTCCCATCGTCAATCCCGTCCATGCAGTGTCTTCGTGGCAGTCGTCAGTCCCTCTGATATAGACTTGCCTTTATGGGCCTATGTTAATAGATATAAACTTGCCTTTATGAACTTCTGTCGGTATGGTGTCAGTCGCCCATCGTCCCTCCCGTCTGTGCAGCGTCTTCGTGGCGGTCGTCACTGCCTCTGGGGGACTTCACAGTCCATTTCTGCCCCAGTATGATGATGTCCAGATTGCTGAGAGTAAAGATAATGAAGAGTTTAGTGTTTGAAAGAGTTAATCTTAATATATATACACTTGCCTTTATGAACTTCTGTCGGTATGGTTCCAGTCTCCCATCGTGAATCCCGCCCATGCAGTGTCTTCGTGGCAGTCGTCACTGCCTCTGGGGGACTTCACGATCCATTTCTGCTCCCAGGATGATGATGTCCAGAGTGCTGAGATTAAAGGTAATGAAGAGTTTGGTGTTTAAAAGAGTTGATGTTAATATATATATACTTGCCTTTATGAACTTCTGTCGGTGTGGTTCCAGTCGCCCATCGTCCCTTCCGTCCATGCAGTGTCTTCGTGGCAGTCGTCACTGCCTCTGGGGGACTTCACGATCCACTTCTGCTCCCAGGATGATGATGTCCAGAATGCTGAGAGTAAAGATAATGAAGAGTTTAGTGTTTGAAAGAGTTGATGGTGATAGATATATACTTGCCTTTGTGAACTTCTGTCGGTATGGTGTCAGTCGCCCATCGTCTCTCCCGTCCATACAGTGTCTTCGTGGCAGTCGTCACTGCCTCTGGGTGACTTCACGGTCCACTTCTGCCCCAGTATGATGATGTCAAGAATGCTGAGAGTAGAGATAATGAAGAGTTTAGTATTTGATACAGTTGCTGTTAACAGATATATACTTGCCTTTATGAACTTCTGTCAGTCTGGCTCCAGTCTCCCATCGTCAATCCCATCCATGCAGTGTCTTCGTGGCAGTCGTCACTGCCTCTGGGGGACTTCACGATCCATTTCTGCTCCCAGGATGATGATGTCCAGAGTGCTGAGATTAAAGGTAATGAAGAGTTTCGTGTTTAAAAGAGTTGATGTTAATATATATATACTTGCCTTTGTGAACTTCTGTCGCTGTGGTGTCAGTCGCCCATCGTCCCTCCCGTCTATGCAGTGTCTTCGTGGCAGTCTTAACTGCCTCTGGGGGACTTCACGATCCATTTCTGCCCCCAGGATGATCATGTCCAGAATGCTGAGAGTAAAGATAGTGAAGAGTTTAGTGTTTGAAAGAGTTCATTTTAATATATATATACTTGCCTTTGTGAACTTCTGTCGGTATGGTTCCAGTCGCCCATCCTCCCTCCCGTCCATGCAGTGTCTTCGTGGCAGTCGTCACTGCCTCTGGGGGACTTCATGGTCCATTTCTGCTCCCAGGATGATGATGTCCAGAATGCTGAGAGTAAAGATAATGAAGAGTTTAGTGTTTAAAAGAGTTGATGTTAATATATATATACTTAGCTTTATGAACTTCTGTCGGTATGGTTCCAGTCGCCCATCCTCCCTCTCGTCCATGCAGTGTCTTCGTGGCAGTCGTCACTGCCACTGGGGGACTTCACGATCCATTTCTGCTCCCAGGATGATGAGGTCCAGAGTGCTGAGATTAAAGGTAATGAAGAGTTTAGTGTTTGAAAGAGTTGATGTTAATAGATATGTACTTGCCTTTATGAACTTCTGTCGGTATGGTGTCAGTCGCCCATCGTCCCTCCCGTCTATGCAGTGTTTTCGTGGCAGTCGTCACTGCCTCTGGGGGCCTTCATGGTACATTTCTACCCCCAGGATGATGATGTCCAAGGTCCTAAGAGTAGAGATAATGAAGAGTTTAGTGTTTGAAATAGTAGGTATTAATAGATATATACTTGCCTTTATAGGCCTATGTTAATAGATATATACTTGCCTTTATGAACTTCTGTCGGTATGGTGTCAGTCGCCCATCGTCCCTTCCGTCTGTGCAGTGTCTTCGTGGCGGTCGTCACTACCTCTGGGGGACTTCACGGTCCATTTCTGACCCAGTATGATGATGTCCAGAATGCTGAGAGTAAAGATAATGAAGAGTTTAGTGTTTGAAAGAGTTGATGTTAATAGATATATACTTGCCTTTGTGAACTTCTGTCGGTATGGTGTCAGTCGCCCATCGTCCCTCTCGTCTATGCAGTGTTTTCGTGGCAGTCGTCACTGCCTCTGGGGGCCTTCATGGTCCATTTCTACCCCCAGGATGATGATGTCCAAGGTCCTAAGAGTAGAGATAATGAAGAGTTTAGTGTTTGAAATAGCAGGTATTAATAGATATAGACTTGCCTTTATAGGCCTATGTTAATAGATATATACTTGCCTTTATGAACTTCTGTCGGTATGGTGTCAGTCGCCCATCGTCCCTTCCGTCTGTGCAGTGTCTTCGTGGCGGTCGTCACTACCTCTGGGGGACTTCACGGTCCATTTCTGCCCCCAGGATGATGATGTCCAGAATGCTGAGAGTAAAGATAATGAAGAGTTTAGTGTTTGAAAGAGTTCATTTTAATATATATATACTTGCCTTTGTGAACTTCTGACGGTATGGTTCCAGTCGCCCATCCTCCCTCCCGTCCATGCAGTGTCTTCGTGGTGGTCGTCACTGCCACTGGGGGACTTCACGATCCATTATTGCTGAGTGCTGAGATTAAAGGTAATGAAGAGTTTAGTGTTTGAAAGAGTTGATGTTAATAGATATATACTTGCCTTTATGAACTTCTGTCGGTATGGTGTCAGTCGCCCATCGTCCCTCCCGTCTATGCAGTGTTTTCGTGGCAGTCGTCACTGCCTCTGGGGGACTTCATGGTCCATTTCTACCCCCAGGATGATGATGTCCAAGGTCCTAAGAGTAAAGATAATGAAGAGTTTAGTGTTTGAAAGAGTTAATCTTAATATATATATACTTGCCTTTATGAACTTCTGTCGGTATGGTTCCAGTCTCCCATCGTCAATCCCGTCCATGCAGTGTCTTCGTGGCAGTCGTCAGTCCCTCTGATATAGACTTGCCTTTATGGGCCTATGTTAATAGATATAAACTTGCCTTTATGAACTTCTGTCGGTATGGTGTCAGTCGCCCATCGTCCCTCCCGTCTGTGCAGCGTCTTCGTGGCGGTCGTCACTGCCTCTGGGGGACTTCACAGTCCATTTCTGCCCCAGTATGATGATGTCCAGATTGCTGAGAGTAAAGATAATGAAGAGTTTAGTGTTTGAAAGAGTTAATCTTAATATATATACACTTGCCTTTATGAACTTCTGTCGGTATGGTTCCAGTCTCCCATCGTCAATCCCGTCAATGCAGTGTCTTCGTGGCAGTCATCACTGCCTCTGGGGGACTTCACGATCCATTTCTGCTCCCAGGATGATGATGTCCAGAGTGCTGAGATTAAAGGTAATGAAGAGTTTGGTGTTTAAAAGAGTTGATGTTAATATATATATACTTGCCTTTATGAACTTCTGTCGGTGTGGTTCCAGTCGCCCATCGTCCCTTCCGTCCCTGCAGTGTCTTCGTGGCAGTCGTCACTGCCTCTGGGGGACTTCACGATCCATTTCTCCTCCCAGGATGATGATGTCCAGAGTGCTGAGATTAAAGGTAATGAAGAGTTTAGTGTTTGAAAGAGTTGATGTTAATAGATGTATACTTGCCTTTATGAACTTCTGTCGGCATTGTGTCAGTCGCCCATCGTCCCTCCCGTCTATGCAGTGTCTTCGTGGCAGTCGTCACTGCCTCTGGGGGACTTCATGGTCCATTTCTGCCCCCAGGATGATGATGTATAAGTTCCTGAGAGTAAAGATAATGAAGAGTTTAGTGTTTGAAATAGTAGCTATTAATACAAACATACTTGCCTTTATGGGCCTCTGTTAATGGATATATACTTGCCTTTATGAACTTCTGTCGGTGTGTTGGCAGTCGCCCATTGTCCCTCCCGTCTATGCAGTGTCTTCGTGGCAGTCGTCACTGCCTCTGGGGGACTTCACAGTCCACTTCTGCTCCCAGGATGATGATGTCCAGAATGCTGAGAGTAAAGATAATGAAGAGTTTAGTGTTTGAAAGAGTTGATGGTGATAGATATATACTTGCCTTTGTGAACTTCTGTCGGTATGGTGTCAGTCGCCCATCGTCTCTCCCGTCCATACAGTGTCTTCGTGGCAGTCGTCACTGCCTCTGGGTGACTTCACGGTCCACTTCTGCCCCAGTATGATGATGTCAAGAATGCTGAGAGTAAAGATAATGAAGAGTTTAGTATTTGATACAGTTGCTGTTAACAGATATATACTTGCCTTTATGAACTTCTGTCAGTCTGGCTCCAGTCTCCCATCGTCAATCCCGTCCATGCAGTGTCTTCGTGGCAGTCGTCACTGCCTCTGGGGGACTTCACGATCCATTTCTGCTCCCAGGATGATGATGTCCAGAGTGCTGAGATTAAAGGTAATGAAGAGTTTGGTGTTTAAAAGAGTTGATGTTAATATATATATACTTGCCTTTATGAACTTCTGTCGCTGTGGTGTCAGTCGCCCATCGTCCCTCCCGTCTATGCAGTGTCTTCGTGGCAGTCTTAACTGCCTCTGGGGGACTTCACGATCCATTTCTGCCCCCAGGATGATGATGTCCAGAATGCTGAGAGTAAAGATAATGAAGAGTTTAGTGTTTGAAAGAGTTCATTTTAATATATATATACTTGCCTTTGTGAACTTCTGTCGGCATGGTTCCAGTCGCCCATCCTCCCTCCCGACCATGCAGTGTCTCCGTGGTAGTCGTCACTGCCACTGGGGGACTTCACGATTCATTACTGCTCCCAGGATGATGATGTCCAGAGTGCTGAGATTAAAGGTAATGAAGAGTTTAGTGTTTGAAAGAGTTGATGTTAATAGATATATACTTGCCTTTATGAACTTCTGTCGGTATGGTGTCAGTCGCCCATCGTCATTCCCGTCTATGCAGTGTTTTCGTGGCAGTCGTCACTGCCTCTGGGGGACTTCATGGTCCATTTCTAGCCCCAGGATGATGATGTCCAAGGTCCTAAGAGTAAAGATAATGAAGAGTTTAGTGTTTGAAAGAGTTAATCTTAATATATATATATACTTGCCTTTATGAACTTCTGTCGGTATGGTTCCAGTCTCCCATCGTCAATCCCGTCCATGCAGTGTCTTCATGGCAGTCGTCACTCCCTCTGGGGGACTTCATGGTCCATTTCTACCCCCAGGATGATGATGTCCAAGGTCCTGAGAGTAAAGATAATGAAGAGTTTAGTGTTTGAAATAGTAGCTATTGATAGATATATACTTGCCTTTATGAGCCTCTATTAATGGATATATACTTGCCTTTATGAACTTCTGTCGGTGTGGTGGCATTCGCCCATTGTCCCTCATGTCTATGTAGTGTCTTCGTAGCAGTCGTCACTACCTCTGGGAGACTTCATGGTCCATTTCTGCCACCAAGAAGATGATGTCCAGGGTCCTGAGAGTAAAGATAATGAAGAGTTTAGTGTTTGAAATAGTAGGTATTAATAGATATAGACTTGCCTTTATGGGCCTATGTTAATAGATATAAACTTGCCTTTATGAACTTCTGTCGGTATGGTGTCAGTCGCCCATCGTCCCTCCCGTCTGTGCAGCGTCTTCGTGGCGGTCGTCACTGCCTCTGGGGGACTTCACAGTCCATTTCTGCCCCAGTATGATGATGTCCAGATTGCTGAGAGTAATAATGAAGAGTTTAGTGTTTGAAAGAGTTGATCTTAATATATATACACTTGCCTTTATGAACTTCTGTCGGTATGGTTCCAGTCTCCCATCGTCAATCCCGTCCATGCAGTGTCTTCGTGGCAGTCGTCACTGCCTCTGGGGGACTTCACGATCCATTTCTGCTCCCAGGATGATGATGTCCAGAGTGCTGAGATTAAAGGTAATGAAGAGTTTGGTGTTTAAAAGAGTTGATGTTAATATATATATACTTGCCTTTATGAACTTCTGTCGGTGTGGTTCCAGTCGCCCATCGTCAATCCGTCCATGCAGTGTCTTCGTGGCAGTCGTCACTGCCTCTGGGGGACTTCATGATCCATTTCTGCTCCCAGGATGATGATGTCCAGAGTGCTTAGATTAAAGGTAATGAAGAGTTTAGTGTTTGAAAGAGTTGATGTTAATAGATATATACTTGCCTTTATGAACTTCTGTCGGCATGGTGTCAGTCGCCCATCGTCCCTCCCGTCTATGCAGTGTCTTCGTGGCAGTCGTCACTGCCTCTGGGGGATTTCATGGTCCATTTCTGCCCCCAGGATGATGATGTATAAGTTCCTGAGAGTAAAGATAATGAAGAGTTTAGTGTTTGAAATAGTAGCTATTAATAGAAACATGCTTGCCTTTATGGGCCTCTGTTAATGGATATATACTTGCCTTTATGAACTTCTGTCGGTGTGTTGGCAGTCGCCCATTGTCCCTCCCGTCTATGCAGTGTCTTCGTGGCAGTCGTCACTTCCTCTGGGGGACTTCACTGTCCATTTCTGCTCCCAGGATGATGATGTCCAGAATGCTGAGAGTAAAGATAATGAAGAGTTTACTGTTTGAAAGAGTTGATGGTGATAGATATATACTTGCCTTTGTGAACTTCTGTCGGTATGGTGTCAGTCACCAATCGTCTCTCCCGTCCATACAGTGTCTTCGTGGCAGTCGTCACTGCCTCTGGGTGACTTCACGGTCCACTTCTGCTCCCAGGATGATGATGTCCAGAATGCTGAGAGTAAAGATAATGAAGAGTTTAGTGTTTAAAAGAGTTGATGTTAATATATATATACTTGGCTTTATGAACTTCTGTCGGCATGGTTCCAGTCTCCCATCCTCCCTCTCGTCCATGCAGTGTCTTCGTGGCAGTCGTCACTGCCACTGGGGGACTTCACGATCCATTTCTGCTCCCAGGATGATGATGTCCAGAGTGCTGAGATTAAAGGTAATGAAGAGTTTAGTGTTTGAAAGAGTTGATGTTAATATATATATACTTGCCTTTATCAACTTCTGTCGGTATGGTGTCAGTCGCCCATCGTCCCTCCCGTCTATGCAGTGTTTTCGTGGCAGTCGTCACTGCCTCTGGGGGACTTCATGGTCCATTTCTACCCCCAGGATGATGATGTCCAAGGTCCTAAGAGTAGAGATAATGAAGAGTTTAGTGTTTGAAATAGTAGGTATTAATAGATATAGACTTGCCTTTATAGGCCTATGTTAATAGATATATACTTGCCTTTATGAACTTCTGTCGGTATGGTGTCAGTCGCCCATCGTCCCTTCCGTCTGTGCAGTGTCTTCGTGGCGGTCGTCACTACCTCTGGGGGACTTCACGGTTCATTTCGGCCCCAGTATGATGATGTCCAGAATGCTGAGAGTAAAGACAATGAAGAGTTTAGTGTTTGAAAGAGTTGATGTTAATAGATATATACTTGCCTTTGTGAACTTCTGTCGGTATGGTGTCAGTCGAACATCGTCCCTCTCGTCTATGCAGTGTTTTCGTGGCAGTCGTCACTGCCTCTGGGGGCCTTCATGGTCCATTTCTACCCCCAGGATGATGATGTCCAAGGTCCTAAGAGTAGAGATAATGAAGAGTTTAGTGTTTGAAATAGTAGGTATTAATAGATATAGACTTGCCTTTATAGGCCTATGTTAATAGATATATACTTGCCTTTATGAACTTCTGTCGGTATAGTGTCAGTCGCCCATCGTCCCATCCGTCTGTGCAGTGTCTTCGTGGCGGTCGTCACTACCTCTGGGGGACTTCACGGTCCATTTCTGCCCCAGTATGATGATGTCCAGAATGCTCAGAGTAAAGATAATGAAGAGTTTGGTGTTTAAAAGAGTTGATGTTAATATATATATACTTGCCTTTATGAACTTCTGTCGGTATGGCTCCAGTCGCCCATCCTCCCTCTCGTCCATGCAGTGTCTTCGTGGCAGTCGTCACTGCCACTGGGGGACTTCACGATCCATTTCTGCTCCCAGGATGATGATTTCCAGAGTGCTGAGATTAAAGGTAATGAAGAGTTTAGTGTTTGAAAGTGTTGATGTTAATAGATATATACTTGCCTTTATGAACTTCTGTCGGTATGGTGTCAGTCGCCCATCGTCCCTCCCGTCTATGCAGTGTCTTCGTGGCAGTCGTCACTGCCTCTGCGGGACTTCACAGTCCATTTCTGCCCCAGTATGATGATGTCAAGAATGCTGAGAGTAAAGATAATGAAGAGTTTAGTATTTGATACAGTTGCTGTTAACAGATATATACTTGCCTTTATGAACTTCTGTCAGTCTGGTTCCAGTCTCCCATCGTCAATCCCGTCCATGCAGTGTCTTCGTGGCAGTCGTCACTGCCTCTGGGGGACTTCACGATCCATTTCTGCTCCCAGGATGATGATGTCCAGAGTGCTGAGATTAAAGGTAATGAAGAGTTTGGTGTTTAAAAGAGTTGATGTTAATATATATATACTTGCCTTTGTGAACTTCTGTCGCTGTGGTGTCAGTCGCCCATCGTCCCTCCCGTCTATGCAGTGTGTTCGTGGCAGTCGTCACTGCCTCTGGGGGACTTCATGGTCCATTTCTACCCCCAGGATGATGATGTCCAAGGTCCTGAGAGTAAAGATAATGAGGAGTTTAGTGTTTGAAATAGTAGCTATTTATAGATATATACTTCACTTTATGAGCCTCTAGTAATGGACATATCCTTGCCTTTATGAACTTCTGTCGGTGTGGTGGCAGTCGCCCATTGTCCCTCCCGTCTATGTAGTGTCTTCGTAACAGTCGTCACTGCCTCTGGGGGACTTCATGGTCCATTTCTGCCACCAAGAAGATGATGTCCAGGGTCCTGAGAGTAAAGAAAATGAAGAGTTTAGTGTTTGAAATAGTAGGTATCAATAGATGTAGACTTGTCTTTATGGGCCTATGTTAATAGATATATACTTGCCTTTATGAACTTCTGTAGGTATGGTTCCAGTCGCCCATCGTCCCTCCCGTCTGTGCAGTGTCTTCGTGGCAGTCGTCACTGCCTCTGGGGGACTTCACAATCCATTTCTGCCCCCATGATGATGATGTCCAAGGTCCTGAGAGTAAAGATAATGAAGAGTTTAGTGTTCGAAAGAGTTCATCTTAATATATTTATACTTGCCTTTATGAACTTCTGTCAGTATGGTTCCAGTCGCCCATCGTCAATCCCGTCCATGCAGTGTCTTTGTGGCAGTCGTCACTGCCTCTGGGGGACTTTATGATCCATTTCTGCCCCCAGGATGATGATGTCAAGAATGCTGAGAGTAAAGATAATGAAGAGTTTAGTGTTTGAAAGAGTTCATCTTAATATATATATACTTGCCTTTATGAACTTCTGTCGGTATGGTTCCAGTCGTCCATCGTCAATCCCGTCTATGCAGTGTCTTCGTGGCAGTCGTCACTGCCTCTGGGGGACTTCACGATCCATTTCTGCTCCCAGGATGATAATGTCCAGAGTGCTGAGATTAAAAGTAAAGAAGAGTTTAGTGTTTGAAAGAGTTGATGTTAATAGATATATACTTCCCTTTATGAACTTCTGTCGGTGTGGTTCCAGTCGCCCACCGTCCCTCCCGTCCATGCAGTGTCTTCGTGGCAGTCGACACTACCACTGGGGGACTTCACGATCCATTTCTGATCCCAGGATGATGATGTCCAGAGTGCCGAGATTAAAGGTAATGAAGAGTTTAGTGTTTGAAAGAGTTGATGTTAATAGATATATACTTGCCTTTATGAACTTCTGTCGGCATGGTGTCAGTCGCCCATCGTCCCTCCCGTCTATGCAGTGTTTTCGTGGCAGTCGTCACTGCCTCTGGGGGCCTTCATGGTCCATTTCTACCCCCAGGATCATCATGTCCAAGGTCCTAAGAGTAAAGATAATGAAGAGTTTAGTGTTTGAAATAGTAGCTATTAATAGATACATACTTGACTTTATGAGCCTCTGTTAATGGATATATACTTGCCTTTATGAACTTCTGTCGGTGTGGTGGCAGTCGCCCATTGTCCCCCCCCGTCTATGTAGAGTCTTCGTAGCAGTCGTCACTGCCTCTGGGGGACTTCATGGTCCATCTCTGCCACCAAGAAGATGATGTCCAGGGTCCTGAGAGTAGAGATAATGAAGAGTTTAGTGTTTGAAATCGTAGGTATTAATAGATATATACTTGCCTTTATGAACTTCTGTCGGTATGGTGTCAGTCGCCCATCGTCCCTCCCGTCTGTGCAGTGTCTTTGTGGCGGTCGTCACTGCCTCTGGGGGACTTCACGGTCCATTTCTGCCCCAGTATGATGATGTCCAGAATGCTGAGAGTAAAGATAATGAAGAGTTTGGTGTTTAAAAGAGTTGATGTTAATATATATATACTTGCCTTTGTGAACTTCTGTCGGTATGGTTCCAGTCGCCCATGCTCCCTCTCGTCTATGCAGTGTCTTCGTGGCAGTCGTCACTGCCTCTGGGGGACTTCATGGTCCATTTCTTCCCCCAGGATGATGATGTCCAAGGTCCTGAGAGTAGAGATAATGAAGAGTTTAGTGTTTAAAAGAGTTGATGTTAATATATATATACTTGCCTTTGTGAACTTCTGTCGGTATGGTGTCAGTCGCCCATCCTCCCTCTCGTCCATGCAGTGTCTTCGTGGCAGTCGTCACTGCCACTGGGGGACTTCACGATCAATTTCTGCTCCCAAGATGATGATTTCCAGAGTGCTGAGATTAAAGGTAATGAAGAGTTTAGTGTTTGAAAGAGTTGATGTTAATAGATATATACTTGCCTTTATGAACTTCTGTCGGTATGGTGTCAGTCGCCCATCGTCCCTCCCGTCTATGCAGTGTTTTCGTGGCAGTCGTCACTGCCTCTGGGGGACTTCATGGTCCATTTCTACCCCCAGGATGATGATGTCCAAGGTCCAAAGAGTAAAGATAATGAAGAGTTTAGTGTTTGAAAGAGTTAATCTTAATATATATATACTTGCCTTTATGAACTTCTGTCGGTATGGTTCCAGTCTCCCATCGTCAATCCCGTCCATGCAGTGTCTTCATGGCAGTCGTCACTCCCTCTGGGGGACTTCATGGTCCATTTCTACCCCCAGGATAATGATGTCCAAGGTCCTGAGAGTAAAGATAATGAAGAGTTTAGTGTTTGAAATAGTATCTATTAATAGATATATACTTGCCTTTATGAGCCTCTATTAATGGATATATACTTGCCTTTATGAACTTCTGTCGATGTGGTGGCAGTCGCCCATCGTCCCACCCGTCTGTGCAGCGTCTTCGTGGCGGTCGTCACTGCCTCTGGTTGACTTCACAGTCCATTTCTGCCCCAGTATGATGATGTCCAGATTGCTGAGAGTAAAGATAATGAAGAGTTTAGTGTTTGAAAGAGTTGATCTTAATATATATACACTTGCCTTTATGAACTTCTGTCGGTATGGTTCCAGTCTCCCATCGTCAATCCCGTCCATGCAGTGTCTTCGTGGCAGTCGTCACTGCCTCTGGGGGACTTCACGATAAATTTCTGATCCCAGGATGATGATGTCCAGAGTGCTGAGATCAAAGGTAATGACGAGTTTGGTGTTTAAAAGAGTTGATGTTAATATATATATACTTGCCTTTATGAACTTCTGTCGGTGTGGTTCCAGTCGCCCATCGTCCCTTCCGTCCATGCAGTGTCTTCGTGGCAGTCGTCACTGCCTCTGGGGGACTTCACAATCCATTTCTGCTCCCAGGATGATGATGTCCAGAGTGCTGAGATTAAAGGTAATGAAGAGTTTAGTGTTTGAAAGAGTTGATGTTAATAGATATATACTTGTCTTTATGAACTTCTGTCGGCATGGTGTCAGTCGCCCATCGTCCCTCCCGTCTATGCAGTGTCTTCGTGGCAGTCGTCACTGCCTCTGGGGGACTTCATGGTCCATTTCTGCCCCCAGGATGATGATGTACAAGTTCCTGACAGTAAAGATAATGAAGAGTTTAGTGTTTGAAATAGTGGCTATTAATAGAAACATGCTTGCCTTTATGGGCCTCTGTTAATGGATATATACTTGCCTTTATGAACTTCTGTCGGTGTGTTGGCAGTCGCCCATTGTCCCTCCCGTCTATGCAGTGTCTTCGTGGCAGTCGTCACTGCCTCTGGGGGACTTCACGGTCCATTTCTGCTCCCAGGATGATGATGTCCAGAATGCTGAGAGTAAAGATAATGAAGAGTTTACTGTTTGAAAGAGTTGATAGTGATAGATATATACTTGCCTTTGTGAACTTCTGTCGGTATGGTGTCAGTCGCCCATCCTCCCTCTCGTCCATGCAGTGTCTTCGTGGCAGTCGTCACTGCCACTGGGGGACTTCACGATCCATTTCTGCTCGCAGGATTATGATGTCCAGAGTGCTGAGATTAAAGGTAATGAAGAGTTTAGTGTTTGAAAGAGTTGATGTTAATAGATATATACTTGCCTTTATGAACTTCTGTCGGTATGGTGTCAGTCGCCCATCGTCCCTCCCGTCTATGCAGTGTCTTCGTGGCAGTCGTCACTGCCTCTGGGGGCCTTCATGGTCCATTTCTACCCCCAGGATGATGATGTCCAAGGTCCTAAGAGTAGAGATAATGAAGAGTTTAGTGTTTGAAATAGTAGGTATTAATAGATATAGACTTGCCTTTATAGGCCTATGTTAATAGATATATACTTGCCTTTATGAACTTCTGTCAGTATGGTGTCAGTCGCCCATCGTCCCTTCCGTCTGTGCAGTGTCTTCGTGGCGGTCGTCACTACCTCTGGGGGACTTCACGGTCCATTTCTGCCCCAGTATGATGATGTCCAGAATGCTGAGAGTAAAGATAATGAAGAGTTTGGTGTTTGAAAGAGTTGATGTTAATATATAAATACTTGCCTTTATGAACTTCTGTCGGTATGGTTCCAGTCGCCCATCCTCCCTCTCGTCCATGCAGTGTCTTCGTGGCAGTCGTCACTGCCACTGGGGGACTTCACGATCCATTTCTGCTCCCAGGATGATGACTTCCAGAGTGCTGAGATTAAAGGTAATGAAGAGTTTAGTGTTTGAAAGTGTTGATGTTAATAGATATATACTTGCCTTTATGAACTTCTGTCGGTATGGTGTCAGTCGCCCATCGTCCCTCCCGTCTATGCAGTGTCTTCGTGGCAGTCGTCACTGCCTCTGGGGGACTTCACAGTCCATTTCTGCCCCAGTATGATGATGTCAAGAATGCTGAGAGTAAAGATAATGAAGAGTTTAGTATTTGATACAGTTGCTGTTAACAGATATATACTTGCCTTTATGAACTTCTGTCAGTCTGGTTCCAGTCTCCCATCGCCAATCCCGTCCATGCAGTGTCTTCGTGGCAGTCGTCACTGCCTCTGGTTGACTTCACGATCCATTTCTGCTCCCAGGATGATGATGTCCAGAGTGCTGAGATTAAAGGTAATGAAGAGTTTGGTGTTTAAAAGAGTTGATGTTAATATATATATACTTGCCTTTGTGAACTTCTGTCGCTGTGGTGTCAGTCGCCCATCGTCCCTCCCGTCTATGCAGTGTGTTCGTGGCAGTCGTCACTGCCTCTGGGGGACTTCACGGTCCATTTCTACCCCCAGGATCATCATGTCCAAGGTCCTGAGAGTAAAGATAATGAGGAGTTTAGTGTTTGAAATAGTAGCTATTTATAGATCTATACTTGACTTTATGAGCCTCTATTATTGGATTTATCCTTGCCTTTATGAACTTCTGTCGGTGTGGTGGCAGTCGCCCATTGTCCCTCCCGTCTATGTAGTGTCTTCGTAGCAGTCGTCACTGCCTCTGGGGGACTTCATGGTCCATTTCTGCCACCAAGAAGATGATGTCCAGGGTCCTGAGAGTAAAGAAAATGAAGAGTTTAGTGTTTGAAATAGTAGGTATCAATAGATGTAGACTTGTCTTTATGGGCCTATGTTAATAGATATATACTTGCCTTTATGAACTTCTGTAGGTATGGTTCCAGTCGCCCATCGTCCCTCCCGTCTGTGCAGTGTCTTCGTGGCAGTCGTCACTGCCTCTGCGGGACTTCACGATCCATTTCTGCCCCCAGGATGATGATGTCCAGAGTGCTGAGATTAAAGGTAATGAAGAGTTTAGTGTTTGAAAGAGTTGATGTTAATAGATATATACTTGTCTTTATGAACTTCTGTCGGCATGGTGTCAGTCGCCCATCGTCCCTCCCGTCTATGCAGTGTTTTCGTGGCAGTCGTCACTGCCTCTGGGGGCCTTCATGGTCCATTTCTACCCCCAGGATCATCATGTCCAAGGTCCTAAGAGTAAAGATAATGAAGAGTTTAGTGTTTGAAATAGTAGCTAATAATAGATACATACTTGCCTTTATGAACTTCTGTCGGTATGGTGTCAGTCGCCCATCGTCCCTCCCGTCTGTGCAGTGTCTTTGTGGCGGTCGTCACTGCCTCTGGGGGACTTCACGGTCCATTTCTGCCCCAGTATGATGATGTCCAGAATGCTGAGAGTAAAGATAATGAAGAGTTTGGTGTTTAAAAGAGTTGATGTTAATATATATATACTTGCCTTTGTGAACTTCTGTCGGTATGGTTCCAGTCGCCCATGCTCCCTCTCGTCTATGCAGTGTCTTCGTGGCAGTCGTCACTGCCTCTGGGGGACTTCATGGTCCATTTCTTCCCCCAGGATGATGATGTCCAAGGTCCTGAGAGTAGAGATAATGAAGAGTTTAGTGTTTGAAAGAGTTGATGTTAATATATATATACTTGCCTTTGTGAACTTCTGTCGGTATGGTTCCAGTCTCCCATCATCAATCCCGTCCATGCAGTGTCTTCATGGCAGTCGTCACTCCCTCTGGGGGACTTTATGGTCCATTTCTACCCCCAGGATGATGATGTCCAAGGTCCTGAGAGTAAAGATAATGAAGACTTTAGTGTTTGAAATAGTATCTATTAATAGATATATACTTGCCTTTATAAGCCTCTATTAATGGATATATACTTGCCTTTATGAACTTCTGTCGGTGTGGTGGCAGTCGCCCTTTGTCCCTCATGTCTATGTAGTGTCTTCGTGGCAGTCGTCACTACCTCTGGGAGACTTCATGGTCCATTTCTGCCACCAAGAAGATGATGTCCAGGGTCCTGAGAGTAAAGATAATGAAGAGTTTAGTGTTTGAAATAGTAGGTATTAATAGATATAGACTTGCCTTTATGGGCCTATGTTAATAGATATAAACTTGCCTTTATGAACTTCTGTCGGTATGGTGTCAGTCGCCCATCGTCCCACCCGTCTGTGCAGCGTCTTCGTGGCGGTCGTCACTGCCTCTGGTTGACTTCACAGTCCATTTCTGCCCCAGTATGATGATGTCCAGATTGCTGAGAGTAAAGATAATGAAGAGTTTAGTGTTTGAAAGAGTTGATCTTAATATATATACACTTGCCTTTATGAACTTCTGTCGGTATGGTTCCAGTCTCCCATCGTCAATCCCGTCCATGCAGTGTCTTCGTGGCAGTCGTCACTGCCTCTGGGGGACTTCACGATCCATTTCTGCTCCCAGGATGATGATGTCCAGAGTGCTGAGATCAAAGGTAATGACGAGTTTGGTGTTTAAAAGAGTTGATGTTAATATATATATACTTGCCTTTATGAACTTCTGTCGGTGTGGTTCCAGTCGCCCATCGTCCCTTCCGTCCATGCAGTGTCTTCGTGGCAGTCGTCACTGCCTCTGGGGGACTTCACAATCCATTTCTGCTCCCAGGATGATGATGTCCAGAGTGCTGAGATTAAAGGTAATGAAGAGTTTAGTGTTTGAAAGAGTTGATGTTAATAGATATATACTTGTCTTTATGAACTTCTGTCGGCATGGTGTCAGTCGCCCATCGTCCCTCCCGTCTATGCAGTGTCTTCGTGGCAGTCGTCACTGCCTCTGGGGGACTTCATGGTCCATTTCTGCCCCCAGGATGATGATGTACAAGTTCCTGACAGTAAAGATAATGAAGAGTTTAGTGTTTGAAATAGTAGCTATTAATAGAAACATGCTTGCCTTTATGGGCCTCTGTTAATGGATATATACTTGCCTTTATGAACTTCTGTCGGTGTGTTGGCAGTCGCCCATTGTCCCTCCCGTCTATGCAGTGTCTTCGTGGCAGTCGTCACTGCCTCTGGGGGACTTCACGGTCCATTTCTGCTCCCAGGATGATGATGTCCAGAATGCTGAGAGTAAAGATAATGAAGAGTTTACTGTTTGAAAGAGTTGATAGTGATAGATATATACTTGCCTTTGTGAACTTCTGTCGGTATGGTGTCAGTCGCCCATCCTCCCTCTCGTCCATGCAGTGTCTTCGTGGCAGTCGTCACTGCCACTGGGGGACTTCACGATCCATTTCTGCTCGCAGGATGATGATGTCCAGAGTGCTGAGATTAAAGGTAATGAAGAGTTTAGTGTTTGAAAGAGTTGATGTTAATAGATATATACTTGCCTTTATGAACTTCTGTCGGTATGGTGTCAGTCGCCCATCGTCCCTCCCGTCTATGCAGTGTCTTCGTGGCAGTCGTCACTGCCTCTGGGGGCCTTCATGGTCCATTTCTACCCCCAGGATGATGATGTCCAAGGTCCTAAGAGTAGAGATAATGAAGAGTTTAGTGTTTGAAATAGTAGGTATTAATAGATATAGACTTGCCTTTATAGGCCTATGTTAATAGATATATACTTGCCTTTATGAACTTCTGTCAGTATGGTGTCAGTCGCCCATCGTCCCTTCCGTCTGTGCAGTGTCTTCGTGGCGGTCGTCACTACCTCTGGGGGACTTCACGGTCCATTTCTGCCCCAGTATGATGATGTCCAGAATGCTGAGAGTAAAGATAATGAAGAGTTTGGTGTTTGAAAGAGTTGATGTTAATATATAAATACTTGCCTTTATGAACTTCTGTCGGTATGGTTCCAGTCGCCCATCCTCCCTCTCGTCCATGCAGTGTCTTCGTGGCAGTCGTCACTGCCACTGGGGGACTTCACGATCCATTTCTGCTCCCAGGATGATGACTTCCAGAGTGCTGAGATTAAAGGTAATGAAGAGTTTAGTGTTTGAAAGTGTTGATGTTAATAGATATATACTTGCCTTTATGAACTTCTGTCGGTATGGTGTCAGTCGCCCATCGTCCCTCCCGTCTATGCAGTGTCTTCGTGGCAGTCGTCACTGCCTCTGGGGGACTTCACAGTCCATTTCTGCCCCAGTATGATGATGTCAAGAATGCTGAGAGTAAAGATAATGAAGAGTTTAGTATTTGATACAGTTGCTGTTAACAGATATATACTTGCCTTTATGAACTTCTGTCAGTCTGGTTCCAGTCTCCCATCGCCAATCCCGTCCATGCAGTGTCTTCGTGGCAGTCGTCACTGCCTCTGGTTGACTTCACGATCCATTTCTGCTCCCAGGATGATGATGTCCAGAGTGCTGAGATTAAAGGTAATGAAGAGTTTAGTGTTTAAAAGAGTTGATGTTAATATATATATACTTGCCTTTGTGAACTTCTGTCGCTGTGGTGTCAGTCGCCCATCGTCCCTCCCGTCTATGCAGTGTGTTCGTGGCAGTCGTCACTGCCTCTGGGGGACTTCACGGTCCATTTCTACCCCCAGGATCATCATGTCCAAGGTCCTGAGAGTAAAGATAATGAGGACTTTAGTGTTTGAAATAGTAGCTATTTATAGATCTATACTTGACTTTATGAGCCTCTATTATTGGATATATCCTTGCCTTTATGAACTTCTGTCGGTGTGGTGGCAGTCGCCCATTGTCCCTCCCGT
The DNA here is from genome assembly GCF_037392515.1 of Haliotis asinina. Lineage (NCBI taxonomy): Eukaryota > Metazoa > Mollusca > Gastropoda > Lepetellida > Haliotidae > Haliotis > Haliotis asinina. The sequence continues at coordinate 47,631,132 of NC_090282.1, forward strand.
CTATGTAGTGTCTTCGTAGCAGTCGTCACTGCCTCTGGGGGACTTCATGGTCCATTTCTGCCACCAAGAAGATGATGTCCAGGGTCCTGAGAGTAAAGAAAATGAAGAGTTTAGTGTTTGAAATAGTAGGTATCAATAGATGTAGACTTGTCTTTATGGGCCTATGTTAATAGATATATACTTGCCTTTATGAACTTCTGTAGGTATGGTTCCAGTCGCCCATCGTCCCTCCCGTCTGTGCAGTGTCTTCGTGGCAGTCGTCACTGCCTCTGCGGGACTTCACGATCCATTTCTGCCCCCAAGATGATGATGTCCAGAGTGCTGAGATTAAAGGTAATGAAGAGTTTAGTGTTTGAAAGAGTTGATGTTAATAGATATATACTTGTCTTTATGAACTTCTGTCGGCATGGTGTCAGTCGCCCATCGTCCCTCCCGTCTATGCAGTGTTTTCGTGGCAGTCGTCACTGCCTCTGGGGGCCTTCATGGTCCATTTCTACCCCCAGGATCATCATGTCCAAGGTCCTAAGAGTAAAGATAATGAAGAGTTTAGTGTTTGAAATAGTAGCTATTAATAGATACATACTTGACTTTATGAGCCTCTGTTAATGGATATATACTTGCCTTTATGAACTTCTGTCGGTGTGGTGGCAGTCGCCCATTGTCCCCCCCGTCTATGTAGAGTCTTCGTAGCAGTGGTCACTGCCTCTGGGGGACTTCATGGTCCATTTCTGCCACCAAGAAGATGATGTCCAGGGTCCTGAGAGTAGAGATAATGAAGAGTTTAGTGTTTGAAATAGTAGGTATTAATAGATATAGACTTGCCTTTATGGGCCTATGTTAATAGATATATACTTGCCTTTATGAACTTCTGTCGGTATGGTGTCAGTCGCCCATCGTCCCTCCCGTCTGTGCAGTGTCTTTGTGGCGGTCGTCACTGCCTCTGGGGGACTTCACGGTCAATTTCTGCCCCAGTATGATGATGTCCAGAATGCTGAGAGTAAAGATAATGAAGAGTTTGGTGTTTAAAAGAGTTGATGTTAATATATATATACTTGTCTTTATGAACTTCTGTCGGTATGGTTCCAGTCGCCCATCCTCCCTCTCGTCCATGCAGTGTCTTCGTGGCAGTCGTCACTGCCTCTGGGGGACTTCACGATCCATTTCTGCTCCCAGGATGATGATTTCCAGAGTGCTGAGATTAAAGGTAATGAAGAGTTTAGTGTTTGAAAGTGTTGATGTTAATAGATATATACTTGCCTTTATGAACTTCTGTCGGTATGGTGTCAGTCGCCCATCGTCCCTCCCGTCTATGCAGTGTCTTCGTGGCAGTCGTCACTGCCTCTGGGGGACTTCACGGTCCATTTCGGCCCCAGTATGATGATGTCAAGAATGCTGAGAGTAAAGATAATGAAGAGTTTAGTATTTGATACAGTTGCTGTCAACCGATATATACTTGCCTTTATGAACTTCTGTCAGTCTGGTTCCAGTCTCCCATCGTCAATCCCATCCATGCAGTGTCTTCGTGGCAGTCGTCACTGCCTCTGGGGGACTTCACGATCCATTTCTCCTCCCAGGATGATGACGTCCAGAGTGCTGAGATTAAAGGTAATGAAGAGTTTGGTGTTTAAAAGAGTTGATGTTAATATATATATACTTGCCTTTGTGAACTTCTGTCGCTGTTTTGTCAGTCGCCCATCGTCCCTCCCGTCTATGCAGTGTGTTCGTGGCAGTCGTCACTGCCTCTGGGGGACTTCATGGTCCATTTCTACCCCCAGGATCATCATGTCCAAGGTCCTGAGAGTAAAGATAATGAGGAGTTTAGTGTTTGAAATAGTAGCTATTTATAGATATATACTTGACTTTATGAGCCTCTATTAATCGATATATCCTTGCCTTTATGAACTTCTGTCGGTGTGGTGGCAGTTGCCCATTGTCCATCCCGTCTATGTAGTGTCTTCGTGGCAGTCGTCACTGCCTCTGGGGGACTTCATGGACCATTTCTGCCACCAAGAAGATGATGTCCAGGGTCCTGAGAGTAAAGAAAATGAAGAGTTTAGTGTTTGAAATAGTAGGTATCAATAGATGTAGACTTGTCTTTATGGGCCTATGTCAAAATATGTATACTTGCCTTTATGAACTTCTGTAGGTATGGTTCCAGTCGCCCATCCTCCCTCCCGTCTGTGCAGTGTCTTCGTGGCAGTCGTCACTGCCTCTGGGGGACTTCACGATCCATTTCTGCCCCAGGATGATGATGTCCAGAATGCTGAGAGTAAAGATAATGAAGAGTTTGGTGTTCGAAAGAGTTCATCTTAATATATATATACTTGCCTTTATGAACTTGTGTCGGTATGGTTCCAGTCGCCCATCGTCAATCCCGTCCATGCAGTGTCTTCGTGGCAGTCGTCACTTCCTCTGGGGGACTTCACGATCCATTTCTGCCCCCAGGATGATGATATCCAGAATGCTGAGAGTAAAGATAATGAAGAGTTTAGTGTTTGAAAGAGTTCATCTTAATATATATATACTTGCCTTTATGAACTTCTGTCGGAATGGTTCCAGTCGTCCATCGTCAATCCCGTCCATGCAGTGTCTTCGTGGCAGTCGTCACTGCCTCTGGGGGACTTCACGATCCATTTCTGCTCCCAGGATGATGATGTCCAGAGTGCTGAGATTAAACGTAAAGAAGAGTTTAGTGTTTGAAAGAGTTGATGTTAATAGATACATACTTGCCTTTATGAACTTCTGTCGGTGTGGTTCCAGTCGCCCACCGTCCCTCCCGTCCATGCAGTGTCTTCGTGGCAGTCGTCACTGCCTCTGGGGGACTTCACGATCCATTTCTGCTCCCAGGATGATGATTTCCAGAGTGCTGAGATTAAAGGTAATGAAGAGTTTAGTGTTTGAAAGTGTTGATGTTAATAGATATATACTTGCCTTTATGAACTTCTGTCGGTATGGTGTCAGTCGCCCATCGTCCCTCCCGTCTATGCAGTGTCTTCGTGGCAGTCGTCACTGCCTCTGGGGGACTTCATGGTCCATTTCTGCCCCCAGGATGATGATGTCCAAGGTCCTGAGAGTAGAGATAATGAAGAGTTTAGTGTTTAAAAGAGTTGATGTTAATATATATATACTTGCCTTTGTGAACTTCTGTCGGTATGGTTCCAGTCACCCATCCTCCCTCTCGTCCATGCAGTGTCTTCGTGGCAGTCGTCACTGCCATTGGGGGACTTCACGATCCATTTCTGCTCCCAGGATGATGATTTCCAGAGTGCTGAGATTAAAGGTAATGAAGAGTTTAGTGTTTGAAAGTGTTGATGTTAATAGATATATACTTGCCTTTATGAACTTCTGTCGGTATGGTGTCAGTCGCCCATCGTCCCTCCCGTCTATGCAGTGTCTTCGTGGCAGTCGTCACTGCCTCTGGGGGACTTCACGGTCCATTTCTGCCCCAGTATGATGATGTCAAGAATGCTGAGAGTAAAGATAATGAAGAGTTTAGTATTTGATACAGTTGCTGTTAACAGATATATACTTGCCTTTGTGAACTTCTGTCAGTCTGGTTCCAGTCTCCCATCGTCAATCCCGTCCATGCAGTATCTTCGTGGCAGTCGTCACTGCCTCTGGGGGACTTCACGATCCATTTCTGCTCCCAGGATGATGATGTCCAGAGTGCTGAGATTAAAGGTAATGAAGAGTTTGGTGTTTAAAAGAGTTGATGTTAATATATATATACTTGCCTTTGTGAACTTCTGTCGCTGTGGTGTCAGTCGCCCATCGTCCCTCCCGTCTATGCAGTGTGTTCGTGGCAGTCGTCACTGCCTCTGGGGGACTTCATGGTCCATTTCTACCCCCAGGATCATCATGTCCAAGGTCCTGAGAGTAAAGATAATGAGGAGTTTAGTGTTTGAAATAGTAGCTATTTATAGATATATACTTGACTTTATGAGCCTCTATGAATCGATGTATCCTTGCCTTTATGAACTTCTGTCGGTGTGGTGGCAGTCGCCCATTGTCCCTCCCGTCTATGTAGTGTCTTCGTGGCAGTCGTCACTGCGTCTGGGGGACTTCATGGACCATTTCTGCCACCAAGAAGATGATGTCCAGGGTTGTGTAAGTAAAGAAAATGAAGAGTTTAGTGTTTGAAATAGTAGGTATCAATAGATGTAGACTTGTCTTTATGGGCCTATGTCAATAGATGTATACTTGCCTTTATGAACTTCTGTAGGTATGGTTCCAGTCGCCCATCGTCCCTCCCGTCTGTGCAGTGTCTTCGTGGCAGTCGTCACTGCCTCTGGGGGACTTCACGATCCATTTCTGCCCCCAGGATGATGATATCCAGAATGCTGAGAGTAAAGATAATGAAGAGTTTAGTTTTTGAAAGAGTTCATCTTAATATATATATACTTGCCTTTATGAACTTCTGTCGGTGTGGTTCCAGTCGCCCACCGTCCCTCCCGTCCATGCAGTGTCTTCGTGGCAGTCGTCACTACCACTGGGGGACTTCACGATCCATTTCTGCTCCCAGGATGATGATCTCCAGAGTGCTGAGATTAAAGGTAATGAAGAGTTTAGTGTTTGAAAGAGTTGATGTTAATAGATATATACTTGCCTTTATGAACTTCTGTCGGTATGGTGTCAGTCGGCCATCGTCCCTCCCGTCTATGCAGTGTTTTCGTGGCAGTCGTCACTGCCTCTGGGGGCCTTCATGGTCCATTTCTACCCCAGGATCATCATGTCCAAGGTCCTGAGAGTAAAGATAATGAAGAGTTTAGTGTTTGAAATAGTAGCTATTAATAGATACATACTTGACTTTATGAGCCTCTGTTAATGGATATATACTTGCCTTTATGAACTTCTGTCGGTGTGGTGGCAGTTGCCCATTGTCCCCCCCCGTCTATGTAGAGTCTTCGTAGCAGTCGTCACTGCCTCTGGGGGCCTTCATGGTCCATTTCTGCCACCAAGAAGATGATGTCCAGGGTCCTGAGAGTAGAGATAATGAAGAGTTTAGTGTTTGAAATAGTAGGTATTAATAGATATAGACTTGCCTTTATGGGCCTATGTTAATAGATATATACTTGCCTTTATGAACTTCTGTCGGTATGCTGTCAGTCGCCCATCGTCCCTCCCGTCTATGCAGTGTCTTCGTGGCAGTCGTCACTGCCTCTGGGGGACTTCATGGTCCATTTCTGCCCCCAGGATGATGATGTCCAAGGTCCTGAGAGTAGAGATAATGAAGAGTTTAGTGTTTAAAACAGTTGATGTTAATATATATATACTTGCCTTTGTGAACTTCTGTCGGTATGGTTCCAGTCGCCCAACCTCCCTCCTGTCCATGCAGTGTCTTCGTGGCAGTCGTCACTGCCACTGGGGGACTTCACGATCCATTTCTGCTCCCAGGATGATGATTTCCAGAGTGCTGAGATTAAAGGTAATGAAGAGTTTAGTGTTTGAAAGTGTTGATGTTAATAGATATATACTTGCCTTTATGAACTTCTGTCGGTATGGTGTCAGTCGCCCATCGTCCCTCCCGTCTATGCAGTGTCTTCGTGGCAGTCGTCACTGCCTCTGGGGGACTTCATGGTCCATTTCTGCCCCCAGGATGATGATGTCCAAGGTCCTGAGAGTAGAGATAATGAAGAGTTTAGTGTTTAAAAGAGTTGATGTTAATATATATATACTTGCCTTTGTGAACTTCTGTCGGTATGGTTCCAGTCGCCCATCCTCCCTCCCGTCCATGCAGTGTCTTCGTGGCAGTCGTCAGTCCCTCTGGGTGACTTCATGGTCCATTTCTACCCCCATATTGATGATGTCCAAGGTCCTGAGAGTAGAGATAATGAAGAGTTTAGTGTTTGAAAGAGTTGATAATAATAGATATATACTTGCCTTTATGAACTTCTGTCGGTATGGTGTCAGTCGCCCATCGTCCCTCCCGTCTGTGCAGTGTCTTCGTGGCAGTCGTCACTGCCTCTGGGGGACTTCACGGTCCATTTCTGCCCCAGTATGATGATGTCAAGAATGCTGAGAGTAAAGATAATGAAGAGTTTAGTATTTGATACAGTTGCTGTTAACAGATATATACGTGCCTTTATGAACTTCTGTCAGTCTGGTTCCAGTCTCCCATCGTCAATCCCGTCCATGCAGTATCTTCGTGGCAGTCGTCACTGCCTCTGGGGGACTTCACGATCCATTTCTGCTCCCAGGATGATGATGTCCAGAGTGCTGAGATTAAAGGTAATGAAGAGTTTGGTGTTTAAAAGAGTTGATGTTAATATATATATACTTGCCTTTGTGAACTTCTGTCGCTGTGGTGTCAGTCGCCCATCGTCCCTCCCGTCTATGCAGTGTGTTCGTGGCAGTCGTCACTGCCTCTGGGGGACTTCATGGTCCATTTCTACCCCCAGGATCATCATGTCCAAGGTCCTGAGAGTAAAGATAATGAGGAGTTTAGTGTTTGAAATAGTAGCTATTTATAGATATATACTTGACTTTATGAGCCTCTATGAATCGATGTATCCTTGCCTTTATGAACTTCTGTCGGTGTGGTGGCAGTCGCCCATTGTCCCTCCCGTCTATGTAGTGTCTTCGTGGCAGTCGTCACTGCGTCTGGGGGACTTCATGGACCATTTCTGCCACCAAGAAGATGATGTCCAGGGTCCTGTAAGTAAAGAAAATGAAGAGTTTAGTGTTTGAAATAGTAGGTATCAATAGATGTAGACTTGTCTTTATGGGCCTATGTCAATAGATGTATACTTGCCTTTATGAACTTCTGTAGGTATGGTTCCAGTCGCCCATCGTCCCTCCCGTCTGTGCAGTGTCTTCGTGGCAGTCGTCACTGCCTCTGGGGGACTTCACGATCCATTTCTGCCCCCAGGATGATGATATCCAGAATGCTGAGAGTAAAGATAATGAAGAGTTTAGTTTTTGAAAGAGTTCATCTTAATATATATATACTTGCCTTTATGAACTTCTGTCGGTGTGGTTCCAGTCGCCCACCGTCCCTCCCGTCCATGCAGTGTCTTCGTGGCAGTCGTCACTACCACTGGGGGACTTCACGATCCATTTCTGCTCCCAGGATGATGATCTCCAGAGTGCTGAGATTAAAGGTAATGAAGAGTTTAGTGTTTGAAAGAGTTGATGTTAATAGATATATACTTGCCTTTATGAACTTCTGTCGGTATGGTGTCAGTCGGCCATCGTCCCTCCCGTCTATGCAGTGTTTTCGTGGCAGTCGTCACTGCCTCTGGGGGCCTTCATGGTCCATTTCTACCCCAGGATCATCATGTCCAAGGTCCTGAGAGTAAAGATAATGAAGAGTTTAGTGTTTGAAATAGTAGCTATTAATAGATACATACTTGACTTTATGAGCCTCTGTTAATGGATATATACTTGCCTTTATGAACTTCTGTCGGTGTGGTGGCAGTCGCCCATTGTCCCCCCCCGTCTATGTAGAGTCTTCGTAGCAGTCGTCACTGCCTCTGGGGGCCTTCATGGTCCATTTCTGCCACCAAGAAGATGATGTCCAGGGTCCTGAGAGTAGAGATAATGAAGAGTTTAGTGTTTGAAATAGTAGGTATTAATAGATATAGACTTGCCTTTATGGGCCTATGTTAATAGATATATACTTGCCTTTATGAACTTCTGTCGGTATGGTGTCAGTCGCCCATCGTCCCTCCCGTCTATGCAGTGTCTTCGTGGCAGTCGTCACTGCCTCTGGGGGACTTCATGGTCCATTTCTGCCCCCAGGATGATGATGTCCAAGGTCCTGAGAGTAGAGATAATGAAGAGTTTAGTGTTTAAAACAGTTGATGTTAATATATATATACTTGCCTTTGTGAACTTCTGTCGGTATGGTTCCAGTCGCCCAACCTCCCTCCTGTCCATGCAGTGTCTTCGTGGCAGTCGTCACTGCCACTGGGGGACTTCACGATCCATTTCTGCTCCCAGGATGATGATTTCCAGAGTGCTGAGATTAAAGGTAATGAAGAGTTTAGTGTTTGAAAGTGTTGATGTTAATAGATATATACTTGCCTTTATGAACTTCTGTCGGTATGGTGTCAGTCGCCCATCGTCCCTCCCGTCTATGCAGTGTCTTCGTGGCAGTCGTCACTGCCTCTGGGGGACTTCATGGTCCATTTCTGCCCCCAGGATGATGATGTCCAAGGTCCTGAGAGTAGAGATAATGAAGAGTTTAGTGTTTAAAAGAGTTGATGTTAATATATATATACTTGCCTTTGTGAACTTCTGTCGGTATGGTTCCAGTCGCCCATCCTCCCTCCCGTCCATGCAGTGTCTTCGTGGCAGTCGTCAGTCCCTCTGGGTGACTTCATGGTCCATTTCTACCCCCATATTGATGATGTCCAAGGTCCTGAGAGTAGAGATAATGAAGAGTTTAGTGTTTGAAAGAGTTGATAATAATAGATATATACTTGCCTTTATGAACTTCTGTCGGTATGGTGTCAGTCGCCCATCGTCCCTCCCGTCTGTGCAGTGTCTTCGTGGCAGTCGTCACTGCCTCTGGGGGACTTCACGGTCCATTTCTGCCCCAGTATGATGATGTCAAGAATGCTGAGAGTAAAGATAATGAAGAGTTTAGTATTTGATACAGTTGCTGTTAACAGATATATACGTGCCTTTATGAACTTCTGTCAGTCTGGTTCCAGTCTCCCATCGTCAATCCCGTCCATGCTGTGTCTTCGTGGCAGTCGTCACTGCCTCTGGGGGACTTCACGATCCATTTCTCCTCCCAGGATGATGACGTCCAGAGTGCTGAGATTAAAGGTAGTGAAGAGTTTGGTGTTTAAAAGAGTTGATGTTAATATATATATACTTGCCTTTGTGAACTTCTGTCGCTGTGGTGTCAGTCGCCCATCGTCCCTCCCGTCTATGCAGTGTCTTCGTGGCAGTCGTCACTGCCTCTGGGGGACTTCATGGTCCATTTCTACCCCCAGTATGATGATGTCCAAGGTCCTGAGAGTAAAGAAAATGAAGAGTTTAGTGTTTGAAATAGTAGGTATCAATAGATGTAGACTTGTCTTTATGGGCCTATGTTAATAGATATATACTTGCCTTTATGAACTTCTGTCGGTATGGTTCCAGTCGCCCATCGTCCCTCCCGTCTGTGCAGTGTCTTCGTGGCAGTCGTCACTGCCTCTGGGGTACTTAATGATCCATTTCTGCCCCCAGGATGATGATATCCAGAATGCTGAGAGTAAAGATAATGAAGAGTTTAGTGTTTGAAAGAGTTCATCTTAATATATATATACTTGCCTTTATGAACTTCTGTCGGTATGGTTCCAGTCGCCCATCGTCAATCCCGTCCATGCAGTGTCTTCGTGGCAGTCGTCACTGCCTCTGGGGTACTTAATGATCCATTTCTGCCCCCAGGATGATGATATCCAGAATGCTGAGAGTAAAGATAATGAAGAGTTTAGTGTTTGAAAGAGTTCATCTTAATATATATATACTTGCCTTTATGAACTTCTGTCGGTATGGTTCCAGTCGTCCATCGTCAATCCCGTCCATGCAGTGTCTTCGTGGCAGTCGTCACTGCCTCTGGGGGACTTCACGATCCATTTCTGCTCCCAGGATGATAATGTCCAGAGTGCTGAGATTAAACGTAAAGAAGAGTTTAGTGTTTGAAAGAGTTGATGTTAATAGATATATACTTGCCTTTATGAACTTCTGTCGGTGTGGTTCCAGTCGCCCACCGTCCCTCCCGTCCATGCAGTGTCTTCGTGGCAGCCGTCACTACCACTGGGGGACTTCACGATCCATTTCTGCTCCCAGGATGATGATCTCCAGAGTGCTGAGATTAAAGGTAATGAAGAGTTTAGTGTTTGAAAGAGTTGATGTTAATAGATATATACTTGCCTTTATGAACTTCTGTCGGTATGGTGTCAGTCGCCCATCGTCCCTCCCGTCTATGCAGTGTTTTCGTGGCAGTCGTCACTGCCTCTGGGGGCCTTCATGGTCCATTTCTACCCCCAGGATCATCATGTCCAAGGTCCTAAGAGTAAAGATAATGAAGAGTTTAGTGTTTGAAATAGTAGCTATTAATAGATACATACTTGACTTTATGAGCCTCTGTTAATGGATATATACTTACCTTTATGAACTTCTGTCGGTGTGGTGGCAGTTGCCCATTGTCCCCCACCGTCTATGTAGAGTCTTCGTAGCAGTGGTCACTGCCTCTGGGGGACTTCATGGTCCATTTCTGCCACCAAGAAGATGATATCCAGGGTCCTGAGAGTAGAGATAATGAAGAGTTTAGTGTTTGAAATAGTAGGTATTAATAGATATAGACTTGCCTTTATGGGCCTATGTTAATAGATATATACTTGCCTTTATGAACTTCTGTCGGTATGGTGTCAGTCGCCCATCGTCCCTCCCGTCTGTGCAGTGTCTTTGTGGCGGTCGTCACTGCCTCTGGGGGACTTCACGGTCCATTTCTGCCCCAGTATGATGATGTCCAGAATGCTGAGAGTAAAGATAATGAAGAGTTTGGTGTTTAAAAGAGTTGATGTTAATAGATATATACTTGCCTTTATGAACTTCTGTCGGTATGGTGTCAGTCGCCCATCGTCCCTCCCGTCTATGCAGTGTCTTCGTGGCAGTCGTCACTGCCTCTGGGGGCCTTCATGGTCCATTTCTGCCCCCAGGATGATGATGTCCAAGGTCCTGAGAGTAGAGATAATGAAGAGTTTAGTGTTTAAAAGAGTTGATGTTAATATATATATACTTGCCTTTGTGAACTTCTGTCGGTATGGTTCCAGTCGCCCATCCTCCCTCCCGTCCATGCAGTGTCTTCGTGGCAGTCGTCAGTCCCTCTGGGGGACTTCATGGTCCATTTCTACCCCCATAATGATGATGTCCAAGGTCCTGAGAGTAGAGATAATGAAGAGTTTAGTGTTTGAAAGAGTTGATGTTAATAGATATATACTTGCCTTTATGAACTTCTGTCGGTATGGTGTCAGTCGCCCATCGTCCCTCCCGTCTGTGCAGTGTCTTCGTGGCAGTCGTCACTGCCTCTGGGGGACTTCACGGTCCATTTCTGCCCCAGTATGATGATGTCAAGAATGCTGAGAGTAAAGATAATGAAGAGTTTAGTATTTGATACAGTTGCTGTTAACAGATATATACTTGCCTTTATGAACTTCTGTCAGTCTGGTTCCAGTCTCCCATCGTCAATCCCGTCCATGCTGTGTCTTCGTGGCAGTCGTCACTGCCTCTGGGGGACTTCACGATCCATTTCTGCTCCCAGGATGATGACGTCCAGAGTGCTGAGATTAAAGGTAGTGAAGAGTTTGGTGTTTAAAAGAGTTGATGTTAATATATATATACTTGCCTTTGTGAACTTCTGTCGCTGTGGTGTCAGTCGCCCATCGTCCCTCCCGTCTATGCAGTGTGTTCGTGGCAGTCGTCACTGCCTCTGGGGGACTTCATGGTCCATTTCTGCCCCCAGGATGATGATGTCCAAGGTCCTGAGAGTAGAGATAATGAAGAGTTTAGTGTTTGAAATAGTAGGTATCAATAGATGTAGACTTGTCTTTATGGGCCTATGTTAATAGATATATACTTGCCTTTATGAACTTCTGTCGGTATGGTTCCAGTCGCCCATCGTCCCTCCCGTCTGTGCAGTGTCTTCGTGGCAGTCATCACTGCCTCTAGGGGGACTTCACGATCCATTTCTGCCCCAGTATGATGATGTCCAGAATGCTGAGAGTAAAGATAATGAAGAGTTTAGTGTTCGAAAGAGTTCATCTTAATATATATATACTTGCCTTTATGAACTTCTGTCGGTATGGTTCCAGTCGCCCATCGTCAATCCCGTCCATGCAGTGTCTTCATGGCAGTCGTCACTGCCTCTGCGGGACTTTATGATCCATTTCTGCCCCAGGATGATGATATCCAGAATGCTGAGAGTAAAGATAATGAAGAGTTTAGTGTTCGAAAGAGTTCATCTTAATATATATATACTTGCCTTTATGAACTTCTGTCGGTATGGTTCCAGTCGCCCATCGTCAATCCCGTCCATGCAGTGTCTTCGTGGCAGTCGTCACTGCCTCTGGGGGACTTTATGATCCATTTCTGCCCCCAGGATGATGATATCCAGAATGCTGAGAGTAAAGATAATGAAGAGTTTAGTGTTTGAAAGAGTTCATCTTAATATATATATACTTGCCTTTATGAACTTCTGTCGGTATGGTTCCAGTCGTCCATCGTCAATCCCGTCCATGCAGTGTCTTCGTGGCAGTCGTCACTGCCTCTGGGGGACTTCACGATCCATTTCTGCTCCCAGGATGATAATGTCCAGAGTGCTGAGATTAAACGTAAAGAAGAGTTTAGTGTTTGAAAGAGTTGATGTTAATAGATATATACTTGCCTTTATGAACTTCTGTCGGTGTGGTTCCAGTCGCCCACCGTCCCTCCCGTCCATGCAGTGTCTTCGTGGCAGTCGTCACTACCACTGGGGGACTTCACGATCCATTTCTGCTCCCAGGATGATGATCTCCAGAGTGCTGAGATTAAAGGTAATGAAGAGTTTAGTGTTTGAAAGAGTTGATGTTAATAGATATATACTTGCCTTTATGAACTTCTGTCGGTATGGTGTCAGTCGCCCATCGTCCCTCCCGTCTATGCAGTGTTTTCGTGGCAGTCGTCACTGCCTCTGGGGGCCTTCATGGTCCATTTCTACCCCCAGGATCATCATGTCCAAGGTCCTAAGAGTAAAGATAATGAAGAGTTTAGTGTTTGAAATAGTAGCTATTAATAGATACATACTTGACTTTATGAGCCTCTGTTAATGGATATATACTTGCCTTTATGAACTTCTGTCGGTGTGGTGGCAGTCGCCCATTGTCCCCCCCCGTCTATGTAGAGTCTTCGTAGCAGTGGTCACTGCCTCTGGGGGACTTCATGGTCCATTTCTGCCACCAAGAAGATGATATCCAGGGTCCTGAGAGTAGAGATAATGAAGAGTTTAGTGTTTGAAATAGTAGGTATTAATAGATATAGACTTGCCTTTATGGGCCTATGTTAATAGATATATACTTGCCTTTATGAACTTCTGTCGGTATGGTGTCAGTCGCCCATCGTCCCTCCCGTCTGTGCAGTGTCTTTGTGGCGGTCGTCACTGCCTCTGGGGGACTTCACGGTCCATTTCTGCCCCAGTATGATGATGTCCAGAATGCTGAGAGTAAAGATAATGAAGAGTTTCGTGTTTAAAAGAGTTGATGTTAATAGATATATACTTGCCTTTATGAACTTCTGTCGGTATGGTGTCAGTCGCCCATCGTCCCTCCCGTCTATGCAGTGTCTTCGTGGCAGTCGTCACTGCCTCTGGGGGCCTTCATGGTCCATTTCTGCCCCCAGGATGATGATGTCCAAGGTCCTGAGAGTAGAGATAATGAAGAGTTTAGTGTTTAAAAGAGTTGATGTTAATATATATATACTTGCCTTTGTGAACTTCTGTCGGTATGGTTCCAGTCGCCCATCCTCCCTCCCGTCCATGCAGTGTCTTCGTGGCAGTCGTCAGTCCCTCTGGGGGACTTCATGGTCCATTTCTACCCCCATAATGATGATGTCCAAGGTCCTGAGAGTAGAGATAATGAAGAGTTTAGTGTTTGAAAGAGTTGATGTTAATAGATATATACTTGCCTTTATGAACTTCTGTCGGTATGGTGTCAGTCGCCCATCGTCCCTCCCGTCTGTGCAGTGTCTTCGTGGCAGTCGTCACTGCCTCTGGGGGACTTCACGGTCCATTTCTGCCCCAGTATGATGATGTCAAGAATGCTGAGAGTAAAGATAATGAAGAGTTTAGTATTTGATACAGTTGGTGTTAACAGATATATACTTGCCTTTATGAACTTCTGTCAGTCTGGTTCCAGTCTCCCATCGTCAATCCCGTCCATGCTGTGTCTTCGTGGCAGTCGTCACTGCCTCTGGGGGACTTCACGATCCATTTCTGCTCCCAGGATGATGACGTCCAGAGTGCTGAGATTAAAGGTAGTGAAGAGTTTGGTGTTTAAAAGAGTTGATGTTAATATATATATACTTGCCTTTGTGAACTTCTGTCGCTGTGGTGTCAGTCGCCCATCGTCCCTCCCGTCTATGCAGTGTGTTCGTGGCAGTCGTCACTGCCTCTGGGGGACTTCATGGTCCATTTCTGCCCCCAGGATGATGATGTCCAAGGTCCTGAGAGTAGAGATAATGAAGAGTTTAGTGTTTGAAATAGTAGGTATCAATAGATGTAGACTTGTCTTTATGGGCCTATGTTAATAGATATATACTTGCCTTTATGAACTTCTGTCGGTATGGTTCCAGTCGCCCATCGTCCCTCCCGTCTGTGCAGTGTCTTCGTGGCAGTCATCACTGCCTCTAGGGGGACTTCACGATCCATTTCTGCCCCAGTATGATGATGTCCAGAATGCTGAGAGTAAAGATAATGAAGAGTTTAGTGTTCGAAAGAGTTCATCTTAATATATATATACTTGCCTTTATGAACTTCTGTCGGTATGGTTCCAGTCGCCCATCGTCAATCCCGTCCATGCAGTGTCTTCATGGCAGTCGTCACTGCCTCTGCGGGACTTTATGATCCATTTCTGCCCCAGGATGATGATATCCAGAATGCTGAGAGTAAAGATAATGAAGAGTTTAGTGTTCGAAAGAGTTCATCTTAATATATATATACTTGCCTTTATGAACTTCTGTCGGTATGGTTCCAGTCGCCCATCGTCAATCCCGTCCATGCAGTGTCTTCGTGGCAGTCGTCACTGCCTCTGGGGGACTTCATGATCCATTTCTGCCCCCAGGATGATGATATCCAGAATGCTGAGAGTAAAGATAATGAAGAGTTTAGTGTTTGAAAGAGTTCATCTTAATATATATATACTTGCCTTTATGAACTTCTGTCGGTATGGTTCCAGTCGTCCATCGTCAATCCCGTCCATGCAGTGTCTTCGTGGCAGTCGTCACTGCCTCTGGGGGACTTCACGATCCATTTCTGCTCCCAGGATGATAATGTCCAGAGTGCTGAGATTAAACGTAAAGAAGAGTTTAGTGTTTCAAAGAGTTGATGTTAATAGATGTATACTTGCCTTTATGAACTTCTGTCGGTGTGGTTCCAGTCGCCCACCGTCCCTCCCGTCCATGCAGTGTCTTCGTGGCAGTCGTCACTACCACTGGGGGACTTCACGATCCATTTCTGCTCCCAGGATGATGATCTCCAGAGTGCTGAGATTAAAGGTAATGAAGAGTTTAGTGTTTGAAAGAGTTGATGTTAATAGATATATACTTGCCTTTATGAACTTCTGTCGGTATGGTGTCAGTCGCCCATCGTCCCTCCCGTCTATGCAGTGTTTTCGTGGCAGTCGTCACTGCCTCTGGGGGCCTTCATGGTCCATTTCTACCCCCAGGATCATCATGTCCAAGGTCCTAAGAGTAAAGATAATGAAGAGTTTAGTGTTTGAAATAGTAGCTATTAATAGATACATACTTGACTTTATGAGCCTCTGTTAATGGATATATACTTGCCTTTATGAACTTCTGTCGGTGTGGTGGCAGTCGCCCATTGTCCCCCCCGTCTATGTAGAGTCTTCGTAGCAGTGGTCACTGCCTCTGGGGGACTTCATGGTCCATTTCTGCCACCAAGAAGATGATGTCTAGGGTCCTGAGAGTAGAGATAATGAAGAGTTTAGTGTTTGAAATAGTAGGTATTAATAGATATAGACTTGCCTTTATGGGCCTATGTTAATAGATATATACTTGCCTTTATGAACTTCTGTCGGTATGGTGTCAGTCGCCCATCGTCCCTCCCGTCTGTGCAGTGTCTTTGTGGCGGTCGTCACTGCCTCTGGAAGACTTCACGGTCCATTTCTGCCCCAGTATGATGATGTCCAGAATGCTGAGAGTAAAGATAATGAAGAGTTTGGTGTTTAAAAGAGTTGATGTTAATATATATATACTTGCCTTTATGAACTTCTGTCGGTATGGTGTCAGTCGCCCATCGTCCCTCCCGTCTGTGCAGTGTCTTCGTGGCAGTCCTCACTGCCTCTGGGGGACTTCACGGTCCATTTCTGCCCCAGTATGATGATGTCAAGAATGCTGAGAGTAAAGATAATGAAGAGTTTAGTATTTGATACAGTTGCTGTTAACAGATATATATTTGCCTTTATGAACTTCTGTCAGTCTGGTTCCAGTCTCCCATCGTCAATCCCGTCCATGCTGTGTCTTCGTGGCAGTCGTCACTGCCTCTGGGGGACTTCACGATCCATTTCTGCTCCCAGGATGATGACGTCCAGAGTGCTGAGATTAAAGGTAGTGAAGAGTTTGGTGTTTAAAAGAGTTGATGTTAATATATATATACTTGCCTTTGTGAACTTCTGTCGCTGTGGTGTCAGTCGCCCATCGTCCCTCCCGTCTATGCAGTGTGTTCGTGGCAGTCGTCACTGCCTCTGGGGGACTTCATGGTCCATTTCTACCCCCAGTATGATGATGTCCAAGGTCCTGAGAGTAGAGATAATGAAGAGTTTAGTGTTTGAAATAGTAGGTATTAATAGATATAGACTTGCCTTTATGGGCCTATGTTAATAGATATATACTTGCCTTTATGAACTTCTGTTGGTATGGAGTCAGTCGCCCATCGTCCCTCCCGTCTGTGCAGTGTCTTTGTGGCGGTCGTCACTGCCTCTGGGGGACTTCACGGTCCATTTCTGCCCCAGTATGATGATGTCCAGAATGCTGAGAGTAAAGATAATGAAGAGTTTGGTGTTTAAAAGAGTTGATGTTAATATATATATACTTGCCTTTATGAACTTCTGTCGGTATGGTTCCAGTCGCCCATCCTCCCTCTCGTCCATGCAGTGTCTTCGTGGCAGTCGTCACTGCCACTGGGGGACTTCACGATCCATTTCTGCTCCCAGGATGATGATTTCCAGAGTGCTGAGATTAAAGGTAATGAAGAGTTTAGTGTTTGAAAGTGTTGATGTTAATAGATATATACTTGCCTTTATGAACTTCTGTCGGTATGGTGTCAGTCGCCCATCGTCCCTCCCGTCTATGCAGTGTCTTCGTGGCAGTCGTCACTGCCTCTGGGGGACTTCATGGTCCATTTCTGCCCCCAGGATGATGATGTCCAAGGTCCTGAGAGTAGAGATAATGAAGAGTTTAGTGTTTAAAAGAGTTGATGTTAATATATATATACTTGCCTTTGTGAACTTCTGTCGGTATGGTTCCAGTCGCCCATCCTCCCTCTCGTCCATGCAGTGTCTTCGTGGCAGTCGTCACTGCCACTGGGGGACTTCACGATCCATTTCTGCTCCCAGGATGATGATTTCCAGAGTGCTGAGATTAAAGGTAATGAAGAGTTTAGTGTTTGAAAGTGTTGATGTTAATAGATATATACTTGCCTTTATGAACTTCTGTCGGTATGGTGTCAGTCACCCATCGTCCCTCCCGTCTATGCAGTGTCTTCGTGGCAGTCGTCACTGCCTCTGGGGGACTTCATGGTCCATTTCTGCCCCAGGATGATGATGTCCAAGGTCCTGAGAGTAGAGATAATGAAGAGTTTGGTGTTTAAAAGAGTTGATGTTAATATATATATACTTGCCTTTGTGAACTTCTGTCGGTATGGTTCCAGTCGCCCATCCTCCCTCCCGTCCATGCAGTGTCTTCGTGGCAGTCGTCAGTCCCTCTGGGGGACTTCATGGTCCATTTCTACCCCCATAATGATGATGTCCAAGGTCCTGAGAGTAGAGATAATGAAGAGTTTAGTGTTTGAAAGAGTTGATGTTAATAGATATATACTTGCCTTTATGAACTTCTGTCGGTATGGTGTCAGTCGCCCATCGTCCCTCCCGTCTGTGCAGTGTCTTCGTGGCAGTCCTCACTGCCTCTGGGGGACTTCACGGTCCATTTCTGCCCCAGTATGATGATGTCAAGAATGCTGAGAGTAAAGATAATGAAGAGTTTAGTATTTGATACAGTTGCTGTTAACAGATATATATTTGCCTTCATGAACTTCTGTCAGTCTGGTTCCAGTCTCCCATCGTCAATCCCGTCCATGCTGTGTCTTCGTGGCAGTCGTCACTGCCTCTGGGGGACTTCACGATCCATTTCTGCTCCCAGGATGATGACGTCCAGAGTGCTGAGATTAAAGGTAGTGAAGAGTTTGGTGTTTAAAAGAGTTGATGTTAATATATATATACTTGCCTTTGTGAACTTCTGTCGCTGTGGTGTCAGTCGCCCATCGTCCCTCCCGTCTATGCAGTGTGTTCGTGGCAGTCGTCACTGCCTCTGGGGGACTTCATGGTCCATTTCTACCCCCAGGATGATGATGTCCAACGTCCTGAGAGTAAAGATAATGAGGAGTTTAGTGTTTGAAATAGTAGCTATTTATAGATATATACTTGACTTTATGAGCCTCTATTAATGGATATATCCTTGCCTTTATGAACTTCTGTCGGTGTGGTGGCAGTTGCCCATTGTCCCTCCCGTCTATGTAGTGTCTTCGTAGCAGTCGTCACTGCCTCTGGGGGACTTCATGGTCCATTTCTGCCACCAAGAAGATGATGTCCAGGGTCCTGAGAGTAAAGAAAATGAAGAGTTTAGTGTTTGAAATAGTAGGTATCAATAGATATTGACTTGTCTTTATGGGCCTATGTTAATAGATATATACTTGCCTTTATGAACTTCTGTCGGTATGGTTCCAGTCGCCCATCGTCAATCCCGTCCATGCAGTGTCTTCGTGGCAGTCGTCACTGCCTCTGGGGGACTTTATGATCCATTTCTGCCCCCAGGATGATGATGTCCACACTGCTGAGAGTAAAGATTATGAGGAGTTTAGTGTTTGAAAGAGTTCATCTTAGTATATATATACTTGCCTTTATGAACTTCTGTCGGTATGGTTCCAGTCGTCCATCGTCAATCCCGTCCATGCAGTGTCTTCGTGGCAGTCGTCACTGCCTCTGGGGGACTTCACGATCCATTTCTGCTCCCAGGATGATAATGTCCAGAGTGCTGAGATTAAACGTAAAGAAGAGTTTAGTGTTTGAAAGAGTTGATGTTAATAGATATATTCTTGCCTTTATGAACTTCTTTTGGTGTGGTTCCAGTCGCCAACCGTCCCTCCCGTCCATGCAGTGTCTTCGTGGCAGTCGTCACTACCACTGGGGGACTTCACGATCCACTTCTGCTCCCAGGATGATGATCTCCAGGGTCCTGAGAGTAAAGAAAATGAAGAGTTTAGTGTTTGAAATAGTAGGTATCAATAGATGTAGACTTGTCTTTATGGGCCTATGTTAATAGATATATACTTGCCTTTATGAACTTCTGTAGGTATGGTTCCAGTCGCCCATCGTCCCTCCCGTCTGTGCAGTGTCTTCGTGGCAGTCGTCAGTCCCTCTGGGGGACTTCATGGTCCATTTCTACCCCCATAATGATGATGTCCAAGGTCCTGAGAGTAGAGATAATGAAGAGTTTAGTGTTTGAAAGAGTTGATGTTAATAGATATATACTTGCCTTTATGAACTTCTGTCGGTATGGTGTCAGTCGCCCATCGTCCCTCCCGTCTGTGCAGTGTCTTCGTGGCAGTCGTCACTGCCTCTGGGGGACTTCACGGTCCATTTCTGCCCCAGTATGATGATGTCAAGAATGCTGAGAGTAAAGATAATGAAGAGTTTAGTATTTGATACAGTTGGTGTTAACAGATATATACTTGCCTTTATGAACTTCTGTCAGTCTGGTTCCAGTCTCCCATCGTCAATCCCGTCCATGCTGTGTCTTCGTGGCAGTCGTCACTGCCTCTGGGGGACTTCACGATCCATTTCTGCTCCCAGGATGATGACGTCCAGAGTGCTGAGATTAAAGGTAGTGAAGAGTTTGGTGTTTAAAAGAGTTGATGTTAATATATATATACTTGCCTTTGTGAACTTCTGTCGCTGTGGTGTCAGTCGCCCATCGTCCCTCCCGTCTATGCAGTGTGTTCGTGGCAGTCGTCACTGCCTCTGGGGGACTTCATGGTCCATTTCTGCCCCCAGGATGATGATGTCCAAGGTCCTGAGAGTAGAGATAATGAAGAGTTTAGTGTTTGAAATAGTAGGTATCAATAGATGTAGACTTGTCTTTATGGGCCTATGTTAATAGATATATACTTGCCTTTATGAACTTCTGTCGGTATGGTTCCAGTCGCCCATCGTCCCTCCCGTTTGTGCAGTGTCTTCGTGGCAGTCATCACTGCCTCTAGGGGGACTTCACGATCCATTTCTGCCCCAGTATGATGATGTCCAGAATGCTGAGAGTAAAGATAATGAAGAGTTTAGTGTTCGAAAGAGTTCATCTTAATATATATATACTTGCCTTTATGAACTTCTGTCGGTATGGTTCCAGTCGCCCATCGTCAATCCCGTCCATGCAGTGTCTTCGTGGCAGTCGTCACTGCCTCTGGGGGACTTTATGATCCATTTCTGCCCCCAGGATGATGATATCCAGAATGCTGAGAGTAAAGATAATGAAGAGTTTAGTGTTTGAAAGAGTTCATCTTAATATATATATACTTGCCTTTATGAACTTCTGTCGGTATGGTTCCAGTCGTCCATCGTCAATCCCGTCCATGCAGTGTCTTCGTGGCAGTCGTCACTGCCTCTGGGGGACTTCACGATCCATTTCTGCTCCCAGGATGATAATGTCCAGAGTGCTGAGATTAAACGTAAAGAAGAGTTTAGTGTTTGAAAGAGTTGATGTTAATAGATGTATACTTGCCTTTATGAACTTCTGTCGGTGTGGTTCCAGTCGCCCACCGTCCCTCCCGTCCATGCAGTGTCTTCGTGGCAGTCGTCACTACCACTGGGGGACTTCACGATCCATTTCTGCTCCCAGGATGATGATCTCCAGAGTGCTGAGATTAAAGGTAATGAAGAGTTTAGTGTTTGAAAGAGTTGATGTTAATAGATATATACTTGCCTTTATGAACTTCTGTCGGTATGGTGTCAGTCGCCCATCGTCCCTCCCGTCTATGCAGTGTTTTCGTGGCAGTCGTCACTGCCTCTGGGGGCCTTCATGGTCCATTTCTACCCCCAGGATCATCATGTCCAAGGTCCTAAGAGTAAAGATAATGAAGAGTTTAGTGTTTGAAATAGTAGCTATTAATAGATACATACTTGACTTTATGAGCCTCTGTTAATGGATATATACTTGCCTTTATGAACTTCTGTCGGTGTGGTGGCAGTCGCCCATTGTCCCCCCCGTCTATGTAGAGTCTTCGTAGCAGTGGTCACTGCCTCTGGGGGACTTCATGGTCCATTTCTGCCACCAAGAAGATGATGTCCAGGGTCCTGAGAGTAGAGATAATGAAGAGTTTAGTGTTTGAAATAGTAGGTATTAATACATAAAGACTTGCCTTTATGGGCCTATGTTAATAGATATATACTTGCCTTTATGAACTTCTGTCGGTATGGTGTCAGTCGCCCATCGTCCCTCCCGTCTGTGCAGTGTCTTTGTGGCGGTCGTCACTGCCTCTGGAAGACTTCACGGTCCATTTCTGCCCCAGTATGATGATGTCCAGAATGCTGAGAGTAAAGATAATGAAGAGTTTGGTGTTGAAAAGAGTTGATGTTAATATATATATACTTGCCTTTATGAACTTCTGTCGGTATGGTGTCAGTCGCCCATCGTCCCTCCCGTCTGTGCAGTGTCTTCGTGGCAGTCGTCACTGCCTCTGGGGGACTTCACGGTCCATTTCTGCCCCAGTATGATGATGTCAAGAATGCTGAGAGTAAAGATAATGAAGAGTTTAGCATTTGATACAGTTGCTGTTAACAGATATATACTTGCCTTTATGAACTTCTGTCAGTCTGGTTCCAGTCTCCCATCGTCAATCCCGTCCATGCTGTGTCTTCGTGGCAGTCGTCACTGCCTCTGGGGGACTTCACGATCCATTTCTGCTCCCAGGATGATGACGTCCAGAGTGCTGAGATTAAAGGTAGTGAAGAGTTTGGTGTTTAAAAGAGTTGATGTTAATATATATATACTTGCCTTTGTGAACTTCTGTCGCTGTGGTGTCAGTCGCCCATCGTCCCTCCCGTCTATGCAGTGTGTTCGTGGCAGTCGTCACTGCCTCTGGGGGACTTCATGGTCCATTTCTACCCCCAGTATGATGATGTCCAAGGTCCTGAGAGTAAAGAAAATGAAGAGTTTAGTGTTTGAAATAGTAGGTATCAATAGATGTAGACTTGTCTTTATGGGCCTATGTTAATAGATATATACTTGCCTTTATGAACTTCTGTCGGTGTGGTTCCAGTCGCCCATCGTCCCTCCCGTCTGTGCAGTGTCTTCGTGGCAGTCGTCACTGCCTCTGGGGGACTTCACGGTCCATTTCTGCCCCAGTATGATGATGTCCAGAATGCTGAGAGTAAAGATAATGAAGAGTTTAGTGTTCGAAAGAGTTCATCTTAATATATATATACTTGCCTTTATGAACTTCTGTCGGTATGGTTCCAGTCGCCCATCGTCAATCCCGTCCATGCAGTGTCTTCGTGGCAGTCGTCACTGCCTCTGCGGGACTTTATGATCCATTTCTGCCCCAAGGATGATGATATTCAGAATGCTGAGAGTAAAGATAATGAAGAGTTTAGTGTTTGAAAGAGTTCATCTTAATATATATATACTTGCCTTTATGAACTTCTGTCGGTATGGTTCCAGTCGTCCATCGTCCCTCCCGTCCATGCAGTGTCTTCGTGGCAGTCGTCACTGCCTCTGGGGGACTTCACGATCCATTTCTGCTCCCAGGATGATAATGTCCAGAGTGCTGAGATTAAACGTAAAGAAGAGTTTAGTGTTTGAAAGAGTTGATGTTAATAGATATATACTTGCCTTTATGAACTTCTGTCGGTGTGGTTCCAGTCGCCCACCGTCCCTCCCGTCCATGCAGTGTCTTCGTGGCAGTCGTCACTACCACTGGGGGACTTCACGATCCATTTCTGCTCCCAGGATGATGATCTCCAGAGTGCTGAGATTAAAGGTAATGAAGAGTTTAGTGTTTGAAAGAGTTGATGTTAATAGATATATACTTGCCTTTATGAACTTCTGTCGGTATGGTGTCAGTCGCCCATCGTCCCTCCCGTCTATGCAGTGTTTTCGTGGCAGTCGTCACTGCCTCTGGGGGCCTTCATGGTCCATTTCTACCCCCAGGATCATCATGTCCAAGGTCCTAAGAGTAAAGATAATGAAGAGTTTAGTGTTTGAAATAGTAGCTATTAATAGATACATACTTGACTTTATGAGCCTCTGTTAATGGATATATACTTGCCTTTATGAACTTCTGTCGGTGTGGTGGCAGTCGCCCATTGTCCCCCCCGTCTATGTAGAGTCTTCGTAGCAGTGGTCACTGCCTCTGGGGGACTTCATGGTCCATTTCTGCCACCAAGAAGATGATGTCCAGGGTCCTGAGAGTAGAGATAATGAAGAGTTTAGTGTTTGAAATAGTAGGTATTAATAGATATAGACTTGCCTTTATGGGCCTATGTTAATAGATATATACTTGCCTTTATGAACTTCTGTTGGTGTGGAGTCAGTCGCCCATCGTCCCTCCCGTCTGTGCAGTGTCTTTGTGGCGGTCGTCACTGCCTCTGGGGGACTTCACGGTCCATTTCTGCCCCAGTATGATGATGTCAAGAATGCTGAGAGTAAAGATAATGAAGAGTTTGGTGTTTAAAAGAGTTGATGTTAATATATATATACTTGCCTTTATGAACTTCTGTCGGTATGGTTCCAGTCGCCCATCCTCCCTCTCGTCCATGCAGTGTCTTCGTGGCAGTCGTCACTGCCACTGGGGGACTTCACGATCCATTTCTGCTCCCAGGATGATGATTTCCAGAGTGCTGAGATTAAAGGTAATGAAGAGTTTAGTGTTTGAAAGTGTTGATGTTAATAGATATATACTTGCCTTTATGAACTTCTGTCGGTATGGTGTCAGTCGCCCATCGTCCCTCCCGTCTATGCAGTGTCTTCGTGGCAGTCGTCACTGCCTCTGGGGGACTTCATGGTCCATTTCTACCCCCAGGATGATAATGTCCAGAATGCTGAGAGTAAAGATAATGAAGAGTTTAGTGTTTAAAAGAGTTGATGTTAATATATATATACTTGCCTTTGTGAACTTCTGTCGGTATGGTTCCAGTCGCCCATCCTCCCTCTCGTCCATGCAGTGTCTTCGTGGCAGTCGTCACTGCCACTGGGGGACTTCACGATCCATTTCTGCTCCCAGGATGATGATTTCCAGAGTGCTGAGATTAAAGGTAATGAAGAGTTTAGTGTTTGAAAGTGTTGATGTTAATAGATATATACTTGCCTTTATGAACTTCTGTCGGTATGGTGTCAGTCACCCATCGTCCCTCCCGTCTATGCAGTGTCTTCGTGGCAGTCGTCACTGCCTCTGGGGGACTTCATGGTCCATTTCTGCCCCAGGATGATGATGTCCAAGGTCCTGAGAGTAGAGATAATGAAGAGTTTGGTGTTTAAAAGAGTTGATGTTAATATATATATACTTGCCTTTGTGAACTTCTGTCGGTATGGTTCCAGTCGCCCATCCTCCCTCCCGTCCATGCAGTGTCTTCGTGGCAGTCGTCAGTCCCTCTGGGGGACTTCATGGTCCATTTCTACCCCCATAATGATGATGTCCAAGGTCCTGAGAGTAGAGATAATGAAGAGTTTAGTGTTTGAAAGAGTTGATGTTAATAGATATATACTTGCCTTTATGAACTTCTGTCGGTATGGTGTCAGTCGCCCATCGTCCCTCCCGTCTGTGCAGTGTCTTCGTGGCAGTCCTCACTGCCTCTGGGGGACTTCACGGTCCATTTCTGCCCCAGTATGATGATGTCAAGAATGCTGAGAGTAAAGATAATGAAGAGTTTAGTATTTGATACAGTTGCTGTTAACAGATATATATTTGCCTTCATGAACTTCTGTCAGTCTGGTTCCAGTCTCCCATCGTCAATCCCGTCCATGCTGTGTCTTCGTGGCAGTCGTCACTGCCTCTGGGGGACTTCACGATCCATTTCTGCTCCCAGGATGATGACGTCCAGAGTGCTGAGATTAAAGGTAGTGAAGAGTTTGGTGTTTAAAAGAGTTGATGTTAATATATATATACTTGCCTTTGTGAACTTCTGTCGCTGTGGTGTCAGTCGCCCATCGTCCCTCCCGTCTATGCAGTGTGTTCGTGGCAGTCGTCACTGCCTCTGGGGGACTTCATGGTCCATTTCTACCCCCAGGATGATGATGTCCAACGTCCTGAGAGTAAAGATAATGAGGAGTTTAGTGTTTGAAATAGTAGCTATTTATAGATATATACTTGACTTTATGAGCCTCTATTAATGGATATATCCTTGCCTTTATGAACTTCTGTCGGTGTGGTGGCAGTTGCCCATTGTCCCTCCCGTCTATGTAGTGTCTTCGTAGCAGTCGTCACTGCCTCTGGGGGACTTCACGATCCATTTCTGCTCCCAGGATGATAATGTCCAGAGTGCTGAGATTAAACATAAAGAAGAGTTTAGTGTTTGAAAGAGTTGATGTTAATAGATATATTCTTGCCTTTATGAACTTCTTTTGGTGTGGTTCCAGTCGCCAACCGTCCCTCCCGTCCATGCAGTGTCTTCGTGGCAGTCGTCACTACCACTGGGGGACTTCACGATCCACTTCTGCTCCCAGGATGATGATCTCCAGGGTCCTGAGAGTAAAGAAAATGAAGAGTTTAGTGTTTGAAATAGTAGGTATCAATAGATGTAGACTTGTCTTTATGGGCCTATGTTAATAGATATATACTTGCCTTTATGAACTTCTGTAGGTATGGTTCCAGTCGCCCATCGTCCCTCCCGTCTGTGCAGTGTCTTCGTGGCAGTCGTCACTGCCTCTGGGGGACTTCACGATCCATTTCTGCCCCAGGATGATGATGTCCAGAATGCTGAGAGTAAAGATAATGAAGAGTTTAGTGTTCGAAAGAGTTCATCTTAATATATATATACTTGCCTTTATGAAGTTCTGTCGGTATGGTTCCAGTCGCCCATCGTCAATCCCGTCCATGCAGTGTCTTCGTGGCAGTCGTCACTGCCTCTGGGGGACTTTATGATCCATTTCTGCCCCCAGGATGATGATATCCAGAATGCTGAGAGTAAAGATAATGAAGAGTTTAGTGTTTGAAAGAGTTCATCTTAATATATATATACTTGCCTTTATG
This sequence comes from Haliotis asinina, assembly GCF_037392515.1. Lineage (NCBI taxonomy): Eukaryota > Metazoa > Mollusca > Gastropoda > Lepetellida > Haliotidae > Haliotis > Haliotis asinina. The sequence goes on from NC_090282.1 coordinate 47,657,347, forward strand.
AACTTTTGTCTGTATGGTTCCAGTCGTCCATCGTCAATCCCGTCCATGCAGTGTCTTCGTGGCAGTCGTCACTGCCTCTGGGGGACTTCACGATCCATTTCTGCTCCCAGGATGATAATGTCCAGAGTGCTGAGATTAAACGTAAAGAAGAGTTTAGTGTTTGAAAGAGTTGATGTTAATAGATATATACTTGCCTTTATGAACTTCTGTCGGTGTGGTTCCAGTCGCCCACCGTCCCTCCCGTCCATGCAGTGTCTTCGTGGCAGTCGTCACTACCACTGGGGGACTTCACGATCCATTTCTGCTCCCAGGATGATGATCTCCAGAGTGCTGAGATTAAAGGTAATGAAGAGTTTAGTGTTTGAAAGAGTTGATGTTAATAGATATATACTTGCCTTTATGAACTTCTGTCGGTATGGTGTCAGTCGCCCATCGTCCCTCCCGTCTATGCAGTGTTTTCGTGGCAGTCGTCACTGCCTCTGGGGGCCTTCATGGTCCATTTCTACCCCCAGGATCATCATGTCCAAGGTCCTAAGAGTAAAGATAATGAAGAGTTTAGTGTTTGAAATAGTAGCTATTAATAGATACATACTTGACTTTATGAGCCTCTGTTAATGGATATATACTTGCCTTTATGAACTTCTGTCGGTGTGGTGGCAGTCGCCCATTGTCCCCCCCGTCTATGTAGAGTCTTCGTAGCAGTGGTCACTGCCTCTGGGGGACTTCATGGTCCATTTCTGCCACCAAGAAGATGATGTCCAGGGTCCTGAGAGTAGAGATAATGAAGAGTTTAGTGTTTGAAATAGTAGGTATTAATAGATATAGACTTGCCTTTATGGGCCTATGTTAATAGATATATACTTGCCTTTATGAACTTCTGTCGGTATGGTGTCAGTCGCCCATCGTCCCTCCCGTCTGTGCAGTGTCTTCGTGGCGGTCGTCACTGCCTCTGGGGGACTTCACGGTCCATTTCTGCCCCAGTATGATGATGTCCAGAATGCTGAGAGTAAAGATAATGAAGAGTTTGGTGTTTAAAAGAGTTGATGTTAATATATATATACTTGCCTTTATGAACTTCTGTCGGTATGGTTCCAGTCGTCCATCCTCCCTCTCGTCCATGCAGTGTCTTCGTGGCAGTCGTCACTGCCACTGGGGGACTTCACGATCCATTTCTGCTCCCAGGATGATGATTTCCAGAGTGCTGAGATTAAAGGTAATGAAGAGTTTAGTGTTTGAAAGTGTTGATCTTAATAGATATATACTTGCCTTTATGAACTTCTGTCGGTATGGTGTCAGTCGCCCATCGTCCCTCCCGTCTATGCAGTGTCTTCGTAGCAGTCGTCACTGCCTCTGGGGGACTTCATGGTCCATTTCTGCCCCCAGGATGATGATGTCCAAGGTCCTGAGAGTAGAGATAATGAAGAGTTTAGTGTTTAAAAGAGTTGATGTTAATATATATATACTTGCCTTTGTGAACTTCTGTCGGTATGGTTCCAGTCGCCCATCCTCCCTAGCGTCCATGCAGTGTCTTCGTGGCAGTCGTCAGTCCCTCTGGGGGACTTCATGGTCCATTTCTACCCCCATAATGATGATGTCCAAGGTCCGGAGAGTAGAGATAATGAAGAGTTTAGTGTTTGAAAGAGTTGATGTTAATAGATATATACTTGCCTTTATGAACTTCTGTCGCTATGGTGTCAGTCGCCCATCGTCCCTCCCGTCTGTGCAGTGTCTTCGTGGCAGTCGTCACTGCCTCTGGGGGACTTCACGGTCCATTTCTGCCCCAGTATGATGATGTTCAGAATGCTGAGAGTAAAGATAATGAAGAGTTTAGTATTTGATACAGTTCCTGTTAACAGATATATACTTGCCTTTGTGAACTTCTGTCGGTATGGTGTCAGTCGCCCATCGTCCCTCCCGTCTATGCAGTGTCTTCGTAGCAGTCGTCACTGCCTCTGGGGGACTTCATGGTCCATTTCTGCCCCCAGGATGATGATGTCCAAGGTCCTGAGAGTAAAGATAATGAGGAGTTTAGTGTTTGAAATAGTAGCTATTTATAGATATATACTTGACTTTATGAGCCTCTACTAGTGGATATATCCTTGCCTTTATGAACTTCTGTCGGTGTGGTGGCAGTCGCCCATTGTCCCTCCCGTCTATGTAGTGTCTTCGTAGCAGTCGCCACTGTCTCTGGGGGACTTCATGGTCCATTTCTGCCACCAAGAAGATGATGTCCAGGGTCCTGAGAGTAAAGAAAATGAAGAGTTTAGTGTTTGAAATAGTAGGTATCAATAGATGTAGACTTGTCTTTATGGGCCTATGTTAACAGAAATATACTTGCCTTTATGAACTTCTGTCGGTATGGTTCCAGTCGCCCATCGTCCCTCCCGTCTGTGCAGTGCATGAGAGTGAAGATAATGAAGAGTTTAGTGTTTGAAAGAGTTGATGGTGATAGATATATACTTGCCTTTGTGAACTTCTGTCGGTATGGTGTCAGTCGCCCATCGTCCCTCCAGTCTGTGCAGTGTCTTCGTGGCAGTCGTCACTGCCTCTGGGGGACTTCACGGTCCATTTCTGCCCCAGTATGATGATGTCCAGAATGCTGAGAGTAAAGATAATGAAGAGTTTAGTGTTTGAAAGAGTTAATCTTAATATATATATACATGCCTTTATGAACTTCTGTCGGTATGGTTCCAGTCTCTCATCGTCAATCCCGTCCATGCAGCGTCTTCGTGGCAGTCGTCACTGCCTCTGGGGGACTTCACGATCCTTTTCTGCTCCCAGGATGATGATGTCCAAGGTCCTGAGAGTAAAGATAATGAAGAGTTTAGTATTTGAAATAGTTGATGTTAATATATATATACTTGCCTTTATGAAGTTCTGTCGGTATGGTGGCAGTCGCCCGTCGTCCCTCCCGTCCATGCAGTGTCTTCGTGGCAGTCGTCACTGCCTCTGGGGGTCTTCATAGTCCATTTCTGAACCCAGTATGATGATGTTTAGGGTCCTGAGAGGAAAGATAATGAGGGGTTTAGTGTTTATAATAGTTGATATATATAGATATATACTTGCCTTTATGAAATTCTGTCGGTTTGGTTCCAGTCGCCCATTGTCCCTCCTGTCCATGCAGTGTCTTCATGGCAGTCGTTACTGCCTCTGGGGGACTTCACGATCCATTTCTGCAACCAGGATGATGATGTCCAGGGTCCTGAGAGTAAACATAATGAAGAGTTTAGTGTTTGAAATAGTAGCTGTTAATAAAAATATACTTGCCTTTTTGGGCCTCTCTTAATAGATATATACTTGCCTTTATGAACTTCTGTCGGTATGGTTTCAGTCGCCCATCGTCTCTCCCGTCCATGCAGTGTCTTCGTGGCAGTCGTCACTGCCTCTGGTTGACTTCACGGTCCATTTCTGCCACATGATGATGATGTGAAGAATGCTGAGAGTAAATTTAGTGAAGAGTTTTGTATTGGAAATAGTTGATGTTAATAGATATATACTTGCCTTTATGAACTTCTGTCGGTATGGTTCCAGTCGCCCATCGTCTCTCCCGTCCATGCAGTGTCTTCGTGGCAGTCGTCACTGCCTCTGGTTGACTTCACGGTCCATTTCTGCCACATGATGATGATGTGAAGAATGCTGAGAGTAAATTTAGTGAAGAGTTTAGTATTTGAAATAGTTGATGTTAATACATATATACTTGCCTTTATGAATGTCAGTCGCTATGGTGGCAGTCGACCATCGTCCCTCCCGTCCATGCAGTGTCTTCGTGGCAGTCGTCACTGCCTCTGGGGGACTTCACGATCCATTTCTGCCCCCATTTTTATGACGTCAAGAATGCTGAAAGTAAAGATAATGAATAGTTTAGTATTTCATACAGTTGCTGTTAACAGATATATACTTGACTTTATAGGCCTCTGTTAATACATATATACTTGCCTTTATGAACTTCTGTCGGTTTGGTGTCAGTCGCCCATTCTCCCTCCTGTCTATGCAGTGTCTTCGTGGCAGTCGTCACTGCCTCTGGGGGACTTCAAACACTAAACTCTTCATTATGTTTACTCTCCCTGGACATCACCATCCTGGTTGCAGAAATGGATCGTGAAGTCCCCCAGAGGCAGTAACGACAGCCATGAAGAAACTGCATAGACTGGAGGGACAATGGGCGACTGGAACCAAACCGACAGAATTTCATAAAGGCAAGTATATATATAATAACATCAACTATTTCAAATACTAAACTCTTCATTATCTTTACTTTCAGGACCTTGGACATCATCATCCTGGGGGCAGGAATGGACCATGAAGTCCCCCAGAGGCAGTGACGACTGCCACGAAGACACTGCATGGACGAGAGGGACGATGGGGGACTGGAACCATACCGACAGAAGTTCATAAAGGCAAGTATATATATATATTAACATCAACTATTTCAAAAACAAAACTCTTCATTATCTTTCCTCTCAGTACCCTAAACATCACCATCCTGGGTGCAGAAATGGATCGTGAAGTCCCCCAGAGGCAGTGACGACTGCCACGAAGACACTGCATGGACGGAAGGGACAATGGGCGACTGCCACCATACCGACAGAAGTTCATAAAGTCAGGTATAAATATATTTACATCAACTCTTTCAAACACTACACTCTTCATTATCTTTACTCTCAGGACCCTGGACATCATAATCCTGGTTGCAGAAATGGATCGTGAAGCCGCCCAGAGGCAGTGACGACTGCCACGAAGACAATGCATGGACAGGAGGGACGATGGGCGACTGGAACCAGACCGACAGAAGTTCATAAAGGGAACTATGTATCTATTAACATCAACTATTTCAAATACTAAACTCTTCATTTTCTTTACTCTCAGCATTCTGGACATCATCGATCTGGGGGCAGAAATGGATCGTGAGGTCACCCAGAGGCAGTGACGACTGCCACGAAGACACTGCATGGACGGAAGGGACGATGGGCGACTGGAACCAGACCGACAGAAGTTCATAAAGGCAAGTATATATGTATTAAAATGAACTCTTTCAAACACTAAACTCTTCATTATCTTTACTCTAAGGACCCTGGACATCATCATCCTGGGGGCAGAAATGGACCATGAAGTCCCCCAGAGGCAGTGACGACTGCCACGAAGACACTGCATAGACGGGAGGGACGATGGGCGACTGACACAATGCCGACAGAAGTTCATAAAGGCAAGTATGTATCTATTAACATCAACTCTTTCAAACACTAAACTCTTCATTACCTTTAATCTCAGCACTCTGGACATCATCATCCTGGGAGCAGAAATGGATCGTGAAGTCCCCCAGAGGCAGTGACGACTGCCACGAAGACACTGCATGGACGGAAGGGACGATGGGCGACTGGAACCACACCGACAGAAGTTCATAAAGGCAAGTATATATATATTAACATCAACTCTTTTAAACACCAAACTCTTCATTACCTTCAATCTCAGCACACTGGACATCATCATCCTTGGAGCAGAAATGGATCGTGAAGTCCCCCAGAGGCAGTGACGACTGCCACGAAGACACTGCATGAACGGGAGAGACGATGGGCGACTGGAACCAGACCGACAGAAGTTCATGAAGGCAAGTATATATATATATATATTAAGATCAACTCTTTCAAACACTAAACTCTTCATTATCTTTACTCTCAGGACCCTGGACATCATCATCCTGAAGACAGAAATGGATCGTGAAGTCCCCCAGAGGCAGTGACGACTGTCACGAAGACACTGCATGGACGGGAGGGGCGATGGGCGACCGGGACCAAACCGACAGAAGTTCGTAAAGGCAAGTATATATATATATATATATTGAGATCAACGATTTCTAACACCAAAGTATTCATTATCTTTACTCTCAGGACCCTTGACATCATCATCCTGGGGCCAGAAATGGATCGTGAAGTCGGCCAGAGGCAGTGACGACTGCCACGAAGACACTGCATAGACGGGAGGGACGATGGTCGACTGCCACCATACCGACTGACATTCATGAAGGCAAGTATATATCTATAAACATCAACTATATCAAACACTAAACTGTTCATTATCTTTACTCTCAGGAGCTTGGACATCATCATCCTGGGGCCAGAAATGGACTATGAAGTCCCCCAGAGGCAGTGACGACTGCCACGAAGACACTGCATGGACGGGAGAGACGATGGGCGACTGGAACCAGACCGACAGAAGTTCATAAAGGCAAGTATATATCTATTAACATCAAACACTTCGTGGCGGTCGTCACTGCCTCTGGGGGACTTCACGGTCCATTTCTGCCACATGATGATGATGTCAAGAATGCTGAGAGTAAAGATAATGAAGAGTTTAGTTTTTGAAATAGTTGATGTTAATAGATACATACTTGCCTTTGTGAACTTCTGTCGGTCTGGTTCCAGTCGCCCATCGTCTCTACCGTCCATGCAGTGTCTTCGTGGCAGTCGTCACTGCCACTAGGGGAATTCATAGTCCATTTCTGGAACCAGGATGATGATGTCCAAGCTCCTGAGAGTAAAGATAATGAAGAGTTTAGTGTTTGATATAGTTGATGTTTATAGATATATACTTGCCTTCATGAATGTCAGTCGGTATGGTGGCAGTCGACCATCGTCCCTCCCGTCTATGCAGTGTCTTCGTGGCAGTCGTCACTGCCTCTGGCCGACTTCACGATCCATTTCTGCAAGCAGGATGATGATGTCCAGGGTCCTGAGAGTAAAGATAATGAAGAGTTTAGTGTTTGAAAGAGTTCATTTTAATACATATATACTTGCCTTTATGAACTTCTGTCGGTATTCTAGCAGTCGCCCATTGTCCCTTCCGTCCATGCAATGTCTTCCTGCAAGTCGTCACTGCCTCTAGGGGACTTCACGATCCATTTCTGCCCCCAGGATGATGATGTCCAGCGTCCTGAGAGTAAAGATAATGAAGAGTTTAGTTTTGGAAATAGTTGATGTTAATGGATATACACTTGCCTTTATGAACTTCTGTCGGTATGGTGGGAGTCGGCCATCGTCCCTCCCGTCCATGAAGTGTCTTCGTAGTAGTCGTCACTGCCTCTAGGGGACTTCATGGTCCATTTCTGCCCCCAGGATGATGATGTCCAGGGTCCTGAGAGTAAAGATAATGAAGAGTTTAGTGTTTGAAATAGTCGCTGTCAATAGATATATACTTGCCATTGTGAGCCTCTCTTAATAGATGTATGCTTGCCTTTATGAACTTCTGTGCGTATGGTTCCAGTCGCCCATCGTCCCTCCTGTCCATGCAGTGTCTTCGTGGCAGTCGTCACTGCCTCTGGGGGACTTCACAGTCCTTTTCTGGCCCCAGGATGATGATGTCCAGGGTCCTGAGAGTAAAAATAGTAAAGAGTTTAGTGTTTGAAATAGTTGATGTTAATATATATATACTTGCCTTTATGAACTTCTGTCGGTATGGTGGCAGTTGCCCATCGTCCCTCCTGTCGATGCAGTGTCTTCGTGGCAGTCGTCACTGCCTCTAGTTGACTTCATAGTCCATTTCTGCCCCCAGGATAATGATGTCCAAGGTCCTGAGAGTAAAGATAATGAATTGTTTAGTGTTTGAAATAGTTGGTGTTAATAGATATATACTTGCCTTTATGAACTTCTGTCGATATGGTTCCAATCGCCCATCGTCCCTCCCGTCCATGCAGTGTCTTCATGGCAGTCGTCACTGCCTCTGGTGACTTCACGATCCATTTCCACCCTCACAATGATGATGTCCAAGGTCCTGAGAGTAAAGATAATGAAGAGTTTAGTGTTTGAAAGAGTTGATCTTAATATATCTATACTTGCCTTTATGAATTTCTGTCGGTATTGTTCCAGTCGCAATTTGTAACTCACGTCTATGCAGTGTCTTTGTGGCAGTCGTCACTGACTCTGGGGGACTTCATAGTCCATTTCTGCCCCCAGGATGATGATGTCCAGATTCCTGAGAGTAAAGATAATGAAGAGTTTAGTGTTTGAAATAGTTGATGTTAATATATATATACTTGCCTTTATGAACTTCTGTCGGTATGGTGGCAGTCGCCCATCGTCCCTCCTGTCCATGCAGTGTCTTCGTGGCAGTCGTCACTGCCTCTGATTGACTTCACGATCCATTTCTGACCCCAGGATGATGATGTCCAAGGTCCTGAGAGTAAAGATAATGAAGAGTTTAGTGTTTGAAATAGTAGCTGTTAATAGACATATACTTGCCTTTTTGGGTCTCTGTTAATAGATATATACTTGCCTATATGAACTTCTGTCGGTGTGGTTCCAGTCGCCCATCGTCCCTCTCGTCCATGCAGTGTCTTCGTAGTAGTCGTCACTGCCTCTGGGGGACTTCATAGTCCATTTCTGCCCCCAGGATGATGATGTCCAAGGTCCTGAGAGGAAAGATAATAAACAGTTTAGTGTTTGAAATAGTTGGTGCTAATATATATATACTTGCCTTTATGAACTTCTGTCGATATGGTTCCAGTCGCCCATTGTATCTCCCGTCTATGCAGTGTCTTTGTGGCAGCCGTCACTGCCTCTAGGGGACTTCACGGTCCATTTCTGCCCCCAAGATGATTATGTCCAGGATGCTGAGAGTAAAGATAATGAAGAGTTTAGTGTTTGAAAGAGTTGATGTTAATATATATATACTTGCCTGTATCAACTTCTCTCGGTATGGTTCCACTCGCCCATTGCAACTCCCGTCTATGTTGTGTCTTCGTAGTAGTCGTCACTGCCCCTTGGCGACTTCAAGGTCCATTTCTGCCCCCAGGATGATTATGTCCAGGGTCCTGAGAGTAAAGATAATGAAGAGTTTAGTCTTTGAAATAGTCGCTGTTAATAGATATATACTTGCCTTTATGGGCCTCTGTTAATAGATATTTGCTTGCCTTTATGAACTTCTGTCGGTATGGTGGCAGTTGCCCATCGTCCCTCCTGTCGATGCAGTGTCTTCGTGGCAGTCGTCACTGCCTCTAGGGGACTTCATAGTCCATTTCTGCCCCTAGGATGATGATGTCCAAGGTCCTGAGAGGAAAGATAATGAATAGTTTTGTGTTTGAAATAGTTGGTGTTAATAGATATATACTTGCCTTTATGAACTTCTGTCGATATGGTTCCAATCGCTCATCGTCCCTCCCGTCCATGCAGTGTTTTCATGGCAGTCGTCACTGCCTCTGGTGACTTCACGATCCATTTCCACCCTCAGGATGATGATGTCCAAGGTCCTGAGAGTAAAGATAATGAAGAGTTTAGTGTTTGAAAGAGTTGATCTTAATATATCTATACTTGCCTTTATGAACTTCTGTCGGTATTGTTCCAGTCGCAAATTGTAACTCACGTCTATGCAGTGTCTTTGTTGCAGTCGTCACTGACTCTGGGGGACTTCATAGTCCATTTCTGCCCCCAGGATGATGATGTCCAGATTCCTGAGAGTTAAGATAATGAAGAGTTTAGTGTTTGAAAGAGTTCATCTTAATATATATATACTTGCCTTTATGAACTTCTGTCGATATGGTGGCAGTCGCCCATTGTCCCTCCCGTCTATGCAGTGTCTTCGTGGCAGTCGTCACTGCCTCTGGGGGACTTCACGGTCCATTTCTGCCCCCAGGATGATGATGTCCAGAATGCTGAGAGTAAAGATAATGAAGAGTTTAGTGTTTGAAATAGTTGATGTTAATATATATATACTTGCCTTTGTGAACTTCTGTCGGTATGGTGGCAGTCGCCCATCGTCCCTCCTGTCCATGCAGTGTCTTCGTGGCAGTCGTCACTGCCTCTGATTGACTTCACGATCCATTTCTACCCCCAGGATGATGATGTCCAAGGTCCTGAGAGTAAAGATAATGAAGAGTTTAGTGTTTGAAATAGTAGCTGTTAATAGATATATACTTGCCTTTATGGGTCTCTGTTAATAGATATATACTTGCCTATATGAACTTCTGTCGGTGTGGTTCCAGTCGCCCATCGTCCCTCTCGTCCATGCAGTGTCTTCGTAGCAGTCGTCACTGCCTCTGGGGGACTTCATAGTCCATTTCTGCCCCCAGGATGATGATGTCCAAGGTCCTGAGAGGAAAGATAATAAACAGTTTAGTGTTTGAAATAGTTGGTGTTAATATATATATACTTGCCTTTATGAACTTCTGTCGATATGGTTCCAGTCGCCCATTGTATCTCCCGTCTATGCAGTGTCTTTGTGGCAGTCGTCACTGCCTCTAGGGGACTTCACGGTCCATTTCTGCCCCCAAGATGATTATGTCCAGGATGCTGAGAGTAAAGATAATGAAGAGTTTAGTGTTTGAAAGAGTTGATGTTAATATATATATACTTGCCTGTATCAACTTCTCTCGGTATGGTTCCACTCGCCCATTGCAACTCCCGTCTATGTTGTGTCTTCGTAGTAGTCGTCACTGCCCCTTGGCGACTTCAAGGTCCATTTCTGCCCCCAGGATGATTATGTCCAGGGTCCTGAGAGTAAAGATAATGAAGAGTTTAGTCTTTGAGATAGTCGCTGTTAATAGATATATACTTGCCTTTATGGGCCTCTGTTAATAGATATTTGCTTGCCTTTATGAACTTCTGTCGGTGTGGTTCCAGTCGCTCATTGTCCCTCCCGTCCATGCAGTGTCTTCGTGGCAGTCGTAACTGACTCTCGGGAACTTCATAGTCCATTTCCTCCCCCAGGATGATGATGTCCAGGGTTCTGAGAGTAAAGATAATGAAGAGTTTTGTGTTTGCAAGAGTTCATCTTAATATATATAAACTTGCCTTTATAACCTTCTGTCGGTATGGTGGCAGTCGCCCATCGTCCCTCCCGTCTATGCAGTGTCTTCGTGGCAGTCGTCACTGCCTCTGGGAGACTTCACGGTTCATTTCTGCCCCAGGATGATGATGTCAAGAATGCTGAGAGTAAAGATAATGAAGAGTTTAGTGTTTGAAATAGTTGATGTTAATATATATATACTTGCCTTTATGAACTTCTGTCGGTATGGTTCCAGTTGCCCATCGTCCCTCCTGTCCATGCAGTGTCTTCGTAGCAGTCGTCACCGCCTCTGGGGGACTTCACGATCCATTTCTGCCCCCAGGATGATGATGTCCAAGGTCCTGAGAGTAAAGATCATGAAGAGTTTAGTGTTTGAAACAGTAGCTGTTAATAGATATATACTTGCCTTTATGGGTCTCTGTTAATAGATATATACTTGCCTATATGAACTTCTGTCGACATGGTGGCAGTCGCCCATTGTCCCTCCCGTCTATGCAGTGTCTTCGTGGCAGTCGTCACTGCCTCTGGGGGACTTCATAGTCCATTTCTGCTCCCAGGATGATGATGTCCAAGGTCCTGAGAGTAAAGATAATGAAGAGTTTAGTGTTTGAAAGAGTTCATCTTAGTATATATATACTTGCCTTTATGAACTTCTGTCGACATGGTGGCAGTCGCCCATTGTCCCTCCCGTCTATGCAGTGTCTTCGTGGCAGTCGTCACTGCATCTGGGGGACTTCATGGTCCATTTCTGCCCCCAGGATGATGATGTCCAGAATGCTGAGAGGAAAGATAATGAAGAGTTTTGTGTTTGAAAGAGTTGATGTTAATATATATATACTTGCCTTTATGAACTTCTGTCGGTATGGTTCCAGTTGCCCATCGTCCCTCCTCTCCATGCAGTGTCTTCATGGCAGTCATTTCTGCCTCTGGTGACTTCACGGTCCATTTCTGCCCCCAGGATGATGATGTCCAGAATGCTGAGAGTAAAGATAATGAAGAGTTTAGTGTTTGAAAGAGTTGATGTTAATATATATATACTTGCCTTTATGAACTTCTGTCGGTATGGTTCCAGTTGCCCATCGTCCCTCCTGTCCATGCAGTGTCTTCATGGCAGTCATTTCTGAATGGTGACTTCATAGTCCATTTCTGCCCCCAAGATGATGATGTCCAGGATGCTGAGAGTAAAGATAGTGAAGAGTTTAGTGTTTGAAAGAGTTGTTGTTAATATATATATACTTACCTTTATCAACTTCTCTCGGTATGGTGGCAGTCGCCCATTGTAACTCCCGTCTATGCAGTGTCTTCGTAGTAGTTGTCACTGCCCCTTGGCGACTTCACGGTCCATTTCGGCCCTCAGGATGATGATGTCCAATGTCCTGAGAGTAAAGATAATGAAGAGTTTAATCTTTGAAATAGTCGCTGTTAATAGATATATACTTGCCTTTATGGGCCTCTCTTAATAGATATATGCTTGCATTTATGAACTTCTGTCGGTGTGGTTCCAGTCGCTCATCGTGCCTCCCGTCCATGCAGTGTCTTCGTGGCAGTCGTCACTGCCTCTGGGGCACTTCACGGTCCATTTCTGCCCCCAGGATGATGATGTCCAAGGTCCTGAGAGTACAGATAATGAAGAGTTTAGTGTTTGAAATAGTAGCTGTTAATAGATAAATACTTGCCTTTATGAACTTCTGTCGGTATGGTTCCAGTAGCCCATCGTCCCTCCCGTCTATGCAGTGTCTTCGTGGCAGTCGTCACTGCCTCAAGGGGACTTCACGATCCATTTCTGCCCCCAGGTTGATTATGTCCAGAATGCTGAGAGTAAAATTAATGGAGAGTTTGGTGTTTGAAAGAATTCATCTTAATATATATATATATACTTGCCTTTATGAACTTCTGTCGGTATGGTTCCAGTCGCCCATCGTCCCTCCCGTCTATGCAGTGTCTTCGTGGCAGTCGTCACTGCCTCTAGGGGACTTCACGGTCCATTTCTGCCCCCAGGTTGATGATGTCCAGAATGCTGAGAGTAAAGATAATGAAGAGTTTTGTGTTTGAAAGAGTTGATCTTAATATATATGTACTTGCCTTTATGAACTTCTGTCGGTGTGGTTCCAGTCGCTCATCGTCCCTCCCGTCCATGCAGTGTCTTCGTGGCAGTCGTCACTGACTCTGGGGGACTTCATAGTCCATTTCTGCCCCCAGGATGATGATGTCCAGAATGCTGAGAGTAAAGATAATGAAGAGTTTAGTGTTTGAAAGAGTTGATCTTAATATATATATACTTGCCTTTATGAACTTCTGTCGGTATGGTTCCAGTCGCCCATCGTCCCTCCCGTCTATGCAGTGTCTTCGTGGCAGTCGTCACTGCCTCTGGGGGACTTCACGGTCCATTTCTGCCCCCAAGATGATTATGTCCAGGATGCTGAGAGTAAAGATAATGAAGAGTTTAGTGTTTGAAAGAGTTGATGTTAATATATATATACTTGCTTGTATCAACTTCTCTCGGTATGGTTCCAGTCGCCCATTGCAACTCCCGTCTATGTTGTGTCTTCGTAGTAGTCGTCACTGCCCCTTGGCGACTTCAAGGTCCATTTCTGCCCCCAGGATGATTATGTCCAGGGTCCTGAGAGTAAAGATAATGAAGAGTTTAGTCTTTGAAATAGTCGCTGTTAATAGATATATACTTGCCTTTATGGGCCTCTGTCAATAGATATTTGCTTGCCTTTATGAACTTCTGTCGGTATGGTGGCAGTTGCCCATCGTCCCTCCTGTCGATGCAGTGTCTTCGTGGCAGTCGTCACTGCCTCTAGGGGACTTCATAGTCCATTTCTACCCCTAGGATGATGATGTCCAAGGTCCTGAGAGGAAAGATAATGAATAGTTTAGTGTTTGAAATAGTTGGTGTTAATAGATATATACTTGCCTTTATGAACTTCTGTCGATATGGTTCCAATCGCTCATCGTAACTTCCCGTCCATGCAGTGTCTTCATGGCAGTCGTCACTGCCTCTGGTGACTTCACGATCCATTTCCACCCTCAGGATGATGATGTCCAAGGTCCTGAGAGTAAAGATAATGAAGAGTTTAGTGTTTGAAAGAGTTGATCTTAATATATCTATACTTGCCTTTATGAACTTCTGTCGGTATTGTTCCAGTCGCAAATTGTAACTCACGTCTATGCAGTGTCTTTGTGGCAGTCGTCACTGACTCTGGGGGACTTCATAGTCCATTTCTGCCCCCAGGATGATGATGTCCAGATTCCTGAGAGTTAAGATAATGAAGAGTTTAGTGTTTGAAAGAGTTCATCTTAACATATATATACTTGCCTTTATGAACTTCTGTCGATATGGTGGCAGTCGCCCATTGTCCCTCCCGTCTATGCAGTGTCTTCGTGGCAGTCGTCACTGCCTCTGGGGGACTTCACGGTCCATTTCTGCCCCCAGGATGATGATGTCCAGAATGCTGAGAGTAAAGATAATGAAGAGTTTAGTGTTTGAAAGAGTTGATGTTAAGATATATATATACTTGCCTTTATGAACTTCTGTCGGTATGGTGGCAGTCGCCCATCGTCCCTCCTGTCCATGCAGTGTCTTCGTGGCAGTCGTCACTGCCTCTGATTGACTTCACGATCCATTTCTGCCCCCAGGATGATGATGTCCAAGGTCCTGAGAGTAAAGATAATGAAGAGTTTAGTGTTTGAAATAGTAGCTGTTAATAGATATATACTTGCCTTTATGGGTCTCTGTTAATAGATATATACTTGCCTATATGAACTTCTGTCGGTGTGGTTCCAGTCGCCCATCGTCCCTCTCGTCCATGCAGTGTCTTCGTAGCAGTCGTCACTGCCTCTGGGGGACTTCATAGTCCATTTCTGCCCCCAGGATGATGATGTCCAAGGTCCTGAGAGGAAAGATAATAAACAGTTTAGTGTTTGAAATAGTTGGTGTTAATATATATATACTTGCCTTTATGAACTTCTGTCGATATGGTTCCAGTCGCCCATTGTATCTCCCGTCTATGCAGTGTCTTTGTGGCAGTCGTCACTGCCTCTAGGGGACTTCACGGTCCATTTCTGCCCCCAAGATGATTATGTCCAGGATGCTGAGAGTAAAGATAATGAAGAGTTTAGTGTTTGAAAGAGTTGATGTTAATATATATATACTTGCCTGTATCAACTTCTCTCGGTATGGTTCCAGTCGCCCATTGTATCTCCCGTCTATGCAGTGTCTTTGTGGCAGTCGTCACTGCCCCTTGGCGACTTCAAGGTCCATTTCTGCCCCCAGGATGATTATGTCCAGGGTCCTGAGAGTAAAGATAATGAAGAGTTTAGTCTTTGAGATAGTCGCTGTTAATAGATATATACTTGCCTTTATGGGCCTCTGTTAATAGATATTTGCTTGCCTTTATGAACTTCTGTCGGTATGGTTCCAGTCGCTCATCATCCCTCCCGTCCATGCAGTGTCTTTGTGGCAGTCGTAACTGACTCTGGGGGACTTCATAGTCCATTTCCTCCCCCAGGATGATGATGTCCAGGGTTCTGAGAGTAAAGATAATGAAGAGTTTTGTGTTTGCAAGAGTTCATCTTAATATATATAAACTTGCCTTTATAACCTTCTGTCGGTATGGTGGCAGTCGCCCATTGTCCCTCCCGTCTATGCAGTGTCTTCGTGGCAGTCGTCACTGCCTCTGGGGGACTTCACGGTCCATTTCTACCCCAGGATGATTATGTCCAGGATGCTGAGAGTAAAGATAATGAAGAGTTTAGTGTTTGAAAGAGTTGATGTTAATATATATATACTTGCCTGTATCAACTTCTCTCGGTATGGTTCCAGTCGCCCATTGCAACTCCCGTCTATGTTGTGTCTTCGTAGTAGTCGTCACTGCCCCTTGGCGACTTCAAGGTCCATTTCTGCCCCCAGGATGATTATGTCCAGGGTCCTGAGAGTAAAGATAATGAAGAGTTTAGTCTTTGAAATAGTCGCTGTTAATAGATACATACTTGTCTTTATGGGCCTCTGTCAATAGATATTTGCTTGCCTTTATGAACTTCTGTCGGTATGGTGGCAGTTGCCCATCGTCCCTCCTGTCGATGCAGTGTCTTCGTGGCAGTCGTCACTGCCTCTAGGGGACTTCATAGTCCATTTCTGCCCCTAGGATGATGATGTCCAAGGTCCTGAGAGGAAAGATAATGAATAGTTTAGTGTTTGAAATAGTTGGTGTAAATAGATATATACTTGCCTTTATGAACTTCTGTCGATATGGTTCCAATCGCTCATCGTCCCTCCCGTCCATGCAGTGTCTTCATGGCAGTCGTCACTGCCTCTGGTGACTTCACGATCCATTTCCACCCTCAGGATGATGATGTCCAAGGTCCTGAGAGTAAAGATAATGAAGAGTTTAGTGTTTGAAAGAGTTGATCTTAATATATATATACTTGCCTTTATGAACTTCTGTCGGTATGGTTCCAGTCGCTCATCATCCCTCCAGTCCATGCAGTGTCTTTGTGGCAGTCGTAACTGACTCTGGGGGACTTCATAGTCCATTTCCTCCCCCAGGATGATGATCTCCAGGGTTCTGAGAGTAAAGATAATGAAGAGTTTTGTGTTTGCAAGAGTTCATCTTAATATATATAAACTTGCCTTTATAACCTTCTGTCGGTATGGTGGCAGTCGCCCATTGTCCCTCCCGTCTATGCAGTGTCTTCGTGGCAGTCGTCACTGCCTCTGGGGGACTTCACGGTCCATTTCTGCCCCAGGATGATGATGTCCAGAATGCTGAGAGTAAAGATAATGAAGAGTTTAGTGTTTGAAATAGTTGATGTTAATATATATATACTTGCCTTTATGAACTTTTGTCGGTATGGTTCCAGTTGCCCATCGTCCCTCCTGTCCATGCAGTGTCTTCGTAGCAGTCGTCACCGCCTCTGGGGGACTTCACGATCCATTTCTGCCCCCAGGATGATGATGTCCAAGGTCCTGAGAGTAAAGATAATGAAGAGTTTAGTGTTTGAAAGAGTTGATCTTAATATATCTATACTTGCCTTTATGAACTTCTGTCGGTATTGTTACAGTCGCAAATTGTAACTCACGTCTATGCAGTGTCTTTGTGGCAGTCGTCACTGACTCTGGGGGACTTCATAGTCCATTTCTGCCCCCAGGATGATGATGTCCAGATTCCTGAGAGTTAAGATAATGAAGAGTTTAGTGTTTGAAAGAGTTCATCTTAATATATATATACTTGCCTTTATGAACTTCTGTCGATATGGTGGCAGTCGCCCATTGTCCCTCCCGTCTATGCAGTGTCTTCGTGGCAGTCGTCACTGCCTCTGATTGACTTCACGATCCATTTCTGCCCCCAGGATGATGATGTCCAAGGTCCTGAGAGTAAAGATAATGAAGAGTTTAGTGTTTGAAATAGTAGCTGTTAATAGATATATACTTGCCTTTATGGGTCTCTGTTAATAGATATATACTTGCCTATATGAACTTCTGTCGGTGTGGTTCCAGTCGCCCATCGTCCCTCTCGTCCATGCAGTGTCTTCGTAGCAGTCGTCACTGCCTCTGGGGGACTTCATAGTCCATTTCTGCCCCCAGGATGATGATGTCCAAGGTCCTGAGAGGAAAGATAATAAACAGTTTAGTGTTTGAAATAGTTGGTGTTAATATATATATACTTGCCTTTATGAACTTCTGTCGATATGGTTCCAGTCGCCCATTGTATCTCTCGTCTATGCAGTGTCTTTGTGGCAGTCGTCACTGCCTCTAGGGGACTTCACGGTCCATTTCTGCCCCCAAGATGATTATGTCCAGGATGCTGAGAGTAAAGATAATGAAGAGTTTAGTGTTTGAAAGAGTTGATGTTAATATATATATACTTGCCTGTATCAACTTCTCTCGGTATGGTTCCAGTCGCCCATTGCAACTCCCGTCTATGTTGTGTCTTCGTAGTAGTCGTCACTGCCCCTTGGCGACTTCAAGGTCCATTTCTACCCCCAGGATGATTATGTCCAGGGTCCTGAGAGTAAAGATAATGAAGAGTTTAGTCCTTGAGATAGTCGCTGTTAATAGATAAATACTTGCCTTTATGGGCCTCTGTTAATAGATATTTGCTTGCCTTTATGAACTTCTGTCGGTATGGTTCCAGTCGCCCATCGTCCCTCCCGTCCATGCAGTGTCTTCGTGGCAGTCGTAACTGACTCTGGGGGACTTCATAGTCCATTTCCTCCCCCAGGATGATGATGTCCAGGGTTCTGAGAGTAAAGATAATGAAGAGTTTTGTGTTTGCAAGAGTTCATCTTAATATATATAAACTTGCCTTTATAACCTTCTGTCGGTATGGTGGCAGTCGCCCATTGTCCCTCCCGTCTATGCAGTGTCTTCGTGGCAGTCGTCACTGCCTCTGGGGGACTTCACGGTCCATTTCTGCCCCAGGATGATGATGTCCAGAATGCTGAGAGTAAAGATAATGAAGAGTTTAGTGTTTGAAATAGTTGATGTTAATATATATATACTTGCCTTTATGAACTTCTGTCGGTATGGTTCCAGTTGCCCATCGTCCCTCCTGTCCATGCAGTGTCTTCGTAGCAGTCGTCACCGCCTCTGGGGGACTTCACGATCCATTTCTGCCCCCAGGATGATGATGTCCAAGGTCCTGAGAGTAAAGATAATGAAGAGTTTAGTGTTTGAAACAGTAGCTGTTAATAGATATATACTTGCCTTTATGGGTCTCTGTTAATAGATATATACTTGCCTATATGAACTTCTGTCGATATGGTGGCAGTCGCCCATTGTCCCTCCCGTCTATGCAGTGTCTTCGTGGCAGTCGTCACTGCCTCTGGGGGACTTCATAGTCCATTTCTGCTCCCAGGATGATGATGTCCAAGGTCCTGAGAGTAAAGATAATGAAGAGTTTAGTGTTTGAAAGAGTTCATCTTAGTATATATATACTTGCCTTTATGAACTTCTGTCGGTATGGTGGCAGTCCCCCATTGTCCCTCCCGTCTATGCAGTGTCTTCGTGGCAGTCGTCACTGCATCTGGGGGACTTCATGGTCCATTTCTGCCCCCAGGATGATGATGTCCAGAATGCTGAGAGGAAAGATAATGAAGAGTTTTGTGTTTGAAAGAGTTGATGTTAATATATATATACTTGCCTTTATGAACTTCTGTCGGTATGGTTCCAGTTGCCCATCGTCCCTCCTCTCCATGCAGTGTCTTCATGGCAGTCATTTCTGCCTCTGGTGACTTCACGGTCCATTTCTGCCCCCAGGATGATGATGTCCAGAATGCTGAGAGGAAAGATAATGAAGACTTTTGTGTTTGAAAGAGTTGATGTTAATATATATATACTTGCCTTTATGAACTTCTGTCGGTATGGTTCCAGTTGCCCATCGTCCCTCCTCTCCATGCAGTGTCTTCATGGCAGTCATATCTGCCTCTGGTGACTTCACGGTCCATTTCTGCCCCCAGGATGATGATGTCCAGAATGCTGAGAGTAAAGATAATGAAGAGTTTAGTGTTTGAAAGAGTTGATGTTAATATATATATACTTGCCTTTATGAACTTCTGTCGGTATGGTTCCAGTTGCCCATCGTCCCTCCTGTCCATGCAGTGTCTTCATGGCAGTCATTTCTGCCTCTGGTGACTTCACGGTCCATTTCTGCCCCCAGGATGATGATGTCCAGAATGCTGAGAGTAAACATAATGAAGAGTTTAGTGTTTGAAATAGTTGATGTTTATATATATATATACTTGCCTTTATCAACTTCTCTCGGTATGGTTCCAGTCTCCCATTGTAACTCCCGTCTATGTAGTGTCTTCGTAGTAGTCGTCACTGCCCCTTGGCGACTTCATGGTCCATTTCTGCCCCCAGGATGATGATGTCCAAGGTCCTGAGAGTAAAGATAATGAAGAGTTTAATGTTTGAAATAGTCGCTGTTAATAGATATATACTTGCCTTTATGGGCCTCTGTTAATAGATATATACTTCCCTTTGTGAACTTCTGTCTTTATGGTTAGACTCGCCCATCGTCCCTCCCGTCCATGCTGTGTCTTCGTGGCAGTCGTCACTGCCTCTGGGGGACTTCATAGTCCATTTCTGCCCCCAAGATGATGATGTCCAGGATGCTGAGAGTAAAGATAATGAAGAGTTTAGTGTTTGAAAGAGTTGTTGTTAATATATATATACTTACCTTTATCAACTTCTCTCTTTATGGTGGCAGTCGCCCATTGTAACTCCCGTCTATGCAGTGTCTTCGTAGTAGTTGTCACTGCCCCTTGGCGACTTCACGGTCCATTTCTGCCCTCAGGATGATGATGTCCAAGGTACTGAGAGTAAAGATAATGAAGAGTTTAGTCTTTGAAATAGTCGCTGTTAATAGATATATACTTGCCTTTATGGGCCTCTGTTAATTGATATATGCTTGCCTTTATAAACTTCTGTCGGTGTGGTTCCAGTCGCTCATCGTGCCTCCCGTCCATGCAGTGTCTTCGTGGCAGTCGTCACTGCCTCTGGGGCACTTCACGGTCCATTTCTGCCCCCAGGATGATGATGTCCAAGGTCCTGAGAGTAAAGATAATGAAGAGTTTAGTGTTTGAAATAGTAGCTGTTAATAGATAAATACTTGCCTTTATGAACTTCTGTCGGTATGGTTCCAGTCGCCCATCGTCCCTCCCGTCTATGCAGTGTCTTCGTGGCAGTCGTCACTGCCTCAAGGGGACTTCACGGTCCATTTCTGCCCCCAGGTTGATGATGTCCAGAATGCTGAGAGTAAAATTAATGGAGAGTTTAGTGTTTGAAAGAATTCATCTTAATATATATATATATACTTGCCTTTATGAACTTCTGTCGGTATGGTTCCAGTCGCCCATCGTCCCTCCCGTCTATGCAGTGTCTTCGTGGCAGTCGTCACTGCCTCTAGGGGACTTCACGGTCCATTTCTGCCCCCAGGTTGATGATGTCCAGAATGCTGAGAGTAAAGATAATGAAGAGTTTTGTGTTGGAAAGAGTTGATCTTAATATATATGTACTTGCCTTTATGAACTTCTGTCGGTGTGGTTCCAGTCGCTCATCGTCCCTCCCGTCCATGCAGTGTCTTCGTGGCAGTCGTCACTGACTTTTGGGGACTTCATAGTCCATTTCTGCCCCAGTATGATGATGTCCAGAATGCTGAGAGTAAAGATAATGAAGAGTTTAGTGTTTGAATGAGTTGATCTTAATATATATATACTTGCCTTTATGAACTTCTGTCGGTATGGTTCCAGTCGCCCATCGTCCCTCCCGTCTATGCAGTGTCTTCGTGGCAGTCGTCACTGCCTCTGGGGGACTTCACGGTCCATTTCTGCCCCCAGGTTGATGATGTCCAGAATGCTGAGAGTAAAGATAATGAAGAGTTTTGTGTTTGAAATAGTTGATCTTGATGTATATGTACTTGCCTTTATGAACTTCTGTCGGTATGGTTCCAGTCGGCCATCGTCCTTCCCGTCCATGCAGTGTCTTCGTGGAAGTCGTCACTGTCTCTGGATGACTTCACGGTCCATTTCTGCCCCCAGGACGATGATGTCCACGGTCCTAATAGAAAATATAA
Source organism: Haliotis asinina (assembly GCF_037392515.1). NCBI lineage: Eukaryota > Metazoa > Mollusca > Gastropoda > Lepetellida > Haliotidae > Haliotis > Haliotis asinina. The sequence continues at coordinate 47,678,700 of NC_090282.1, forward strand.
CTTGAATTTGAATGTGGCATTGTCGCTCACTGCATAGACAATGTGTGCCTGACGATCCTACTAATAAAAGTAAACATATTATATCTCTTTCATACTTACCACAGATGTTATTTCTGCAGGAATGTAGTATGAGAGTCGCTTTTAGCAATATTTCAACAGTGTCACAATTTGGAACAAATATAAAATGATATTAACAAAGAATTAAATGCAAAAGAAATATGTCGGGTTGTGTAAAACATAGATTTAGCCTGAATATCAAGCTTAAATATTGCAATGTTTTACCAGATGGTGGTCACAGGTGGCCAGAACACTGCCCTAAAAGAGATCATATAGGACTTGCTCTGTCTGGGAACGACCTACTGAAGAAATTAATGGTGGGTAAGCACTGAATTATGATATCTCTATGACAACATCATGCAGGGCATGCATGAGGAGGCCATATATCTACCTAACCGCCTAAGTTGGGCGAACTGGGGAATGCCGAGAAAAACTGGGGGCACAGAGTGTACCAACCCTAACTTGCTACAACAACCATCCTGTCTGGACAGTCAGGCCCTAGCACCGAACCTACTCAACAGTTTCATCGGCTGAGAGCAATTCGAAAAATGCAGACACTGTAGAGCCATCATCAGACAGGAACTCATCCCATCGGTCTCTCGGAGAAGCAGTGTACTGAAGTTCGAGTAGAAAAGGGTGGGGAGGTATCAAAACCAAATCCAAAATGTGCCAGGGTTCCTGCGTCTGAAAGAAACGGGTTATGAAATCACATTTTTAACGTATGTAGATTTGTTTAATTTGCAGTGTGTAAGTGTGGTTTCTGCCGTTTTTAGCAATTTTCCAACGGGTCGTCATTGACACAGTTTAGGAATGTAACTGCAATACTCATGTTCTCTCAATTACAAGCGAGTACTTGCGGGGTTCGAGGGATATATTTGTGTAAATGGTAGTCCAGATTTGTTCTAAGACATACATAATTCAATCATAAATATCATGGCGCTGCACAGACACAATGTAACCATGTTATTTATAACACTTTCAGGATTTACAATTCATTTGTATATGCTTCACAAATCCCTTTACATAAATCACATTACCCTTTATACAGAGATCATGCTCATAGATATATTACCTCCTCAAAGGGACGCAGGCTGGATTAACATACTATATAAATTTATGATAAAGCTTATGGAACACTAGCATGTACAGATTATGTTATACACTTCCAGAAATAATGTACATACATGATATAAAAGATACTTCTAACCCCTGTTTACACATACAAAATGTACATTTATATCCTGTGCAATGCACTTTGTCTATACCTCTGTGAAGTACACAGGTAAGTTGAATAAACACTACCATACATATAATACATTACTTACTAAAATACTACATATATAGCAAGGCTTAAAATACAGGTAGGAGTTCCGCCCGTATCCCACTCCTGCACCCCCCTCCCAAAACATGTAAAGTATACACCTCTACTGTCCTCCAGAGTATATGGAGCCAGTGCCCTCTAGGATTTGAATAAAAATGTCTCTCTCGGCACTACAGTGATACATATATTCGGCTAGATGTAGAGCAAAGGAGTGTCGCCGAGTGTGTGTTGTCGGTAGTTGCCTTTTGATGCACCACCACCGGTTTTCGATCAGGTTTGTACAGGCACCGGTGGTGGGATTTGGTACTAAATACAAACAATTATCATTGAAAATGGCGGATCATTTGCAAATTATTCGCGCACATATACTCTACTGCATACACTAACCTTAAAATAATGAATATTACCCCCAAACTTCTAAATCCCCATTAAACGCTTTAATCCTTTTTTAGAATATTAGATCGGGGAATAAATCCCCGGGACCGCATTCCTTACTAAAGACAGAGGGGGGTACGGGCGGAACTCTTTCAAAATACATAATGGTCAACCTTAGATTCCAGATAAAGTAATACATGAACTTACCCTATGTTCCCTGGCGCAGAACATGTGGTCACTGGCAGAAGGGAGAAATTGTCTGCTGATGAGCCAAACGTTTGAAGTTTGACCTCATATGACTGAAACGATCACGTGACCCCAGAGAACAATAAAACCCCAATCACAGGCCAAGCCCGTGACTGCCCAAGTGACAATACCCAGGAACCTATATACAATAAAGAGGCTAAACTATCCAAGTGCTGGAGTTAACACAGGTATTTAAGGAAATTAAATGTTACATGCTTAGGTTTAAGTCATGAAATATTTAGGTTTAGGTTATTAATTTACTTCACATAAGTTTAATATGATGATGATTTAAAATCTAACAATATACTACTTACAAACATACTGCTACACGAATGCGAAAAGCATATGCTGGATTTTAAAAGTATACCTGTAACAGGTTGTCTTGGTAGTCCGTTACCCTCGGAATTTGTCACATAGCCCTTTAAACCTGGTTGAGAAAGTAAGTGCATGATTTGGAAAGCTATGGGTAGTTTTATGCTGTTTGTGTTTCTCTGTGATCTCTAATGTTCTGCTAACCAGTATCCATGCTCTGATAGTAAGACAAGAGCGTGAGAGGAGTGGAACAATGGTGACCAATCAGCCACCCGTGTACTCCTGAGACATGCTATTGTCAATCAGACAATCAGTGCGCTGACTTCATTGTCCGCCAGTCAGTATAAACACACTGTATGTGAAGGGGAAAATAAGAAAAGCACGTTATAGAACGGAAAGTGAACAGTTTATGTACCGTCCATGCGACTAACCACGAACGCTTACAATACAAAACCAGTAATAGTTCCAACTGTTTACTCAATGCTGTCTTCTGGAATGTTCAGTTTTCCACATAAACAAATTCCACAGATACAGCTGACTTGCTTATGGAACATGACATTGATGTTTTATTCTTAACTGAAACTTAGATTCAAGAGGCAGGGGATGAAGCAATATATCACTGAAATGACACCACCAGGATTCTCTCATGTGCCTGTCCCTGGAGAAGGAAGAGGAGATTGAGTCACAAGGACTGTCTTGTTGAGCGGATCGAACCAAAGGCATCCTTTTCCTCATTTGAAAACTTGGAAGCAACGTTTCATCCTTTGATGTAACACTCAAGGTTGTATATATACAGGCCGACACCTTCATCTAAAAATAAACTTTGTGTTTTGGCGCTGCATCCCACACAAGAACTGTAGATGTTTTACTTGTTTATGTATGTGATAACCGGGCAGGTAACTCTATAAACTTAACGAATCATTTATCTTGTGGGCTGTATGGCCTATCCTACAAATAATCACCTTATAATACATACCTAGATATCAGAACTGCTCTTGTTATGTTGAATTGATTCTTTACCGTTCAGTAAAAAATAATAAGGAATCAGTCACAGATATGGGATCAATATAAAAAGAAATCGCCCTAAATGATTTATACCATGTTTACACATGGGAGAGTAACGCAGTTTATGTCACGTGACTACTGACTAACCCTCCAAACTCTGTTTCCATATTTTGGGAGATAGCCTAGTGGGTGGTATAGTGTGTAAAGCCTATTTCTGGTGATGTTGCTTGAAATTGTTTAAAACCCCTGTAAATCCATACTCACCTACTTTCATCTGTTCATTGAGACTGTACGTTTTAAATAACTGGTGATGTTTTCTAGTCAATACCTGACTCAGTAATCCTTAGTCAAGTTTAAAGTTTGAAGGCCGAAAGTTGAGGTTAACACTATTTCTGGTGGGTTTCGGCATTTGAATCCCGAATCAGAACATTTTGTTCAGATTCGGAGTTATGAACAGCAATGTCAATATACATTATCTTACCCCTTCTAAGGTACTAGGGGCCGCTACTAAACCTGGGTATCGTAAAAACATGAACACAAACCTACATTTTTCCATGTTTCAGCCTCAAGTTAGACTTTTCTTCATATTCGGGTTTCGGCATTTGAATCCCGAATCTGAATATTCTTTTTCAGATCCGGGATTCGAATAACGACACTGAATTTTTTTTAAATTCGGAATTCGAATCTGAAGTCAAAGTTGAGGATAAAACATGCAAAACTGTAAGTTCGGGTGTTCATGTTCTTACGATACCCAGGTTTACTAGTGTCATAGAAATAAATATACATGCATACATGCATACATGCATACATGCAAACATACATACATACATACATACATACATACATACATACATACATACATACATACATACATACATACATACATACATACATACATACATACATACATACATACATACATACATACATACATACATACATACATACATACATACATACATACATACATACATACATACATACATACATACATACATACATGTTTAAACGATCACATTGATTCTGGTATTCTTTCCCCTATCACTAAAGATGAGGTACTTAGCTTGATATTGTAAAAAGCCTTAAAGAAGAACAAATCTCCAGGTCCAGATGCTATTTCAAACGAGCATGTAAAATATGCTGGTGGGTCTGTTGTTGACCATATTGTATCATTATTTAATGCCATTGTATCATTTGAGTGTGTATCAAATACATTCAGTGGTAATGTAGTGGTAATGGTAATCTTCTACCAATTTACAAAGAAAATTGTAAAAGCAAACATGCCCCGCGCACCTATAGGGGTGTCACTTTTGCCCCTGTCCTCTCAAAACCTTTTGAAAGACTACTGCTCAAAAGAATTGAAACATGGACGAAAGCTGAAAACGATTTCCCTATCCCTCTTCAGTTTGGCTTTGGGAAGGGTGCGGGGGCAGAAACGGCAGCGCTTACGCTAACTGAAAGTATTGCCAACTATGTCACCACTTTATTGTGCCTTCCTTGATAATGAGACAGCGTTTGACAAAGTCTGGGTACATGGACTTCTCTATAAGCTTTACAATTTCGGAATTTGAGGAAAACTCCTACCTGTATTCATTCCTACCTCTATTCCCACTACAAACTTGTCACTTCTAACTGTATCCAAATCTCCACCTACTACACACTTATAACTACTACCTGTATCTATCTCTCCTCCAATTACACACCTGTCACTTCACCCCGAATACACCGTACCTCAAACTACACACCCATCATTCCTACTTCTATCCACCCCTTATAGCATAAACACACCTGTCATTACTACATACATCTACCTCTGCCGCCACACACCTGCCAGTCCTACCTGTATCTACGTCTCCTTCCACTACACACCTGTCGCTCCTACCTATATCCACATCTATTCCTACTACACACATTGTCACTCCTACCTGTATCCACCTCTCCTCCCACTACAAACTTGTCACTACTACCTGTATCCACCTCTCTTCCCACTTCATACGGGTACCTCCTAACTGTATATACGTCTCGTCCTTCTACAAACTGTCACTCCTACCTGTATCCACCTCTTCTCCCACTACACACCTGTCTGTATCCACCTCTCCTTCCACTACACACCTGTCACTCCTACCTGTATCTACCTCTCCTCCAGCCACACGACTGTCACTTCTACCTGTCTCCACCTCTCATCCCTCTACACAGTTGTCACTCCTACCTCTATCCACCTCTCCTCACACTACACACCAGTGACTCCTACCTGTATCAACCTCTAGTCTTACTGCACACTCTGTCACGTCTACCTGCATCTACCTCTCTCCCCACCACACAGTCAGTCCAAACTGTATCTACCTCTCCTCCAGCCACGCACCTATCACATCTACCTGCATCCACCTCTCCTCCCATTACACACCTGTCACTTCTTAATGTATCCACCTCTCCCCCCACTAAACACCTGTCACTCCTACCTCTATCAACCCGTCCTCCCGCTACACACCTGTCATTCCTACCTGTACCTACCCATCCCCCACTACACATCTGTCACTCTTACCTGTATCCACCTCTCCTCAAACTACACACCTGTCACTTCTACCTCTACCTACCTCTAATATCTCCACACGACTGTCACTTCTACCTGTATCCACCTCTCCTCCCTCTACTCAGTTGTCACTTCTACCTGTATCCACCTCTAATCCCATTACACACCGGTGACTCCTACCTGTATCAACTTTACCTCCCACTACACACCGGTGACTTCCACCTGCATCTACCTCTCCTCCCAACACACGACTCTATCTACGTCTCGTCCTTCTACAACCTGTCACTTCTACCTGTATCCACCTCTCCTCCCATTACACAACTGTGGCTCCTAAATATATCAACCTCTCCCTACACTACACAACTGTCACTCCTACATCTATCAACCTCTCCTCCCGCTACACACCTATCACTCCCATCTGTATCCACCTCTCTTCCCACTACACACCGGTGACTTCCACTCTACCTCTCCCCCAGCAATACATCTGTAACTCCGAACTGTATCCACCTCTCTTCCTTCTGCATACCAAACTCCCTACCTCTATCTACGTCTCGTCCTTCGACAACCTGTCACCCCTACCTCTATCCACCTCTCCTCCCACTACACACCTGTCACTCCTACCTCTATCTACCTCTCCTCCCACTACACACCGGTGACTTGCACCTGTATCTACCTCTCACCCCGCAACACATCCGTCACTCCTAACTGTATCTACCTCTCTTAATTCTGCATACCGAACCTCCTACCTCTATCTACGTCTCGTCCTTCTACAACCTGTCACTTCTAACTGTATCCACCTCTCCTCCCACTACACATCTATCATTCCTACCTCTATCCACCTCTCCTCCCACTACACACCTGTCATTTATACCTGTACCTACCTCTCCCCTACTATACATCTGTCACTCCTATACGTATATACCTCTACTCCCACTACACACCTGTCACTCCTACCTCTACATACCTCTCCTCCAACTACGCACCTGTAGCGTCTACCTGTGTGCGCCTCCCACTGGACTCCCACTCCAAATGTGTCATTTCTACCTTTACCACGTTTTCTACCATTACACATATGTCACTCTTACCTGTATCTACCTCTCCTCCCTCGGCACAGTTGTCACTCCTGCCTGTATCCACCTCTCGTCCCACTACACACCGGTGACTCCCACTTGTATCTACCTCTCCCAACGCAACACATCTGTCACTCCTAACTGCATCTACCTTTCTTCATTCTACATACCGAACCTCCTACCTCTATCTACGTCTCGTCCTTCTACAAACTGTCACTCCTACCTGTATCCACCTCTCCTCCCACTACACATCTGTCACTCCTACCTGTATATACCTCACCTCCCACTGTACACCTCTCATTCCTACATCTATCCACCCATCCTCCCACTTCAAATTTGTCACTTCTACTTTTACCACGTTTTCTCCCAATACACATCTGTCACTCCTACCTGTATCTACCTCTCCTCCCGCCACACGACTGTCACTTCTACCTGTATCCACCTCTTCTCCCTCTGCAGATTTGTCACTCCTACCTGTATCCACCTCTCCTCCCACTACACACTGGTGAATTCCACTTATATCTACCTCTCACCCGCAACACATCTGTCACTCCTAACTGTTCATTCTGCATACCAATCCTTCTACCTCTATCTACGTTTCGTCCTTCTACAAACTGTCACTAATACCTGAATCCACCTCTCCTTCCACCACACACCTGTAACTTCTAAATGTACCAACTCTCCTCCCACTGCACACTGGTAATTCCTACCTGTATCCACCTCTATTCCTATTACACACCCGTCACTCCTAAATGTATCTACCTCTCCTCCCGCCACACGACTGTCACTTCTACCTTTATCCGCCTCAAATCCCTCTGCACAGCTGTCACTCCTAACTGTACCAACTCTCCTCCCACTGCCCACTAGTCCCTCCTACCTGCATCTACCTCTCCTCCCACCACACGACTGTGACTTCTACCTGTATCCACCTCTTCTCCCTCTGCACAGTTGTCACTCCTACCTGTATCCACCTCTCCTCCCACTACACACCGGTGACTTCCACTTGTATTTACCTCTCCCCCCGAAACAAATCTGTCACTCCTAACTGTATCTACCTCTCTTCATTCTACATACCAAACCTCCTACCTCTATCTACGTTTCGTCCTTCTACAACCTGTCATTCCTACCTGTATCCACCTCTCCTTCCACCACACACCTGTCACTCCTAAATGTACCAACTCTCCTCCCACTGCACACTGGTAACTCCTACCTATATCCACCTCTATTCCTAATACATACAAGTCACTCCTACCTGTATCTACCTCTCCCACACTATACATCTGTCACTTCTACCTGTATCCACCTCTCCTCCCTCTGCACAGTTGTCACTCCTACCTTTATCCACCTCTCCTCCTACTACACACCGGTGACTTCCACTTGTATTTACCTCTCCCCCCGAAATACATCTGTCACTCCTAACTGTATCTACCTCTCTTCATTCTGCATACCGAACTCCCCTCCCACTGCACACTGGTAACTCCTACCTGTATCTACCTCTGTTCCTAATACACACCTGTCACTCCTACCTGTATCTACCTCTCCCCCACTATACATCTGTCACTTCTAACTGTATCCACCTCTCCTCCCACTACACACCGGTGAATTCCACTTGTATCCACCTCTCCCTCGCTACACATCTGTCACTCCTAACTGTATCTATCTCTCTTCATTCTGCACACCGAACTTCCTACCTTAATCTACGTCTCGTCCTTCTACAAACTGTCACTCCTACCTGTATCCACCTCTCCAACTGCACCAACTCTCCTCCCACTGCACACTTGTAGCTCCTACCTGTATCCACCTCTATTCCTAATACACACCTGTCACTCCTACGTGTATCTACCTCTCCTCCCGTCACACAACTGTCACTTCTACCTGTATCCACCTCACCTCCCTCTGCACAGTTGTGACTCCTACCTGTATAAACCTCTCCCCCACTATACATCTCTCACTCCTACCTGTATCCACCTTTCCTCCCACTACACACCTGTCACTCCTAAATGAACCAACTCTCCTCCCACTGCACACTGGTCCCTCTTACCTGTATCCACCTCTCCTCCCACTACACACCTGTCACATCTACCTGTATCTGCTTCTCCTCCCGCCACACGACTGTCACTTCTGCCTGTATCCACCTCTCCTCCCACTACACACCGGTGGCTTCCACGTGTATCTACCTCTCCCCCGGCAACATATCTGTCACTCCTAACTGTATCTACCTCTCTTCATTCTGCATATCGAGTCTCCTACCTCTATCTACGTCTCGTCCTTCTACAAACTGCCATTCCTACCTGTATCTACCTCTCCTTCCACTACACACCTGTCACTCCTAAATGTACCAACTCTCCTCCCGCCACACGACTGTCACTTCTATATGTATCCACCTCTCCTCCCTCTGCACAGTTGTGACTTCCACCTGTATCTACCTCTCCCCCAGCAACACATCTGTCACTCCCATCTGTATCTACCTCTCTTCCTTCTGCATACCGAACCTCCTACCTCTGTTTACGTCTCGTTCTTCTACTACCTGTCACTCCTACCTCTATCCACCTCTCCTCCCACTACACACCTGTCACTCCTAGCTCTACATACCTCTCCTCTAACTACGCACATGTAACCTCTACTTGTGTGCACCTTACCTTCCACTGGACACATATCATTCCTTTCTGTATCCACCGTACCTCCCACTACACACGACTGTCACTCCTACCTGTATCCACCTCACCTCCCACTGCACACCTGCCACTCCTACCTCTATATACTTCTCCTCCAACGCCTACCTGTGTGCACTTTACCTCCCACTAGACACATATCATTCCTTTCTGTATCCACCGTACCTCCCACTTCACACTTGTCACTCCTACCTGTATATACCTCTCCTCGCACTGCACACCTCCCATTCCTACCTCTACCCACCCATCCTTCCACTCCAAACTTGTCACTTCTACATTACCACGTTTTCTCCCACTACACATCGATAATACCTACCTGTATCCTCCTCTCCTACTATTACACACCTGTCACTTCTACCTGTTCCACCTACCTTTCCACAACACACCTGTCACTCCTAAATGTACCAACTCTCCTCCCACTGCACACTGGTAACGCCTACCTGTATCCACCTCTATTCCTAATACACACCTGTCACTCCTACCTGTATCTACCGATCCCCCACTGTACATCTGTCACTTCTAACTGTATCCACCTCTCCTCCCACTACACACCGGTGAATTCCACATGTATCTACCTCTCCCCCCGAAACACATCTGTCACTCCTAACTGTATCTACCTCTCTTCATTCTGCATACCGAACCTCCTACCTCTATCTACGTCTCGTCCTTCTACAAACTGTCACTCCTACCTGCATCCACCTCTCCTCCCACTACACACCTGTCACTATTACCTCTACCTACCTCTCCCCCACTATACATCTGTCACTCCTACCTGTATCCACCTCTCCTCCCACTACACACCGGTGACTTCCACCTGTATCTACCTCTCCCCCAGCAACACATCTGTCACTCCCATCTGTATCTACCTCTCTTCCTTCTGCATACCGAACCTCCTACCTCTGTTTACGTCTCGTTCTTCTACTACCTGTCACTCCTACCTCTATCCACCTCTCCTCCCACTACACACCTGTCACTCCTAGCTCTACATACCTCTCCTCTAACTACGCACATGCAACGTCTACTTGTGTGCACCTTACCTTCCACTGGACACATATCATTCCTTTCTGTATCCACCGTACCTCCCACTACACACGACTGTCACTCCTACCTGTATCCACCTCACCTCCCACTGCACACCTGCCACTCCTACCTCTATATACCTCTCCTCCAACGCCTACCTGTGTGCACTTTACCTCCCACTAGACACATATCATTCCTTTCTGTATCCACCGTACCTCCCACTTCACACTTGTCACTCCTACCTGTATATACCTCTCCTCGCACTGCACACCTCCCATTCCTACCTCTACCCACCCATCCTTCCACTCCAAACTTGTCACTTCTACATTACCACGTTTTCTCCCACTACACATCGATAATACCTACCTGTATCCTCCTCTCCTACTATTACACACCTGTCACTTCTACCTGTTCCACCTACCTTTCCACAACACACCTGTCACTCCTAAATGTACCAACTCTCCTCCCACTGCACACTGGCCCCTCCTACCTGTGTTCACCTCTCCTCCCACCACACACCTGTCTATATCCACCTCTCCTCCCAATACACACCTGTCACTCCTACCTGTATCTACCTCTCCTCCCGCCACACGACTGTCACTTCTACCTGTATCCACCTCTTCTCCCTCTGCACAGTTGTCACTCCTACCTGTAACCACCTCTCCTCCCACTACACACCGGTGACTCATACCTGTATCAACCTGTCCTCCCACTACACACCGGTGACTCATACCTGTACCAACCTCTCCTCCCACTACACACTGGTCCCTCCTACATGTGTTCACCTCTCCTCCGACTACACATCGGTAACTCCCACCTCTATCGGCATTTTCCTCTCCTGTTACACACGTCGTCTTGCCATCTTTACCTTTACCTGCACTCCCTGCTACTACCCACCCCTCCCTCTTATCTAGACCCGGCCCATGGCAGTTTCCCTCCCTATCCCTCTCCATCCTCTTATGATACAGCGTATCATCCTGATGTATGTCCTTTTAATATCTGCATTCAAATTGTAACATATTGTCTGAGATATTTTTCGATAATTCAATGTTTTCAAGTAGTCACCACGAGTCGTCAATCGTTATCATGTGATACAACGTGACAGCCGGTGTTTTACTGCAATTCTTCTCTGTTCAAGTTTGGGTGCGGAATTAGAGAGCAGGTAATTCGTGCCATTCTTGATAAACTATTCCTATTAATGAATTGAAGGTATGTTGTAGAGTGCAATATTCTCGCTGGAATAGGGACAGTGACATTATCTGTTTCAGAATGGACGCCTTCCCCAAGTGTTCTGTCTGCCAGCAACAATTTACTCTGAAAGGCCCTGCCCCCTACCTACTGCCCTCTCTGCATGCTGTGTGTGAAACGTGTGACATCTGCAGCTGCTGGTGTCACATCATGATCTACATGTCAGAGACAGGTCAACCTCATACACAAAAATCTAGAAGGATGTAGTCAGACAGAAGGAAATACTTCATCTGACATACAAACATTGCCCTACAGAACTTCTCTGTACACGTGAAGATGACGGCAACCAGGCTGTGTGTTGGTGTCAGGGGTGTGAGGAGTTACTCTGTGAATACTGCCAGAACATGCATAAATAGTTTTAGAGCTACCAGACGGCATGTTGTGGAAACCATCGTGGACGCAGCACCTGGAAGCATACATACTAAACCCATCTGCAAACCTCACAATCCTTATCCTCTCGATTATTTTGACAAAAACTGCAACATTTTAATCTGTTACAAATGCAGACTTAGCGACCATGCTGAGCACGACGTTGGTGATGTAGGTGTGGCTGCTGATGCTGCTAGAGGACGGATAAAACAGCATGAGAAGAGTGTGTCTGCACATCATCCTACTCACAAAGCACACGTGAAGAATATCAGCAAAGTCATAAATGACACAAAGAACACCAGCAGTGATCTGAAGGAGGCCATCCACCACGCTTTCCATTCTCTGAGGACACAGCTCGATCACAGAGAGAAGGAACTGATCATAGAGTTTGAGAATCAGACGAAGCAGGAACTGTCAAATCTACACACCGAGCAAGTTACCTCTGAAGGCGAGAGTGAACGATGCAAGGGGATCTCAGACTATAGCAACACCGTTCTCAGATATGCTTCAAACTTGGACTTTCTCACACTGGAGAGGTCAATACAAGGCACAACGAAGACGCAACTCGGATCACTTCCACCAGAGAGGCACAGGACACCTGCAGCCAAATTCAACACGAGGGGGCTGGATAAATTGAAATCCGACATCTCTACCTTCGGGTCTGTCAGTGGACATGGATCAGCATCTGATAAACACACACTTACAGGTGCTTACTTCTTACTTTAACAATGGGCATTAATATTGACAGTAATACCGATAAAACTTTGTTTGAAACATTGTTTTACATTTTACTATTACATAATGCCACCTTAAGATGGCATATGGACGCTGTATTTAGACATTTCCAATAACAAAAATTCAGTGAAACATTTAAATCAGTTGAGGAAGCATTTGCTGGTTATCATGGCATAAAAGGCTTGAATAGTGAACGGCTGTAGGTTATCTTACAGACAAAGGTACACAGATCGCCGAATTCCATTTAATTGACACGAAGAACGCACGCAGGCAGGTAAGTACTTGTTAGTCTGTAGGCATGTGTATATACGTCGCGTTGTTTATTAGGTAAGTAACATCAACATTTCACGATGTACATATAATGTTCACATTGTCAACTGCCACAGTTTGGTAAGGTTATTTTTCATTACCTTGAAAACATTTATGAAATAGAAAGGAACAAAATTAAAAACAGTACTGTTTACATCTCTTTTTCCCCATGCTATGTTATCAGAATGGATACATAGTTATTCTGATATATATCAGAAACACATTCTCAAACATCCTTATGATTTGAATTGAAATATCAACGAATAGTCACAAGTTAACGACAGTAGCAAATACATAGCTTGGTAATCAACACTCAGGTTTTGTACAATATGTTATCCTGGTATTGTGTACACATAATGGACAAGGATCCTTCTTAGTATCATTACCCGACAGCAGTCACATTTTGTGTAAATCTTCACTGTTAAACAGATCCATATGTGTCGTGGAAATGGTATGCTAAGATGGAGAACCCCCCCCCCCCCCCCCCCCCCCTAAGTCCTGAACATCGAGCTTCCTCTTTATTTGTTCATGTCTGTAAGTAGTGTTGGTTTTGTTCTTTAATCCTGAAAATATTTTACAGATGCGGGGAGTAACACCTACAGTCTGGAAACAGAAACAAGGACCATGTTGACATTGCTATGTCAGTTACGTCAGTTACACTACTGATGTGCGCCCTTCTGAAACAGGATATGTTACTGGCTCTGCCCTAACGTGCAACCACGGGGATGTTGTACTGGACGCTGCTGAAATACTTTCACACTGAGCACTTTCAGTATCACTGAAGTCCATTGGGAGCCCAATTTTAGTGTCGGACATTTTCTTATCAAAGTCATGGGACTGGTTATAATGCGTGTATGTTTTCCATCTTCTGATTGCGTGGTAGGGCACTGGATTTAGACTCATTAAAGCATTGGCTCCTGGGGTTTGAGGGCGCGAGGTGTACTATCTCCAAGGATAAAGATCCAGAGGGGCTTGAGGTGTCGGGAAGTATGGGGTTGGGGGTTGCGAGGTGTACCATCTCCAAGGATAAAGATCCAGAGAGCTTGAGGTGTCAGGAAGGAGTCCACTTGTGACCGGCCGTAACAACCTTGTGTGCAGACTCTTCCAGTGTTGTCACAACCCCTAGTGTACAGTACACAACCCTGTGCACTTAAAAAACCCACCGATACGTCAGTAAATGACCAGGTGGTGGCCACATGAAAACGTGAAAATATCTACTTGCGGGTACAGCAACGGCAGTACATTTGTACAAAGTACTGTGTCTATGTGTCCCAATCCACCCAGGTGTAAATGGGTACCTCATATGGATGTGAAAACCGCAATAAATTGGTGCGCCTAATAACTGCAAGACTGGTATGGTCCCTCAGGAGTGACTGATAATCAATTCAGGGCCGTAGTTAACTTTCCTTAATAAGGTGGCCACTATATAACGTTAAAAGAATCATATGTTAATATATACTTTGATGCATGAAAAAAACCCTGTAAAATATTCCCCCTTGGAGACTATACTTAAAGAGCATTTATGCATAGCAAGTTAAAATGCCTAAATAATGAGTTTGCTCATATATATTAAGCAGATAATACAATTTTGTGTTTCTAAGCAGGAGTAAACGTTGAAACTGCAAGCTCAGTATTCAATGGAGTTTATAGCTTTATTTTCATGAATATTATTGGAATGAGTTTAACATGTTGATAACGTCACTTTCACCATTCACAGGTGTAAAAAGTCTCTTTGGCTTTGGTGAGACATGATCTTCAATTACTTAAATGTCACTTATGTAAAACTAACTGGCAACATTGAAAGTCCGTCCGGCAAAATTGTATATTGTTGATAAACTTTGCAATGAACTTCGTAAATATATACGAATATGATCAATTTGCTGTTAATATATTTGGTGTTGGAATTATAAACAGTGTTGGAATGATAAATAACCATATTTTCTAGTCAATACATATGACGCGACAACCTGTGTCCAGCCCAGCAAGTGTGTTCAGACTGTGGTCAGTGATTGAAGCGGACGTAGACGTTACCTGTTGCTACTGTGTCTGTTGAACACTCAGATGTAAAAATATCGTCAAACAACTACTTTGTCGGTGTTTCTTTACTAACTAGTATAAGACAAGTCTAGAATACAATGGTAATTTTATCATAATATGAAGTCTATACAAATGTGTTTTCAGTCGGCAAGCGTCTATTTCTGACTACAGACAGCGAACAAGCTCCACCTAACAATTTCTTACAAAATGTTTCATGGTGTGTTTATTTCATTGTCAGTCAGTGTAAATTTGCATGGAAAACATTTAGAATTCCGACACAAATATTTTCACAGCGTTATAATGTCTATTTATATCAGAATTCTGACACAATTCCCACACAGACAAAAATGGCAGCCGATATTCAGTGCGCTGTTTCACTGAAACGAGGTTGACAATAAAATGTCTAATTTGTTGTCTAAAGTCGGGAAATGTGTTAAATTGTAAACAAAACGTATATTTCCAGGTCGTCAACTACAACTGGACACTGCTCGAACCAACACAGACATGTGCCACAGACGGTCAGCTGGTCAACTCGCAGCCCGCCACAGAACGCAGACACAGCGGCAGGTTAAGGAAATATGAGGGTACATGTGCCTCCAACTCCACCCTCCTTCCTCCATCCCCTCTACTGTCACCCCTGCCCCACACACCCCACAATACTGGGAGACACACTCTTGGGCGGGTGTGGTGAGTAGAGGGTGGTGGCTTGTCCTGGAGGTGGGCGTGGTGGAGGAGAGCCAGGAGCTCCTGGTGTGTCGGTGTAGGGAGATGTGGCACACACCCGGGGAGTCTCTGTACCAGTGTGTGGCAGCAGGGGGAGGAGGGGAAGTGTTACAGTAACACAATGTCTGACACACCCGGCACACAGGCCACAATCCACTATGGCGTTGTGCTGGATGTGGGGAGGGGGAGACTCGCCTTCATCGACCTGGACAGAGAGGTTGTTTTAGCCAAGGTGGATGTTGAGTGGAGGGAGTTTCTTCTTCCCATGTTTGGTGCTGAGCCGCCAGGTCTCTACACAGTCAACATGAAGGTGATAAGTAGGGCAGATATCACCATGACTGACACCAAGAAGTCACTTATCTATGACGCCTTGAATTAGACAATAAAATAAACACGGCATTGTGTAAACATGTAAGTGTGATTTATTTATTTAAATTGTCAAATGTAATTGTAGTGATTGAGGCAAGAATGTAACGAGGTCAACTAAATGTGAAGATGTTCAGATTCGAATCTGAAGTCAAAGTTGAGGCTGAAACATGGCAAAATGTAAGTTTGCGCGTCCACGTTTTCACGATACCCCGCTTTACTAGCGTCATAGAGATAAATATCCAGACAGACAGACAGACATACATACATACATACATACATACATACATACATACATACATACATACATACATACATACATACATACATACATACATACATACATACATACATACATACATACATACATACATACATACATACATACATACACAGACACACACACACAGCCGATTGTTATTGCATCGGGCCTTCAGTTTGAAATATGTTTACGCCCTTGTAGCCTTCAGTATATTTTCTCCAAAAAGAGTCTTTGGAGAACCATCCATGAGTGAGTGACGAGAACGATTAATTATAAAAATACGAATAAATTGATAGCACATACATTGTAAAAACCTGTCAACGAAGGACAGACTATAGAGGACGATACAATATAAAAATGAACTATAGGTTGCCAAGAACTGAAGATAGATGTCTATACTAAGGACCATTGGGACTTACAGTCCATTTGCTTCCTGCATGGACTCTAGCTGGATTTACATCGTCCCTTCAGCTGTTACCAATTTAGACAAATCTAGTCATAGAATAAAAGAGCACTTATTCTACGATTATAAACCTGGAAAACTTAAATTTACATATTTTGGGACTTATGTACCCTCTCAGGAAGACAATGCTTTTACAGTACTTCAACCCCCTTTGAGGGTACAGCCACTAACGATTTGAGTTACTATTTTAATCTTCCAATCATAAAATATTTTATGTACTTACAATTCATTCAACAAATCTAATTCCTTTAAAATGCAATAATTAAAGGAGGACTAACATTGCTGAAAAGATCCTTCATAGTTCGTGAATTCAAACACTGATCCCGTGTGATGGAATACTCAACACAATCAAGCAGGACATGTTTGACTGTGATTCTTTCATCCCAAGGGATGCAGAACGGAGGATCCTTGCTTCTCAAAAGGTATTCATGAGTATATCTCGTATGGCCAATACGACATCGCTGCAAAATGACCTCTTCAAATATGGACTGACAACTCAAGTGGGTATACCCAATATAAGGTTTTATTGCATGTAATTTATTTACACCCACTTGGGTGTCCCACTTCTTTTGCATCAGATAACGGATATACGATCTAATTGTAGCTTTATAATCAGAGTATGGAATAAGTGGTGTCACAGATTTGTTGAATGCTGCCTTGGCTGCAAGATCAGCCATTGTGTTATCAGCAAAGCCTACGTGGCTTGGTAACCAACAAAACATGATGTCGTACCGGCCAGTAGCAAGATCATTATACATTTCTATCATTTCTGTTAAAAATGGATGTTTACATAACAGGTTTTTAAATGCCTGGAGGCAAGAAAGAGAGTCTGAATAGGTTATATACTGTTTATGTCTCGGATGTCTTTCAATATATTTGAGAGCCGTTCATATAGCGTTTGCTTCTGCTGTGAAAATAGAACTGTTATCCGGTAATCTGAAAGATATTGTTCTGGATCCAATGACAGTGTCACAGGCAACTGCGCCACCATCCTTGGACCCATCTGTAAATAAAGATTTGTATGTACTATAGTTAATTTTGAATTGATTATATTCTTGCTTATATTGTAATTCACGTGTTTCCGTTTCTTTAAACCTCGTCAGTGTTAGGTCAACTTCGGGTCTTATTAGCTGCCAAGAAGGAGACGAAAGAAGACGGGAAGGAGATATATTGGCTAGCTCAATGCCGCCAGCAGAAAGAAAATGTTTCACTCTTGGTCCCAGAGGCGGAACAAGAGAAGACTTTTTATTGTATAGATCCTCCTAAAGAGGATTAAAAGACAGTTAAATGCAGGATTGGCCTCCTTAGAATATAGTTTTGTTATATATTGTAAGGAGAGTTTTATACGTCGTTGAGTAAGAGATGGCTCATCGGCCTCGACGTAAAGACTCTCAATAGGAGAAATTCTAAATGACCCAAGACAAAGTCTTAGACTTTGATGGTGGATAGAATCAAGTATTTTGATGTTGCTTTTACAGGCTCCCCCATAAACGATGGACCTATAATCAAGCTTCGAACGGATGAGAGATCTGTTTAGGTGGAGTAGGGCACTTTGGTCTCCTCCCCACTTAGAACTGGAAACAACTTTTAACAGATCAAGTGCCTTCCGGCATTTAGTTTTAAGGGATTTAATGTGGGGTAGAAACGTTAAGTGTGAGTCGAAAATAAAACCCAAGAACTTGGCCTCCTTTTCTACTTTATGCGCTTAATACTTTCTGCAGAAATGCAAACAATTTGTTTTTGTTATAGAAAATTTAAACTCGTTTCCAAGTGACCATTTTTCAGTTTTATTGAGACAAATCTGTAATTGCCACTCTTTTGCATGCATATTTCTGCCTGAACAAGAAACGTTAAAAGCATCCACAAATAATGATCCATCAATTGAATCGCTTAAAACCTTAGATAGTCTATTGATTTTAATACTAAATAAAGACACAGCAAAATACTGCCTTGTGGGACACCCTAATCTTGATGAAAGTAGTCTGAGAGAGTTGATCCCACACGTACTTGAAACTGTCTGTCAGTTAAGAAAATAGATATGAATTGAGGCAAGCGACCTCTCAACCCAAAAGAGTGTAAATCTTTAAAAAATACCAAGCTTCCAAGTAGTACCATATGATTTTTCAAAATCGAAAAGTTTGATTATGCATGTTGTTTTTTTTAATGAAAGAATTTTTAACAAATGATTCAAAACGACACAAGTGGTCAATTGTGCTTCGATCTTTACGCAACCTACGTTGTATATCACTGATGAGATGGTTGGTTTCCAAAAACCAAACTAAGCGATTATTCACCATTCGCTCCATGGTTTTGCAAACGCAACTAGTTAAGGAAATAGGTCGATAATTTGATGGATCTTTATGATCCCTGCCAGACTTTGGAATAGGAACAAATATGGATTTTCGCCATGAAGGGGGAAAATGTTGCGTTATCCAAATATGGTCAAAAAGTAACGTTTCGAGACATGATTCAGGCAAGTGTTTTACGATGTGGTAAAGGATATCATCAGGTCCTGTTGCAGTATCGTGAGCCTGTGATAGCGCAGCATGAAGTTGATGCAATGAAAATACCTCATTATAATCTTCACCATTATCAGATATAAAATTCGCTGTTTTCTTTTCTTGGTGTGTTATTACATTATTTAAGTTATGTACAGTCAGATGAAGGCAAAAATACTTTTCTGCTTTCTTCCTCCCTTTCCTAGCCTGTTTGCATTCATCATTATACCACTGTTTATGGTTGTGCGGGTTTACAGAGGACTCTGGAATAGTTTCATCAGTTGTATGTTCTAGTTCGTCCAAGAACATTTTATTTGATCAGGTACATCCATGAAAATGTCTGGCTTCAGTTCTTCAAGGCAGGTGGCCTGAAATAAGGACCAACTGGCCTTTGAAAAATTCCATCTTGTTACAGGCGGATCATCGGAAGGGCTAATTGCTGTAAGTACTGTTGGAAAATGGTCACAACCACAAAGATCATTATGAACTGACCATTCAAATTCATTATAAACGTTTGAATCAGTGAGTGACTGGTCTAAAGAAGAATATGTTCCCGTTGCAGGGTGTAAATATATGTCAGAGCCATCATTGAATGTACATAAATTATAATTAGATATAAACTCTTCAAGAACTTTCACTTTACTGTTGGTATCAGGACTTCCCCATAATGGGTTATGTTCATTGAGTTCACCCATTATGATACAATATTTTGGTAATTGGTCAAATAAATCTTGAAGTTGAGTCTGGTGAAGAAAGGAAGAAGGAGAGATATATAAGGAACAAAAACAAAAAGTTATATGTAAAGTAAGACAAAGAGGAACAACCTGAAGATTGGTTTTAAGAGGAACAAGGCTATGAATCATACCATGTCTCATCAATATGGAAGATCCACCAGTAGTTTTGTCACCAGGGGGTGAAAAAGAATGATAAGAATGGTATTTACGCAACTCAAACTTATCATTTTGTTGGAAGTACGTTTTTTGAAAACTAAATGCTGATAGTTTAAAGTCATGTGCTACTAATTGTACTTCATTAAAATTGGTCCTAAGTCCTCTGCAATTCCGTTGGATTAAGGACTGGGGACAGACTTTTCCCCTTCCGAGGCGAACTGCTTCTATTTCGCGCATGGCAATGAGGAGAGGCGTCCATGTCTTCTAAAAGTTGAAACTTCCTATGTGTTTGTACAGGATCACGTGATCCCTTTTGTACTCGATCAGATTTTCGTCTGTAATCTACTTTTTGGCATTTTTCACAACAGGAGATATTGTTTCCGGAATATAGTACACCTGATGGCTGAGGGGAGGCTACATTTATTAAATGTTTTGCCTCATGATACCTGACAATCTTTTGGATTTGGATTTTGACAGTGTCATATTCACGTTTCCAGTTATGACATGACTCTGACGAAGACATATGATCTCCAAGACAATTGGCACATTTTGGAGAAGACAAACAGTCAGAACCTTCATGATCATCTTTACCACATCAATAGCGTGTTGTACGATTCCTACATGATTGGGCACCGTGATCAAACTTTTGACACTCGTAACAACGAAGTGGGTTTGGAATATACTGTTCCACTTCGATGTTACAATATCCAGCTTTTATGTACTCTGGGTGTTGGGGTTGTGAAAAAGAAATTAAGTATGTTTTGGTATTTAAAGTTTCTCCATTTTTCTTAAACGTGAATCGTTTAACACGAGTGACTCCTTGATTTTGCAGTTCAGTAACTATTTTCTTTAAACTCATGTGGGCAAACCAGCGATCTCTGTCTCTCAAAATGCCTTTTGCTACTGTTCAGAGACTTGTGCGGAGAAACTGAAACTTCAGTATTGGTAAGCTGTTTTGTGGCAATGAGGGTAGCAGATTGTTTTGCCATTTTACACTCTATGAGGAGAAACCCTGATCTAATTTTTTTAACAGCTAACATCATCAACAAGTCAATAAATTGCTTTTGATGTCGCAAATGGATCTAGTTTTGGCGGTTCACCGTCAGTAGAATCTACTCCATGTATTTGGATACCTGTTTGTGGTGCTGTCCTCATCAGAGGACACACATTCATCTAGTGCTCGTTTATGTTTTTTATGTTGAGCAATGGTTGATAATGGAAAGTTCACCATCCCAGCTCCCCTACCTCCACCGAGTGTCGAATGGACAATCCTATACACCAGATGGTCTCCGACTATCAGCACCAAGAATACTGAAATCGTATACTCCAGCAGAAGATTAATAGAAAATTAATCGATCCATCAGATTGGCCCATGAGCCACCGCCTTCTGGGCATAAGACTCTAGGCAAAGTTCATAACATCATTTCAAATCCAAACGTGTTATATGAGTGAAAAGCCAAGGCCAAAATTGAAACAATACAAAGTCAATCAAACAATCAAGCTTTATTTCTCTACAAAGGCCATCGGTCCACAAAGTCAAATGTGTGCAATTACATGAATAATCCACGCACAGGGCTTGGCGTGTCCTGCCGATTGGTCGAAGCGGACCCATTCGACCACCCGTCTAGGCGAAGTCAGGGCCAAAGTGGTGTGTAGTACAACAGGAACACAGTTGCAGGCCCCTATTGCCCTCAACCACAAGGTTCCTTTCCTCCACCGACACAGGGCCGCAACCCACGACAAACGGGTTGGTGGACCAAATATCCCCCTGGGTTCACAACGGGGGTGAACGGCTCTCAGCGTTACCAAGCACCCACCACGAGGAGGTGGCCGTTCTTGGGTGCTGAACCATCCATGAATCATCACGTTCCGGTACCTAACAGTTCTACTTTCTGGTATTTCAGCGCTATGCGCAGAGGAATGACAAAACCAGTCTTGACTAAAAATACAAATTTCTGGTTGCCCCATAGTGTTCGTTTATTAATTTCATGGAAACAGTGTGGAGCAAGGCACAATGTGGTTTATTTTGTTTTTATTGGGTTGACTTAAACAAACTGGGCCTGCAGATTTCATTTAGATCCTATAGAGTAGAGACAAAAAGGGATTGAATACATTTGGTAGCACCACCATTAGTTATCATTCGGAATATCCTTGGAGTAAAAGTTCATGGCGACTTGTTGGAACATATCGACTGGCTAACATGTAAAGGACGCGTGTGTCATTGAAACGTGTCTGTATCAAGCATGAGTTACCGAATCCAGCAGAAAAAGGTTAAAGGTTTCTCAGATATCACGTTCATGGGTCATGTAACCTTCAGATACAGATTCACTTTGTCACCTTTCTTCATGTAATTTATCTTATATACATACCAGCATTAATCAAACCCCATCCCCTGAATGTGCATATTTGAAAAAAGAAACAACAACAATGAAATAAATATCTGAAATTTATATTTGGTAACATTTACTTCTAATCTGAAATGAATGCACCGATAAGGGTATATAAGCAATCTTGTAAATATGGTCATACGACCTATAGAGTCGACTATTGACATCGTGGTTAGTGTCCAAGCTAGTATCAATTTTGCGTCAGGACGACCTTGAGTCATGCACGCCAATAACTTACCATCGTTTATTTTTAAACGCCTGCGTCTTGTAATGTCAAAAATGTTAAAACAAAAATAAGCCTTGCTCATAAATATTTTCATCTGATTTCAAACACCAAATAATGAACTATTCCGCCGATCACATTCATGTCCACAAGAAATATTTCCAAATTTCACTTCAACACCATCATTTGACATTCCCTCAACTATTTTGACAGACAAATAGATGTTACTGTACTGACTATGTTACATAAACGTTATTATAATTAGGCATTCGTTTTTGGAATTATGAGAGACTAAAAATGTACAAAGTAAATTTACTAAAATACAATTGAAAAAAAAAACATTAAATGAATAATATGCACAGGTAAAAGCACTTTATGGTATATAATATCCTTACATAATTTTAGATGGCTTTGCAGGTTTTGGCACTTACATGTACAACATTAAGGCCGGCCAGGATAAACCTTAACATCACCATCTTGTAGATTGCCATCAGGCCAGTTATCATTACATTTAGTGGAAACATTGTTAATAAAAGATCATTATAAACAGGATATTGAAGTAATAAATGTATCTCATCTTCTTCACAGTTGGTAAATTAAAACACATGACTCATTGACGATCACGTTCGTGTAGCACCCAGTTTAAAGTCTAATCGGTGCAACCCCACATCTGAATACTTCATGAGATCTTCTGTTTGGTCTCACGATTCACGACTGACGCATCGTCAGATGCGTCGCTGGTGACAAGAACGGCGGCGTTGGACCAATCATAGTTGGACAAACGTTGTGTATTCGGATGTTTCAGGGTTTACCTCGGACTGTTGCAGTGCAGGGTAGAAGGAATGATGCTATCATAACACAGAAGAACTTTTGGCTAATAGCTCAGTAATGGAGAAGGATTGGATCACTGTGGTTGGCAGAACATCTATGATTTACACGGTTGGCACTGCCACAATGACAACATCCTGGAGGCACACGTGGTGCAAATTTACACGTCCACATAGACGTCGTTTTGTCTTTTTGGACCACAATGGAAGAGTGAGTAAGCATGGTTTTACTCAGCTTTCAGCACTGTCCCAGCAACATCACTACAGGGGACACCAGAAATGGCCTCATGTTGGGAAACGAATCCGGATGTCGGCATGACGAGCTAACGCTAACTGCTGAGTTATCGTAACGCAACCACAATGGACGAACACATATAACTCGTTTTGTTAATGAGTACCTCCACGAGGAGAACGTAACCACCTATGATTAGCACTTCACTGCAGGAAGAATGGGATGGAATAAACTAAGTTGACATGATACTTTTGATTTTGAGTATGCCTCTGCATTGCCTTGAGAAAGGAAGCGCATTCAGGCGGTATTAGGTTTTTAGACCACGCCCTAAAATTAAAAACGGGTTAATCAAATTTTGGAGTGTTTGATTTCAGTCCTTACCCCTGGATATGTAACTGCTGTTGACCATTATTTCGTAAATAGACTTCATTCATCCAGGGCATAGATGCAGTCTGCAAATACATTTTTCACCCATCGAATGGATACCTTTACACAATAACTTTCAATATCCAAAACCTAAGGGTGATCTTGGACATGTAGCTTCATTGGTTCAAAGGGAGCACCAGCCTCTGAATATACCTTTTCGACTGGAATTTTCAGAGGGTTCTTTGAGTACAGCAAAGTAAACGTATGCCCATAGGTGAATCCAGTTTCTCTATATAAGGCAATCGCCGCGTGATTCCCTGCGTATGGATACACAACCATGACGTCTCTATCATAAAGCATTCTGAAAATTTCGTATCCCACTTCATCATTATCAGCGTACGTTGGTCCCAGTTTCCATCCCTCATTGGTTTTCTGAAGAACACCATAACAGATGACGTCATCAGAACTTTTATCTAAGACTACATAGACAGTCGCCGCTCTAGCAATGGTGCACCTGTAGAAGTAAGTAGTTCTCTTGTCTGTATGTATCTTTGCATTGTATTCCTCGACACCATTCAGGGATATATCAGTTAATGGAAGTATGCAAAGCCTTTCAGTGCAGGACGAAACATCATACTGCTTTTTTCTTGGTCTCAACATCAGAATTTCATAAAAAGGTCTGAAAAGTTTAAAGTTATTGTGAATAGTAAGTATTAAAATGTTTCTCCGTTGAAGTTTTGATACTGCTGTTCCCACCAACGTCATGACTATCCTCTGGTGGTAATGCATCTTCTCTACCACGCCTAATAGCCCAACTTGAGAAGTCTCGTTGTCGATGACTTCGAAAACGGCAAAACAACCTAGATATGCAAAAATGTCAACAGATGACTTCGTGTAATAGTATGTCATTGTTTGTACAAACGAATTATACATATCAGGATAGGTGTAACAGGGGTTTTAACGTCACGTCAAGTTAATTCATTATTAGTGACGTGAATGCACACGCGAGTGACTTCTTGCTGTCGCATGAACTTAAACCGGTTTCACTGTGCTCGTCCAGGATAACATTCAGATGAGCATCAAATCTAATCGAGTCAGTAAGGAATTGAGTCAGGCATGTTACTGTAGGTGTTCACACCAGATATTGACATTATGGTCGGTTATTGATACCAATAGGATTTCTTGTGAGGTGCACGCCAGAATGTTGCATATAACGTCGTAACGGATACGTCACTTTGATATGGGTGGCCGGAAGCTTAACGATAGAGAATGTCTAGGACTGCCCCACAACGAAGCACATGACGCATGTGGTCTCGCCTTAGGCAAGTGAGTTTGTTCAAAATTGCCTCTGTTCACCCAGCAGAAAATGGTAATAATATGCCTGCTTTGTTAGCGCTATGGGCATTCACCTCGTGAGTGGAGTTTGGCGCAATGGAAATGCACATATTATCATTATTAATGATAACAATGGCATTATGAAAAATATCAGGTGTGTATACCTTTAATCTGATCTTTGATCTCTTAAAATATTTTTGCTCACAAATAATCCTGCCGTCGGCTCCTTCAGCTTCCCACCATCTCAAAGGCTTTATTGAGATATTCGAGGGATAGGTTCCACCCTTCTTTGTTGACCAGCTCAGCCACACGTTTCACGTCAAACCGAAGTGCCAACCGCCTGATGAGAAAGCCAGCCATCATCAGTGAGCAGTACATCAGAAAACGTTAGGACTAGCTCTCAGGTAACAGGTGTAACAGCTTTACACTTGGGTGGCATATATATTCAAACAGTTGCTACGTTTATCAATACACATAAATATGTAGACACTATGATCTCACAGCTATGGCAAGAACTATAGATTCAGCTATAAAATGCCTCAAAGTGTTTTGCATGAACCTAAAGACTGAAATCTTAACTCAAAATGGCTAACCAGTACTATTGTATGACTGTTATATGATAATAAAGGTAGGATGCACACATATATTTCTTGCGATAAATATCAACAGCTGTATTCAGTTGTACGTCGGATTAACAAGCGCTTTAAAAAAATCAGT
Source organism: Haliotis asinina (assembly GCF_037392515.1). Taxonomy (NCBI): domain Eukaryota; kingdom Metazoa; phylum Mollusca; class Gastropoda; order Lepetellida; family Haliotidae; genus Haliotis; species Haliotis asinina. The sequence continues at coordinate 47,705,295 of NC_090282.1, forward strand.
TACATTTGATAAAACACATTGCCGCATATTATTTGTTTCTTGTGTGATGGTGCCCTCAGTAACCTTATAGCTATGAGGCGGTGGGTGTCGTATATTAAAGTATGAAACATTTGAATATACAGTTAACAAGTACATCATGCTACCTTTACTTCGTGAGCAGGTTTAACCTTACTATCAATGTTTGTTTCTTTGGATTTGGTGATTAGTGGGATTCAGGACAGTGGGATGTTTTCATAGCGTCCCGGTCTCAATCTGAAGTGGGGGCACTCCAGTCCGGAACTTAGCAAGGGCACTCCTGTGGGCACGAGGCATTTAAGATATTCCTCAGCAGAATGTTCAGATTTAGATATTCAGATACGCAACTTATTCCTTCCATTTTGTGTGAAGTCGAATTTAACCCGATTGTTCCGCGTCAGTACATAATCGTCAAATACAATTTTTGCATAGCTCTAGAAAGAATCTCTATATCACTATTAAGATTATAAATATAAGATAAATTATTCCTTGTCATAAAGTCTCCAATTCTGTTGGTCCAGTTCCGTTCCCATGTATGGTGAGTCTAAATAAAACCACATCTCTTAATGTCGTCTGGGTGCATATTACCACTCTAACTCTCTTCATTCTCTGAGTAACACCTGTCACAAGACCATTTGTGTTGGTGCACATTAACGGTGTTATGCAGTTGGTGTATTCACGAAAGCTCATAAACGTGTCAGTAGATTGGCTGTGTTGTCAATAAGTGTGGATTGGAGCAAATACTCAAACGAATTCATAAATTAAAAGATTAGTATAATCCTATACAAGACGTATGTTACAGAATGTTTAAATGGTGTGTGTGTGTGTGTGTGTGTGTGTGTGAGAGAGAGAGAGAGAGAGATATAGAGAGAGTGCGTGCGTGTGTGCTCGTTTATGTTCGGCGTACATACATTGTAAATTTATCATTCATACATAAAACATAACATAAACAACTGTACACTATGCTTTGCATTTGGTAACTGCGTAAATGTAAGAAATTCATAAAAGTGCTACACAATCATACATCATCAGTGTCCACAATAATAGTTCATTTCATACACAATTGACTTTAAAGTCCAACAAGATGGGAAAAAGCTTTTCCATACTCTGTTATGGTCTTCCTTTCTGTTTGAAGATGTTGTTTTAGTCTGTGGTGACTTCGGTGAGCATCCACAATTTTACCATCAAGACACCAAAAATAATTAACTTAACAGTTAACACAATTAGTTTGTTACCTCTTTGCATGGAATATTTAGAAGGGGGAAGTTAGATGTAATATGTATATAAATGGTTGAAACATATTTAATCGTGAAGACAAATGTATTGGTAAACAAGTTAGAAGCTTATGATTTGATACCTAAATAAATATATGAATAAATAAATATATGAACATATATAGGAAAATGCAGTTGCTCATTGCACTCTAACATACATACATTTTTTGCCATCGTGAATTTGAGACTTTACATCTACAAAGCCGTTCAGAATGTCTGTCAGCGATATTTCTTAAGAGGGCACATTCAGCTCAGGTGAGTATATTACAGATAACGCAAGTATATCATTTGTAAAATCAGTAAGGCAATCCTGATGATGCCATGCGTTCCTTCAGCAGCAAGGTTGTTGAGAACTCTTACACTCCAGACTACCATATCATTTAGCAGGGAGCTCAATACACAGAGATGTAGAGTATCCCTGCATTCAGTAACTGTTTAGTATATTGAATTCACGACATGAGAACAACAGCCCGGCTAATTGGATGATCAATTATTTATTACATGTCATCCTTCCCAGGTCTTAATCAGGCTATGGGGTGGAATATATTCCCCAAGTTGTGGTTACGCTGAAGGATGACATGTTGCGTGTAATTTCACGAAGCAAGTTAACATTCAAAGTTTGTGTTTTTGATTGTTTTGATGTATCTCTGATAATAATGTGTAACATATTTTCCCCAAATTTGTAAATGCAATATTTTTGCATGAGCTGCAAGTTGAACATAGGCCATTCTGTGTTTTAAGAGGCACAAGGTGGATAATAACTTATTAGTATTCGGTGTTACCACTATTGATCACGATATAAACAAAAAACATTATATGAGCTACCAATATGCCAAATATTCCACCACTATTATTACTAGAAACATATATTCCATTACATTCCATTCACTTCTGATTGTTCAGTAATTTCTTTCTCAATATCAGTACAGAGTCACAATTCATATTACATATATTACATTATTTTCAGAAAGTTTCGTTCCACGAGATACCCGAAGTAATACAACATATCAATAATGCCCTATGTTCCAGGGTGGGCAGTTGTCTCTGGAGGTCTTGATGTTTCTTTTTCGTTGGGAGCAGTGTCTGGCCAGCACTATATTGCACCAAGTTCAGTTTAGTGATTTGCATCTCGGGATCAAAATGAAATTTATCATCTCATTATTATCATCCACCATTGGGATGGGCCTTTCCAACAAGTTACTCGAACCTCCCATGCCAACCCTCCAACCTGTTATTTGTCCTGTACACATGTCTGTCACGTTGTTCCATTTCTGAAAGTTATTGTTTAGTTATGTTAAATATAGCAGTACGTGTTAACTGCAACTAGCCCATGTACAACAAGTGTAGTCCCACGAAACATAAAAATATTACGTTAGGTAGGTACAGTTCATTAGGCTGCATGGGACTTCACGCCTCAATAATTTTATAGGATTATGATTATTGTTGCTGTCAACAGAAACAGTAAAAATCAAATATAATTGTGAAATCTACTAAAAGGTGATCTATCCCATCTGTATCACTGGTTTTATTAGTAACGGTTGGATCGACCACAAGATTTATTGCAACATATATTTCCTTGTGTTATGTGATCGCAACACAATCTGTATTTTTAGTATATTATCACAGGTGAAAAGGTGATATTATTTATGGTTATTGTTATTCACTGTTCAATACATAAAAAGTTTACGAGTCGGAATTCTTTTCTTAAGCGCTGGTGTATAGTGAAAGAAACACCCATGCATCTTCACTTCACCGAACACAGTAGTAAGAGCATCAGCATCCAGCATCCTACCCCTAACAGAGTGAGCCCTGCCCATTGAACAGTGATCTGTCCCACTCGTGTTTCACGCCCCAATTACCTCGTTAATTATGTCATGTGGGCAAACTCTAATTAGCCTTTGGGTTACTAGGTGTGAATTTGAGGCCTCGTGAACCGTTTTACCATCACGCACCAGTTATCTCACCCTTGTGGATATTTACAAATTTTAAATGTCTTGTAAACATCATCTTACCAAAACTGTAAATATATTGTAGACATCATCTTTACAAAAATGTTACAAGCTTATAAATGTGAATTTTTTTTCCAGTGCTGGTTCTCTTTGTGAACGCCAGCTTCCGATGTGCGAGACGGGGTACAGCTTACACCCTGTTCCAGATTTCCTGTGACAAGCATATATTCGTTAAACATAATGCTGCTTCCAAATTGCGCCAAGTAAGACTTCTGAGACCGGGCCCCAATTCCTCGGAACAAGCTTAAGTCTGAGTTTTGACTTTAGAGTTTTAACTTAAATTGAGAAAACGCATGAACTGAAACAGGTATTAAACTCAAATATAGTAGACAATTGAGCTTGGTGAATTGAATGCCTAAATTGTTTGGACGTATATATTTTAAAATGCATCTGAGTTCAATATTCCACTGTTTGAAATTGTCTCTGTTTGAGACTGAGCAAAAACTGAAGTTCGTTTCGAGAATTCGGGGCCTGACAAAGAGTCACCAGTCTCGCGACGTGCCGCGACCTATTTATGAGCCCTATAGTGACAGGTTTTTCACTGCAACGGGAATGAGGCGTATTCTCTTTGATCACGATTTAGAGATTTGCTTCAAAGTTGGCATTCAGATAAAATGTATGCGATGCTGGACTAGGCATTTGATTGGTCAAACTGTATCCATTAACCAATATCTTCCAAACTGAAATATAAGATTCCTCTGACTGGTCAGAATTGTGATAATTACCCATACTCAACAACAGACCAGAGTAAACCCATGGTGTCCACGTTCCTCTTGAATTCCCCAAGAGCAAAGTCCAGTGTAAACATGTGCGACGTCGTTATTGAAATAGGTTATGCATCAATCATTAGGTAGACTTGAGAGTGAGTGAGTGAGTGAGTGAGTGCGTGAGTTAAGATTTAACATCAGCTATATTGTGACTAAAACAGAGTATAGATTTATGATGATTTAATGATAATGATAATGATAATGATAATGATAATGATAACGAGCAGATATTTAACTGAACGATTCAGCACGGCGTAGACAAAATTCGAGGAAGACAAATTGTATATTTGTATGATAGAATATACAATTATGAAATACACATATCATAATATAGTCCGCTTTCGAATTCTAAATATAATTTCCTGAATCCCAGCAGAAGACTAATGAATTGATGCTAGCATATTTGTGAAACATATTACTAAAAACACTGTAGTGTTCAGCCATGGATCATTGCATTTTATGAAGAAATAACATTCAGTTACGATGTGTTTGTGCATAATTAATGACTCAGTTATTTGTTTTTGACTATTAACTCCTACAAATGTAAATAATATGAACTACAGTTGAGGTGAGGTGACATCTTTTCCCTCTTCTGTCAAGCAGATATTCCTTTCCCCTCCTTGAGCATTCATGTATACATGCTGGAACGTTACATGTAGACATACTGGCGCGTTCATGTAGACATGCTGGAACGTTACATGGAACCATTCTCGAATGAGACATATAGACATGCTGGAACGTACATGTAGACATACTCGAATGTTACATGTGGACATGTTGGAATGTATATATGGACAAGCTGGAACGTTCATGTATACATGCTGAAACATTCATGTCGACATACTAGAACATTACATGTAGACATGGTGGAATGTTCATGCAGACAAGCTGGAGTGCACATGTAGACATGCTGGATAATTTATGTAAGCATGCTGGACCGTACATGCTGGAACGTTAGCGGTAGACACACTAGAACGTACATGTAGACATGCTGGATCATTACATGTAGACATGCTGGAACGTTACATGTACATATGCTGGAATCCAAAACGCTTGTATGTAAATGTATACATTATTATTATTAATGTTATAAGTGTTCTTGTATAGCGCACAAATCAAACTGCAAGGCAATTTCTCTAGGCGCTAGGTATTTTTCCCTCGATCACCGGATGTCAATCTCAACAGCACATCGTATTTCAATCTCACTGGAACTTTCATGTAGACATTCGGAAATATGCAAGCAGACATGCTGAAACGTTCATATATGTGCTGAAATGTGCATGTAGGTATGCATGAGCGTCCATGTAGAGAACCTGAAGCATTACATATAGACATGCTGGAACATTATATCTAAAGTACACAAGTACACATGCTGGAGCGTTCATATGGACATTCTGGAATGTACTTGTAGACATGCTGGAACATTCATGCAGACATGCTTCAAAGTACATATAGGTATACTTGAACGTTACATGTAGACATGTTGGAACGTACATGTAGACATGCTGGAATGCTGCATGCAGACATGCTTCAAAGTACATATAGGTACACTTGAATGTTACATGTAGACATGTTGGAACGTACATGTAGACATGCTGGAACGTTGCATGCAGACATGCTGGAATGTACACCTAGATGTAATGAAGCGTTCACCCTGGAACGTTAGATGTAGACAGGCTTTAACGTTACCTGTAGACATGCTGAATCGTACCATAGAGACATGCTGGAATGTAAATGTAAACATGCTTTAATGTGCATGCTGGATCATTACATGTAGACATGCCGGAGAGTTCATGAAGACATACTGGAATGTACATGTAGACACGCTGCAGCGTTCATGTAGATATGCCGGCATTTATATGTAGACGTGTTTGATCATTACTTGTAGACTTTCAAAAACGTAACATGTAGGCATGCTGGAAGGTACATGTAGGCATTCTGGAACGATACATGTAGATATATTGGAAGGTACATGTAGGCATGCTACAAACTCACATGTACACATTCTAGAAAAGTTACATGTATACATACTGTAACTTTCATTTTGACATGCGGGGACGTTTCATGTAGACATGCTGGAATGTACATATGGACATGCTGGAACGTACATTCTGGATCATTACATGTAGACATGCTGTAGAGTTCATTTAAATATACAGGAATGTACAGGTAGAGTTGCTGCAGCTTTCATGTAGACATTCTTTGATGTACATGTATTCATGCTAGAGCGTCCATGGAGAGATACTGAAACAGTGCATGTAGACATTCTGGAATTTTGCATGTAGACATGCTGGAACGTTATATGTACACATGCTGGAATGTTAAATGTAGATATGATGGAACGTTCATGCATGCTACAGTCTGACATGTAGTCATGCAGGAACGTTTCAGGTAGTACATACTGGAACATTACATATTGACATGCTTGAGCATTCATGCAGACCTATTGGAAAGTTATATATAGACAGGCTGGAACGTTACATGTAGACAAGCTGAAATATTCATGTAGACATGCTGGAACATTCATATAGACATGCCTCAAATTTACATGTCGACATGCTGGAATGTGCCTGCAGAGAAGCTAGAACGTACATGAAGACATACTGGAACATTCAGGTAGACATGCTGGAACGTACATGTAGGCGTGATGAAACATTCTGGAAGATTACGTACTGCCATGCTGGATTGTTACATGTAGACATACCGAAACGTTAATGCAGACATGCTGGAACGTTTCATGGAGACATGTTGGATTGGACATGTAGACATGGTTGAATGTACATGCTGCATCATTGCATGTAGAGTTCATGTAAACATACAGGGATGTACGTGTAGACTTGCAGAAACATTGATGCAGACATGCAGGAACGTACAGGTAGACATGCAGGAACATCCATGTAGACATGCTGGAACGTAAAATGTAGACAACCTGGAACGCTACACGTAGACATGCTGGAGCTTTACATGTCGACATGCTGGAACGTTGCAATGTAGACATGATTGAGCGTTCATATAGACATAGTGGAATTGCCATATAGACATGATGGAACGATACATGTAGACATGCTGGAATATTCATGGAGACATGGTGCAAAGTACATGTAGACATGTTGAAACCTTACTTGTCGAGATGGTGGAATATTCATGTAGACATGATGGATAGTTATATATAGACATGCTGGAATGTACATGTTGGAACATTTATGGAGACATGCTGGATGGTTACAAGTAGACATACTGAAACGTTACATGCAGTCATTCTGGAACGTTACATGTAGATATACTGGAAAGTTACATATAGACATATAGAATCTACATGTATACATGCTGGGGGCTTCTTGGGGACATGCTGAAATCGACATACATTATTATGATACGAAGACATGCTGGAGAGCTACAACAGAGACATACTTGAATGTTACATGTAGACATGTTGGAACGTTGCACATACACATGCTAGAACATTACATGTAGACATGTTGGAACGTACATGTGCTCTAGTGTTCATCAAGACACGCTGAAATGTTAGATGTAGAAGCTGGAACGTTACATGTTGGAACGTACATGTGCTCTAGTGTTCATCAAGACATGGTGAAATGTTAGATGGACACAGTTAGTGTAGACACAGTGGAACGTTATATTTAGACAAGCTGGAACATTCATGTATACCTGCTGGAACGTTACATATAGACACGCTGGAATGTCCACGTAAACAGGCTGGAATGTACATGACACATGAATATATGTTCACATGCTGGAGTTTCATGTAAACATACGGGAATGTACACGAAGACATGCTGAAAGGTTCATATAGACATACTAGAATGTACACGTAGGCATACTAAAACATTATATGTGTACATTCTGGAACGTTACATGTACACATGGTGGAACGTACATGTAGACATTCTGGAACGTTACACATAGGCATGCTGACACGTTACATGTAAACATACTGGAACATTCATATAAACATGATTTACACGTAGGCATGCCGAAACGGTACACGTAGATCAATACATGTAGACATGGTGGAATGTACATGTAGAAAAACTGGAACGTTACATGTAGACATGCTGGAACATATATTTAGACATGCTGGAAAGTTACATATAGACATCCTGGAATCTGCATTTAAACATGCTGAAATGTACATGATGGATCAATATAGGTTGACATGCTTAAGCGATCTTGTACACATACTGGATGTACATGCTGGAGCGTATACATAGACATGCTGGATAGTACATGTATGTATGCTGGAGCGTACATGTAGACATTTTGTAACGTTACATGTAGACAGGCTGAAAGATTCATGTACACATGCTGGATCGTCACATACAGACATGCTGAAATGTACATGTAGACATGCTGCAATGTACAAGGTCGATCGTTACACGCAGACATGCTGGAATGTACCCTGTAGACATTTTCGAACAAAACATATAGACAGGCTGGAATGTTACATGCAGACATGCTGGAACATTCATGTGCACTTGCTGGATTGTTACATGTAGACATACGGGAATGTACATCTAGACACTCTGGAACGTTACAAGTAGACATTCTCAAACATTACAGGCTGGAATAGTTATGTAGTGATATTGGCACGTTTCATGTCGAGATGATGGAATATACATTTGCACATCCTGAAACGTTTCATGTAGATATCCTGGAAGGTTAAATGTAGACATGCCTTAACATTCTTGTAGACGTGCAGGATTGCTACATGTAGACATTCTGGAATGTACATCTGGACCTACTGCAATGTACATATAGGTATGCTGAAGTTTTCATGTAGACATTCTGGAACGTTACATACAGACGTGCTGGAATGTTCATGTAGACAAGCTGGAATGTTACATATAGACATGCTGGATCAATACATGTAGACATGCTGGAACATTCATGTAGACATACCGGAGCGTTACATATAAACATGCTGGAATCTACAAGTAGACATGCTGGACTGTACATATAGACATGCTGGAATGTACATGTAGGCATGCTGGAGCGTTCTTGTAGACATAATGGAATATACATGTAGACATGCTGGATCGTTACATGTAGACATACTGCAATGTGCATGTAGGTATGCTGTACCTTACATGTTGACATTTTTGAACGGTACATGTAGACATGCTTTATCGCTAGATTTAGAAATGCTGGAATGTGCAGTGTGGATTGTTTCATATAGACAAGCTGTTATGTACATGTAGACATACTGCAATGTACATATAGGCATGCTAGAGTTCTCATGTGGACATACCGGAATGTACATGTAGACATGCTAGAACGTTCTTGTAGACATGCTGGAACGTTACATGTAGACATTCTGGATCAATACCGGTAGATATGCAGGAACGTTCATGTAGACATGCTGGATCCTTACATATAAACATGCTGGAACGTACATGTAGGCATTCTGAAATGTAGGTATGCTGGAGCGTACATTTAGATACTTTGGAATGATACATCAAGACATGTTGGATCGTTACTGAAAGACATGCTGGACGATTCATGTACATATGCTCTATCGTTATATGTAGCCATGCTGGAATGTACAATGTGGATCATTACATGTAGACATGCTGGGATGTACATGCAAACATGCTGGTGAATTCATGTCGACATGCAAGAATGTACACGTACGTATGCTGGATCGTAGATTTTTTGGAACGTTACCTGTAGACATTCTGGGACATATCTGTAGACATGCTTGATCGTTACATATAGACATACTGGAATGTACATCTAGACATTCTGGTACGTTTCGTGTAGACATGCTCAATCGTTACATTTGGAACGTTTCATGTCGACATACTGGAATATAGATGTAGACATGCTGTAACGGTTCACGTAGATATTTTATAACATTCTTGTAGACGTGCGGGATCGTTACATATAGACGTGCTGGAATGTAGATATGGACACGCTGCTATATACATGTACACATGCTAGATCTTTACTTTGAGATATTCAGGAATGTAGATGTAAACATGATGGAATGTAGACACTGGAACATTACATGTAGGCATGCTGGGGCGTACATGTATACATGTTGGATCGTTACATGTAGACATGTTGGATCGTTACATGTAGAGATGATGGAACGTTCATATAGATATGTTCGAAAGTACATGTAGACATTCTGGAACGTTACATGTAGACGTGCTGGAACATTCATGTAGACATACTTGAATGTTTTTTGTAGACATGCTGGAATCTACATGTAGACATGCTGGAGGGGTCATGTAGACATTCTCGAACGTAGCATGTAGACATACTGGAAAGTTACATATAGACATGCCTGAATCTACATGTAGACATGCTGGAACCTTCATGTAGACATGCTGGAAAGTTACATATAGACATGCCTGAATCTACATATAGACTTGCTGGAGCGTTCATGTAGACATGCTGGAATGTACATTCAGACATTCTTCATCGTTACCTGTAGATATGCTGGAACATCTTAATAGACATGCTGGAGCGTTACATACAGACATGCAGGAATGTACATGTAGATATCTTAAACGTTGCATGTAGACTTGTTGGATCATTACATAGAGACATGCAGTTATTTACATGTGGACATGGTGCAAGGTGCATGGTGGATCATTACGTGTAGACATGCTGGAGAGTTCATGTAGATATTCTGGAATGTACATGTAGACATGTTGGAGCGTTCATATAGGTATACTGGAATGTACATTTAGGTATACTGAAACGTTACTTGTAGACATTGTGCAACATTACAAGTAACTATGGTGAAACGTTCCCTGCAGATATGCCGGAACGTTACATGTAGACATGCCGGAGGGTTCATGTTGACATGGTGGAATGTACATGTAGGTATGCTGAAGCGTACATGTAGACTTTCTGGAACGTTACATATTGAAATGCTGGAACATTCATGTAAACATTCCAAAACCTTACATGTACACATGCTGGATCGTTACATGTAGACATGCTGGAACATTCATGTAGACACGCTTTATCGTTGTACAAGCTGGACCGTCACATGAAGACATGTTTGACTGTACATGTAGACATGCTGCAATGTACATGTAGGCATGCTGGAGCGTTCGTGTAGACATGCTGGAATGTACATGTAGAGATGCTGGAGCATATATATATACCGTCTCTTCAAGTGGGGTCAAACTTGGAGTGAGCAAGTCTTGAGGGCGTGTGAAATTAACCTCTGTATTCTTATGGTTAATTTATAACAATGTCTTTTTTTTTTGGCTCTTTAGGAAAATAAACGGCGTTTTCAACTGTTGCGTTTCCAATGGATTCCAGCACATAATGAGTTTACACTATGTATATTGAAGTGTCAAATGTTCCATACACTCACATGAACTAAATCACTTATTCACTTTATTGTACAAAATGCAACGTAGTTCCGTCTTTGTGCACAGATGTACGCATAAAATATAACATTGTGTAGTTAACATTGGTGCAATTTTCAACCAAATGAGGAATATTTAAAAGTTTTAATAAGATGCTATATAGAGAGAAGTGTCGTCAGTGTCGATTCATGCATTCGTCCATAATAGAAGAACCAATAGACCAGTAACATGGTCATAATACAATGCTCACCTGAATATTTGAATTTGAGCAGAATAATCTCTGGACGTCTGAATTAGGAATAATAGCATATATGAAAACGAATCGCCGTACAACTAACAAAGTGCAAACTTCGAAATATTACCAACATTCGATTAATTATCAATCTAACATTTCGCACTGGGGAAAGTGTAATTACATTTATACTGGGTACAGGAACACTTGAAACCCCAGGACTGCCTAGTATTCCTTATGACACGACATCGACGTAGGGGTAGCCTAGTGGTTTAAGCGTTCGCTCGTCACACCAACATTATGGTTCGATTTTTCATATAGGTAAAATGTTTCAAGCTCATTTCAGGCGTTCCCGCCGTGATGTAGCTGTTATATTGCTAGCAGCAGGGTAATACAAAAGTCACTCACATCGTTGTGAAGGAAGAAACAACTGCAGAATACACCTTTTTGACTGGAATGTTCAGAGGATTCTTTGATTACATCAAGGTAAAGGTGCGCTGACAGCAAAATCCAGTTTCTCTAAAAACCGCGTGATTCTCCACGTATGAATTCATAACCATGACGTCTCCTTCCGAGACTTCATCATAGAGCGTTCTGAAGAGTTTGTATCTCACTTCAACATTATCAGCGTACGTTGGACCCAGTTTCCATCCCCCATCGGCTTTCTGAAGAACACCATAACCGATGACGTCATTAGAAAATGTATCCACAGCTATGTACACATAGGCCGCACTTGCAATGATGCATTTATGACAGAAAATAGTTCTCTTGACTGGAAGTATCCGTGCATCGCACTCCTCGACAGGTCCAAGGAGGGCACCAGTTACCGGAAGTACGCGAAACTTTGTGTCCAGTAAAAGTGGAATCTTGACATTCATCTTTTCCTTTGTCAGCATTTCTATTTCATGTAAGGGTTTGAAACCTTCTTGAAATTTAGGATTCAGCGCCAGGATTGAAATGTTTTTCTCCCTACATTTTGATAGTGATGTTGTTTTCAGCTTCTTCGCGATCATTTGATTGTGATAGTCTTCATCAATGACGAGACATCCTCCGTGAGAAGCAGTATCGTCGAAACCAAACACGGTACAACAACATAGACTTATGAAGAAAACACACTTGACTGAATGACATTTAAAGTAATATCCGTAATTGTTCTTACCCGTGAAGGTCCCGGGGTAGAATGGGCCTTCAATAACCCATGCTTGCCATAAAAGGCGATTATGCTTGTCGTAAGAGGCGACTAACGGGATCGGGTGGTCAGGCTCACTGACACATGTCATCGGTTCCCAATTGCGCAGATCGATGCTCATGTTGTTGATCACTGGATTGTCTGGTCCAGATTCGATTATTTACGGACCACCGCCATATAGCTGGAATATTGCTGAGTGTGGCGTAAAACTACATTCACTCACTCACTCCGTAATTGTTTTGCCAAAGAGAGTAAAGTGAGTGAGTTTAGTTTTACTCTGCACTCAGCCACATGCAAGCAATATTACAGCCATATGTAAATAATCAAGCCTGGACCAGACAATACAGTGATCAACACCATAAACATCAACTACAACTAGGATACGATAACATGTGTCAACCAAGTCAGCGAGGCTGACCACCCGATCACGTTAGTCGCCTCGTACGATAAGCATGGGTTGGTGAAGATCGTTTGTAACCAGGACCTTCACAGGTCCTTCGAGGGTTGAACACAATATACATTAATAGTGAACGTAAACGTCGTGCAAGTTATGAAATAGACAGTATGGCAAGTAGGACCAGCATGTAATAAGACGACAGTCCAGAGCCATTCCTTACAGAAACGATCTATCGTTCAGTAACATCTAAAGCCAGGTCACCATGCTCGGGACGTCTTTTAGCTGCGTTTTACCCTAGCAGTATGTACAGCATGTATTTAGCCACTTATTGATGGTCAGGAATCGGAGCCAAAAACTGGGTACATGGATTAAAGCTGTGGTAGATGCAGGTGTTGCATGTAACAATACACGAGATGAAAAGTTAATTGCGGCTTCAATTTATTGAAAAAATAGTGCATTACTTCCCCTACTGCCACAATCAACCATCCATCTCATTCCAAATGTGTTTGAATGCAGTCAAGCCGTATTGTAACGGCAGAAGTGCGTCAGAGCTGTAGTGAGAGATGTAGCGTTGTCATTGTTATAATTTCAAATGCCAGTCTAAATGTCAGAAGTACTGGGGTCAAAACAATATCGAATGACGGGAGTTCGACCGTTGGCACAAAATGATCCCCAAACCATTACGTCGTTGTCCTGTGCGTCCTCTGCGTTTGGTTCAGTCTAACCTGTTTCCTCACTCATCTCATCTCATCCTTAGCGTTAAGCTCTACGAAACGGAGTCAGGATAGGTCTTGCTTATGGTCGTCTGTGTTGGACATCTGGAGAGTGCAGACGATTCCTGATGGCCTGTGTCAACTCTTTAACTCTACTAGTGAATATTACAGGCACAAATCGTGGCGGTGGGGTAGAGTTCGCTTGTCACGTCGAAGATCCGGGCTCGAATACTGCAGCCCATTTCTGGTGTTCTCCGTAGTGATATTGCTGGAATAATGCTAAAAGTGGCGTTAGCAATAGTTCTCTCAGTACATGCACAAATCTGTGGCGCTGATTCGTACGTCATCTTGCCGTGACATCACACGCAGGGCCCCAGACCTTAGGCGATCTACAACTGCGTCCATTTCTTGAACACGAATCCTCCGACAGTATTGTCTTACAAATTTAGTCCAGATCGTGTGCAACTGCTTCAAGGAAGTGTTCAGCATTTAGTCGATTCATGGCATGCTCTCTCTTACTTATTAAGCGTTTGAAGAGTGCCTTTGTTTTGCCTTTTTTATTACATGTGTATTTACAGTCCGAAGCAAGTGCGTAGGGTTGCTTCACGTGGTTGTTGCCAATACGTCATGAGAGAGAGAGAGACGGACAGACAGAGAGACACAGAGAGAGAGACAGACAGAGAGAGATACAGAGAGAGATAGAGAGAGAGAGGAAGAGAGAGAGCATATCGGCTGAAAGTGTGGTAAAGGTTGCGAGAAGGTATTTGAATTCTAGCCAGTTGTCTTCATAAATCTCGCAATATCGCAAACGGGCAATTGTGCTCTTTTATCTAAAGAAGCATATTTGACTCATCGATAATCGGGCCGTCGACTACCTCAGGTCCCCACCAACCTGAGGGATTCGCATCAAATGCATTTTGGAGATATTCGAGGGACAGGTTCCACCCTTCTTTGTTGACCAGCTCAGCCCCGCGTTTCATTTCAGAGCCGATCAAACGTCTGATGTGATAGCCTGCCATCGCCAGTGAGTAGACAGGAGTATCTAGCGTGCAGACACCTGCTTCAAGTCTATGAGTGTAATTGAGAATATTATGACCCACGTGACGAAGATAAATATGGTAACAGACCCATACTTGTGTTTGATTGGATAACCGTCACCTTGATCACATGAAAACACTTATGTATGTATGAAACCAAAACGAAATGCCACTGAATTTAATAACGGAAAACGTAACACTCACTCACTCAAGTACCCTGATTTCTCTCCTCCTCCTCCATTGGTAGCGCCATGTGCAACTTCAACTAACAAATGAAAGAAACCATTTTGACTACATAGATGATTATTTGGTCGTGTTGTCGGTCCGATGTTCAGACCTCCTTGACGTGCTTTCTGACAAGTTGACCTGCCCACTCATAACCCTGTCTACCATTGTTAAAAATATTATGCAAAAACATCTTCAGCATCATTGCTGTCAGCTTTGCATAGACATTAGAAGAAACCACAGACGCCATCAATAAAAAAAATATTGTAGATTTTCGACCTTATTTCAAATACAGAAACCATTATAAAAAAATAAGCCTCGATTTAACTAAAACGTCATACATGCGGTGCTGTGAAAAAGAGCTCGGGATCACGGAAAACAAATAATATGCGTGACTGAATCCAACCAGGCGACCAAAGAGGACTGGGATATGCTCCCTCATTCAACATACAGTCTAAGAAATCTTTTCTGCCATCTAAAATTTAAGAAATTATAATTATGAGCTGACTTGACTAACCTTTGTGTAAATCTAAATCGTGCTTGTTTTCATACCTATACAAGGAGCCTTTTCCTGGCTTTTTGTTGAATTCATTTGATGTGCATCGTGTTGTTGATGTCCTAACAGTTTAAAATGCTATGTTGACATCAAAGACGTAATGCTCTATTATTAGGTCTGATTTAAAGGGGCTGTGGGGTAGCGTAATGTTGGAATATTGCTATGTGCGGCATTAAACCACGATCACTGATTCTACTATAAAAGTTCGGTATAATGAGGTTTTTGGTGATAGAGCTTGCAAGGCAGGCCAGAATTGCAAGTAAATGCTTTTAATCCTTTGTGTTACAGATTTTGATAAAGTTAGATTTAAAAACTAATGAAATCTCGTCGCCTCGTCTCGTTGGCAGGCAGTACTGACACTTACACTATACCGTTACGGACAACGACGAGAGACAACGACGCCACAATCGAGAAACGCTGTGGTACACGCTGTTCAAGGCTGTTACATATTTCATATATAGTATAAAACAGCTTTCAAACCATCTGTTGTGTCACGTTTTACCAGCAACCTCCGCACACAAAAGGCCTCGGTCAAGCATTGAAATCCATTCAGGTTGTGCTTACCAGAAGAGGGCTGGTGTTTTCAACTATACTATCATGGCAGGAGTTGTGATCAGACGTTTAGTCTGAAATATGTAGCTGAGCTAGCTAAACATGAAGGCTGTAGTAGTTCACTCCCATATCTGCTCGAATGTTTTGATATCGATCACTCGAATTGGTGGGTAGCAGAAAAGAGAGATGGAAGAACAGTTGATGAGTCACTTGTTGCCCCTGTGACGAATTGTGATAGTTATTGCTAGGTTGGATTATCAGGAGTGCTAATAATGATCTACTGATGGACGGTACAGCGATGGGAGTAAACCCGGTGAAGTCCTTCACCAAGACTGCCCAGAGTCGGCCCTTTGTGGAAAAGCTGTCTGAGAAGCCATTGCATCGTATGTGCATGCAGTGCGTGGAACAGAACAGCAATCCAACCGACTCCTTCGCCTGGATGAAGTCGGCTGGTCTCAAATGTGAAACTGAGGGCTTTCTTTTTGCTGCTCAGGACCAGTCACATCCAATCGCCAGAATGTGATTCTTAACCAAATGTGAACGAAATGTCTTTGCAATTAATTTACGGAGACTGTCCAACACCTTGTCAGTGGATGCCCTTCCTTGGCACAAACACCATATCTTAAAAGACATGATGGCATGGCTCGCTGCTTTTATTATCGTCTCCACCATGCCTGTGGCTTTGACCCCTAGGTCCATCCATGGTACGCCCCTGAACATGTCCACGGCATCCTGGAAAATGCCTTTGAAATGTCTCGCTTGCGTCCCATGTACACTGTCGTTAGGCTACCCATTGTTCACGGTGCCCTTGGTTTGGTACCTCCTGATCTCTTGGCGCTGATCAGGAGCGTGCCCGGGTTCTCCAACGGGAGCACAGCCCTCTGAAAATCTGGGTAATGCAGAAGGCTGCAGTGTTGGGGAGCCTCCATATTATCCGGAAAGTTCTTGGTGGGTTCGACTAGGCAGTGTTTTCTGGGAGAAGTCTCATTCTCTGTCTGGGCTGCGTGTAAGAGGGGGCGAGGGCACTGAGCTGATGATGAGCTTTACCAGCCTGACTGTGCCAGGATCACCCGAACCCTCTCTTCTGCATTTCTATCTCAATCTGTAAAACATAAAAATGGCCAGATGATGTACGACTCTCCCTGGTGGGCGTAGATAGGGGAATTTTATTTATTTATTTTTATCACCCAGTTAGGGCTGATCCCCCGAACCTTGTAATCTAACCTGGTTACTGACAGATAAGAGGAAAATATCCTTTCACTTCCGCAGCCCAGTCAGCCTTCCTCCGGTAGTCAAACCATCCTTACTGGAGATGGGACTTGCCCCAGGGGAAGGCACAGAACCCGGCCAAGTATATCGTGGTCAAAACACCTCAAATCGACACTACTTGAGTGTGCAATGGCGACTGGATGGCCTGATAATTCACGTATTAATGGCAAGTCGCTTAAGCTACATTGGGACAATGCCATGCCCATGTATGCTTACCTGACGGAGCAAAACCTCCGAGATCAACTCTGGCGGTTTAATCATCTTATGCCCCGTGAGCCAGTTCAACCGACAACTGGTGCCCATCAGGAACCTTTGCAAGAGCAAACTGCTCAAGTGGCAGCAGATCCAAAACATCTGATGGACGTCCGCGTGAACCTATTTCCTCTTTCCAGAAACAAACACTTCCGGCGTAGAGCCAATTGGCCCTGAAATTTTGAACCCTCACTCTTCCTCTTCCTAAATTGCTAACATTCAGAAAACCCTGTGTATATTTTGTTTCACTCTGTTTATGATGAAATACCTGTTACACCTTTGGAAAGACGGAGGTCAATCAAACAAACCAGTCAATCTTTTCCCAAAACTGAAACTGATTTATTTAATGACATTATTTCCATGAAACATTCTGTGGACTGTTCATTAAATGAAGTAAACTGCTGTGTTTATGCTGCCGCTCGGACCTTGGAGGAACTTCAAGAGGTTTCCAAAGAAAGTTCTTCTAATACTAAGAATAATAAACCAAGGAAAAACCGGTTTCAAGTAAAATTAACAGAAACGAGAAAATCTCTTTCCTGGATAGAGTTGTGCTTGATATTACTTTTCTACAGATATTACGTAGAAATAAAATACATCGATACCATTCTACCATGTGTAGCGTGACTTCCACCACTATACCAGAGTTATTCCATGAAACTCTAAGACATGTTTACTTCTGCCATGTGTGGCGTGACTTCTACTACTATTCTGCAGTTAAAACGTGACAATAAAGTACATGTATACGATTCTTCCATTTCTAGCAAGACCTCTGCCACTTCTCTACAATTATGACATAGAATTACAATACATGGATAACATTCTGCCACGTGTAGCTTGATTTCTACCACTACACCACAGTTATTACATAAAACTGTTGTCTATGTATTCCATTCTGCCATGTGTAGCGTGACTTTTTTCAGTATACGTCAGTTATTCCATGAAACTCTAAGACATGTATACCATTTTGTCATGTGGGGCGTGACTTTTACTACTATTCTGCTGGTAAAACGTGAAAATATAATGCATGTATACGATTCTTCTATGCGTAGCGAGACATCTGACAGTTTTCTACAGTAACTACATAGAAAAACAATACATAGATACCATTCTACCAAGAGTAGCTTGATTTCTACCACTATGTCACAGTTATCACAGAAACCCCAAACAATGTATACCATTCTGAAAGGTGTAGTGTGACTTCTTTTTCTCTACCACAGTTATTAAATAAAACCGTAATCTAAATATACCATTCTACCATGTATGGCGTGACTTCTTTCACTATACCACAATTATTCCATGAAGCTCTAAGACATGTATACCATTCTGGCATGTGTGGCGTTAATTCTACCACTATTCTGCAGTTAATACATGAAAATAAAATACATAGATACCATTCTGCCATGTGTGGCGTGATTTCTACCACTCTACCACAGTTATTAAATAAAACCCTGATCTATGTATACCATTCTGCCATGTGTGGCATGATTTCTTTCCTTATTCCACATTTATTCAATGAAACTCTAAGACATGTTTACATTCCGTCATGTGTGGCGTGACTTCTATTACTATTCTGCTGTTAATACATGAAAGTAAAATACATAGTTACCATTCTGCCATGTGTCGAGATATTTGACACTTGTCTACAGTCATTACATAGAAATACAATACATGGATACCATTCTACCATATTTGGTGTGACTAATGTCAGTATAGCATAGTTATTCCATGAAACACCAAGATATATGTATACCGTTCTGCTAAGTGACGCGTGACATCCACTACTATTCTGCAGTTAAAACGTGAAAATAAAGTAAATGTATACGATACTTTCTTGTGTAGTTGGACATCTACTACTTTTCTACAGTTATTACATAGAAATACAATACATGGATACCATTCTAATATGTGTAGCATGATTTCTACCACTATACCACAGTTACTACATAAAACCATTAATGATGTATACCATTCTGGCGTGACTAATGTCAGTATACCACAGTTATTCCATGAAACACTAAGATACGTGTACAGTTCTGCTAAGTGACGCGTGACTTCTACTACTATTCTGCAGTTAAAACGTGAAAATAAAATACATGTATACGATTCTTCTAGGTGTAGCGAGATATCGGCCACTGTTCTACAGTTATTACATAGAAATACAATACATTGATACCATTCTACCATGTGTAGCATGATTTCTACCACTAAACCACACTTATTACATAAAACTGTTATCTCTGTATACCATTCTGCCATGTTTGGCATGACTTCTTTCTGTATACCACAGTTAATCCATGAAACACTAAGATTTTTATACCGTTCTGATAAATGTGTCGTCATTTCTACTACTATTCTGCAGTTAAAACGTGAAAATTAAGTAAATGTATACGATTATTATTACACGTGTAGCCAGACATCTGCCACTGTTCTACAGTTATTACATAGAAATACAATACATGGATACCATTCTACCATGTGTAACTTGATTTCTACCACCACCCCAAAGCTGTTACATAAAACCCTTATCTATGTATACCATTCTCCCATGTTTGGCATGACTTCTTTCTGTATACCAAAGTTATTCCACGAAACGTGTACGATTCTGCTAGGTGTGGACTTACTTCTACTACATGGGTACCTTTCTACTATGTGTAACTTGATTTCTACCACTATACCACAGTTATTAAACCGTTATGTGTGTATACCATTCTGCCATGTTTGGAATGACTTCTTTCACTATACCACAGTTATTCATTGAAACACTAAGATATGTGTACGATTCTGCTAAGTGTGGCGTGACCTCTACTACTATTCTGCAGTCAAAACGTGAAAATAAAATACATGTATACGATTCTTCCATGTGTAGCGAGACATCTGCCACTGTTCTACAGCTATTACATAGAAATACAATACATGGATACCATTCTACCATGTGTAGCTTGATTTCTACCACCATCCCAAAGCTGCTACATAAAACCCTAAATGGTCTGTACCATTCTGCCATGTGTGGCGTGACTTCTTTCACTATACCTCAGTTATTCCATGAAACTCTAAGACATGCATACCATTCTCTCATGTGTGGAGTGACTTCTACTAATATTCTGCATTTAATACATCAAAGTAAAATATATAGATACCATTCTTGCATGTGTAGCTTGATGTCTATCACTATACCACAGTTATTACATAAAACCGTTATCTATGTATACCATTCTACCATGTGTGGCGTGACTTCTTTCACTATATCACATGTACAGTTATTCTATGAAACTCTAAGACATGTATACCATTCTGTCATGTGTGGCGTGACTTCTACTACTATTCTGCAGTTAATACATGAAAATAAAACACATAGATACCATTGTTCCATATGTGGCTTGATTTCTACCACTATACCACAGTTTTTTCATAAAACCGTTATCTATGTATACATTCTGCCATGTGTGGCGTGACTTCTTTCACTATATCACATGTACACTTATACCATGAAACTCTAAGACATGTATACCATTCTGCCATGTGTGGCGTGACTTCTTTCACTATATCACATGTACAGTTATTCCATGAAACTCGAAGACATGTATACCATTCTCTCATGTGTGGAGTGACTTCTACTAATATTCTGCAGTTAATACATGAAAATAAAATACATAGATACCATTCTTGCATGTATAGCTTGATGTCTACCACTATACCACAGTTATTACATAAAACCGTTATCTATGTATACATTCTGCCATGTGTGGCGTGACTTCTTTCACTATATCACATGTACACTTATACCATGAAACTCTAAGACATGTATACCATTCTGTCATGTGTGGCGTGACTTCTACTACTATTCTGCAGTTAATATATGAAAATAAAACACATAGATACCATTGTTCCATATGTGGTTTGACTTCTACCACTATACCACAGTTATTACATAAAACCCTAATTTATGTATATCATTCTTGCATGTGTGGCGTGATTTCTAACGCAATACCACACTTATTACATGAAACTCTAAGGCATGTATGCCATTCTGCCATGAGAAAGACAGACACAGAAAGAGAGAGATAGAGAGAGAGCGAGAGAGAGAGAGAGAGGGGGGGGGGTGGGGGGGCTCTTGTACCACAACTACGTCCACCTCGTGAGGGAATATGGCGTCATACTTTCTGTGGCGAGAAACTCATTCATAAAGATGATGCTGACAGAGACAAGATGATGATGCTGACAGAGACAAGATGATCGTCCTGGCAAACAAGAGACATCATCATCCAACTTGACGATGGAACGTTCCGGTCCTGCCCAACATCTTCAACTAGATTTACATCATCTAAACCCATGTCAACGCTACAACGTTTCCCCTAGTATATCCTCTGTGCGTTGACAAGGACAAACAATACATACAACATACTTTTCCACACAGTGAGAGATGAGCTGCTGCCAAATCAGTCGCTATTTATAGTTTTCAGGGACTATAAACTCAAGAAACAGTGTTAAATCCGTATTCCAAAACGCTGAGATAAAAGAACGAAGATTTTTTTATGTTACATAACACATGATAGCGGACATGATTACATGAGGGTTGATGAGCATGTTTACACGAGGGTTGATGATGTACAAACACAAGTAGGTAAGGATGTACACGTGTAGATTGGCTATACATGAATTACATAGATAGAATGTACACAGATAGATGAGATTAATTTATCAATAATTCCCAGGCACTTGGTAGGTACACTCCTTGGTCACGGTTAATGGCTGGTTTCTGTCTCCGGATCTCGATGGCCTCTTGCAGTTTCCTTTGGCGCCAGTTGTTGTTGTTGGTAGATAGTATCCTAGTGTCCTCCCATCGAAGTGAGTGTCCAGGGTTCTTGAGAATGTGTTCACAGATGGCCGATTTCTGGTCGAGTTTGCTGACTGAGGTCTGGTGTTCCTTCATTCTGGTGTTGATTGGTCTCAGCGTTTCTCCAATGTATAGGTCGCCACAGTTGCAAGGGATCTGCTAGATGCATCCTCTCGGGTTAGGGTGTTCACAGCTGGGTCCTTTACCGTTGGCTTTTAGGTAGGTCTTGATGGTCTTGCCACTGGAGAAGGTGACATCGATGCTGGCTTTGGTCTTGATGAGGCGTGATATTTGATGACTGATGGGGCCAAGGTAGGGTATGGTTACTCTGAAGGGTGATGGAGAAGGCTTGAGGCGGGTTCTCGGTCCTTGGGGGTCTTGAGGGTTGATGGTGGCTGTGACGAGCTGGGGAGGGTAACCGTTGAGTGTGGTGAATGTCTTTCTGAGGTGGTCCAATTCATTGTTTAGGGCATCAGGGTGGCAGAGGGCTTTGGCACGTCTGGTAAGGGTGGCGATGATAGCTTGCTTGATCTGAGGATGGTGGCAGGAGTTGTAGTGGATGTACTGGTCGGTGTGCTTCGGCTTGCGGTATACTGAGGTTCTAAGTCCATCGTCTGTGGTGTGGAGGGATACATCAAGGAAGGGCAGGTGTTGGTTGGTCTCAGTCTCCATGGTGAACTTGATTCTTTGATGTTGGTCGTTGAAGTGGTTGAGGAGCTCGCTGGGGTCGTTGTCATTGGCGATGGTGGTGAAGGTGTCGTCGACTTTGCGGTACCAACAGAGGGGCTGGAACGGAGCTGTGGAGAGGGCTGCTTCCTCGAAGGAGGTCATGAAGATTTCTGTAATGAGAGGAGAAAGAGGTGAGCCCATGGGGACACCGTGGATCTGCTTGTATATCTTACCATTAAATGTGAAGTAGGAGATGTCAAAGCAGCTGCGGGCGAGGTTGATGATGCTGTCTATGGTGAGCTGGGTGTCCAAGTCATCTATCCTGTTGGTTAACTTGCTGCTATCTACACGTGTACATCCTTACCTACTCGTGTTTGTACATCATCAACCCTCATGTAATCATGTAATGTATCACCATTGGCTTCCATCCTTATTCCCAATCATGTACATTGTCCTTACCCCTTATCTGTGTTATGTAAACATATCCTACCATCTACAGTGTATTACCATTGGCTTCCATCATTGTTATCATAACTGTCGGCTTCCTATCAGTGCTTGTTTATACTGGCTTCCAGCTTTCGTTAACTCATTCCACTTGTTACTTTGTTATTTTTTTTACCTGTACATATAAATTTAGCTCTGTACCCCATTCTCAATCACCTGATGAAGGAGTAAGCATTAACTCCAAAACGTTGTGTTCTCATATAAAGAAGTTGATATCCATAAAAAATCTTCGTTCTTATGTATTTCACTTCTAAATGCCCTTCAAAGACTCGCTGAGATAAAGTCCTCTTATTTTCAGGGCGCTCAGATTGAGGAAGGGCAAGGCAGTTGGCGTACGGGAGACTTACTACAACAACGTCGTTGCACACAGATTCGCCAAGAGAGCTGTAGCTCTGCCGCATGTTCCGATCGATTTAGTTGGGGACGTTTTGTTTGAATCCCCGAACAACGCGCCACCACATCATTCTGACTGAAGGTATGCTGATTGTGTAACTGAGCAGTGGGCGGAGATGTCAGTTGTCAAGAATGGCGTGGTACCATTACGAGACGGTGGGTCCATGCACCACATACCACGCTGAAGGGTTTCACAGTAGGTTGAATAGGATTGTTGGCCATGCCCACCCTAATTTGTACCAACACTTTTGCGGAGAGAACATGTCTATGTAGAGGCAAGACGATATTTTAGTTGAATACAACTGTTGGTATCCTTTGGGTCATCAGTCATTTAATACAACTAGTATTAAAGTAGTTTTGATTCTTTAACGATGAAATCTTGTTCTGTCGTGAAAGCGAGGTAAGTGTCGAGCCATCCTATTCCCATTTATCACGCAATATTTCAGATTACAAGTTGGCCATCAGGGCCTGCTGCCACATGCAAACTTTAAAAGCTACTGGCCCTGAATCAAATCTGTTGGCCCAGAATGTGGAAGTCAAACCAGTTAAAACAAGTTAAACTACGGAAATCTGTATTTAAGTAAAGACTGGTTTTGCCATTCCTCTACGCGAAGCTCTGAAATACCAGGAAGAACTGTTAGTTATCGTAACGTGATGAATCATGGATGGCTCTCGAACGTGAATAAAAAGATATGGGAAAGATTCTTTTGAAAAAAATGACAGACAATTTACTTAGGTTCGATAGGTTCGCCGGCGATTATCTCGAACGATGTGTGCAAATCTTGAAATTTGTGCATGGTGACACCATCACATGACCCCTGGCAGCAATTGACGGCAATGCAACAATTTAGCATGTCTTTGTTGACGTATAGAAATCAACAAAATGACGAACTTGCTATATACAACTAGCTGGGAATGCTTCCTCATATTACGTCAATTCCGGATTGCTGCAGTGCTCTGGCGACAGCGTTATACCTTGTCCATGGTGTCGTTGGCAGACGAGAGAGAAGCAGACGATGTTTTGGCAGCTCGCTCGGTATTGTTAACCACAAGTTTTAAAGATGTATTTGGTATTCCGCTTAAGACTATCCACAAGTCTCTTATATGTAATGAAGACAAAAGAAACCCATTGTTTAATCGTTATTTAAGTCTAACTGTGAGTGAAGACGTGGTGAGAATGTTATGGTAGACAGTCTCGAATGCTCTAGACAGATCCCGTAATCCAGTCAGAGATGCACCATTGTCTCTGTCCAGGGATTATGTTTGTCATCAGTAAGTTTGGTAAGTCCAGTTTGGGTGGTCTAGCCCACTTTGAAGGCTGACTGATGTTTATCGGAAATCTTATTGTTGATATCATACTCATTAGGGTAGAATGCATCTGGCAAAAATACCCCCTGTATTTTAATTTACCTTCTGATGGTGGGCTGTGGGTGATCTGCGCAAATGATGTGGAAATACTGGGAATAAGGAGACGATCAGACACTGACTGGGTTGAAACAACCTTTAGTGTTCTCAGTTTGTTCAAAAAGGATATCTATTGAGATGCATCGTGCTCGGGTCCGTCTTTTTACAAATCCAAGGGACACGCGGCAAGCGGTCAGAGGTTTACACTCCTTATTTGTGCTCTAGTGTTCGCCTTCATTACCGGAGCATCAACACGTGTATCAAACTGAGTTGTTACCCATTAATACCGATTATTTATGGAAATTAACTACCGAAGTAAAGAACTTACATAGCAAATGTGGTAACCTGGAATCACAAATGGCAGAATTGAAATCCGAATTGACGAACATGCACCAAAATATTGAGGTGGTGGATGCTGATATTGACTCGCTCATTGATAAAACTGATCTGGTGCAGCACCAGGTGACAAGGTTCAACGATGAGGTGGATAAACTAGAGACTTTCAGTAGGAGAGACAATTTAATACTCTATGGCATAGCCGAGGAACATGGTGAAACAAATGTTCATTTCAAAGATGCTTTTATTTCCATCCTGAATGATCACGTTCGTGTCAAGACTTGGTCACGTAGTGATATTGTTCGTGCTCATCGTCTCGGTACTAGAAGTTCAAATGCTAGCAAACCGAGACCCCCTATTGCCAAGTTCAGAGATTCTGACGACAAGATCGAAGCACTAAAAGCTCGACCAACGATGAAAGGAGGCGGGTATGGCATATCTAATGACCACACTACGAGACAGCGTCAAAAACTCCGTGATGCCAAGGAACAAGGCTCATTTTGGGTGCTTCAAGACTGTCAGGCTTATCACCATGCCACGCACAGATGTGAGCAGAACCCCGAATACATCTACATGAAAGGGGACGCGATCATCGAGAGCCACCAGACAAATCCAGTAAGAGTTACTCAAACAGGAGATTTTGGAAGGGGTCATGAAAACTCTATCACCTGTGAAATGGACAACACATTGTGAATCTTGTCGTGGAATGTGTGTAGTGTTGCGAGTAAACCTGATGATCAATCCTTTATCGAGTACTTGAAAACATTTCATAGGTATATACCATGCATTATATACTATACTTTTACTAGCCGAAAGTGTATTCGATTCTGATTAAGAATTTTAATAATGTATGCACATCGCCTCCCTAAACTTGCTTACAACATGCCAATGCATTTTGATAATCTTGGCTAAAGTCACTTGGGCTTCTCACATCCGTATGTTACTCTTCTCTCGTGGTTTTGGATATGCATGACTCTCACAATCTCTGGAAAATGGTGATACGTTCATCACCGATTTTCGACAACGTTTGATTGATAACTTCAGGCAAGAAAACGTGATACAGAAAATTCTTTACGATTATGCCCTTTGTGTAGTTCTGGAATTGAAGATGAGCTCCATTTCATGATTTTCTGTCCAAGTTTTAAGTTACTGCGAAGAAAATATGTTGGTGAACATCCTTGTCCAAAACATGTCAGTTATACCGTTTTCGCTAATCTCATGGCTACCAAAAATGAAGCAGTTTTGTCTGATCTAGCATTATATGTACATCACGCACTGAAACTAAGACATCCTGTTGTATGATCATTCTACCCGCACACTGAGTGTTGATATCCATGTTTCTCATAATTGAATGAGTGATTGCAGCCGCATTAATAAGACTCACATATTGTATCTATGGTTTGTATATAGGCCAATGGCCTTTCATGCAATAAACAAACTTTGAACCTTTGAACTTTCAGTTTTCTGAGGTATTCAGTTTTATTTTAGTCACGATATGGATTAGGTTTCAGAGGACATATATACAATGTAAGTTGTTCACGAGGAGGACATGGGTTGATGTACCCTCGATGTTTGTTCGGGCTCGGGGAACAGAAACAAACATTACAAGTACATCAACTCATGGGCCCTGAGGGACCAGTGAAAAAGGCATTTATCTTACCCTACACCTGGTGTTAATTGTTTCAGGAATTGTTTCAGGCTCGGATACAAATAATTTTGAAGTCATTGCTAGAGTTTGCTAACAAGAAATATAGATTTCGTGTTTTCTCCTTTCCATCGGTTTACATTCTCAAAACATCGATAATGTTAGTACATAATACATGAATCAATGTTATTCGAGGTTAAAAAGTACTAGTACCGCGAGGTACCAAGAGAGTTCGGAATTGCCAGTGGCGTATAGAGAAATGTTATTCGCTCGTAAGCGAGGTACATTGAAAATGACAGTAGAACGCTCAGCCAGTCAGAGAGAGACATTTATGTGTGAGGTAAGATAATTGTAAATGTAACATTTCATGTTCCAGTTGTGTAATATGACCGGCACGTATTTTTTGCAGGTTTCCCCCCTTGTTAGTGCGAATGTTTCCGGTGCAAAGCTATGCTACGTCCATTGCTATGATACATCTTCCATCTAAATGTACATTTGTCAGGTATGGGTAGATCTTTCTATACATATATCCGGATCCGACTTTACTGTACACAATCCTGTGACCTAGCTCTTGCCTGTTTTGTCCGCACCTTGCAGGTTTGTAAGCACTGGATGAGTTTGAATCACGGCATCCAGTGACTGTGAGGCCGAAGTGCTACTTGGGTTCAGTATGTGTAAAGATAGTCCTGTTTATGTACTGTTGGAGTTATTACTTGTGTGTGTTTTGGGTACATTGTTGTAATAGCAGATCGTCTTTAATCTTAGATTAGTACTTGTTTTTTTTTCTCTGTAAAGTGAGCTAATGTATATGAACTCTGGACACCTCTGTTTCTTGGTTGATTAATTATTGGGTGGGCCTTAATAAACTGGGGTGGATGGTGAGAGTTGACATACAAAACCTCCACATAGAAAGGCAATATTAGCAGCTGCTACTACTAGAAACACTTACATGTACGCGGATATTTAGTTTATCTACAAGCAATCACAAAATCGAAGTAAAGAACGGAATTCAGACCAACCGTGTTCTGCTCCTGTCAGGACTAAGAGATGCAACTGTACACAGATCAGGTCAATACTTGACACAACCACCAATAATACCAGCATAATCAAGCATTCCACCCAAATCAAATGACTTTTTGCGCGTAACGCTCATCGGTTGTCCCTTTCGGTGGTCTGACGTTTCCATAAATGTAACACACATGATGCCACCATTGGGCGAGTGTCTTCGTTCGAAGGGGCGTAGGCTAATGGTTAATGCATTCGCATTCATGCCTAAGATCCGAGTTCGATTGCCCCCATGAATAAATGCGTGAAGACCATTTCTGGTGTCTGTGAGATATTGTAGAACTAATGCTAAACGCAGAGTACTACCATAGTCACTCGCTTTGGTCGAAATGTGTCTCTAATCGCCATGTATACAATGGCTAGTGTGAAACTGCAAATCGAATGTCAGTCGTATTCCTCAGGAGGTTGAGACTGACAATCAATTGACATATTAAAACATAATACTATCAGCATGGTCCTGCGGAATGATAGAGCAATGTAAATGGCATTACATCTTTGAGTGGCATGTTTAAACGTTTGTAAACCAAATAAGGACAAACTTTATGGAGTAACAACTTCTATATTCGGGAGAAACAACGATTCAGTATGGATCCTTGTATCTTGTATACCTGCTTGACAACGATACTAGAATCTGTTTCGAAACGAATCTGAATAAAGAAGTTGTACATCCATAAAGCTGGTTGGTAAATGGCATTATTACTATTATATAATTACTTTATAATTATAATTACTATTATATAAGAGGCAATGCGGTTAAACCGGGTTGGATTTCCGTCACAGGTACACTGTGTGAGGTCCCTTTCATATCAAAAAGGGAGTCTCGTTCACCTATTCAGACAATGACCTACTTTTCAGCCGCTCCGAATGTGAAAGTGAAAATAGACACAAGAAAAAAGTCCAAGTCATAAGAAAATCGTATTTACAAAATGTATTTTAATTTTAAACTTTAATGCCACCGTTTTTCCATATTTTATGTCGAGGTTGAGGCAGCATACCTTAAGTTTAACTAAGAAATCACAGACTGCCCCTGTTTGATGAGGCCATAAAATGATTCACAATGCAGATTTGTATAAGATAAATTCCGTAACAGACAGTCAAAGTTTCTAGCAGCAGAGCCTCGTTTTGAGATTTCCACAATTTTAAAGTTTCCTTTTTCTCGAGGCTCGATGACGACAGAGCACACTGTACAAGTACTGTTGCAATAAACAAGTGCTTCGACGTATCAAACCATACAGATTAATACTTATGTATTCAGTTAAATAAATCTTGACCGGTTATCGCGCTAAGTTGCGCAATGGCACTGAACCCAGTAAACAGGAAACGAGACTGTTCATTGTTTTCAGTTGCTGGTGTCTCTCACCGTGAATATTGCTCAACGAGGCGTAAAACCGAACTCACTTACTCACCTACTTAATAGAGAACTGTTTAAGAATGATCAACTATATTTGAGACTAGACCCACACTGTTACAGACTCACTGTTGTTACGAGTGTTTATTGTCTGTACATTTTGTTATTGATTAAGTAATAATTATTATTGGGCCACAACATTTAGTGTTTTGAATTGTAATTTTGATGGGTCACATTTCGTTTTAATAGCTGGTCAACAATTTTAGGATTCTGGTTTTCCGGAATTTATGTGCCACTAGTTTTCTCTGTGTTTACTTCCGTGAGACTTATTCTAGGGCATTTCTACAGTGTTGACGATGTTCATTTGTGCCCAAACTTTCGGGAAATGACTTCACACAAAAATAAGCTGGTCGCTGTGTTGCGACATGGACAATTCTAGATTTTTTTATCATCTGCATCCGTCAACGCCTGAATCTACATTATCTGCTGTCACACCGATCGCTGTGTTTACATTCTTTGATTCTCTCCCGCACTAATACTTTGGTGAGTTTGATACTATATTGTATTTTGTGTCCCATTGACTTAGATTTTGTCTCTCTTGAACTGTATTAGTAATCAGCATTGTGACTACTGACGTGTGACTTTGTATACCTTGCTCTCGTTGCATAATAATACATAATTTGAACGTTTATGGCTTGTCTGATTAAAGGACTATCCACTAACTAATGCGTCGTGATGCACATCAGTCTAACAAAATTCATTGCGGCTCAACAATAGAGGAGTGTCACCTTGTCACAAGTTGATCACTAGTCACGACAGGACATGGACTGAGGTACTTAAACAGTGGGCTCCGAGCAACCAGGGAACAATGTATTTATCTCATCGAACACCCCGCTTCGAATTACGGGTATCGGATCATATTAAGGAGTACCAAAGTTGGCAGTCAACCAATAACAACAACGGATGACAAGAAAAGCACATTTAGAGCTATCTACCTTATTTACATTGGCAAAACATCGGTAATTTCATCGGTAATATCGGTATACCATACGTTAGACCAATCCGAACGCGTAATGGATGAGGTGATTTGATAAAAATAGTTCAGACTACTTCATTCTTTCTTTCTATTATGTTATTGTTTAAACATTCGTGAAAAATGTACATCATCATATTGAAAGTACTAAGATCGTAGCTAACATGACTGCATTGTCTACTGTGAAGTTTTTGATAAAAAATCGTGCGACTGACGGTAAGACATTCAAATACAAGCGCGTGTATTTGTTGACAACGTCGGTCAGTGTTTTTCTGACGACCTTGAGGGCTTGTTGGGGTGATTGTAACAGATTTAGGAAATGTAATTACGAGTTTCAAAACATTGATCTTATATCTGTATGTAAGTAATCAACTCCAGTCTTTAATATCTGAATTTTCAATTTTGTGAACATTTGCCTAGATGCCAGTGCCAGAAGATAATGGCTCATCGGCCAAACTGGTAGGACTTACTACTGGTGTATATGATCTCTATGTCCCTGGTATCTGTCTGATGGACATCCACAGGCAATAGGATATCGCTTTTATTATCACTTGGTTGCGGGTGGGGAGTAGAGATGATGAAACTTAATCATACGACCATGGTTTTTCAAACCCCCATCGAAAAATCAAAACGTACCCTGGAAGTTGATTCAGAGAATGATGATATAATGCCTACAGCAAAATCAGTGGAGTATTGGCCCCGATTCTTGGTGATGGAAACACCCGATAAGACACCAATCAGATTGAACCGTTTTGCAGTTGCAAAGGGAATTTATTTAATCGCAGGTGATTTTAAAAATATCAAACGTCTGAGGAATGGATCTATCTCATTGAATGTGCCAGGCGACAGCAAGACACGAACCTAATGTCAATAGAGGAACTTGTCGGTATATCAGTGTCGGTATCTCTTCACAGATCACTGAACACCAGCAAAGGCATCATAGGAGATCGTGATCGACTCTTTGATGACATGTCAGAGTTGGATATAGTTTCAGAAATGCATGATCAAGGGGTTACGTTTGTGAAACGATTTACCAGGCGACAAGGCACTGAAACAAACACAAACACTTACTTATTTTCTTTTTCATCCCCAAAATCAGTTAAAGCAGGGTGCTGCAACTGTTGAAATGCACATACCAAACCCATTGAGATGCTTTAAATGTCAAAAATTTGGTCATGGGTATAATTCGTGTAAGAACAAAATCACGTGCACCAAACTTCCCGTGTTCCAGAAGATTGTACCAGTGATGTTAAAAAGTGCCAGAAATGTTCTCTAGCACACTCATCATCGACCGAAGGCTGCCCAGTATAGAAAAAAGAAATGGAAATAAGTAAAATATAATGTGCACAAAATATTTCTTACACTGAAGCAAAGAAACTGGTATCCACTGCAGACCAGACTGGAACATATGCTTAATTCTGTTCTCAAAACTCCAACAGTTTCCTAAGCAACAGTTCAGTGTCAAACAGATTTGACATGGATCACTTCTGTAAATCCTGAGCCCTACTCTTCATCTGAGTCTTTAACGCAGACAGCAGATCCATTCCCAGCTGAACAGATTTCTGATTCTTCAGAACCCACTTCTGTGACACCGCCTCAGAGATCAGGATCACACAATGATTCATCGCCTAACTCCCAACCTAGGAAAGGAAGGACTGGTTTAGCAAGACATAAAATTGACTCTTCTTCTCGCAACAAACAGACCAAGAGGATAGCCAAAGGATCAAATGATCGTATAAACTTTTGGATCACTGGAACGGATAGATGTTTCCGAAAACATCCATCACAGGACAACTAGTTTATCGCCTAAAAGAAATGGGCATGTCAGATCTCCAGTCAATCCGCCAAAGAGATCAATAGTTCATTCATTAATTCAGTGGAATTGTAGAGGATTTCAAACAAATTTCAATGATTTACAATTGCCGGTCCAAGACTACAAACCATCAGCTTTCTGTCTGCAGGAAACATTTTAAAAGCAGACAGATACAAAAAAATTACGTCTGTAAACTCATATCATTGTTTTTCTCCCCCTGGCGAAAGGTCCACTGGAGGTTCTTCTATCTTGGTGAGAGAGAGAGTGATCCGCAGCCCTGTCAAAATGAATAGTAATCTCTAGGCTGTTGCCGTTCGAATTACATTAAATGTGGTGTTTACACTGTGTTCTTTTTGTACATTCCTCCTTCTTTTGTTCCTCATCAGTCTGTTCTTCAGTCATTATAAGATCAATTACCTAAACGGTGTGCCATCATGGGTGATCTGAATGACCACAATCAGCTCTGGGGTGGTTTACACACAAACACTAAGGGCTAGGTCATAGAAGATTTTATTACCCATAATGACTTATGATGTATTTTAGTGATGATTCAAATACATATCTACATCCTGCTACAGGCACATATTCCTCACTTGATTTGTCACTGACAGATTCAAGACTACTCACCGAATTCGAATGGTCAGTTCATCACAACCTTTGTGGAAGTGACCACTTTCCAACTTTAATTTCATTCATTCATCCAGGAGATATCCCTCCGTCGAAAAGATATAATTTTACAAAGGTAAATTGGTCTTCATTTGAAACATCATGCCATGGTATACTGACGACTGTAAACTAGCTAGAAAAGCTAGGAGGAAGTCAGAAAAATATTTCCGTAATCACCCTACAATCCACATTTTAAACGAATTGAAGATATCAAATGCTAAGGCCCGACGCATCTTCTAACAAACGGAACGCCAGACTTGGCAGACGTATGTATCTAAACTCAGTTCTAGAACTCAAATGTCTAAAGTCTGGAATATCATACCAAAAATTAAAGGAAAAGATTCCGGATCCCATGTTCACCATCTGAGGGAGGGTAACACATTGCTAACAGATACATCAGATATCGCAAACAAACTTGGAGAATCGTATGCTAAACACTCTTCCTCGTCAAACTACACACCGAAATTTCAGAAATTTACAGACCAGGACGGAAAAAGAGACTTAATTTTACTACTGGTAACGGCAAGGACTATAATGAACTTTTCTCCTTACATGAATTGCGCACTGCTTTAGGACAAGCACATGGTACAGCAACAGGGGCTGGGGTGATAATATTCATTATCAGATATTACCATTTACCTGACACTTGTCTTGAAGTGCTATCATGTATCTTTGACCATATATGGACTACAGGGACGTTTCCTTCTTCGTGGCGGAATGCTGTCGTCTATCCTGTACCCAAACCTGGCCGGGATCATACAGACTCTTCTAGTTATAGGCCAATATCTCTTACCAACTGTTTATGTAAGACCATGGAGAGAATGGTCAATAAGCGCTTATATGATACCTTGAAACAAATAATCTTATAACAAATATTCAGTGTGGTTTCAGAAACAAAGAAGTACAATAGACCATCTGGTTAGATTTGAAACGTTTGTATATCATCAAAAAGCAATATGCCGTATCCACATTTTTGAAATTAGAAAACGCTTATGATACGACCTGGAAGTATGGATTTTTAAAAGATCTTCATAGAATGGGTTTGAGGGGCCGTTTGTGTCAATTTTTAGCACATAGGCAATTTCACGTACGTGTGGGCTCCACCATGTCTGATATATTCGATCAAGGCCAAGGTGTACTACACGGTAGTATATTATCGGTAATGTTATTAAGCATAAAAACTAACAGCTTATCTAAAGTTTCAAATGAATCCATTGCTTGATCAATATTTGTAGATGATTTTAATGTGTCATTTCGAGGTGGAAATATGCACACGATTGACACATGTGTCTAAATAAAATTAATGATTGGTCAGAACGAAATGGTTTTAAATTTTCAAAAACTGAAACCAATTCCATCCATTTCTGTCGGAAATTAAAGCCACACAGACCCCATTTAAGCCCAGAATTGCATCTTGCAGGTACTCCAAATAAAATTGTAAAGGAGGCTAGATTTCTGGAAATGATATTTGATCAACATCGTACTTTCTTACCTCATATTAAATCTCTGAGGGCTAGATGTCTGGAAGCACTTGATTTATTAAAGGTTGTTTCAAGCTCCAAGTGGAGAGGGGACCAGACGACCCTACTCTACTTATACAGATCGCTCGTCCGTTCTAAACTAGATTATGGTTCCATCATTTTTGTAGGAGCCTGCAAATGTATTCTTAAACAATCAGATTCTGTTCATCACCAAGGTCTTAGATTGTGTATTGGATCTTTCCGAACATCTCCTGTTGAAAGTCTTTATGTAGAGGCTGATGAGTCATCTCTAAGATATCGCCGTATAAAGCTATCCTTACAATATATCACAAATCTATATTCTACCAAGTCTAACCCTCCATATAACTGTGTATTTAATCCTCTTTATGAGGATATGTACAATAGAAAGTCTTCTCTAGTTCCGCCTCTTGAAACACGAATTAAATCATTGATTGCTGTTGCCGGCATTGATTTGGATGATATATCTCCTTCCCGACTTCTTTCTTCTCCTCCTTGGCAATTGGTGAGGTCACAAGTTGACCTAACATCGACCACATTTATAAAATTTGAAACTAACGACCTTCATTATAAACAAGAATTTAATCAGTTAAAAAGTAAATATGACGCATACAAATTCTTATATACAGATGGATCCAAGGACGGTGGTGCAGTGGCTTGTGCCACTATTATTGGATCTAGAATAATATCTTCCCCATTACCCGACAATAGCTCTATTTTCACGGCAGAAGCTAATGCCATACTCACGGCTCTTAAATATACACCTGGAAATTAATCAAGCAACACCCCAATTTTTTCTATTGGAGCAACTTTGAAGTGTTCTGACAATCAAAATATGCCGGGTTGATATAGTTTGACACTTTTTTATTCAACAGACGATCTCTGACAAACAACTTAAAGGGAAAAAGTATCAAGACTTTGCTTTATTGCAACGAAATCCAAATTCTTAAAACTGTCTTAAATTCATGAAAAAATGGACACAATTTACTATTCATCCACAGACGTTGTTGTCAGGTGTATTAACACAAATGTCACATGGAAAGAAAGAACAGTCATCTGAGAGTCTGCACACCGACTTTCATCAATATCTAGTGTGTCCTCCCTGCGCACGCACCACCGATTCCAGACGCCTCCTCATTCCTTGGATGAGTCTCCGGATCTGATTCTGGGGGATCCTGTTCCACTCCTCATGCAGGGCAGCCGTCAATTCGTTGAGATTATGGACTGGTGGGTCTCTCTGCCTCACACGACGGCCAATAAAGTCCCACAAATGTTCAATGGGGTTGAGGTCAGGGCTCATGGCAGGCCATGGAATTCTGTCAATTGCATTTTGCCGCAAAAAATCATTTACAGCATGCGCCCTGTGAGGTCTAGCATTGTCGTCCATAAATATGGGTCTCGTTGCCAGAGGATGGTTCTCAAAATGAGGTACCACAGCCCTGTCAAGAACCTCCTGTTGGTAACGAACACCGTTAAGGTTGCCACGGATGGTAATGATATCCAACTTGCAGTTCATGGAAATGCACCCCCATACCATAACGGAACCTCCCCCAAAGGCCACAGTCTCCTGGATGTTCCGTGGAGCCATTGCTGTGTTCCTCTGCCTCCAGACCCGAGTACGACCGTCCACCATGTGCAGCAAGAACCGGCTCTCATCTGAGAAATGGACCTTCCTCCAAGAGGCAATGTTCCAGTGCAAACGGTCATTACACCAGGCCAGTCGGGCTGCCTTATGGGCTGGAGACAGTCTGGGTCGCTTGATTGGCCTCCTTGCCCGGTATCCTGCAGCTTTCAGACGATTCCGAACAGTCCTGTTCGAGATGGGTCTCCCTGGAAGCCACTCCTGTCTCAACCGAGAGCTCGAGTCGAAGGACCTGCGCCGTACAAGTCTCAGTAAAGCTCTGTCCTCCCGGACTGTGGTCTTCCTGGGTCTTCCTGGTCTAGGCAGGTCTTTAACTTCATTAGTGGCCCGGTATTTTTTCAAAAGTTTTGAAATTATGGAATGATGTCGTCCGATTTGAGTCCCGATTTGTCTTAGAGACATACCAGCATTCCTCATGCCGATTATTTGCCAACGAGTGGCCTCTGATAATTTCCTACGTGCCATGACATTGAAATGAATGAAAAACCGAATGCAATCGACAACCTGCGCTTGTAAACACCCCAGGGAAAAAGTGCATTTTTCGAAAGTTGAGGTTAAAGCAATGCACGTGCGCTGTGCAAGCTTCACGCGCGTCATATCAACCCATGAAAAGCTCATGCTGTATGTCAATACATCAAAATTGAATAATCAATCATCAAAATTACTTCGTTAAACTTTGTTAAGTTTTTATGTGTCTTTGAATTTGGTGTTGCTTAATTAATTTCCATATGTATATATTAATAAGCAACCTACATATAACCATTACACATTATTTTCGGATTCTCTTTCGTGTCTTCAGGCGATTAAAAATTATGAGACGATATCGTATTGGCCATAAGCGGTACACACATGAGCACTTGCTAAAAGGTGAGGATCATCAGTTTTGTATCCCTTGTGAAGAAAAAATTACTGTCAAGCAAGGGATCACTATTTTCGATCACGAACTATGAAGAAACTCTTGAGTAATGTTAGTCCTCATTTAATCATTGCGTTTTTAAAAGAATTGGATTTGTTAAATGATTTGTAAAGAGATAAATATTTTATGATCGGAAGTGGAAATAGCAACTAAGATTGTTAGTGGCTGTATCCTCAAAGGGGGTTGAAGTACCGCACAATTATTGTCCCCCTGGGAGGGTATGTAAGTCCACAAACAGTTCAAGTCAAGTTCAGTCTTTCACTTTTTTAAGTGTAGAATTATGTGTCATATTAATTTGTGGATAATCTTGCATACAGTCGCCAGCAGCAGGGGGGATGATGTAAATCCAGCTAGGGACCATGCAGGTGGCAGAGGTACAGTAAGTCCCCTTGGTCCCTAGTATGGTGATCTAGCATCTGTTATTGGCGACCTGTTTTTATATTGCACTGTCCAAATAGTGATACCATTTAATTTTTTTTAAGTTTTCACGCTGGTTTTAATACTAACTGTGATACTCTAGGGGTTTTACTGTCCTCCATCGACAGGTTTTTCATAATATGTCTACATATATCTTTTTTATGTCACGTATGTTCTCGTCACGATATGGCTGCAATATTGCCGATGTGACGTTGAATATTAACTCACCCACTCAATCACTTTAGTCTGACTGTTTTGGTCATTCATATATTTTTCAGCGACTTCATAAACAATTCCACTTGGAGTATGGTAGCAAGGGTACTCAAATGTTAAATTAGAGAAATGTTTCAGTTTCTACTTTGGGATTTGATGTAGCTGTGTTTTTTTATCGTTTAATCAATTTTATTTGCACAATCAGTGAAACCGATCCCATTTGTAATCATTAAACCTTTCATCAGAAATATAACTAGGAATATATGGTGAACATTCGGTATCAGTTACGTCTAACAGGAATATCACCCCATTCGTGACCACTCGTGTTTTCTGTTCTAAATGGCTTCGACAGCAGAGAAAGAGGGCGGGAAAGTTCAAGACGTGAATCTAAATTTTGATAAACTGAATGTGCGTGAACTAACGACCTACTTATGGAATCACGGAGTATATGTTTCGGGGAATAAGTCAGACTTAATTTTGAGTGCCAAAAGTGTAAGTGATCTTGGCAAAGGATCAATCGAAGATGCCAGTACAATCGACGTGGTCAGTATGAAACAAAGACGATTTCAGAAGTTTCTGTCACCACGGGGGGAACTTTTAACAGACCCACTACACTAGAACAATAGCTCAAATAGCAGTGTTGAACTTATGCCATCTTTTAGTTCAAGTGATTTGTATAATTATTTGACGGACACCAGACACTGACTATAACAACGCTAAACGTCAGTTGAAAGCTAAAGTGTTCTATCAAGATAGACAGGTCCATTCAGTTCGATATCACCATATATCCGCGGACTGTTTCATTGTTATGTCAGAGCCAAAGTGATCCCTACCATACAACTGAGAGTATGAAACAGAAACCAGATTATGATATGTGAGTGTCCTTGTTGCAGTTTACAGGCCGTGCATATGCTGCTGTCGTAAATTTTCTGCTGGGTAAGTAAAGTTAGTTCATTTAGTTCAAACTGGGCGAAACCGAAACAAAATAGCTAAAACCTGTTTTTCAATGTAGTATGTCTTAATAAAATTGCTTGAAATCAATATACAGCCCATACGCCAATTTATTGCGCACGAACGCAACATTTGGGGCAGTATGGCCAACATACAACACGTTATATTAAGACTTGGAGAAGTTGCACGGAGAAAAAGCTGTACGCATGTTTCACGTGCAATACGGATAATAAAGCTTTATACCGATGGGTATAAAACTGACAGTCTCGTTCCGAATCACTCTAAGCTGTTCCGTATTTGTCCCTCAAGATGCCAAGACTGAATGAAGAATGCAGAAGCAAAGTCGTTGGACGTCTGGAAGCTGGAGAAAGTCAGTCATCAGAAGCCAGGCACTTCAACGTGAGGCAAGGTACCATCTCCCGTCTGTGGCAGCGACACAGACGCAACAACTCTACAACAGATTGACCGAGAACTTTTGGGCCAAGAGTCAACTCCGGTGCAGGACAGCGTCATCAGGGTATTGCATCTGCGCAACCGGACACTCGGTGCAAGATTCACAGCAAACAATATTCCTGGACTTCGGAGAGTATCACCAGAAATCACCTGTGACGTAATGGGGTACGACCAATGCGACCATATACAGCACCTGTTCTGAGTCATCATCATTGTCGTGCACGTCTGCTATGGTGCAGAAACGTTCGACCATGGACCCTGGTGCACTGCAGAAGCATCTAGTTCCTGCTGTATCGCCACGATGGTAGGTCGCGTGTCTACCGACGTAGAAAGGAACGCTACGCTGTGATGGACAAGCGATGATGTGGGCAGGCATATCCTTGAATGGTACGACAAATCTTGTGCACGTACCGTGAAATTTAATTGCTGTACGCTACCGTTATGAAATATTCTCCTACGTCACTCACGCACGCACACACACACAAAAGAGAGAATTTCCAGCAACACAATGCAAGAGAGCATACTGCACTTGCAATAAATTTAGCTGTTTGTCGATTTTAGGAAAGCGTTTGATTCAATACAGAGAGAAAAACGTTAGGGGGTAATGCAAAAACATGGAATTAAGATGTATAGATTGCTACAGAAGATATATAATAAAGTGAAAGTTTGCATCAGAAATAATCATGAAATGTCAGATACCTTCAATTGCAATATTGAAAGTAGGCAAGGCAGCTGTATTTTGAGTCCATTCCTGTTCTCAATGGTCATTAATGAATTTTCTATGATAATACAACAGAATGGTACCCGTGGTATGCAGTTACACCCCAGTTTGACTCAGTTGTTATTGTTTTTTTCGGATGATACTGTTTTGTTTGCGACTACTGTTGTTCGATTATATTTATGAGTTTGAACATTATTGCAATGAGGGAGGATTAATTGTTAACATTGTTATAAGGTGAAAATTGCATTCGTATACAAGGAACGATTTACTGAGATTTGCGGTTAGTTCGGCATAGCACCAATGCTATTACTATTGGGTAATAGATTAAAGGATGGAAAAGGGGATTAAATGTCAAACAACACAACAGAATACATTCGTCAAGTAGCAATTAAAGCCGAGTCACTGATTAGAATTAAGGGAGATTTCCAATCACCAGGGAATGATGTAACTTCTAACGAATCAGAGAGATTGTAGAGGGTCATGTGATAAGGGTGGAGCAGGCTCGAAGACCTTAAAAAGATACCGTCAGCACTAAAAAGGTGCGAGGTGCGGTGCGGGTTGAAGAGACAGCAGAACGTTCACATCCAGAGAGCTTGCCCTACCCTGTCCAGGCCAAGACCAATTGTTATGAAGAGAGGGATCGAGTATACCGATGTGAGTATAGAAACTTGTGTTGTGTTATTCATTGTATGCCAGAGTGCCAGTACATGAATGATATGTGTTAGTTAGGAATCCCGGTTGTCAGACCACTTATTCCTAGATGTGGCACCCCGGACAGACCAAGCGAGTATGCCACCAGAGCTGGCAGCACCCCCAATAAAGCAGAACGGTCATCGTAACAGGTAACTGGTAAGAGGGTTTACTAACACCCAAATCCCAGTTACGACAATATTGAGAAAACTAGAATAGTTGTATTCAAAAATGAGGGCAAATGAACTAAGACGGACAGATGGTATTATCAAGGAGAGCCTATGTACAGAAAGTCCTGTTTTCAAGAAACTTCGACAGGCATTTGATCGGTTTAGGCATTCCTCACATGACTTGGTAATCAAAACAGGGGGATACCATACAGTAGAGAGAGAAACTTTGTCCATTTTGTGATTTTAATTGTATGGAAGATCCATATCACTTCCTTTTAATTTGTCCCTCCTATTGAGAGTTAAGAAAAAATATCCCAGAATATAATTATGGATATCCTGAATTTTCTTTGCTAATGAGTACTGATTAGAATGCCCTTCTCCGTAAGTTGTCCACATTTATCTACCAGCCGTTGTCTCTACGAAATAGAATTATTAATGTATAGAAAGTATTTACTTATATTGGTATATATGATATGGTATAATGGGGTGTGATATGACACGAAACGATATGATGTGACATGGTATGATATTGTGCGATGTGTTATGACATGATATGATGTGAGATATGATATGATGATATAGGGTGTTATCATACGATGTGATACATTTGATGTGATATTACGTGTTGTGACTATATTATTCCTTTCTATGATATAGCGTAGTTTGATCACTAAAATAGTATATACTGTTTTAAAAACGGAGGGAAGTAAAGGATGCCATATTTTGTATCTTTCACTAAACGAGAGTGTACTTAAAACAGAACGATGCATAACACTAACGTAGCATATAGTGTGGACAGATTTGATGACATGTGAGGTCTGAACAATGTATAAAGAAGATAATACAGTTGAGGAACAAACAACAATTAAGAGTGTACGTTGGAAAATGTATATCATGCCCAGGTAAGGTGGTTCCCGAAAAGGAGGATATGCGTCCTTCCACCTCAGTGAAGCGTGGAACAATCGAAATAC
The DNA here is from genome assembly GCF_037392515.1 of Haliotis asinina. Taxonomy (NCBI): domain Eukaryota; kingdom Metazoa; phylum Mollusca; class Gastropoda; order Lepetellida; family Haliotidae; genus Haliotis; species Haliotis asinina. The sequence continues at coordinate 47,747,487 of NC_090282.1, forward strand.
CCCGTGACTGGATATTTACTGGGAATGAGATACAAAGAATGTATCACGGCCATATCGAAAACTGTTCTGTATTTATTATTTCAGTTGCTGTTATAAAGTGTGTGCCTTAACTGTTCAAATCCGTGAATGTGGCCACATAACAGTAAGAAATCGCTTTAGAATAATAGTCAAAGCGATGTGGTCACCAGACTGATAGTATCTTGTGTTGTAACGTTTGGTTTGTAGTTACTACTTCCTCTTGCTGTTGTAGTTTTGCTTGAATGTTGGTCTTGCCTTATTTCCTTTTTCAGTGAGTAAATTAGCTGGAAGGAACCGTCCAGCAGAACATTTTAAAATTTACACTGTACGCTTTTCCCCGGTATAAAAAAACTGCCAAATTCTCGAACACACAGAAACAATACGCACAAAAACCACCAACATTTGGTTGTTCTTTCATAATACGTATGTACATTGTATATCGTAGATGTACATTTGAAAACGGTCAAAGGTACATGAAGTACAACAAATAAAACATTTTTGAAAAACCCTAGGAACCGTGTTCCCTCAACGTATGCAACAAGACCTATTCTACAGTAGTAGACACGCATAACACATTGTCACAAATGTACAAAATCCTGACACTCTTTCCAAATATCCGTACACCATGGAAACATGGAACGAACATAACGGAGCATATGCATATATGTACATGTCTGGAGATGGAAAAACTACAACTCCAGCTAACAGAGTTTAGGAGTGCATACATCTTCATCCTGGATTGTGGTTTTGTTCCCCTTAAAGGGGGCCTGCCCTCTGGACGCTCCATGCCTTAGTCCTGCTTTGCAAGGAGAACCCAGTATCCGTTTGGTGAGATGGTCAAGGAGGAGGGAGGGGAGCAAGGCGCAGATGCTGACGTCCATATGTTTGAAAGGCCAAGGATAAGAATCATAAATTAAACTTCTCACTTATGTAAGGGTGGTACAAGTGAAGGTAAAGAATATTTCACATTCATTTTCACCACACTGATTGTAATATGAAAACGTGGCTCGTAAAAAACATGATTTAACACGAATTTCAAACTGAAATAATTCAATACTTTAATAGAAGGTGGTTGTTGCCCAGTACACACGTCGGCTTCGTGTCAGTCGTTCATTCACGGCTCCACTTCTGTCCATGGAATGTTTTCTTAGGAGTCGTCCCTGCCTCTGGGGACTTCAGGGTCCAATTCTCTCCCAAGGACGATGGTGTCCACGGTCCTAAAAGTAAAGGTGGAGAGTACTCCAATGTGTCACATCATTGATATATATATTGCAGAGATAATGAATGACAAATGTAAATGCACACGCCGGATTGTGAAAGAAGCACTGTAGCCTGAAACAGAAACTACAATCTCAGAAAATACATTACATCACTGGTGCTAACTATACAGTTTAGAAAGGCAAAACACATGCCCACAGGCAACAAAAAAAACCGTCGTCCATCGTCCTTCCCTCCTTGGTCCACTTCTCTGCATGCAGTGTCTTCGTGGCAGTTAACACTGCCTCTGGGGGACTTCACAATCCATTTCTGCCTCCAGGCAGCACCAAAAGTAGGGCTCTATTTAATATTGGAATGTAGTGTTTACATTACAGGCCTTGAGCAGGCCCAGGCAAGGCATAAAGGAAGGTGTGAAACCATTTAGATAGTACAAAATTTGGACAAAATGTAAATGGATCGCTAGTGTAGAATGTAGTCTACCTACAGACTGAGTTTGGTCAGTTTCAGGTAGTATTTGAAGGAAGCAGGGAGTAAGGAATGTAGGGGTATGTCCAATAATTGAGACTAAGTTTCTACATTACAGGCACATTAGAGGCATTGTCGCGATAACTGGGATAGCGTAAAAACTCTGCCAAATAGACCATGAAATGTTTTAACGTAGAGATTTGGGGCTAATGGAAATCGGCTTCTAATTTGTACTACAGCCACTTTCACCAGTAAATCTTAAGGACTGATTTGAAGTGTAACTCAACTTCGCCCTGTCACTAGACATGTGCATGTCTCACTCATTTCTTAGCGCGATCCACATTATCTTTACTGCGTTCCCTACAAGACTTTTCTGTAACGAAAGCACCAAACGATTTTATACAAGCGCATCATTTATGTATGGACCATGAAATTGACGTCTGATACCTAAGTCAAGCGTTTACAGTTTAAACGACATCGGCTTATCCACACAACTTGGTATCTTATATTACGGGACAGGACTGTGCCAAATGGTAACTGGGCCATTTGGCAACTGTCCGTGATTTAAATCACGAGACACCAAGTGTACCTGTAACCTGCTTAATTGTCCGTAACCTATTCCACTCTCTCCGTGATGTCACAGGAATGACTAGTTAAAGTTCTACCATGTGCAACAGTGTGGACGTAGCTCAATCTGTTAGCTGTTGGGCTAATAAATTGAAGGTCGCGGGTTTGAGTCCAATGAGTTCTCACAAACTGAGAGACATGTGACCCAAGACTGGGAACATGCTTACGAGAAATTGTGAATTGGAAAGGTTCTCCTTTTTTAGCTATAATACACATAGCTTTATCGGGCAGGTAATGAAAGACCCCAGGTTTCTGCAAATGATAATGCCTCAACAGCGTTACCCTTATATTATATGTCATGAATAAGTGATAATTGTATTTTATGTTTGATTTTTTGGGTTGCATGTGAACTTTAATGATTATGTATACAAGAACAACAAGAGTACCCAATAATGGGGATGGCCTAAAAGTTAGGTCGGGCAATGGCGCCAAATATATTAATGGCTAATAAACCCATTAATGAACACCATGCCTACATATGATTAATACAGCATACACCCTTGATAATTAATTTGAAGCCACAAATGCGTACCATATAGTTTTCTACGATTACATAGGACAAAACTGATGAAGACGGGTTTTCTGTGAACTGGCTGACCGAGGTTACGTCTGAAAGTGGAATCGATAAACGGAACACGACATAAAATGCATAAATACTTATTTAGGTACAGGTTTCTGTCGGCACGAAAATGTTTCACGGACCAGGTCAAGCTTTGGGGCAAAATGGCGTCTGTTATGCGCCGTTGTGGTTACTGGTCACTCAATATTTATTTGTAGTTTATTGATATCAGTCAATTAAATACTCGATATAAATACTTTCTGTATATATTTTGTCCCTTCAGTGTACATAATATTTTTATGAGGCAGTATAATTCGGCTGAGCATTTGTAATATAGCTCCAACTGTCGGTGTCAACCAAATTTCTGTGTTTTTGCCCTACCGCTGTGGTTATCCCTGCGCCTCTGGGAAGTTAAAATCCCCCGGATGCCATAGGGGCATCGAAGTCCAATAAAATTCTAAATATAATCACTCATATATATATATACATATATATATATATATATATATATACATACATACATACATACATACATACATACATACATACATACATACATACATACATACATACATACATACATACATACATACATACATACATACATACATACATACATACATACATATATATATATATATAACACTTCACAGTTTTCAATTCTGCAGAAAATTCCCTTTTCTTGATAATATCCACTATTATCTCAGACCAAGCTAAAGTGCTTAAAGTTGCCTTTCAAAGTAGGTTTCTTCGTAAATGTGGCCATTTTTCACACTATACAAAAATCGTGATTAAGAGCGTTTTTTGCTGTAGCTATATGTTTTGAAATGTGAAAATCGGATAATTGCTGGGAGTATTGAATTTTAAAAATAGCATAAACATAGAATTTAATTCAATTAAGTTCATAAACTCTCCGCACTGTGGCCACTCTCACAAGAGTTTTGGCAAAAATAAACATGCAGGTGTTATGAATGTGTGCTAAGGATAAAAAAATGAATTTATTTTTCGAAAACTCAAAATTTATACTCGAGAGTGTTTAATTTCGTCCAGAATAAATGTTTTGGAGGTTGTAAGTGAACGAAAAAATGTTAAGTATCATGAGACAAATTTCAGCTCAATGTGACTTGACTCCGCTAATTGACAGCGATTTTAAAAAATCTCTCCCATGGGTGAAAAACATTTTTGCCCATGGGCAAGAATATTTACTTTCAGTGAAAATACATGGTTTTTCCATGTTCTGCAGTTTTTAAATAAATGAAAGTATATTTATTAGTGTCGTGACACGAAAATCAGCTTATTTTTACTTAATTTTGCTAATTTAGAGCGGGGTTTTTTGTTTTTAAACCATCTCAACCATGGGCGAAAAAATATATTTTTACTCGAAACACATCTTTTCCAATGTTTTGGAGGATGTAAATGAATGAAAGTGTGTTTAAAAGTATCACTCCGGTCTTAATTTGAGCAACCTTGCTCGTGAACGAAAATATTTTCATTTGTTTGTTTTCTTTATTTTGCAAGCATATGGTTAAAATTTAGACGAAATTATAATGACAAACAGTTTCAGTTTAATTTAGCGAGTTTAGTTCTATGTCGCACTCAGCAATATGGCGGCGGTTTGTAGATATTCAAGTTTAGACCAGACAATCCAGTGATCAACAGCAAGACTATTGACCTGCACAATCGGGAACCGATGACATGAGTTAATCAAGTCAGTGAGCTTGACCACCTGATCCCGCTAGTCGCCTCATACGACAAGCATAGTTGCCTTTTCTGGCAAGCATTGGTTGCTGAAGCCCTGTTCTACTCCAGATCTTCATAGGTCCTGAACGCAGAGCTGTGAAGTTGGAGTTGACGTTACGTGTGAAAGTCCTTACTCCAGGGACACAATAAACAGCGTTGTGAGATCTTCAAACTGTATTGAAATGTCTTGTCAATCCCACTGACATTCGCCAATAACCACTTAAATATAGAATACATGGTGTGTGCTCTTTCAGAACAAGGAATTAAGGATCCCCAACTGGGTAATTAAGTAAAGAACTCAAAATACTGTCACCTTCTGCCCAGTCGTGAGCTAATGACCTTGTAAAACCCCTCACAAAAGCAAACACAAAGCACCAAAACTGTATTTCTTTCTAGGTGACACACGGTATGTAGTCAAAATTTCCGTTGTTGAATACATTCTGTCGTGGGTAAAACCTTACGCTTGGAAAGTGTACCTACCCAGTTTAGCATGTTTCATTTTAATATTGTGGGAACCACTTTTAGTAATTCTCGTTTGCCCGTCCCTGGTTTTCTTCGACCGAGGTTTTATCCTATTTCTCAGACCAGGAATAATCTACAATAGGGATAGGTCACTCGCTTGCTTTCTTTATCATTTGTACTAATCAACATGTTCCTCGTCATGCTCCAGCGCACACAGTGACTTGGTTTGTTTCCAGCGCAACTTCGACTGTGTTTAACAACTTCGGCTGCGTTTAGCAATACTTCAGCCAGTTTACTGTATCAGTCGAAATCTTACAATGAATGAGTGAATGAATTATAATAATTAAGAGCAAGGTTTTTATGTGAATGAAAGAAATAATAAAAGAAAAGTACATATGTGAATGAAAGAATAAAAGATACACCACGGTCATCCCTTCCTAAACATGCTAAGTAATGCAAAACTATCATTAGATCTGTTAACAGCTGATTATAGTCTCCCTTGTCAGACAGGTTTAATCAACAAACTATCTGCTGGACTGCACAGCTGCCTTTTGACGTAGTATACTCAGTTAATTTTCCTGTGTAATCTTCATCTACATCACCATCCTTAATATAATAAGCAGAGAGCACAGAAGGCCGAATATCTGTAACCACTGAACCGTGGTGTCTCACTGGAGCAGGCTAAGTTCCCAAGTGCAGGTGTCCTACCTTTTCCATTAATCTTTAAAACATCTAACAAGCTCAACGCATGCAACTTTTAACTAAAATGTGATGTTATACATATCATAAAAGTAATTTTTAGGTATTATTCAGTTGATGAATTATCATTTTATGATGCATATATTAAAAACAATATCACTATTTAGACAACACAATATAAAAGCAGGCTATAGATCGCCAACAAGAGAAGGTAGAGCACCACAGTAGGGACCATGGGGACTTACAGTACCTTTGCTACCTGCATGGATCCTAGCTGATTTACATCATCCCTTCAGCTGCTGGCGAGTGTGCAAAATGCTAGCCAAAATTAAAACAAGAATACGATTAAAATCCTGGTAGATTTAAATTTACCATGAAATGTTTTTGGACTTACGTACCCTCTCAGGAGGATAATAATTTTACACTACTTCAACCCCCTTTGAGGGTACAGCCACTAACAATTCTAGTTACTAATCTAAACTACCATTCATTAAAATACATCTATTTACAGCACATACTATTGATAGTTCAATCAAGAAATCAATTTCCTTTAAAAAACCAATAAATGAGAATTAACAGTGTTAAAAAGATGCTTGATAGTTTTGAAATTGAAATATTTATCTCTTGTGATGGAGAATTCAACAGTTAAGCAGGATATGTTTGGCCGTGACACTCATCACAAGGGATACAAAATGGAGGATCTCACCTTTTATTAGGAACGCATGAGTATATCTAGTATGGCCAATACGACAGTCTTAAAATAACCTCTTCAAATCTGGACTGACAGCCCAAGTAGGTATAACTAATATACCGTTTTATTTGATGTAATTTATTTATACTTACTTGGGTGTTCCACTTCTGCATCAGATCACGGATGTAGGTTCTAATGCTCGTTTTGTCATCAGTATGGAGTAAGAAGTTGTGTCACAGATTTGTTGAGTGCTGAGTTGGCAGAAAGATCGGCCATTGTGTTACCAGAAATGCCTACATGTCTTGGTAACCAACAGAAGACGATGTTGTATTGGCCAGTAGCAAGATTATTATACAATTCAATAATATCAATTAAAAGTGGATGTTTACATGATAAATTTTAAATCACCTGAAGACAAGAAAGAAAGAGTCTGAACAGATTATATACTGTTTACGTTTAGGGCGTCTTTGAATATATTTAAGAGCTGTTCATATGGCGTTAGCTTCAGCTGTGAAAATAGAACTATCATCCGGTAATCTAGAAGATATTGTTCTGGATCCAATTACTACTGCACAAGCCACCGCGCCACCATCCTTGGACCCATCTGTAAATAAGGATTTATATTTGCTATATTTATGTTTTAGTGTATTATATTTTTGTTCATATTGTAATTCATTAGTTTCTGATTTTTTTAAATGTGGTCAATGTTAGGTCTACTTGGGGCCTGACCAACTGCCAAGGAGGAGAAGAAAGAAGACGGGAGGGAGCTATGTTTTCCAGCTCAATGCCGGCAGCAGAAAGAAAGGGTTTGATTCTATGTCCTAGAGGTGGGACAAGAGAAGACTTTTTGTTGTATAAATCCTCATAAAGGGGATTGAAAACAGTTATATGCTGGGTTAGTTTCATTAGAGTATAATTTAGTAATGTACTGTAAAGCCAACTTTATACGGCGCTGCTGAAGAGATGGTTCATCAGCCTCAACATAGAGGCTGTCAATTGGTTCTAAAAGACCCAAGGCAAAGTCTTAGACCTTGATGATGGACAGAATTTAACAGTTTTAAGTTGCTTTTGCAGGCTCCACCATAGACGATGGAGTCATAATCAAGTTTAGAATGCACGAGTGATCGATGGAGAAAGGTAGCTTGATCCCCTACCCATTTAAAATTTGAAACCACTTTCAACAAGTCAAGTGCTTTCAGGCATTTAGTTTTAAGGGATTTAATATGCGGTAAAAACGTTAAGTGTGAATCAAAGATTAGACGCAAGAACTTAGCTTCCCTATGAACTTTAATTGGTGTGTCATCCAGAGCTAGTTCAGGGTCCTTATGTGGTTTATATTTATGACAAAAATGTAAGCAGTTAGTTTTTGATTTAGAAAAATTAAAGCCATTCTCAAGATACCAAATATTAATTTTGTTTAAACACAACTGCAGTTGCCGTTCAATTGTATGCATATTTTTTCCCACGACAAGAAATACTAAAATCATTCATAAATAAAGATCCATTAATTGAATTGTTTAAAACTTTTGATAAACTGTTGATCTTTATACTAAAAAGTGTGACTGACAAAATACTGCCTTGTGGAACACCCTGATCCTGGTTGTAATGATCAGACACTGTAGAACCCACGCGGACTTGACATTGTCTGTTATTTAAGAATTTAGGTATGAATTCAGGGAAACGACTTCGCAAACAAAAATAATGTAAATCTCTCAGAATGCCATATTTCCAGGTTGTGTCATGCTTTCTCGAGATCAAAGAGGATAGATACAGCATGTTGTTTATTAATTAGCGCCTTTTTCACAAATGATTCTGAATGCACTAAATGATTCACAGTACTTCTGTTTTTCTGGAAACCACATTGTATATCTGTGATAAGATTATGTTTCCAAGTACCAAACAAGTCGATTATTTATCATGCGTTCCATGGTCTTGCAAACACAGCTAGTTAATGAAATTGGATGATAATTGGATGGATCTGTATGATCACATCCAGGTTTAGGTATTGGTACTATACCATCACGCCATGAAGAAGGAAATTTCCCGGAAGTCCAAATATCAAAATTTGATAAGAGCGTCTCTAAACAGGATTCTGGCAAGTGCTTCAGGAGTTGATAATGTATGTTATCAGCTCCAGTAGCAGTGTCATGAGCTTGATCAAGAGCAGTATGGAGTTCATGAATAGAAAACGTTTCATTATAATCTTCCCCATTATCAGAATTGAAATTAATAGTTTTCTTTTCTTGTTTTTGATATTGCTGAAATTTAGGTATATAATTAGAAGAGGAATAATGTTTAGCGAGAGTTTCGCCCAGTTTATTCGCAATATCTGATTTATCCGTAAGTAACTGATCTCCAAGTTTAAGATGGACAGTAGATTTAGTACCTTTACCTTTAATTTTCTGGATCATGTTCCATACCTTGGACATGGGTGTCTGAGAATTTATTTTGGACACAGTTTTGCTAAGATTGGCATTTGTTCTGTTTAAAAGTACGCCGCGCTTCAGCACTTAAAATTTTAAATTTATTTAAATTATGCACCACAGGATGGAGATGGAAATGTTCTTCTTTTTTTCCTTGCCTTCCTAGCTTGTTTGCATTCATCACTGAATTGCATTCATCACTGAACCATGGTTTTCGAATATGTGAAACTGCAGAGGACTTTGGTATACACTCATCAGCTATGGAATTCAGTTCATCAGAAAAACATTTAATAGCATCAGGATTGTTTGTATTTACACTACCCCAGAGTGGGCTGTGCCCATTTAAATCTCCCATTATAATACAGGGCTTTGGGAGCTGGTCATATAGAGCTTGAAGAGCAGTTTTGGCAAACGTCGAAGACAGTGAAATATAGAGAGCATAGCGTAAACGCTACATGTAAAGTAATTCTAACTGCAACAGCCTGCATGTGAGTAATAACAGGGCTGTGAATAAAGTTTTGACTGACTAGAATGGATGATCTGCCCGTGGCCCTATCACCCGGAGGTGAAAAACAATGATAAGCATTAAAATGACGAAGGTCAAATATATCCGTTTGTTTTAAATATGACTTTTGGGGACATATCGCTAAGGTGAAACATCTTGGACTAATAGCTGTAATTCATGTAAATTAGTCCTCAATCCTCTGCAGTTCCACTGTACAATATTATTGGAATAAACTATCTTTTGGGAGGATGTACTGGGGATTTACCCCGCACTTTTTTTAGGGCGACAAGCTAAGTGCCCTAGAATGGACGTTTTGAGATACGTCCATGTCGTCAAGAGATCCATATTTTTTGAACAACTGAATTCTATTTTGTGACCCTTTCGGGGCTCTGCCACTTTGTTGCTTTGAAGCATCAGACTTAGGTTTGGGTTTAGTTTTAACAATTTGTTGTTCATCAGCTGTTGAATGAGACTTATAGTGTGACTGTAATGATGACTTATGATCAGAGGACTTGATGTAGCAGGAAGTGATTCCTCCGTCTGGGATTATATAGCAGGGTATAAAACATTTGGGGAGTCGGAACTGACCCAAGTCAAGGTAGTTTGGCATCCTGAGGATGGTTTTGTTATTTTAGAGCTGGATTCAGATGATGATTTTGCTACTGTAGCATAACTTTCTGGAAGGTCAGATCTCTTCACCAGTTTCTTTGGCTCAGAAAAAGAGATTTTGGGTAAACTTTATTTTGTTAATCGCCATTTGCTCTTTCCATATTGGACACCGTTTTGATGAAGATGAATGGTCGCCTGAGCAGTCACTGTCACAATCTTCTGTTGTGTGTGTCTTCTAACCACAGTGAGCACACACAACAGACGATGTGCAGATAGATACACCGTGTCCATAATTTTGGCATTTAAAACACCTGAGCGGGTTGGGGATGTAGGTTTCAACTTGGATATTGCAGTAACATGCCTTCACTGATTTGGGAGCATTTGGCGATGAAAAAGAAAACAGGTATTAGTTTGGAATGTTTCATTGTTTTTTCGGGTTGAAAACGTGCTTCAGATATAGCATGCGAAATGAAAGATCAAGGTGTGCTGTATCAAGTTCGGACATATCAGCAAACAACCGATCAAGATCTGACAATACCTTTACTTGTGTTCAAGGTCTTGTGAGCAGAGACTGTGACCGGAATGCCCACAAAACATTTAATGCTGAGAGTAGCTGCTTGTCGCACTCAACTAGTAGCGCACCCGAACGTAAGCGTCTAATGTTCTTAACATCCCCAGCAATACCTTGAATACCCTTAGATACTGCGAAAGGGTTCAGTTTTAATGGTGCCTTGTCTGGAGTCTCACTAACAAGGAAACGTGGCCAATATTGCCTTCTGAGAATTGGACTCTAGGCAAAATACAAAAGTGAAATAATTTCAAATTCAAATACATATTTTAAGCCAAGTCATATCACAAAACAGTTTCCGGAGTGTCCGAAATTGTATCAAAAACATGCATACACAGGGCTTGGCATGACCAGTCGATTGGTTGATTGAACCGGGTCTATTCAATCACCCGTCTGGGTGAAGTCAGGGCCGAAGTGGTGTGTTGAGCAGTAGGAACATTGGTCCTGCTCCCATGGCCTCAACCACCAGGATCCCTTCCTCCACCGACACAGGGCCGCAACCCACGGCAAACTGGTTGGTGGACCAAATATCTCCCCGGGTCCACAACGGGGGTGTTGGCGAGCTCTTGGCGTTACCCAGCACCCACCATGAGGAGGTGGCTTGCCACAGGTGCCAGCAGTGAGTGAGTTTAGTTTTACGCCGCATTCAGCAATATTCCAGCTATATGGCGGCGGTCTGTAAATAATCGAGTCTGGACCAGACAATCCAGTGATCAACAACATGAGCATCGATCTGCGCAATTGGGAACCGATGACGTGTCAAACAAGTCAGCGAGTCTGACCACCCGATCCCGTTAGTCGCCTCTTACGACAAGCTGAGTCGCCTTTTATGGCAAGCATGGGTTGCTGAAGGCCTATTCTACCCCGGGACCTTCACGGGTCAGGTGCCAGCAGTGATTCGAATTGACTATTGTCAGTGCCATGTTAATAAAAGACATTATTTCAGTTTGTTTTGATGCTGTATTTACATAAAGTGAGATCTAAACATTCGTTATGGTAAATGCGGTGTAGCATTGTGATGAGGAGTATGCGGGGTTTCATCTTCCCATTAAATCCACCGATCCGAATGTTAGTATCCTCTTTTGGATCACACCCGGACTGTCAACTGTTTGATCGAATACACAACCAGACTGTCGAAAAGCAGTGGAGTGCAAGTGTTGACTGCCTTGGAGAACTTGCGCCTAACAATAGCAGAAGACTCAGCTCTACTCTAATTTACGAGGCAGAACACATACACAAAAACATCGGTGAAAGGAGCTATGGAACCAATTCCTGAATGCTAATCGTCGCATGAACAGTAACCGAGACAGTTGGCATCGTGAAACAAGAATCTGTGAGCAGTGTAAAGTGCATATTGTAACAAAGTGGCCACAGTAAAGAACTTGACAGAAAGTTTCAGCGTGTCAAGGACCAGCTTCAGAGACAAGAGATTTCCATAATAAGCTGTGCTGATCAGACAGTCTACCTCCTTGATAGTGGCCACGTTAAAGCATGTATTTTGTTTACCCTCTTGTGCGGTGTGTTAACGCAATAGTGTTAACGTCGGGTTACCTCCTTACATATTGGCCGAAACATTGAATTTACAAAATTTTCGACAGGATTATGAGGCATGGTCGACTGGTTTCTTTGTTTAACTAATCCAAGACGGCCTTCAAAAAAAAAAAGGGAATGATTTCTGTTCAGTTATGACACTGCTGTTCTCCATATGTCTCCATTTTCTCCACACATCTCCAAGATGTGTTTTTTTGTGTGTTTCGTAAACACTGATTGGGACTGGTGAATAAGCTTTACAGTGCATATCGGTACTTCAGCCATACAACATATAATACAAAATATAAATGCAGCATGTGTTGTCATCCATATGAACTATCACATAATAACATATGCATACAAATCATTACATCAAATACACAACTATCATATAAGTAAACATAAAAACAAAAGAGTTACGGTTGGTGTCTGATTAGCTCTTTGTAGAAACACTGAACAATTGTGAGACGGTTATTGATAAGTTAATTAGTTTTCTGTTAAAACAAACCAAAAAAAACCAGCTTTGTGTTTTCATGATAAAATCATTGACGGATTCAACTATTTTCTGGTTTTCACAGTGTACAAGTTGATTGTTTCCGTTCACCGAAGTCATCATAGACCACAGTGAGAAAAGGTCCTTCTTCAAGCAGTAAGGAAGACCATGATAGAGTATGGTGTACTTGTGTCTTCCTTGGCTTGGTCAACTCCACCGTTATTCCCTCCCCCGAATCCACACCCCACAAGGGCGTATAGGATTGTGGGGCCGTGTCACCGACAATTTGGCTCGGTGGATTAAAAAGGGAGTTCTACAACCCTGTGTACCCTTCATCACAATGCTACAATTTGTCGGCTTTGCGTATCCGGTTATGTGCATTCTGTAAGATTGATTAATACTTCACCAGTACTATACAAAGCAATATTTTGTTTGCTAAACGAACCAGATTCTCTGAGAATCAAAATATTCTTTATGTTTTAACCACATTTTCAAAATTGAAATACAGCATGCACACAATAACTAAATTGAAAGGAATATCGTGTAGAAGGTTTTCCAGAGTACATGCACATAAATGTCTGTCTTTCACAGACAAATATGTGCAGATCACATGGCAAAGGAGGTTTATACAGAAAACCGAAACCAGTTGGTCAGCTTGACGCCTTACAAAACAATTGATTCGAGATTTCCTCTGAATGCGAGTTATTTGGCGTCATGCGCAGCCAGTCTTTTTCATCCATATACACTCATGTTTATTTCAAAGCTGGTGTCACCTAATGACCTAATGTGATCCATGGATGAGATGTCTATATGACAAGTAAAATACACTTGAAAGCAGCAGCTGTTTCATTCCAATACACAAGACCAGCGGACGAGACACGACGTGCAAATTGAAGCAGGCGCTTTGCGGAAATTACGTAACTGAACGCGGAAACAGAAAACGTCATGCTGAAATACTCAAATCAAAATAAAAGTCAGAATGATGAAAAAGTGGAAATCAGTGTGTGTGGATTAGAATTTGAAAAACTCATGAAGTTGTTGACAAAGTAATACCTGTTCAGGTTATGATAATTTGAAAAACAGAAAGTTATAATGGATACAGAAGTTCTTCTAATGTAAGCAGTATTTCGGCTTGGGCGTTAAACTCATTTTCAAGCAAATGATGTCTATGAGGTAGTTATGAATTGTGAACATTGTGAATATTGGAAGGTTTGTCAAACAAAATCCAAATAAACTCGCTATATGAGCTGATGAAATCTACAATTTCACTTCATAAACATAGTAGATGTGATACTGGTATCTTTATCGTGATATCCGGAAGTAGGCCATATTTAAGGCTAGCGAACACTCGCTATGCATGGATGGTCTGGACATGCCCCATCAATCCCAACCATAGGGGTCGGGCAACAAGCAAGGTTCGGGAGTAGATAGCCATCCAAAACAGCACAAACGTGCACGAATTTACGCACGTGTGGCTTCCGCCTCTGACTTTGAGTCTGATTCTGACATCTCATTCATAGAGTCTTATTCAGATTTCCCTGTCCCTTCAGAGGAATGCCTGCAGACACCTCCTCTCGATCCCTATTTAGATGATCTCTCTGAAAGTCTTTTGAGAAGAAATATGATCAATCCCTTCAGTTTATTCAGAAGCGAATTCTAAATCCATGGGGCCACTATGTCACTTGTGGCATAATCTTGACAAGACCCGCAGGAGTGAATCTCCTGTCGATTTAGATGTTTTTGAACTGTTGGAATTGGTAGAGAAAACTATGTGTCTTATCGGTCAGGCCAATGTCTCTATGAATAACAATAGAAGACTTAACATTCTGGCCAAGCTGTCTAAGGATGTCTAGGCTAAATGCCTCATTCTCACGCATGACGCAGGTTTGTCAGAGACTAAGTGCAGACTCTTTGGGGATGCCTTTTATGACTTCATGCCAAGTTGATATTTGATGCTGAGAAACGTTCAGCTCGCAGACCTACTTTCAGACACCAGAGACACACTGATAGGCAGCCCTTTCAGGGAATGCCCTCAGGAGGAAGTAAATCTTCTGGGTGCACATTCCACATCAAGCCCTCCTTCAACAGAGGTTTCTGAGGCAACTCTTCCAGAGGTAAAGGGAGAGCGAGAGTCAGTCAATTCTCTCATACCAGGTGGGTCAAATGTCAGCAACGTTTGTTCCCTAGATGCTCCTCCTTCCTCCATGTTACATCTACAGGTTATCCCGATTATTCGAAAGTTAAACCTGGATCTTTTGTTCCACAAGGAATCCCTTAAAGGGGCTCGTCTGGAACATTTTCTAAAAAACTGGTAAAAGATCACTTCAAATCCTTGGATACTTCAAACCGTTACAGGTTTCGAGATTCCGCTGTCGTCAAAACCTATTCAGAACCGTGTGTTTCAACCGAAACTAAAGCTCACAAGAGAGATGGCCTTGAGCCAGGAGATCCAATCAATGCTTTGTGATAGAGGCTGTTCCCCAGTCCACTTCAATGGACCCAGATCAGTTACTAAATCCTATGTTCATGGTTCCCAAGAAGGATTGGGGGGTAAGGCCAATCATAAATCTAAAGGCTCTGAATGCTCACATTCCTTACATACACTTCAAGCTAGAAGGACTACATCTGCTATGGGACTCGATCCGCGAAAGGGGACTACCTGTGCAAGTTGGATCTAAAGGATGCGTACTTCAGCGTCCAAATGGCACCCCACATGAAAAAGCTACTCTGCTTCTCTTGGAAGGATGTTCTGTGTCAGTTCTGATGCATGCCATTTGGACTTGCCCCAGCTCCAAGAGCATTTACAAAACTTCTTCGTCCAGTGGTAAGTTTGGCTCAGCTGGTATCCGCTTGATAATACACCTGGATGATATCTTGTGTATCGCGGAATCACAGGCAAACCTGGATCAACACTGGGACACCCTCTTGTTTCTTCTCCAGTCCCTAGGCTTTGCCATAAACTCGAAGAAATCAGTTCTGTCACCAACCCAGTCAATCTTTTTCCTGGGGTTTCAGATAGACACAGTGGATCGTACCTTGATCTTACCAGAGGAGAAGGTAAAGAACATTGTAGCAACTTGTCGGTATATGGTGGGAAAGAAACAGGTAAGGATACGACAGTTGATAGTGAAACTATCAGCCTCAATGAGAGCAATCTTACCAGCTCAACTGCATTGTCGTTACCTGCAGATGCATTCCAGCAAGGAGCTTTTGTGTTCCCGGAATTACGAGTCAATGATTACCCTGCCTTCAGATTGTCTGGAGGAACTGAGGTGGTGGAAAACCAACCTCACCAATTTCAATGGAAAGCCGATCATGGCAGCTCATCCAGGTGTGATTCTCCAGACCGATGCATCAAAGAAGGGATGGGGAGCAATACACGGATCAACAGGAGGCCGGTGGTCAGAGATAGAACAGAATGCACATCAATGTTCTAGAACTGAAGGCAATTCATCTTGCACTCTTGACCATTTGCAAGGGGATGAAAGATCGATTTATTATGGTGCAGGTCAGACAGCCATGGTTTATGTGAACTTGATTCAGGGGGACAAAGTCAGTCAGTCTGCTTCAGGTCACAAAGCAGATATGGGATTTCTGCCTCCAGAACCGTCTGTTCCTAACATGCAGACTGGTCATGATGGTCATCGTAACTCCAGGTGGGCAAGGTCAGTCCTGGTATCCACTCCTATTGGAGATGGCAGTCACAGAGCCAACAATCCTCCCCCCACAAAACCTGCCTCATCCACTGATAAAAAATACCATTCTGGTGTTAGCGGCGTGGAAGGTTTCCAGCATAGCATCAAGACGAGAGGATTTTCGGAAGCGACTACTCAGCTGCTTTCCTGCCAGTGGCAACCCAGCACACAAGGTGCTTACGATGCTTCCTGGAATAGGTGGAGTGACTGGTGCAATCAACGGGGTTTTGATCCCTTTTCAGCCTCTGTGGAGTCTATCTTAGACTTTCTCACTCACATGTACCAAGAGAATAATCAGTACAGGACCATAAATACAGCTGGATCAGCTTTGTCTGCCTTTCACCCCACTATCGTGGGCTTCAATGTGGGTCAACACCCACTGGTTAGGAAATTAATGTCAGGGATTGTTAATCAGATTCCTCCCCAACCCAAATACTCTGTGGCCTGGGATGTAGATGTGATTCTGCAACGTCTGAAACAAGAGTCATCAGAAGATGACATATCCCCCCAGCTCCAACATGTTTGAAAGGACAAATCATCTGACAGTTGCTCATTGTTTTTTTTAGACAAAGTTTGAATTGTTTCCATGGAATTCATGAACATTATAAATGCCATATATCTGTAATCAGCAAAGTCACAATTTCACGATCTGTCTCATATATCTGCCAAGATCTGTTGAAAGATATGAAACGGTTTTCGAGTTGTGCTCTGGAATGAAGCCCATCCCTCCATTTTGAGACTAAGTCCAAAACTTTTCCATTGAAACCAAGAAAATATACTAGTCACAAAAAATTAAGGAACAAGTGTATTTTTGGTCAGTACATATGCCTTTACTCATGATCATTACAACTGAATCAAACATAACAAAGATAAAGCATATCCACACAATTTTCCAACAAAGGAATCAAAATGCATTGAACAATAACTGACTTCCAAATCATCAAAAACAGTGTCACTGAAAAAGCCGTGCAAAATGTATTGCATCAGGGTATGAAAATGCCTGAAAACACTTTTACTGTCAGTTTTGAGCACTGACACGCTTCAAGACGTCTAGGCATTGACCAGATGAGTCTGTCTAGAGTCTGTTGTGGAATGTTCTGCCATTCTCTCCACAATGCCTGTTCAAGCTGATCCAGAGTCTGAGAAGAACGTGGAGGCCGTACACACGCCTTCTGAGCATGTCCCAAGCGTGTTCAATAGGATTCAGGTCAGGAGACCTTGCCGGCAGTCCATATGGGTGATGTTGTTGGTCTGAACAACATCAGTGGCAACTCTTGCTCGATGTGGACGGGCATTGTCATCCCTGAAGATGAAGTTAGGACCTGCTTGCTGAGTCAATGGAATGATCACAGGTGTGACATTTCGTCTCGGTACCTCACACCTGTCATGGTACCTCGTCTGATGACCACAAGATCAGTTCGTCGTCCAACTTGGATTCCAGCCCAGATCATCAAACTACGACCTCCATACTGATCATGTTCAGCAATCGTACAGTTGGCGTAACATTCGTTACGGTTTCTCCACACACGAGCCCTACCATCATTGAAGTCCAGACAGAATCTTGACACATCTGTGAAGAGAACATTATGCCAGCGATTCACTCTCCAGTTACGTCGTTGGTTAGCCCAATTCAGTCTCTGATGACGATGATGTGCAGGCAGTGGGATATATTGCACTGGTCTTCGGGACCTGAGACCTTCAGCATTGAGTCTGTTCCTCACTGTTTGTGTGGAGATTCTGTTCCCGGCAACTCTCTGGATGTCATTCTGGAAAGGTCTGGCTGTGGTGAACCTGTCATACCCAAGAATCTGTGCCAAGGGGATCACACCAGGACTGAAATCACCCAACCGTAAAATGGTGATAGATAAAGAGGACCTGTAGTTTAGAACTTGTCTACGTCAGTTAGCTTCAAGTATTCAGAATATGTCCCTCTAGATTCATATAATTGGACATTATGTCTGTATGGTTATGTAAGTTGGAACTGTTAATAGCATTAGGAAGATAGTTAGAACAACTTTGAAAATGAGTCCCACGCTGCCTCTAGATACAAACCTAATTCACCATTTTCATTGAAAACACCGAACTTTAGAGATCAACCATTCGTTTATTAATGTTGACAGGAAAACTGTCCCAGCAATATTATAACAATCCACATATTTTCAATGCATATGGAAATTTTCAGTAGTGATAAAAAACACCTTCATAGTTATTTTTGAATGTTTATTAACCACAGGTATAAGACTTATGTCTTGTGTGGAGTTATATCCCTTTACTCGGGCACAAGTGCACATACAGATGTGTTGATCCTGGCTAGGTAGCCCAGCAGGGAAGGCAATTAAGCCGGACAGTGAGTGCATCCGGTTCTCTATAATAACACCGTATGTTATTTCATTGCGAGTCACAGTTTTTAAATAATAAACATTGTTTCCAATAGATGTATTCACAACATAAGCAGATACAAATCAGAATCATATGACATTGCTTTATACACAATACATTTCAAGAAAAAGCGAAACATATCAATGAACTTTGAAGTTAATGTACAGTTTGGGAAAGCATTTAATCCACATCAACTGAACTGATCATGTCAATCAGTTTTTCCCGAGAGGACACTTTAGTGTGTACTCCAAGTGAGGCAAGTTTGTCTCTCAAATCAGCCACGCTCAGGTCACCTAAAGGTGGTTGAGTACTGGGGATGACATTTCTGATGTCATACTGTATAGCAGCCCTTTTCGCACTTCTGGCCTCATGTAACTCAGATTCCCAGTACTCAAGCTTACGTTTAGTGTACTGTCGTTTTGATCGCGCCAAGTGTGACCGACTTTCAACGCGTTTTCGGACAGTCATAGCCTCAATGGGACCATCCCACTTTTGGGTTTTCTGTTGATGAATCCTTTTGATGTCATCATTCATTTTTTCTAGAGCCTGTCCACTGAACCTACCAATGTTTCCGTGCCTCGACATGAACACAGGGACATGGTACACTAAACAGTGCATGTAGGGCGTGATGTTCTTAGATAAACACCCCTTCCTCTTCTGTCCTACTCTAAGTATCAGCTGTATCCACTCCTTAGCCATGTCGTATAACTGCTGTGCGTCGTTGCTTTCCCCGCTAACTACCAACTTGTAGATGTCCCTAAACCTTGTCCAAACGTTGATGAAATCCGTCTCTGTGTCTGGTGTCAGTCGACCGTGAAGTTTATCAGGCAGTTGATTCAAGATTTTCTTCTTGCTGTCCCCTGAAAGACTTGTCCATTTTAGTCCCTTCCCGTCCCTATCTTCCCACACACTGAACGACACCCCACAGCTTCTGACGCTTTCCACTATCCCATCTAAATATGGTTTAAATAGGTTTCCCTTGTCTTAATTTTGTTAACTCTTTATCCCTTGCTTCCCCATCCTGAATAATCATTCTTTCCAGAACGTCCGTGATTCTCATCAAGAGATGAAGTTCGTCCAGGACAAAATTGTCGATACCTATTTGAACCAGTGGAGTGTGTTGAACGCCAAACTGGAGCTTATTTGCGTGAGATCTTATCTCATCAATTGTCCTGCACATGGGCTCTTTAGAATAGTACAACCAGTCATGCGTCATGTTGTGCCGGTCGTCTTTGTGCACTTTACACAGTGGACAAGCATAATTTCCAGTCGAACCCCCTAAGCCTAGAACTATCTGAATCATTTTCATGTCGGCCCCAAAGAAAATCTCAATTCCTATGCGTTTGTCCCCAATTTGAAACTTGGCCTCAGCAACAGAATTGACTTCGTCAAATAATGGAACCAGAGACATTTTCAAGTGGTTATAGTTCTCATTGCAACTGACAATTGCTAAAGTGCATTGGTTTCTTGATGCTTGTTTGACTGTGTCATCTACGATGTTAAATGAGAAAACCACAAAATTTGAGAGGCTGCTTACCCTAGTCCCGTCCCCACCGAACTTAATCTTAACGCTCTCTACATGTGGCCGAGATTCTATATACTGCACAACGCTAGACTCAAGTTCGTTCTTAAAGCTCATTACTGCTCCAGGAATACTGCCAGGAACTCTGTGTATTTTGAACTCACGTGACAGTTTAGCTCGGAGTTCGGCAAGGGCGTCGACTCTGGGCAGGTCCTTGTTGATTTGGGCAAGTTCGTGATAAGCTGAGTCACTTACGCCAAACTTGTCAAGTATAAACAGGATTTGTGACAAATTTTCCTCATCTTCTGATTTAGTTTGATCATACCGTACAGTTAATTCATCACCATTTGATGACTTTAGTTTGAGGCTAGATGGTGTCAGTCCAAGGTTTCGTACAAAGTCTAGAGCTTTTACTGTTGATGCCTGGACGTTTTTTAAGGTTCTGTATGTCTGGCGTTTGCTAATCTTATCAATTGGTCTGCTTTGAGTGAATGATGTTTGAGGCGGGGTTTCGGGCTCGTGAACATTCCTGATCACTTGCTTAGTATTTACTAGTTCATTTTCCAATATTCCCAGTCTGTACGTCTGTTTCAAATAGGCCTGCTTTTTCACCCCAGTCAGTTTTTTGTACTTTGAATTAACTTTTGATATAGTAAAGCGCACTCGTTCATCTATTCTAGCAGATTGTTGCAGTTGTATAGCATTTAAATGTTCATTCAGAATGTCCACAAATGTAAAATCCCGATGCGTCGTTGAATAACTGTCTATTGCTCTCAGACATGCATGAGATATTTCTAAACCTAAAAATGTTTCAGCTGATTGTGAACTTTGAGGTGCACTGACAAACGATATGTCAATCCTACCACCATTAGAACTTCCACAAACGTCACTGTTTTTTGCCATGTCTATATTCGTTGTTAACCACAAACCCAGGGCGAAGAAAATTGTCCGAATAAAGACCATGCTAACAGTTTATTACTGAGAGTTCAGTGTTCTCAAGGTGCACACTTTACTGGTGACAAACATGACGATCTTCTCCACTGGCACAGTACGCAACGTCAGAACTCCCCCCGTCGTTATCCATGTCTTCTTCATGGTTAGCCGTGGTGAAACTCTCACAGGAAAGTTAATCTCCTGACCTTCACTGTGATGATTCAGGGTATACCACCAGTGTTGAGACAGACACAGTCGACTGAAATCGTTCTTATGTAAGAAGATCTCCTTGTCGTAACCCGGTAGGTGACCAAATGCGTATCTGTAAATGTCCAGCTGCATGTGCGCTGAATGTAGACCGCCCGGCGACTTTAGTGCAGTCTTCAGTGACCTCTCAACTGTAGCTGAAGCAAGCTTGAGGCGCTCCCTGCAAACGGGAGGGCAACTGTAGTCTTCCAGCAGATGGGCAGGAATGTGGCCTTTGGGTTCCCAGGTAGCCTCTTCCAGAGGGTAGTCCGCCCACTCCACTAGGTAGAGCAGGCCCTTTAATTGAAAAATGTAATTTGGATTAATATTACCCAATCAAACATTTATGGCAAGTATTAATATATTCATTTAATTCACAATATAACAGGGGTTCAAAAAGAACATCGACGACGCCCGGGCAACTCATTTTCAATTACTTCTCAATAAATAGTCCACTAAACATTAACATCAAGTACCATGTTGATTTATTCTTTCATAATTACATCATGATGATTATGTCATAAAAATCAGGGCAAATGGAAAATGTAGACAGGTCATGATACTTTCTTGAAGACAATTGGTTTTTGGCAAGTGGCTTTTAATAAACTGTGGGCTTTGTGGTCGTTTCAGTTACTTTTGAAACCTATCCATGTTGTTATATATAACTGAATAATGACAATTTCAAACATATTCAAAAACGAACCGGTAAACCTCTACACGACATAGGGAAGTGAGCAAAATGTATGTATGTATGCTAATTTGTGCAGATAATTAAGAAAATACAATACAGTAACAAATACTGCATTGTGTCTAAATATAGCGTTTTGTCGCACAGAAATATCAAGGAACTTGTTGATTGAAAAAGAGATGAAATGCATCTTTAAAAGCACCTTAAACATTTTTTTGGGGTCTCTTCTGTTATTATCAAGATATATCATAGTATGAACATACCTGACGAGACTTGCGCTTCCAAATCACTCTCTGTACTGGATAGACTCCAACTGAGACACGGATGCTAACACATTTGCTCAGGGCAAAGGATTGTCCTTCATGGAGCTGTCTGTAGTTTGTCACTGTTCGCGGTCGAAGTTCCATTTTTAACATATGTCTAACTGATTACACCAATGACATTCTACGAGCTTTTAGAGCTTATGCTTTCAATCCAATTTAAACACAACATAAACAGCCGTTCATTGCTTTCATTGTCCCAACTGTCATATTGAGGTATTGTACAAGCAATGTTGTTACAGAAATTAGAATCGGGCAGGTGTAACTCTAATAGGCTTACTGATGTTTTGATATCAATCAAGGATCAGTATAGGCACACATAATCTGACAGAGACAGAATCCACTATTATAAACATTTCCTGATTGACTTAACTTTGTTGAGAAAACAGCACTGTTCTGTTTTTACCGATGTGTTTCCGTAACACCTATGGAAACTGATTGTCATGAAACAGACAAAGAAATTCATAAACTGCCGCTACCACCAGCAAAATGTGTTAAGTTAAGCATTCCCATATGATATATGAAGCTGGTAGCACGTGTGGTCGTGTTTATGTGTCTGCGTGCGTGTGTGTGGTGTGTATATGCAAGTAGACACTGTTGTAATTTGGTTTAGTTGAGTAATGGAACATGTTTTAATTCTCATAGTTATGACACACTTCATATGTATGATCAAAACCTGATACTCAGAACTGATACATTCTTACTTTCACCATCAAGCATGCGTTGTCAAGAACTAAAGCTAATTATGAGCGCTCGTGGTGTGACACTGCGGGGTGCCATGCAAAGGCTTTTGGTCCAAAGGCGACCCACATGTGTTGTTATCTCTGTAATGAAGGGCATTAAAATATTCAGAAGATAGAACTGAAAGTCCTATGACATGACGAGTAGCA
The DNA here is from genome assembly GCF_037392515.1 of Haliotis asinina. Lineage (NCBI taxonomy): Eukaryota > Metazoa > Mollusca > Gastropoda > Lepetellida > Haliotidae > Haliotis > Haliotis asinina. The sequence continues at coordinate 47,770,767 of NC_090282.1, forward strand.
TGCCCTTGTTTGCACGGTTGGTTGCACATGAATGTGCATGAAGCGCCAACTGGGCCATGGCACAAATAGTTGGACATGTGTTCCGCCAGGCTAGGGTGTATCGGTCCTCTCTGGGAGTTGTCACCCTTGGATGACCCGAGTGTGGTCTCTCAGTCATCACTCCGGTCTGTCGGTGACGAGTGATCACTCTGGAGATGACGCTTCGATGAAGTGGTTGGCAACAGCACTCTGGGTCCAACCTCCTTGCACCATTCCAACAATTTGAGCAACTTCAATTGGTGCCAAGTGATGCCTAGCCATTTCTCAAATGTTACTGTCGACAATTTGTCCTTGCTGGCAGTTTTAAAGCAATCAGAACGCATGTGCTACGTGTATAGCACATGTGTTCAATGCATTGTGCATGTGAGTTTTGAGGGTGGTTGTATTCAGGCGGTGCTAACAACACAATATGGGAAATACTTTCAGTTCATCAATCGTAAAGGGTTCTCCTGCATGGATTATATGCCAAGTAATAACTTTATATACCCATGAAGAAAATATGTGGAAAAAAATACTTGTTGCATAACTTTTTGTGAGGAGTGTAATACATCACAAAATCCTTTAAAAATCAAAAGGCACGACTCTGCGGTCTGCAACACATATCTGCCAAGTTTTACGAACAGATATTTAAAAGTTTATGAGTTCTGCTCCGGAAACAAAACACACCCCTCACTTTTGAGACTAAGTCAAAAACGTTTCCATGGAAACTGGGAAAATGATAAATCACCAAAACCTGGAAATAGCAAAAGGCACCACCTTTGGTTCCCATTGATTATCTACCAAGTTTTGCAGAAAAATATTGAATGGTTTTTGAGTTCTGCTCCGGAAACGAAGCCCATCCCTCCATTTTGAGACTAAGTCCAAAACGTTTCCATGGAAACCAAGAAAATAGTAAATCACAAAAACCTGCAAATACCAAACGGCACCACTATAGGTTCAGACTCATATATCTACCAAGTATTACAGAAAAATATTGAACGGTTTTTGAGTTTTCCTCCGGAAACGAAGCCCACCCCACCATAAGACTAACACCAAAATGTTCCATGGAAAAACCAAAATAATATAAATGCCAAAAATCTGTAGATACCAAAGGCACAATCTTAGGCTGAGATTACTACATCTATCAAGTTTGGTCTAAAAATATTGAACGGTTTCTGAGGTATGCTCCGGAAACAAAATGATTACGGACGGACGGACGGACGGACGAGGCGTCAACTATATTCCCCTACATTATATGCCGGGGGATAAAAATTGAAAGACAATACTTATTTGTCTGACAAAAAAACTGTCTGAGAAATTGACAATGCTTCTGATGTTAATTCTGAAGACCTACTAGCAGAGGTTATCTTCTCTGAATATCAGACACATGGTAGACAGGGGCACTGAAGTAGAATTTACACTGACTTGCTAGTTTGAAGTAAATAGAATAAGTGTATATGGATGACAACTTCTTTAATACTGGAACACGACGTTTCGATACAGGTTCTTGTATTGTTTTCAAAGTGTGAAAACGTTTCAATACAGGTTCTTGTATCGAAACGTCGTGTTCCAGTATTAAAGAAGTTGTCATCCATATACACTTATTGTATCTATAGCATTTACACTGATTAAACCAACCAAGGTGACTAAGACAGGAACAAAAGCCCATTCCTTGAGTTTCAGTGCCTATGAGAAGGACCTTGCACTTTGTGTAGTTCAGTGTCTAAGAGTGTATTTAGAACACACAGAACCTTGGAGAGACGAAGGTAGGTGTGGTCTTCTCTTGAGCTATGTGAAAGACTGGTTTCGTGCCCAAGTATTGCAAGATGGGTAACAAACCTGATGAGTGAGGCAGGTATTGACACTTCACACTATAAAGTTCATTCTGTCAGAGGAGCTAGTGCTTCAAAGGCATTTGCCAGAGGTGCTTCAGTTACAGACATTTTGAAGTTAGGCAACTGGACCAAGGCTTCGACGTTCAGAACTTTCTATCTAAGAAATACAGCCAGTAGTGAAAACTGCAGGTCAAAGGGACTTGACACTAACAGGCTTTGAACTACCAATATCACATTTACTATGTTTAAGACATGAAATTGGACTTTTTACTAGCACACAAAGTGTGTAAAGTGAAATTATAATTTCATTAGTAAACATAGTAGATGTGATATTCCCTACCTTGTCTCCCACCCTGAATTGTTTTTGGGATTTCTCAGAATTATTGGATTGCTAAGATTTAGTTTTTATTCCAAAACTTTTAAATTTATGTCAATCCTAATAAAGTTTAAAACATATTACAGTTATGAATTGATGTAACTGATTCAACCAAATCATAGTCGATAACACTATACTCAACTTACAGTTGAGTGCCATGTGAGTGGACCAGAGCAGAGCTGGCCAGGAAGAGAAGTGTGCTCCACTGGATGACCTATGTGACCTTGGACCCTGTCTAAGGGCTTCTCATTTTGATGTTAGAATTTCGCATTCAGTAGATCACCTGTACGATCTGATTAAATGTTTTGCCTTTACTCTCTGTTCTATTCAAATTTCGGCCCTTATGAAGAAGGGTTTAGCGAGACTTCGCTAGCTTTAAATATGGCCTACTTCCAGATATCATGATGAAGATACCAATATCACATCTTCTGTTTACTAATGAAATCCTAATTTCACTTTACACACTACGCGTGCTAGTGAAATTTCCAATTTCATGCAACCTTCGGCAAGATACTCAAGTGTTAGTTCAGTTTACCTGGTCAAAACTGCCTGTTGGAAAGTGTTGACCTCTGGAGTCCTGCAATAAGACATTCTGAAAATTGATAGCTTTGACCAATTCGCCTGTTTCAGGATATCATCAGCTGAGACACCCTGACCCATTGCCTTAGAAGTAGAGGCAGCCCTGGTAGAGTGCGCTGTGAACTCCTCTGTCACCCCAGACCCCTCATAACATCTTTTATCCATCTGCTTATGGTGCCAGTTTTCACATGCCCATGGGGCTTCACGTAGCTCAGAAGATTATGGCGTAAGACTTCATCAGAGGCCTCCTGCCATAATCTACTCCTTGACAAATATCATTCAATGCATTTAACTACACACAAGGATTTGTCCTCTTCAGACCTGAAGAATTCTAGCACATTATGTGTATTTCCTGGCCGACGTGTTTTTGTTCTTTTCGTCAAATGAAAAGTTACCATGTCCTCTTTGATACATATATATCTTGTGTCTGAAGCTCTGATGCCCTTCCAGCAGAAGTTAACGCCAAGAGCATATCCAGCTTTCTGGCGAGAAGTTTATTAGAGAGACTCGCATTATCCCCCCCAACCCATGATGGCACCCAACACCTTCTCAACATCCCAAGTTTTGGTATATCTGGGGGTTGGTGTTCTTTCATTAAAGATTGCCCGCCTATGCTCACAGATCACAGGCAACAGACCTACCTTAACACAGCCTTGGGGGCATGATTCTTGGAGACTGCTGAGCGATAAGCATTAATTGTTGGGTACTTTAATCCCTTGTCATAAGGGAAAGTCAGATAATCTATAACCGCGGAATCAGGTGACTGAATGGGATCAATTTCCCGTTTGTGACCCCAGCAAACCCACTGTCCCCACGCGCTTTTGTAATCTGTCCTTGTTCCTGACGCCATGCTCTGAAAGTCTGCAGACCTTGTTGATATTCCAGCTGTTGAGTTCTATTCCCTGAAACCTTCCAAACTGCTAGATGCAGTGTCTTCAGTTCCACCAATGGGTGGACCTGACCTGATGGTGAGGTTAAGAGGTCCCGAGTTAATGGTAGCCTAATTGGGTTCGCTACTGCCATCTCTAGCAAGAGAGGGTACCAGACCTTAGCCTGCCACAAATGGGATTCCGTCCCCACTCCCCTGATTATGTGTGCTACTGCAGTTTGATTGTCCAGCCTCATGTGAACACACATTTCTTTCTTTCTCCTTCATGCATGATTTTAGAGCTAGTAGAGCGGCACTCCACACAGCCTGAGTAGTCTGACTTTGACACACTGCCCCCACACATCGTCAAGGTAAATAATCATCCTCATTCACAGGCGTCTGAGAAATGCCACCACTGGTCTCAGCAGCTTTGTGAAATGGGGTGGCGCAGAGGCCAGACCAAATGGAAGGCAATTGAACTGAAAAATCATGCCATTCCATTTGAACCGGAGGTACCTTTTGTTGTTTTTTTGTCCATTGGGACAGCAAAGAATGCGTCTTTTAGATCTACTTTGCACATGAAGTCGCCTCTTCTGAGAAGATCTCGAACCATGAACAAACCCTGCATCTTGAAATGCTGGTATTTCAGGTGATGGTTTAGCTTTTTTAGGTTAATTATAGGACGAAACCCTGCATCCATCTTTGGGGCCAGGAAAATGTGGCTTAGAAACTGAGGTGGTTTCCCTTCCTCCTGTGATGTGGCCCCCTTCTGAAGGAGTTCTTGTATCTCCTGGTCTATCTGAGTCCTTTCCTTCATTCAAAAGAATGGGGTGTTTGGTGGGGATCTCTGAAAGGGCATGGAGACCCAATCCAACTTTGCTCCCTGCACCAGTGTAAGAACTGACTGGTCGCTGGTTATTTTTCCCAGTTTCTGAGAAAAAAGTGAATTCTCCCTGCCAAAGGAACGTTTGGAGCCAGCACTGCGGCACCACATTTCTGTTTTTGCGCAAGGTATCTAAATCTAATAGCAGGTGATCTAACTGACATTTGGAGGGATAAGGTACTTGCTGATACATACGTCTTGCCCCTCTTGTCCTGGGAAAAGCCTCCCCTGTTGGCCTGTCCACTGGTACATCTAAACCTGTCTGCATCCCGAGAGCTCAGGCCGAAAGGGCTGCCTGAACATTGGCCTGGAAAAACTAGCAGACTGAGGAGGATTAGGTTGTGCTTTTGGCTTATGCACAAATTTCAGTTTCTTTTTAGGGGGTTGAAGTGCATCAGCAACTTCTCTAGCCTCCCTATGATTTCTTCAAAGCATACAAAACCCCTGAAGGACCCATAACTCTCATGAGCCCAGACTGAATGGATCTTAGACTCTTGTCAGCTCCTTTCTCGTTACTTATCCCATTTTGTTCCATAAGGGATTCGATAATGTCATCCATCTGAGGGACCTCAAAAACCTTACCCTCTGGTGCAGGGCATTGCTCCAACACACCCTCCATAGTCTTGTCATCTATGAAAGTTGTGAAATGTTTCGTAATGTAGTCCAGTTGTCCCTGCAGCGAGGGACATTAGATGCCCCATGAGGGTCAAAACGCCTAGGTTCTGTCAGGGTGTCACCTAAATCAGCGTTATTTTTGACTGCGTGAAATTGGTGATCACATTTTTAATTCGCTGGCATTTCGTTTCAAGATATATAAACGTATTGAAGATTTTATAAAAGCTGAGAATTAGTACAATCCATACATAATTCATATGACACATAACTCTGAACTCGTTGAATAATTATGACAAGTTTTATTTGGAGATGTCATTATCCTGCACTCCTGTCGAATGGGTTCGATAGTAGCATTGAGAGGATTAAGGATAAACCTCAGACTTCTGCAAATGACAACACCCTGAAAAAAGGTGTAATCCTATTAGTGAACCCCCTCCCTGTGTAATGGCTCATTTGCATATGTCAGGTGCACTGTTCTTGTGGATTGCTGATTGAAACCATACCTTGAAACATGCCTCTTTTCATGTAATAATGTTTTATCTGAGACAGTAGAAGTTTAACATTGAGTCTGTCTGTTGTTTCCCATACATTAATCAGTACCTCAGTACCTCTTGTTATCCTGTCTGGCATTTGGAAAACTGTGTGACGAATGCACTCATACTGTTACACACGTCTCATAAAAAATGTAACAACGATGTGAGGGGCTATAAGTGAGGGGATGCTTTACACCATTTAGATCTCAAATGATATAGAAAACTTACACATTTTAGCTTCTGTATTTATTCAGTTCATTCTTTCAATGCAGATGCTCATACAAAACTGAGGATATTTGAATGGGGCTCTTCTGGCACATGCAACACTTTAAGGTGTATCTAACATGTGTTGTATTTCTGTGGTGTAAGATCCCATGTTGTATTGCTATGGTGTATCTCACAGATGTTCTATTTGTTAAGGTGTACGTCCCACATGCTGTATTTCTGTGGTGTATCTCACACACACGTCTATGGTGTATCCCGCATGTCGTGTCTCACACATGTTTTATTTCTATCGTTTATCTCTCATATGTTGTATTTCTATCTTGTACATATTGTATATCTATGGTTCATCTCATATTTTTTTGTATTTCTAAGGTGTATCACACACATGCAAATTTATGGTGTACCTCATACACATATTTTTATGGTCTATTACACACTTGTATATCCAAGGTTCATCTCACAAATATTGTATTTCTATGGTGTATCTCACTCATATATTGCTATGGTGTATCTCACTCACATATTGCTATGGTGTATCTCACATGTGATATTTTTTATGGTGTATCTCACACATGATGTTTTCTACTGCATATCTCATATGTGATGTTTTCTATGGTGTTTCTCAAATGTGATGTATTATTTTTTGTGTACAGTCCGTTTGATTCCATTTGAGACCGATGAATTGGAATGTAATGGAAACAAAATTTGTGAAGCAACTTCCATAACTGATATTTTGAAATGACCAAAGAATGATTTGTCTCCATATGCTTTTTCAAAACACGCAGAGAGACAAAGGTATTTTGTTTATATAGAGACTTAATGGCATTTCTAACCAGCTGTGGAAATGAATCGACTTTCTCACATCGTGTGGGTTTTGCGACGGTCCCCTCAGTTGTGTCCGTGCTGGTTGAATCGGTACAGTTTTTCAAGATAGTTTTTAACTTCCCTTCCGTCATCCCAACAGCACGTGCAGTTCGTAAACGATACTTAACCAAAGCATATTGAGACCTAACCCTTTCACCTTTGTTTTTAAAAAAGTTAAATACCTTGCAAATAATTGACTTAGTGTCGTGTGATAAACTCATTGTTTCAGGTACTGCAATCATGAATGTCTAGTTTGCCGAGCAAATCACAGGTGTCAATTTCACACGTGCACCTTGCCCACCTAGCTGTTCTACCAGCAAGAGGCTCCCCTCGTACAAAATAGCAAAAGGTGACAAGAAAATGATGATTATTTGTTGAACAACTTTTTTATTCGGCTGTCCCAAATTATGAGACACATCATCAGCGTTGGTCTGTCGATTTCATGTGGCTGTGCAAAATTTGGTTTTGTTGCAATTATTAGATTTTGTGTTGGTGAGCAATTCATCGGTCTCAAATGGAATCAAACGGACTGTATCTCACATGTGATGTTTTCTATAATGTATCACACATGTGATGTTTTCAATGGTGTATCAAACACAATGTTTTTCTATGGTGTGTCAAACACAACGTTTTTTTATGGTGTATCTTACACATGATGTATTTGTACAGTGTTAGAGACACATGTTGGTCTCTGTGGTGTAAGTTACACATGTTGGCCTATGTGTAAATAACAGATGTTAGTCAGTATGCAGTATGTTAGAGATGTTTGTATGTATGCAGTATGTGGCAGATGATGGACATTGGTGTGACAGATGTTGGTCTGTATGCAGTATGTGACACAAACAGGACTGTGGTGTAAGTGACAGATGTTGGTTTGTATGCAGTATGTGACACATGCTTGACTATGGTGTAAGTGACATATGTTTTTGTTGCACCTCAAGCAGACTGTCCTGGACTGCTTGGGCAAGGTCTTGTATGGCAGGAGCATGACTTGCTGCCAGTAACCTCCAAATGACATGGTCAATGTGGTGCTCCTTGAAGGCAGTTACAAACTCAGGATCTGCAACAAACCAAAGAGAGGTCAAGCTCAGTGATTTGTGAGTCATCTCACTCCTCACTTTGTTTCATGACATAAAGAATTGTGTGGTAAAGACTTGATTCAGCACATGTCACTGTCATATACCTTGGACATTACTGCATGTTGAACAACAAAGATAACAAACATAAAATATTAATAGCACCATAATAATTGCATACATGAAGCCTGACATCAAAACCCTAACCCCTTAACTACACGATAAAGTTCCTTTATTCCTGCTCATTTGCTGAACCTAAAGACATTTCAAGTTAGTTATTTGTCTGAAAAAAAAATATACAAACAAATAAGTTTAAGCCAATTTGTCCTTTCTGCTTAGGTACAATATCATTTTCCAAATCCTCTTAAGTGACATCATTTTCTCATACATCATGTTTCTAAAAACACATATCAAATGTACTACAAATCAGAAAATAATCAGAAAAATACTTTGTCTCTTGCTACACTAAAACTATATGCTCTTCTGTCTTATGACATCTCCAAAATACAATCACTGCTACTCTAAGACAGCACATATTCCTCAAAACCAACCACAATAACAAAGTAGACTAAATGCACTGTTGACTTAGTGACACTGACTCTCTCGTTAAGTGAATCACATGCTTAAATACTTCTGTTTAACAAACATGCAACAATATTTTTAAGGTTTGGCTCAATACTTATAGAAATGGAACTACCTGTGAACGGGCTTTTCAGTAACAGAGAGTTTCTTAAAACATTACATCAATGCCACAGTACTAAAGATGAAACATACAATTGGTAACAAGACTCATCCAGAGATGACATATCCCCTTGGAGAGATTCAGTTTGAAATTTGAAATTTTAGTTCTGAACTGTAAATTCATATATACTAATCTTATCTAAAGTCTTGTACTCTCTTGTTCTTGAAGTCGTAATCAAGGTTGCATGGAGGCCAGATGGGCATTCATTGAGTCAGATAGTATAGTAGTTAAAATTGCCAAATTTTCCTCAAATAATTCTTCCATTTTGTACTTATCCACTGTTGAATGGTGATGCAGATTACCCTAGTCTAGACAGTGAAGACAGATGGTGCCTTGAAGCTGTAGACAACTGTTGATAGGAACGTACAAGTGAGGAGTGTTACCTTAATCTGTTCAGCCCCTACTTTGAGACACCATCAATTAGAAGCTAAATGGGGAAATGACTCATAAAGCTCACTACTTTATTGTTCAATTCCAAACGATAAAGACGTGTAAGGCAACTCAGGAGCAGAACACATCAAAATCTACTGGAATTTAGAAATCCACACTTCACTGATGTATACAGTTATGAAACTGTGCATCGTCAAAATATTATTCCAGTTAATAAGTACGACAATGATGTCAAAAGTACATATAAACTTTAATGGAGGGATCATGAGATCATAAGAAGTCGGGAGAATTTCAACTGAAAAGTTGTCATGAGTCCACAAGCAGGACAAAGGTCAAATGACCATGTCACAAGTTCAATAACGGGTCTGTCCACCATCGGCATTGAGAACAGCAGTGCATCGATGACACACAGAACCTATCAAACGTGCAAGGAAGGCTTGTGTGGATTGTCACACCAGATTCTTTTAATTTCTGTTGCAAGATGAGGAAGACAGAGTAGGCATCAATCCATCTCTTCCCAAACATGTTCTATCGGGGAGAGATCCAGTCAATGTTGTGGTGTTGCCAGAAATCCATAGCAACCCCTGCCGTATGAGAGCGGGTATTGTCCTGTTGGAATGTTAAACTAGGGTCATGACGTTTCAGAAAAGGAATTGCCACAGGTGGAAGAAGACGTTGTGGAGACGTTAGCCATGGCATTCATTTGCTGTTTCTCTTTCCTGGAATGCATGCACGACAACGTACTGCATGTCTCAAGGATGAAACCACTGTCGTCACAGAACGTGGCACGTGCATGCATGCTGGATACATGTCACTAATCTCTGAGTTTAAATCCTTATGCATCTATACAGGTTTGATAAATTCAGATTTTAAATTTTTGTATGCACTGTTTCTTTAAGTGCCTAGCCTACTATTGCTCCAATGAGTAGAGGTCAGTAAGTGGCAATCAAATCAGCATTGTAGCGTGAATAAAGTCTCAGAGGGGTATGAGGAAGCTATGACTGGCAACTGTATAGAATGCCTTCATGTGGATCCAGTTGAGTTAGACTTTATTCAGTATATACAAGGAAGGAATGAACCGAGTGTGGATCAAGTCCCTTCATCTGCAGTGTAGGGCTGACGATAGCTGCAGTGTAGGGCTGACGATAGCTGCTCTGTGAGCCCCAAGGGTCCAACATGTTGGAGCTCCACAACATCAGTAACAGATGTCTTGCAGGTAGACTATCTGACCTCCAAAACCCCGCCCTCCATGATTGAAGCCAAGGAACAATAGCTATGCAATACCATGGCTGAAGCCAAAACTCAAGTCCTGTACAGTATGAGGTAGTAGGAAGTGGTAGATTGGTGTGTGAAGGCCTGAAGTGTTGCAGAATGCATCCAGATAGACAGGGCAATCTGGGAAACTTCACCTCTGGGGACTGTGGAGAGCAGGATAAACAATTGGTTCCGAAATCTTCTGTGATCCTGCAAAGGAGATAGGTAGATTCAAACGCCCTCACAGGATACAGCACCAAATCTACAGCATTGGTAAGCCCAAGAATACTGGACAATATATGAAGGGATCATAAACATCTGATCTGGTTGCCCTGGCAACTGGTGTCAGGCTCAGTTGCAATGGAATCATCAACAGTGGTCAAGGTCTCCAATGAGTCCTGACAAAATTTGCAGTTCATGATGGTTGTGCACTGGTGCTCAGAAGGTGAAAACACTTTCACAATGAGAACAATGGTGAATGTGACCATCTTGCTGTGAGGTGCCTTCAGTCTCCATCACCGGACTTCTCCATATTCATGGCAACCTTACTGGTTTGTGGTACAGAGATGAGATTCTTCCATCAAGGTGTTCCATGATGACATCCACAGTTACAGAGTTCCTCACTCAAAGAGCTGTTGTAAGAATGCAGTGGCCAGCATATTCTCCAGATGCCGATGAACCGTTCAAATTTTTGGACCAAGAGTGGCAAGAAATACAACCGGCATCACTCAGATGAGGTCAGTGAGAGCTAGATGTGCAGGGTGTGTCAGAAACAGAAGTGGACATGCACACTCATGATATGTAATATACTCTAGTAGTATAGACAATAGTGGTTTGGGATCATGACCTTCTCAAGGCCCTTATTTAAAATTTGGGCCCTTGACATGGATGTTCTCCAAAACCAGTATTACCTATACTACTACAGATGTGCAAGCAAAATTTGGTTAAAATCGGCCAAAAAGTTTTTGAGATAGGGGCTTCAAAGTGAGCATAGGGTCACTTGTGAAAGTCTAAAATGTCCAACGTTTTGTCATACCTAGGTGATAAATAATCTAATGAAGTCATCAAGGTTGTACCCAATCCCATTTTGCTAAAGCATAAACAGCTTCCAAGATGCATGCAAAATTAAAAAAAAATCAGGGAATAGTTTAGAATAAATTGACTTTTAAGTGAGCATGGGGTCGGTTCGGGAAAGGCTAAAATAGTCAACTTTTTTGTCATAGCTAGGTCCAAATTAATCTAATGACGTCATTGAGAGTGTTCCAAATACCGTTTTGTTATAGCATAACCATCTGCTGGGATGCATGCAAAGTTTAAAGAAAATTTGTTCAATAGCTTAGGAAATTATGACTTTTTAGTGAGCCTGATTTCTATCTGGCGAAAGGCGAACAGTCCAACTTATCAATGTACTTGTTATATATTAGTAAGGCGATGGGTGTTTTCAGCTGAATGAAACACAGCTCTCAGTATTTCGCGGGTCATTTTGTCAGTGTCTTGTTAGGACATGCTTGTCCTTGGAGAGGTGTCTGAAGGGGAATCAAACACAGGTCTCAGTCTTTGCTTCAATACTGACCCCGCATGCTTTGAGGCTGACTGTTCTATGCAGATGTCCACTAAGCAATTTATCATGTATCTTCTTCAATAATAATTTATTTGTTTGTTTTTCGTGAGGAAGGCTTCTCGGGCCTGTTGCTTGCCTTGTTCTATGAACTTTTTTTCTCTTCTTCACTGAAGATGGGGCACTTACGAGACTTGGTTCCAATAAACTTACGAGACTTGGTTCCAGATCAGATGTTTATGATCCCTTGGTTGCTTCATTCTGTGGTATCTGGCGAGTTCTGAGATGTAATGAATGGACACACAACATGGTGACATGCAGTTCTACCAGGATAATTACTAGTTGTGGGAAAACCTGATGAGAGGTAACCTTATGTAACCTTGACCTTGGGAAGAAAGCAGAATCAAGTAACCTGTCGTCCAAAGCAGCAGTGTGTGTTTGTTGTCTCCTGTCATGGCAGAGAGAATCAAACAATCTCTTCAGAGATTTTACTGTCTGTGAGCACAGAGGAAATATGATCTTCTATCGTGTTGAGCATCTCTTCGACTAGAACTGTATTTTACTGCTTTATGTTGCTGTCTGTGAGACACATACTTGAGCACCAATCAAATCATCCCTGCTGCTCCAGACATTATTTCAATGCCCAATACCACTAGTGCAGCAATGATGGTGGACAACAACCCATCGCCTGCCGTGCCGAATCCCATGCCGGTTGCTATCATGGTGGTGCCTGCACCGTCGATTTCCTCTTCAATTAGACATTTGATTTCGCATAACTACTGCGAACGAAACCTGTCTATGGTTGTTTCCAACGTTTTTGCTACGTAGTCTACAACTGGGTACAGTCCCATTTTTTGTGTATGCACTTTCACGATGGTTGTGCACTGGTGCTCAGAAGGTGAGAACACTTTCACAATGAGAACAATGGTGAATGTGACCATCTTGCTGTGAGGTGCCTTCAGTCTCCATCACCGGACTTCTCCATATTCATGGCAACCTGACTGGTTTGTGGTACAGAGATGAGATTCTTCCATCAAGGTGTTCCATGATGACATCCACAGTTACAGAGTTCCTCACTCAAAGAGCTGTTGTAAGAATGCAGTGGCCAGCATATTCTCCAGATGCCACTGTCTGTGAGACACATACTTGAGCACCAATCAAATCATCCCTGCTGCTCCAGACATTATTTCAATGCCCAGTACCACTAGTGCAGCAATGATGGTGGACAACAACCCATCGCCTGCCGTGCCGAATCCCATGCCGGTTGCTATCATGGTGGTGCCTGCACCGTCGATTTCCTCTTCAATTAGACATTTGATTTCGCATAACTACTGCGAACGAAACCTGTCTATGGTTGTTTCCAACGTTTTTGCTACGTAGTCTACAACTGGGTACAGTCCCATTTTTTGTGTATGCACTTTCACGATATGATATTCAATTGGTCCTCCAGTGAATAAACTTGAGGCTAACAAAATCAAAATGTTCAGATGTAAAAATGGCCTCGAATGTAAATGGTGTAATCATCCTGAATAATCTTGACATCCATTTGTGATGGGGGCTGTTCCCAGTTGTGCATGAATGCAACAGTATTGATTTTCATGGTGTTTACACCAGTGTATGTGTAACGCATGCAGAAGTTGCAGCTTTTGATGATATGGGTTGAAGCTTATATCGTATGTAACCAAGAGTGTGGGACTTACATCAATACATCCATTGTTTTCCGTATTCCTGACAGACAACTAGCATGTAACCAATTTCATCTGGAAATGCTGTTACATCAATTCCCTTTTGCTCATAGAGAATTAACCCCCCTAGAAGAACCCCCTTGTTTCTGTCTTTGTCCTACGAGATTGCAATCCTCATCTGTGACGAGATAGGGGGTAAGCAAGGAAGAGATCGATAATCCAATTCAACGATTCGATGATGACTTTTTGTCATGCGTACACGTTGTTTTGAAAGTGCAATCCATACAAGACATTTTCTTCCCTGGGCACGTCGAATCCTCAAGTGTCCCCAAGATCAGAGAACGCGATGGTAGTTCGCAGAGTTACGTTTGCAATGGCACTCATGGTTTTGCATCCATATGTTACTAAATAATCTTTAATTGGTCTTCGGATAATTTCGCGTATGTGCACTTTAAGTTTATGAAATGCAATTTGTTGGGTAAGATATCCAGTGATTGAAATAATTTTTCAACTCAACCTGACAGCCGAGCTAGTGGCCCATCTTGAAAGTTGCCTGCCCACCTTTAAGTAACCCTCTCTTTGATTGGTTCTTATTGAACCATGTGACTACAGATATTCAGTCATAGTATAGCTTACTAAGCCAGCCAGTTTTAGTGTCCTATTGCTATCTTCACTGTCTGAAGAGTTGTCCATGTATAATTATGGAATATGCCTGTAGCTTTCATTCATCTTTCTTAAATCAAAATATGACATGACAATTTAAATGGAATGATCGTGGTAAGAGCGAACTGAAAGTAGGTCAACCTTAAAAATTTCAGCCAGACAATCGGTCTGGTGGAGAGAATTTTCAGCCCGACTCAAAATTTACCGGCCACGGGCAGTCGGCCAGGCCATTATTTCGATCACTGTTGATATCGTGTTTTCCATGTTGATGGTGACTCCATGCAGGCTGGTGTAGGCGTTCATGTTCACCAAACAGAGTAAATGTGGTATTGTTGTTGCCTGGCCCACCTGAGTTTGATCCTTTTCACAATTTTGACTTCCCCTGATGCCGAAAGTTCATCTTGGTATTCCAAAAAAGTGAGGGGAGAGTCACGGGTGATGTCGATGATCCTATCGACTTGAACAGAATCCATTTGTCCTCGTTGGGGAATACAAGAGTGTATGGCATGTTTCGGGTGAGAACCATGCACTCAACATCATTTAGGTAGGACGGTTTGCCGCTGAAGGCTGGGGACATCACCCATTCATCCTCGTATCACTTGTGTCTGTCATCAGTTGCACCCTAATGAATGCAACTGACTACTGAGAATCAAAATCTGACATGCAAGCAAAACATTAATGAAAATTGGTCGAACAGTTTCGGAAACAATTGCTATTTCATTTTTTTATCAGAAGTTTTACTATCCAACATATTCGTGGGGTTGCTAATATTCAACAGCGCGACATACTTCACACACCAACAATCTGCTAGAGATTTGATTTTGCAAGTGAGCATTGTGGTGAAATCCTATTAGAGATTTCACATTGCAGCTGAACATAGCAACAATGATAAAGAACAAGGAGTGAAAGAGTACTCCTGTTTGAGGAAACCTCAGCTGTTGAAGTTGCTCAACATTCCTAGTGATGAAATGCAACCTGCAATAGAACAACTCTGAGCGAAGGAGTGTGGGCTCAGAAGTCATCTACTTGAACTGCCACAGGAACACAAACCATTGGAACTGAAATTTAGCGTCAACCATCATTTGCGTCATGCAGTAGGTAAGTAGCTGAGAGGATGAAGGAGAGACGTCAAAAAACATCAAAATCGACGACCTCAAACCCTTGATCGCTGCCAAAGTCAGCATGCACATGGGCTCCGGTTGGACCATGGACAAGATCAACACCAAGTCATAGCCAACACGAACCTTTCAAAGGCGGGTCATAGGTGGACCTGCCACCAGACTACAAGAACAAGCATGCCGTAATCAACTTCAAAAATGACTGTATGAGGGTGGCAATTCCATCTGTCTCCTGCCAACACAAATTCAAACAGACTTTCCAGCTATCATGAGAACAATGGGCTCAAATGGGATGGCATAATCGAACCCACACCCATCTCCCAGACCACTAAAATCGAAAAACAGAATAATCACCCAGTCAACGTGTTTGGACAAGAAGGGAACGTGTTGATCGCACACAGGATAAGCTCCCTCGCAAACTAATACGGGCGCAAGATGGTCAGTTTATTCATCATTCAGTGAGGTGTCAGTATCAATACGCGTGGACCAAACATTTCAGCAGACTGTTGTACGATCAATTGAAATATTTAAAATTGAATAATTGAAATTGAATATCATCTACCCTGACACTGAAGTCCTTGTCAAAAATGTCTACACCACAGCTCCGCCCCCAGACAAAAGTTTCATGCACAAAACGCAAGAGCACGAAGCCTCCGGGTTCGAGTACGTGGTCGTTTGATGCGACAGGAAAGTGAAAGCTCCCATAACATATAGAGGTGCCGATGAGGCTGAAAGATTTCTCGCGTTTCCAAAGTGAAGAGAAGGTCATCAGGAAAAATCTGCACACCGTCGTCTCCATGCACATGACGTCAGTGGATAAACTCATTTACAAGAAGGCCAAGAATTGCCATGTGTGCGACGAACCCTTACCCGAACCTGACGTTGTGAGTGATCACTGTCACATCCCTGGGCAGTACAGAGGTGCCACTCACAATGCCTGCAACCTGAAGCTTAAAATCAATCCCCAAACCATACAAATCACCATCATGTTTTACAACCTTTGCGGGTATGATTCTCACTTGATGATGCTGGCCATCGCAAAGGATAACTGCAAACTAACATGTATCTCATAACAACATGGAAAAATGCATCTCCAATGAAACTTGCAGGGAAATAAGCCAACCAATGTCAAAAACTCGTGCCAAAATTGAGGAACAAAATGAAATACATTGTTCACTATCACAACCTGCAGCTGTACCTGTCACTGGTCACGAAACTCATGAATATCCACCAAGCACTCAAATGCGACAAAAGTTCTTGGATGGAGGCAAACATATCAACATGGACTTGTGAAAACTGGCCACCAGTGATTTTGAAAAAAAACAACTCAGTGTTCAGCAAGACCATGGAGATTATGAGAAAACGCTGGTGATATTGAGGCAGGAAAAAAACTCTGCCAGCAAACTCTGCCAACTTGGTGTTCAAATGGAGCAACATATTCGACGTCGACTTGACAGCGCTGCACATGAACAAACCGGATTACCGTTTACCGCTGATGGAAATTTGTACAAGAACATGAAAAACCATATGCATCTGTACGATACCAGTGACTACCCCTATGCACAGTCAAGTTGACAAAAAAGGACTCGGCAACATGAAGGATAAGTGTGCAAGTATGCTGATCACTGAGTATGTTGGCTTAAGACCCAAGACATATTCCATCAAGAAAGCCGATGACAATGAAATCAGGAAGTCGAAAGGCATGAAAAAAGTACACCAAATGCATCAGATTCAAGGAAGCCCCGTTCAAGAACAAAATGTTCAAACACAAAATGAACGCGCTGAGAAGCCATAAACACAGGTTACATAGATTGACAATCAACAAGACCTTGCTGTCTCCCATGGATACACAATGATGGATCACCATCAACAGTCACCACTTTATGCTTATGGACACAAGTGCGTATCTACCAATTAATTGAATGCACACGTTCACACATGCTTATATACATTGACAGAGAAAATTTATTACAGTCCTCGCAGATACTGGAAAGGCACATATGCCATCCCAAAGTTCACCAGTTCGAGTCTTGAAAGAGAAAGCCAAAGTCTCAAGCTCAAGTACTCAACCATGAAGTAACCATACTCGTGGGCAAGAGACCTGTTGAGGCCATCAAAACGTAATCCATCGAATCATCATTGGCGTTGGCACGTCCCGATAAAACTGAAGAGAAACCATTACAGGACCATGCCAGCTGGGCGAATACCAGAGGGTTCCAGTGAAATCGGTATAACCCTCTGAGCTGAGGGCTGGAGCTGACCAGTGTTGGGAGTCTAAACCCTACTCTGACTTCAAAATTCTGAAATGCTGAATATTACTTTGCTGTTAATGTCTAAATACTGACACATGATAAAAACGTGGTTGTGGGTATCTGGACAAAAGAATATCCATTTTCTGACTTCATTCTATATCTATATAAGTAATCAATGTTCACATGCACCAAATACATTATGGCATAGACATAAGAAGGTAGTAATGTACTGGTCTATGATCAAACATACCTGGTTTCACTTATCAACAATAACACATGGTATATCCTGCACTCAGTCCATATAAGTACACACATACAGTAAGTCCTGATGATCTGTCTTGTACACACTGTCCATCTTGAAGATGTCGGTGATATGGATTTTGTATGAATTGAGGGTGTCCATAGTGATAGCTGTAGTCAGATTTCTGTAGAAAAGATGCATGTACTTGCTAAGTCTTCTTGTCTTGTATCTTGTCTTTTTCCTTAACTTGTATATTGTCCATTAGATGGTTGCTGTATGGTGCTCCATTCAAGATGGCGACTATGAGGATCCAAGTTGATTTAGACGCTTGCAATTTCTTCATTTTGACGTAGAACTGTGGAAATCATCCTTGATACATAATGTTAATGGTAGGCACATAGAGAGGTTTCAAGATCGGGAGTAAGCTAAAAAGTTACTCTACCCGGATTCTAAAACAAGTTGTCAAAAAGGTGCCTGTGGTCATCGGCCCGAGGTGAATTAGCTCATGATTTTGATGAGCATTACGTTGACGAAGATGAAGGCATAGTTTAGTTCGAACTTCCTTAGTTGGTTTCACAAGACATGACAAACCAGCATACATGAATGAGGTGAGCTGACTTCCAGCTCAAACCCCAGGGCCTTTCCTGCAAGCGGCATAATCCTGCTCATGGTCATCCCTGCACAGACAGTTGGAACACCGGACTCCACACTTACATTCCATATATCTGTGAGCATACCTATATATATACAGTTTTAACAACAATGGACAGGCAAGGATTCAGCAATGGACAGATAGGCAATAGCACTTCCTTCTACAGTTGATGTGATGACAGTAACTGACAAGGGGGATGTCCAATAAATGCCATAAATGTCATATACAGTAATTAATGGGAGTGAGAAAGAGGAACAAGGTAACTGACAAAACAAAGTATTCTGCGGTAGTGATACAGATTAAGAATGCAGACTGAATAATAATAACTAAATCTGGCTACATAGTTTTTGGTCTTTAGAAATATTTGGAAATGGCAGTCCTGAAGTAAACACTATAACAGAAAGCAGAAAACGTGCCACCGATCTGATATGGTCCATGAAAACTTACAAAGTCAACCTGGTTGACATCAAAGACGGAGAACCAAACTTGTACTACTTGCAACACGGGCCACCAAGAACGTTAATCAGAGAAGAGTTTATGTTTGTACCTCATGACACGGTGTCATAGACATTGCCCATCGTGTGATAATAGTTCTCTTGACTGTTCAAGTTAACACTGTCTCGATACGTCAAAGAGCAAGTGACTTTAAGAAAGTGACTAATTTTCAGCTTGCCATGATTGTATGAAATAATCATGATGATGCTATTATGAAACAATAAATCAACAGGGTATTTGGTGCTAATGAACTATTTATCGAAAAGTGGTAAATAGTGAAATTTAAAAGCTACATTTTGATCAGATATGAAATGAAATCCAAATGTATTTGCACTTTGAAGTGGATATTATCTAGTAGCCCATGGACAAGCAAAATACCATTATTTGATGCCCGAAATGAAACCTGATGTGTCCCTGGCGTTGGGTGATGGGATGTTTGAACCCCTGTTCATGTTGCTGGTGTGGACCATTCATTGGAATCCAAAGCTTCCACTGCTGTGTCCGACAACTGCGAACCAGTAATATGATCCCTTTCATGTAACATTACATGCACTGGCTGTTGAGATCATGCTGTATCTGAGATATCGTAAAAGACATGTCCATGTGGTCTCTATCACCCTGGTGTATAGTTACTGACTGCAGTTACTACCATCATGGATACAAGGTCACAAGGGCATTGACCCTCAACTGAGGTGATCATAGATGACAACCCTGGCCATTTAGTTGGAGGAGGCACCAACTTTACTCAGGTCATCAGTTCTTCATTAGATCTTCAAATGGCTTGAATACTGTAATAACACCTCTTTCATGACAAACGTCAGCTGAGGTGTGATTTTTAGTAGACTTGGAAGATAACAATTTCCCCAACATAAACTAGAGCCCCTGCCAGTCTCTAATACATCAGTCATGATCATGAAAGGCTATCCTGACCTTTCTTAATCACCACAGCATATGTTTCATAGGCTGACTGTGTTAAGGATGAACAGACATAACATCATGTGATGACGAAACATGGCAAATCTACACACTCCAAACATCATCATGGGGATCGTGATGAGACATTAGTTTTACATATTTTTTAGTGTTTGAAGATGAAGAAGAAATGTACTTAAAATGCCCATAACTTTCCTCATTGTGTAATTAAAACTGGAAACTAAAACCTAGGGTATTTTTAAACAAATTAAGAACGAGTAAGCACATGTGATTATGTGCACAACAGGGAAAATTACAAAGTTTCTTTCATTTTTCAGGGTAGACAACTCCTTTGGATAACACTAGAGGAGATCGCTCTTAGGACGGACGACACAACTCAATAGCTGTTAACTGTTTTCATTCACTTACATATGTGGATTAGAAACAAGTTTCAGAAAAAAGGCAATTATGTGTTGGAGGAATGTAGTGCTATAATTCTCTGATATCAGTCATGTTTTAATTCATTGACTGGTGATGAAAAAGCCAACATCCCCTTCGAGCAGGATTTCACAAGGACCTTGCTTCATAAATGCACATGCATTTCTTCCATGATTGAGTAATACAAAACCCCGCATATCACTCACCTTTCAATAACTGTCTGAGTGTCCAAAGACCAATGTGAAGAAAGTTTGGGTCCTTTGACTTGAGGAACTTGTCGATATACAATACAATACCAAGTTTATTAGTTTCCCTCAGATCATCTGGTATACCTGATGCAAAAAAGTATAGTGTGAAAGATAAAGCAAAGATAAATAACCGAATCAACAGTTGTATAAATTTAACATCACTACAATTTCCTGCAGAGACAGTTAACATGGAGTAATTTTATTTCAATAAACAATAGTATTTCAAATGTAGGATTCTTTGCTATTTTCATTGGTGATGTTAGAAAGAATTTCATATATATAAGAACTGAGGGATACATTATTAATTAAATTGGTCCAAATGAGGTAGCAAAGTGTTGGGAAATAAAGACATGCTTATGAATGTATGGAAATAAGGTAATGAAATAGAAATGATATAACACGAAAGTTGTAAACATAAAACACACAGAAATATCCTCAAAGGCAGATGATACCAACATGCAAACAGACACAAAGTCAAAAGCCAGCCATGGTGGACTGGGCACAGAGAATATCTGAAAAACAGTCTGAAACAGTCTGAAGACCATCTATCATCTTGGGTCTTAATCATATGGTCCTGTCTTGGCATGGGCTGCTGTGGTGGCAGCACAATCCTAAAGGAATGCCCTGAGTATGAGGCTGGATCTGGACAACACTACATTAAACCTTGACAGAAATAGAGCTCTGGACACTGGTATACCTGCCCTATCAGCTATAACAGCAGCATCCTCAGGTCCGCATGATTCACCAAACACAATATTTTGCTAACAAAATATATTCATTTCAAACTCAACTAATATATATCATATCCCACAATGATATACAAAGAACAAAAACAGTACAGCCACTAAAGATCCTAATAAAAGCCAAAAACCCTATTGAAAATACCTGTATTATTGCCCCTTATCTTTATACCAACTTAATTCCACATTGTGCAGAATGGCAAGTCTGACAGAAGCATGAACATAGGTTTGAAGCTTACTACAATAGGGGGTTGATGTGCTACATCCCGATATCAATTTTTCAAGCTTAGACTCGTAGTGACAAAAACGTTATTGACCAAAGCCTGTTCATCTCTCCTTGCAGCCATCTTTCAAGAACTTTATGCCATTTCAGGTTGCTGTGATTGCTGTTTTGTATGCTTGGCAACTGTTCTTGGGTGCTCATGATGCTGATATGCGAGTTTTGTTTCCATTTCAAATGATTACTTTTCCATAGCAGAGTGGTTGTTTTAGTTTGGGAAGTGTATGTTCCTATTTTGGTGATTTTTGTTCTGTTTTGTGTATATGATTTCAGTTTTGATGCTTTGTTCACCGTTTGTATGACAGGATTGAACCTGGTGTATTATTTTTAGCATAGCCCATGCCTAACCCTGTCCCAACTCTAAAAAGAAGCCTAATTTATGCTAAGAAAATAGCCCCACCATTACATTTCCCCCTTCTTAAGATCTTTGAAAAAAAACAAAAAAACCCACCAAAACAAAAACAAATAAAACAGGATTGATAATATATTTGCTTTTTCAAAGTCTCTTCCTTATTTACAATGTCCACTCCTCAAATCCTGGAAAGAAATAGTCTTGGGCATAGGGATGAAGAAGGTGAGGAAGAGATGGTATCCTTCTCGCAATACTGATACACCTACCAGTTCCAAGTAGTATTAGTAATGGTGGTTTTGGGTCATATCTTATATAAGCCTTATACTTATCAATAACATGGATCTAGACCCCCCATTCCATAACGCAGATACAATCTGTCCACATTCACACAAGCCCACTGGGGGGGTTGCCTCTGTGGGCCGGCCTATTTCCTAGACTAAACAAATGTTTAAATGTGAATCAATCGATACTGGGGGTCCCACAGTCACACACAAGAACTAGAGAGCTTAGAAAAAATAAAAAAAGAGTAAAAGGGTCCGTTTGTAGCCACAGTCCCCCAAGGGAGAATTAAGAAAGATAGATGTTGCGTGTTCTCCCAAGGGGGACTGTGTCGGTGCCTTCTGTCACTGTGAGATTGCCCCGCTCATAAAGGCCCTTTTCAGAGACCCAACTGATATGATCTTGATCCCCTGCTCACGAAAGTTGCAAGGACTGCTCGGCCCTTGGGTCACAAAATTGTGCAAGTGAGTTAATCTGAGGCAACAGCGGGATACAAACTCACAATGGACAGCTGCACAACTGTACACAATAAGCCTGCACCTCAACCAATTGAGCTACTCAAGACCGAGAGCAAAAATCTCGGTTTAATGGGTCTACCCTGTGCTATCAACATTGTGGTCACATGATAGCTCTAGACGCAATGCATAGCATGATCGATAAAGTGCTGTCTGACACAGAGCGCCGGCTGAGAACCTTATCAGTAATCATGTGCTATATTCAGAGTAACAATATCAACTATGGGTTCAGTTGTCTTATCATGTCATTTAGGCAGTTGGATATACATGTATGTAAGCTATCAGCAATGAATTCAGACATAAAATACTCTTCAAAGACATCTTCATTAATAACAATAGTCAACTGATAGATGCCATGCTCTAATTCTTTGAGTTTGTTTACAACGAGAGGCTCGACATCAGTCAATGATATTTTTTCAACCCGCCACAGAACCATTATTAACATAGGTGTGAATAAATCTCTAACAGTGTGAGTCTAAAAATTATTTCAGCCACTCCCTATAATAAGGTGGTGGTGCAGAGGCTTACAGTCAGCTGTCCACAGGGGTGTGGTGACTTGTAGTCGGCTATCCGCAGGAGTCCACTATATTGATTTCAGTGAAACAGTTTAATGTGTACCTTCTATTACACTGTTGGTTTATTGACAAGTATGAGGCTTATATAAGATATGGCCCAAAACCACCATTAATAATACTACTGTTCCATCATTCAGAGGGTTTAAAGTGTCCCTGGGTGTCCCTGTACCACACATGGGTATCAAAGGCTGCTCATGTGCCTTTCTTGCAGTAACTTCAAGGATACTACATACCATTGGACTATGAAGAAGTAATCAAACCATGGACTATCTAAGCATTGTGTCTGTTTGTTGTTACTACTTAATCCCACTTGTCATTGGCTTCATCACAAGTGCTCCTTGTTGTCTTAGTTTCCTACTGGCCTCTTCCTATTATGTACCACTTGCTTACTCTATCACACACTGTTGTTAATGTTAATCTGCTGTTAGTCACAACATACCATTCATATAAGCTTCTCTCAAATGTTTGGTTGTATTCACACTTAGCTTGAAAACGATGTAAGAATCTACATTGAAACATTGCTCACCGTAATAAACAAGAAGTTGTAATCCATAAGGTGGTATGTTTCATTTTTGACTCACCAACTTCTAGAATGCCCATCAAACAAGTACATGAAGTTAATTGCTGTGTCTATGCTGCCACTCGAACCCTGGAGGAACTTCACACAGTTTCCAAAGAAAAGTCTTCTTCTACTAAGAACAGTAAATCAAAGAAAAACCAGTTCCAAGTAAAATTAACAGAAACGAGAAAACATATTCCCAGGATACAGCTGTGCTTGAAATTAAGATCATCAGGGAGTCCCATGTCTAAATGACAAAAAGGAATTTGGAGAAAATTAAAATTACAGTACAGGACAACAAAAGAAAAGGATTCCCTAAAGGCAAAAATAAAAATTTGGACAAAAAGAAAGAAAAAATGGGGAAAGAGAAACAAATGTATCAAACAAAATAAACTGTTTAGGAATAATGAAAAACAATTCTATAGGCAACTTAAAACAAGTAGTGATGGTGAGCTTACCATGGATGCCAATGAAAAGAGGTTTTGGAAACCATTGTGATCTGTACCCAGCAACTGTAAAGTCTAATACAGCTCCAGGGCCTGGCTCTTCCAATGAGATAATTTACAGAGAGCAGAAGGGGGCGAGGAAGGGATGTTGGGGGTGCAAGGACCAACTTCTTGTACAGAAAATGATTTTGGAAGAGGCTAAAAAGTACCACCGCAACCTCTCCATGTGATGGATAAACCACAAAAAGGCATATGATTCTGTCCCTCACGAATGGATTCTGAAGTCTCATCAACGTATTGACCTCCCTGAGCGACTACTTGATTTACTCAAGTCTTTAATGAGTTGCTGGTCGACTCAACTTCAGATGTACTTGCAAGGGCAGGTGCAGACTTTGAGTAATATAAGTAATAAGGGGGCGAATCAGAAGGGGAATATTACAGGGAGTCTCCTTCAGTCCTTTGCTTTCTTGTTTTTCCATCATTAAATCCGTTGAGTTTTCTGCTCAATATGGAGGAGGGGTACCAACCTGGACCTCCTCAGCACAGATCCCCAACACCTCTTACTCATCTCCTTGAGCTCCTTGCCAAAGAAGATATCAGTTTGAAAGAACAGGTTCTCCTTGTTGAGTCCTTCTCTAATGATATTGGTATGACATTTGGACCCAATAAATGTAATACTCTTCATTTGAAATGTGGCACGGTAACAAATGATGGATCGGTCAAGTTATAAGGGAGGAGTCATTGAGCATCTTGTGGAAGATCAGGCATACAAGGCAAGCTCCAGAATGCCCAGATTCAAGATAAACTTCGGGCCAAGTATAAATCTTGTTTAAAGAAAATCTGGAGCTCAGAGCTAAATGCTCAAAACAAGGTCAAAGCCACCAATACCTTTGCTGTGTCAGTCCTCTCCTATTCCTTTGGAGTAGTTGATTGAACAAAACAAGACATGTTGACTGGATGGTACGCCCCTGAACATGTCCAGGGCATCCTGGAAAATGATGACAGGGTACTTGGGATGCAAACGAGACATTTCAAAGGCGGGGTCTGCATATTTATCATGCTTTTCCTGAATCTTGCCAATCACATTGCTGTCAAAAGGGACAGAAAATTCAATGATATAAATAATTTCATTGGCTTTATCAAAAAGAACAAGATCAGGTTTGTTAGCTGAAATTCGTCTCAGGCTGTATATTGGCCTATTCCAGAGAAGCTTAAAAGCATCGTTTTCCAGGATGGACCTCGGAGTCAAAGCCACAGGCATGGCGGAGACGATAATAAATGCAGCAAGCCATGCCATCATGTCTTTTATGATATGCTGTTTGTGCCAAGGAAGGGCATCCACTGACAAGGTGTTGGACAGTCTCTGTGACTTCATTGCAAAGACGACATTTCATATTGATATTTTCGTCAAGAATAACATTCTGGCGATTGCGAGTGGGAAGTGACTGGTCCTGAGCAGCAAAAAGGAAACCCTCAGTTTCACATTTGAGACCAGCCGACTTCATCCAGGTGAAGGCGTCGGTTGGATTGCTGTTCTGTTCCACACACTGCATGTACACACGATGCAATGGCTTCTCAGACAGCTTCTAAACAAAGGACCGACTCTGGGCAGATTTGGTGAAGGACTTCACCTGGTTTACTCCCATCGCTGTACCGTTCAGCAGTGCATCGCCATCAGCAAAATCAACTTCAAATTTCAAATTGTGTCCAACAACACGCTTGAAATAGCTGTGGAATTCCTTGCTTTCATCATGAGTCTTGACGTGCATCACCAGAGGATCATCTGATAAATAAATATGTGCAAAAGTACAAAATAAAATTCTGTCATGAAGAGCCTCCACATTAATCAAACCCTGTCCTCCCAAATTGATTGGCATGTATAAACGATTAAGAGAGGAACAAGGGTGGTGTGCTCTGTTATCAGACATGATCCTTCTGGTCAGGTGTTCAAGATTCTGGATGTCTTGTTTTGTCCAAACAACTACTCCAAAGGAATAGGAGAGGACTGGCACAGCAAAAGTATTGGTGGCTTTGACCTTGTTTTGAGCATTTAGCTCTGAACTCCAGATTTTCTTTAAACGAGTTTTATACTCGGCCCGAAGTTTATCTTGAATCTGGACATTCTGGAGCTTGTCTCGAACTTGCATTCCAAGATAGGTGTAGGCCTGATCTTCCACAAGATGCTCAATAACTCTTCCCCCTTATAACTTGACTGATCCATCATTAGTTACCCTGCCACATTTCAAATGAAGAGTATTACACTTGTCGAGTCCAAATGTCATACCAATATCATTAGAGAAGGACTCAACAAGGAGAACCTGTTCTTTCAAACTGATATCTTCTTTGGCAAGGAGCTCGATGTCATCCATGTAGAGGAGATGAGTAAGAGGTGTTGGGGATCTGTGCTGAGGAGGTCCGGGATGGTACCCTTCCTCCCCATTGAGCAGAAAACTCAAAGGATTTAAAGAGAGACAAAAAAGCAAAGGACTAAAGGAGTCCCCCTGAAATATTCCCCTTCTGATTGGAATAGATTCCAAAGTCTGCACCTGCCCTATCGAGTACATCTCAAGCTGAGTCAACCAGCAACTCATTAAAGACTTGAGTAAATCAAGTAGTCGCTCAGGGAGGTCAATACACTGAAGAGACTTAAGAATCCATTCATGAGGGACAGAGTCATATGCCTTTTTGTAGTCTATCCAGCACATGGAGAGGTTGCGATGATATGTTTCAGCCTCTTCAAAATCATTTTCTGTACAAGAACTTGATCCTTGCACCCCCAACATCCCTTTCTTGCCCCCTTCTGCTCTCTGTAAATTATCTCACTGGACGAGCAATAGGATGACATGAGGTTCGTCAAACACCCTGTGAATAATTTGTATTGAGTATTTAGACATGTGATAGGGCGGAAGTTTTTGGGATCAGTCAAGTCTCCTTTTTTGGGGAGAAGTATTGTGCGACCTTTGCAGAACCATGGAGGAACATCACCTGTATCCACAAGAGAATTGAAACAGTAAAGGAGTGGTGCTTGGACACAGGGAAACAATTTCAAATACCGGTTTCGATTGCCATCAGGCCCTGGAGCTGTATTAGATTTGGACTTCTTTATAACAGTCTTCAGGCAATCTGGTGAGATGTAACAAACTAACGACCCTGTTAATTTCTCATGCATTGCATGGTCATAATCATCTACCCATGGTGCCTCCAGGTTACAGTTGCCGGGTACAGACCACAACTGTTTCCAGAACCTTTCATTGGTAGCCATGGGAGGCCGTTTATCATGCTCATCAACACCACTTGTCTTGAGTTGCCTGTAAAATTGCTTTTCATTATTTCTAAATAGTTTATTTTCTTTGATAAATTTGTTTCTCTTTTCCCATTTTTTCTTTCTTTCAGTCCAAATTTTTATTTTTGCCTTAAGGGAATCAACAATTTGGAGAAGTACCTTTTCTTTTGTTGTCTTGTACTGTAATTTTAATTTTCTCCAAATTAGTAGTATAGGGAATGATAGTTCTGGACCACTTTCAAGAAATGTCTCTACAAAGCCTTATTTACTAAATAAGGCTTTGGTTGGGCCATTAGCTCTTGCTACTATTACCCCTACTACAAAAAAGTTGGCGGTAATTACTGTGCCTTGGTAGGAGGTAACACTGTGCCGTACGGTACGATCAATAATTCTTCTCTTACAAACCCCCTACCCGGCCCATCCCTCAAGTAGTACAAGTTAGGTTCATCGGCTTTCATATCCACTTTATCTATGTTGTAAGTTTTGACTGACCATATAGGATCGGTGGCTCGCTTACGGATATCGCCCTTGTGTTCCCCAGGCTGGTATAGATACCTCACTAGGGCCCTATCTGGTATCTGTTTCTCCTTCCCACGCAATGGAGAGGCCGACTCTGCAACTATTGATTTTAGTTTGATAGCGTCTGCCGGTTTCTTACCGGTGAGACGGGTGACTTCATGGTTGATTGCCGACACCACCTTGGGTAACCTCGTGACCCATTCAGTCGATCGTTTTCCAGGGGTGGCCATCTCCCTAGCATACTGATAGCCGAACAAGCGCTCAGCCAAAGTCCTATTAAATCTCTCAACTATGGCTTGGCTGCGATGGGCTCCGGCCGTGCCACGCCTGACCTTTGTATCGTGTTTGGCTAGCAGTTGTGACACGGCACCCATGAACTCCCGTCCGGGGTCAACTTGCAGCTCTGTTGGCCACGTCAGTGGGCTGCGTTTGTATATGCGTTCAAATCCTCTGGCTACCTGGGCCGAATCTTTCGTGGTCAAGGGTTCGGCTTCCTTGTAACGACTGGCTACATCCACTACGGTTAAGGCATACTTGTACCTCTTGTCGTGGGGTAGGAACAGTAGGTCTGCCTGGTGAACGCTATTAGGTATGTTAATACCGAACCTCCTTCTAGGCACGTAGCGTGGTGCCGGCAAATAGATCTGCCACAGGGCTTGTTTTTCAAGCCACGCTTTGGCTTCCTCCGGGGGTACTCGCGCTATTTTAGCTAGCTTATCTACTGCGCTAGCTCCTTTCCAGTACCCACGCGGGCTGTAGTAAATAGCCTCAAATTTTTTCATGTCCATACGCGTATGTGTTTATTCCATCAATAGCTATCCAACGTTTCGTGTCCATAGGCGACAGGGACGTCTTGTTTATAGTCAGTCCGTATATCTTATGTCCATCACTTCTAAGTGTGTTCATTTTATGTCTAAAGGTACGGGTCTTGAACAGGGCTTCCTTGAATCTGGCGTGTTTGATGTGTTGTTTCACCACATACTTCTTAACCCCCTTAGCCTTCCGGATCTCACTATTGTCGGCTTTCAGTATGGAGTACATCTTAGGTCTCAAACCTATGTACTCGGCTATGGGCGTGCCAGCACACTCGTCCTTCATCTTACCTAGGACCTTTTTATTTACTGTACTGTGTAGGGTATGGGTCTTAGGGTAGTCGCTGGTGTCGTATAAATCGAGGTGTTTTTTCATGTCCTCGTACACGTCCTCGGTTCGAATCTCCATCAGCAGGGAATCCGTGTCAGTGTACAGTACTTCACACCTGTCGCCGTACTGTTTCTTGAGCTCGTTGTAGTAAAAGTCGTACATCAGGTGTTTGGATAAATCGAGGATGCTCATCCCCACGTAAACAGGCCGGTTGAATTTTATGTGACTTTTCTTCATGTGTAGGGCAACCAGGTTGTCTGTGAATATCTTACTACGGTTGAATGCCGGACTGGCTATCAATCTCCTGAGCTTGTCTTCCTCACTAGATCTAACCAGCTTCACGGTTACGCGTTTCCTCAGGTTTTCCATAGTCTTACCAAACACCGAGTTGTTCATGAGCTTGTAGAGATTTTTCTCAAAATCACTGGTGGCTTTTTTTCGTAGGTCTGTGTTCATTCTGATGTAGGGCTCCATCCATGGACTCTGGTCGAACATGAGCACCCTGTGTATTTTGGTCAGCCTCATACCCAACGACAGGTACAGCTGTAGGTTGCGATAGTGAACGATGTACTTGGTCTTATTCATTAAGTTAGGAACGAGTTTTTCAACGTCTGTCACACGCCCACCTGACAAGTTATGTTGGTACTCAGACATCCAGTCTGGGTTAACCCTCATACGTTCGGGGGCCAGGGGGTAGCTGTTGTGCGATGTGTGTAATTCCTTGGGATACTCTAAGTCAACCTCGAGGATATAACCTTTGTTCGAATCTGGTGCAACCCCCATAACATCAACGTGGGGTACCCATTCGAATCCCCCTGTAGGTAGATACTGACTCATGGCCCAGCCGTACAGGTTGTTTGTGTCGAGGTAGAGAATGTGATTGGTTGGTTTGTTAGGATCGTAACCTTTCACGTACTGATTATTTGCTTTCGCGTATCGTTTGGATGCCATGGAAATCCCACCTCGCAAACCTTTCTCAATGAATAGGTGCATGTCGTAATCTGTGAGCAATTCCAAATTAACTCCGGTCTTTTTAAGCAAGGCGTCCCACGACAGACCTGGGCTGGTGTAATACCATGCGGGGTCGAGTTTATACTGCTTTAAACACGTCCGCCTGAATGTTTCAAACACGTCGGCTAACAGCAGTACATCTGTCCTCAAGTACAGGTCGTGATAATCACCCAGGTTCTTACAACCCAGTTTATTCCATACGTTAGTCGCGTGCGAGTAATCATCCCGTGAGACGGACGCCTCATTCAGCTTGCTATAAAAGCAGTCAATAGGGGGTAGTCTGGTCTCGGTGAACTTGGCCCAACTATCCATGTACTCATAGGGGTACACACCCTTCCTCATAAGCAGGGGTCTAGTCTCGGCGTCTGTGTATCGATCGGTGATAGGGAAGGTATTGTTGGCCTTGACCAGACTGTCGAGTGACGACAGGAGGAACTGAAACGAGTCAATGAACCTAAGTCCGTTTAAGCTGAAGGAGATGTATCTCTCCATGTTGTTGGGGATGCACGTTATATTACCATCGATTTTCGCGATGGCCTGCATGATCAAGTGTGAGTCGTACCCTCTCAAGTTGTGAAAGACAACGGGGATGTTTATTGTCTTAGGGTTGATTTTAAGCTTGAGGTTGCACGCGTTGTGAGCGGCGCCTCTATACTTACCAGTTATGTGGCAGTGATCTCTCACCGAATCACCGTTAAGTGGTGAGTCGCACACGTGACAGTTAGTGCTACTAGCGTGAGCTAGCCTGTCGGCTCGGGTCATACGCATGGGAGTGATTCTATACAATGCATTCCTAATAATTTTTTCTTCCTCCTGCAAACACTTTAGAAACCTTTCAGCCGCGTCAGGGCCCCTATACACTACCGGAGCTTTCGTTTCCCCGTCACAACGGACGACAATGTATCCAAACGAACAGGCTTTATGCTCTTGTGTCTTGTGGGTGAAGCTACCCCCACTAGGGGGTGTGGGGGAATCCCCACCCACAACTAAGGCTTCGAAGTCGGCGTATATAATATAAGGCACAGACATTTGGTTCTTGTGGTTACTGAATTTTAGGATATTTTCACCTTCCTTAGGCATGTCGACTCGTATGGCCGTCTGCCCCACACCTTGGCAATCATCCCGGTGGGATTCTAATAAATCAGCTCGACTGAAACCGTGTAGGCATCGTACACAAAAGTGTTTTTCCCCAACGTGTTTCGACTGGTCGTGCAACAACCGGCTGAGATGTTTTATCCACGTGTAGTGATACTTTTCACCTCGCTGGATCATGAATATATTGATAACGCGAGCGGGGGGTACCCCCCGGCTGACCTTCACCGTGCTGACCCTGTGTACTATTGTTGTGTTACCTTCATACCCAAAGACATTTATAGCCAGATTATTCTGTTTTTCTACTTTAGTGATCTGGGATATGGGGGTGGGTTCATCTATACCATCCCAGTTGAGCCCATCGTCTTGGGGATAGCTAGAAAGCCTATCTGAATGAGTGCCAGCTGGAAATAAGGCTGACCTGATAGCTAACCTCAGGCAATCTTTTCCTCTATTCTTAACGTTTACTATGGCATGTTTGTTCCTATAGTAGGGAGGCAAGGCTAGGTATGACCCGCCTCTGAACGGCACGTAGTTAGCTATGTCTAGATAGACATTATCGATTTTATCTACAGCCCACCCGGACCCCAAGTGTGTATAGCGTTCTAGGTATTCTCGTATCTGCTGAAAACTGGTATCGATTGATGCGTCAATGGTCTCTGCATGTGTGACGACCTCTTGTTGACCTCGGAAGTAAGGCTGAACATACTCAGTGGCCCCTGTGGAGACCTGCTTATCGAGCGACATTTTCACTGTGATCTGAAACTTGATACTTCCTAAGTTATTTAGTTCCTGGTTGACCTTATCAGCTATCAGAGGCTTGATATCTGTAATGTCTATGTTTCTATCAACGTCCATGCGCCAACCTCTCAAATAGTTGCCTACAGCGCGCTCAGTGCTCACGAACTGTAGGTCAATAGCTCTATTCTGTCGTAATAATTCTAAAAGCTGTGGTTTTCTCATACGGGAATACCCGCCTAAACCCAAATCGTGTGCCTCGGCTTTCAGTTGTTTTACAGTGGGAGGTTTTGCTACGGGGGCATGTGATAACAATGCGGTTAACCCGGCTCTAACCCGTGTATCCAAGCTGTTTTGCTTGAGCTTTTAATTGTTTTACTGTAGGAGGGGCTTCTAAACCTAGTAATCTCAACAATGCTGACTTCCGCATTCGAGAATACCCGATGACACCTCTCTGTTTTGCGACCCGCTTGAGCTCGCTTACAGTAGACATCGTGTTTACACCTAAGAGAACTAATGTCTAATTGGTTCACAGTAAGGGGAGGTAACCCTTAAGTGGCTATCTTGAGCAGTCGCCTACGTTCTTTTATGTAGCCTTTTTTATTCTCGTAGATGAGTTGATGTCTGACTACGTTCGCTCCGTGAGCTTTACATAGACAGTAGTGCCCTTTAACCCCGATACCACACACAGAACACGTGTAGTTAGGACTTCCCATATGGAAACAACAGAACCCCTGATTCCTGCATTTCCTACCACAGGCCTCGGTCTTCCCCATAAGTATGTATTCGCATCGGTATGGAGCGGGTCTCATGTTTACTTATATAGGTGTTTTAGTTTAATTGCTTCGCAACCAACGCAGTAGCTGCTATACCCAACACTATGAAGCCCAGTTCACGATTCATTTGTCCCTTGGATGGTGTGTAGTACTGAGCGAGGGTGGGTTTATTGAGCGGTTCCAATTGTTTACCAGTTAGTAGGTAGTATTCTTTCATTGCTTCATCAACATCGTTGAATGTTTGAACGGCATGGTTTTCACGCTTGAGTTGTTCGTTAATGAAATCGATCCTCTGGAGGCGTTTTTTAGCGTACTCGGCCTGTGCCTTTTGTAAGTTCTCAATAGCGAGATCGTGTCGCTTCCTTTCTTCCTGTATTTCAGCCCCATCTCGTAGTTTCGAGAAGAGGAAATTACTCCCGGAAAATGCCAGGGCATTCACTAACGCCCCACCGGCCATCATAGCTATCGTGGCCATCCCTATATTTATTTCATTATATTTTCAGGTATTATTCCTTGTTTTACTAGGATGTCTTTTGTGGCCATCGCCATACCAAGGTTCATTATGAGCATACCCATATCCTGCAGGTTGAAATCTAGCTTGATAGTTGGTTGTTTAAGCACCATTTTAGTCAACCGAGCGTACCCTACGGCTAGACTGGCGACCACTGTGGCGTGGTATGCGTCGTTGACGAACGTTTTCCCCTCAGACATTATGTATATGATATAAAATATTAAAATTATAACATGATATGCGGGTCAATAGTGGGGCCTGCCGGCGGCTTGGGGGGCTCACTGTTGGGTGGTGGCTCACTGTGGGAGGGTACCCCCACGTATAACCACGAGATAGCCAAGGCAGCAGTTACACCTACAGCCAACAACAGTCGGGTTGGGTTGGTCACTTTATGTTGGTTACACCACCGTTTTTTACCGGCAGCTACTCTCTTAGGATTCTTCTGTCTGGTTACTGTTTGTGAAGGGGTCACTTCCCTCACTGTTGGGGGTATCACCTCGGGAGGGGTTTCCCTCACTGGTTCCTGTGAAGGGGTCTCCACCGTCACCTCGGGACTCACTGGTTCCTGTGCAGCATCCATCTATACTATTATTATTATTCTTTCTCTCAAATTGACAATGTTTTGCCGTGATAATCGCCGCCGTCACTGGAGCCAACAACATACCATATTTGTGGTACAGCCCGCAGCTGATAGAGCTCACGGCGTGTTCGATAAAAGGGTCTTTCTCGAGGTCCTCCCACAGGTAAAGTCGGCGCTCTGGTGGAATGGGAAAGAAGTATGACACAATACCGGTGTATATCTGGGTCATAGCCGATCCTATTGTCTTTGTCATTTCTGCTCCGAGCCGAGACTCGGATCTAGCGTACAGCTTATCGATTTCTTCGGCTGACATTTTGTTAATTTTATCCGGAGTGTAGTCTCCAAAGTAATGTTTGGCTTTGCCGCCAACAGCCAACGCCACCAGTTTCTCTCGCTTGGGGGAATCCCCCACACCCCCAGTGGGGGAACCCTCCACAGATAATTGTTCGAGCAATTCCTCACACTCCATCTTATAATATAACAAGTAAGATTTAGTTTTAACTATATAATACCCGATACAGGCAAAACACAGAGAAATGAAGGTTAAGTTGCACACGACAAATACTTCAAATATCATAGCTTTGATTAGCTTTTGCTTAGCTTTGCTTAGCTTTGCTTAGCTTTAGCTTAGCTTTAGCATACTATATATGCTACTGGTTGGTCGGTTTTTAGAACGAGCTTAGCGTGTTTAGTTTCAGCGAGCTGTTTCTTCACCCGTTCCCGTTCTAATTTACTCATCACATCGTTCTCTCTCAAACACTCCTCGAACGAATCCCTATCCTTGCAGTGAAATAAGGCCACCCATCGCGTCTGCTCCCTGAGGTCTTTCAACACCGAGTTGAACTTCTGCGTTAGCACCCAGACGCTGTGATTTGCATGCCGGCCGGAGAAGGCCAGGTACGATAGCATGTCTCTCTTTTTTGTTATCTCGCGATTAGCGCTGCAGTCGTCCAGTATG
This sequence comes from Haliotis asinina, assembly GCF_037392515.1. Taxonomy (NCBI): domain Eukaryota; kingdom Metazoa; phylum Mollusca; class Gastropoda; order Lepetellida; family Haliotidae; genus Haliotis; species Haliotis asinina. The sequence continues at coordinate 47,805,644 of NC_090282.1, forward strand.
AACAGCGTCGGTTCCCCTTTAAATTTCTCGTGAAGAGCTTTCAACCAGTCCTGCAGGCGTGTTCCAGGGTCGATTTTGTGTACGTCCGGGTCCGTCATCACCCAAGGTCGCGCGTACGTTTTATTCATGCTCAGAGTAGGGCACATGATAACGATGTTATCGAACACATCCTTGTAGTAACCCTCCAACATATCCAACACGAAAACGGTCTTCCCACAGCCAGTCTGCCCGCACACTATGGCACAGTGTGGGTCAGTGGGGAGGTGGGGGTACCCCCGGGGGGTGTGGGGGTCTCCCCCACTAGTAGATGGCTTGCACGAATCTCCCATTGTCTATATTAAGTTGCTCGTCCATAATAACGTACAGATATAATTTCAACTTACCAGCGGTTTGAGCCTTCTTGGTAATCTGGATGGTTATCCCTTCGCTGCCGTTATCTATACGGCGCCCGCTACCGTGCAGTTTATCATCATCCGTGGATCGCATGTCCAACCATAGGGCGTACTTGGTGGTCAGGTATTCACCGATCTGCACGGAGCCGAGGTCCAGGTCCTTTGTTATGTAGTCCCCCACTGCTAGCTTTTTTATCTCATCCCACTGCTGGTGTGGTCTCATACCATGACTGAACAGCTGGTTTGGCACGCCCTCGATGGTCACTTCCACCTTTTCAATCTCGGGGTTGAAAAACTTCTCGCTGTCCCTCCGGAATGGATCGTAATCCTCCACGGGGACGACCAGGATACCTTTCATCGATCGCGCCGGCACGTTCAGGTTGATATTCCACACAGTGTCGCTCTTATCTCGCACGACTGATCTATGTCTCAGTACGCGATCGTACAGGATAGCCATCTTCCCAGAGTACTGGCTTCGAACCTGCCTGGCCAGCTCCGGGCTAGTGACCATGTCGAACTCCAGAGAGATGTTGTCTATGGCATAACTGGCCACATCACCGTTCGGCGTACGCACTACTTTGCTATAGTCGTTAAACGTGAGCTCGTATTCGAGCCTATCACCCAGCGCGGCCTGGTAAAACGGCGCGTGTCCCGTGAGCAACTCGAAGTCGAGCGGCACGCAGAATCGATTTCCGTATGCTAGAGCGATGGCCTTTTCACCGTCCGATAGCTTGTCTTGCTGGTCTGTCGTGAAGACGTATCCTATGCGCGCCCGGGTTGATTTGCTGATGCCCTGGTACACATCATTGACTCGTTCTCCCTCGCTTTTCCAGAGATCCTTGTAGCAGTGAAACACGTCGCTGTCGTCGATGCTCAGCACCTCGTTACCGCTGATCTTGACGGTCGTTTTCTTGATGATAGCTCGACCCACGTTCCGCACTAGCTCGCGTTTGTCGTTGTCGGAGGTCAACGTGATATTGAACGCCAGTCGAACAGTGCCTGGTACAATGAGGTCATTCTCACCAAGGTTTGGAAATCTAACCAGCAGAGTTTGATTCTGGTCTATCTTGCTGGGATTGTTGGTGATGGTCACCGACTGTCGCACGGCTCTGGCACCTAATGGCTCTCTCAATCTTCTGAAAGGATCTAATTTTCTGCCGTACATTGTTATATATAAATAAAATATATTTAAATACTAATGGATGAAGACATAGATATGACGGAGATGCCGGGCGCTAGTGCCCAGGCATTCGATGATGAGCAGGAGACCTCATTTACTAGTTCATCATTGAACCAAGAACTTTTGGCAACAACGGTAGATGATTATTACGAAAGTTTAAGAAGAGATAAAAACTACGTTGAACCACAGGGCCGATACCTTGATAATTTTTTTATTGATACAAAGGGTGTTCTACGCCTTAAGTCTGACCCAGGGGTTGACCTCGTTAACAAGCGCAATAAAAAACCACTGGCCTTGTCAACTCTAGCCAGCCGCCATGGTGTCGAATTTATCCGTAAAAATCTAAACATGAATGATTACGGTGGTGCAATACCTAAGGCCGTTGTTGAAGATCTGCAAGCTACCAGATCCCACCTCACCACTAGAGATGAAATGACACCACAGCGTGCTACAGAAGCCTCAGACAGCATAGAAAAACTGTTGAGCACCTACTGGGACAAACCGTTACCGGGGTTTGACTTTCCGGTAAGGGAACTGTACGGCTTAGACGAAGCCGTGAAACGCGTGCGTGGAGAACTCGTGAACAACATGGGGAAACTGAACGAAATCGACGAGCACATCGCTAAGGAAAAAACCAAACTCAACGAAACTGAAAACGATGATATGAAGCGTCGTATCAATGAACGACTACGCGATTTAGAAGACGAGAGACGTACACGATTGGAAGCCGCTTCCTCGAATCGTGAACAGCTTCGATCCCAGATCAGTCGTATTCGGGAAACAATCGATAGAATACTGAATGAGGATACAACTTTAGCCAACAGGATTCGGATATTGTTCCGGGAGCAAGGGATCACCATCGCCAGCATTCTAACTGCATTGGGTTTCATCATATCAACCCTGGTGGTGTCACTGACAGGGGGAACACCTGTGGGGCCTGCCGGCGGCGGGGGAACTCCAAGTGGCGGTGGGGGTGTTAAAGACTGGATTAAAAAACTCGGGGAACGCCTAGCTAAACTGGCTGGTAAAGCCGCCGAAGCCCTTCCCGGCATCCTGGGTAGCATCGTCTCGTGGTTGTTGAGCGCTCTGTCTAAAACTGCCATGTGGCTCAGTCAAAACCTGTGGGCAGCCATCGTCGCCGTGGCGGGTCTGGTGTACGTAGCGGCTAAGAAATCTTTAACCAAATAAGTCCCAAAGTTACCCCACCAACCACCAGGGCCGTTTTATTATCAATATGCTGCTGATAGGGGGGTACCCCCACATGCACATGAGGGTGTGGGGGGGACACATGAACTTTAGGCTCCGGGGGTGGCGCCACTATACCCTTTTCACGTGGTTGGGTGTGTGGGATAGGGGGGGTGTTAATATCGGGGTTGATACCCAACTTTTGGTCCGCCGTGGCTATGACTATTTTGTTGTTATAATCCACCACTTTTTTTACTCTCAGTTGCATATCACTCGGCGCCATGTACAGCCCCACGGCGAACACGTAATTGACTTTCGATCTGGCGTGTTCTAACATTTTTTGGTAACGGTCGATGGCCCTCGGGAGATCAACTGGAGAATTGATAGCATCCTCAACGTTGGCAACGAACTGTTTCTGAGTGTCGAAAGCAGTTCCCTTACCGATAATGTTGGAACGCGTTTGCGACTGCGCACCCAACAGCGCCCACACGTACGTTCGAATCGAGTCGTTCAACCTGACTATCCCGGCACGAGTGAATCCTTTCGACGTGTCCAGCATGAACATTTTCCACCCGTCTGCGGTTGACTGCTCCACTTTCTGGATTGTGAAAGCAACACCACCTTTAAAGTCCATACGATCATCCCTCCATTCATTACTCGACAAAGCCAAGTCCTGCCGAAGTATACCTCGTCTCACTAAATCATCACTGGCATCTTTCACTGGTTGTGGTCCATATTTGGCAGGTTTAGGAACAATTTCATCTAATTCACGGAAAAAATTCCCAGGACTAAACATTTTTCGTTTCATAAAGTTTGTTAGTATATGTTTGTCAAATGCTCTTGGCGAGAGCCCATGAGCGTAAGGAATACCCAACCCGTGGTTCAGCCCCGGCAAACGCCAATCCGTCTTCGGGTCTATTTCGAATTCGTTGCAAATACGTTCGTAGACCCGTCTATCGTACGGGTTGTTTGTTGCGTCCCACGCTTTGTCCTGTGGGAGGGGGGCGCTGATCTCTTTAAGGATACGTCTGACCTGGTAGTACACGTGGAACTTGAACACAGACTGACTCAGCGGTCCACGCCGAGTGTCGGTCAATGTCACACCACACCCCGTTGTAGCGCACCACACAGCAAAGTTTAATTGATTCTGCCAGAACTGCATAGGGTTGTTGAACCACGCGTGGACTGCCTCAATGTTAGTCACCGAAAGCTTATACTTATCGAACACATCTAAAAGCTGGGCATTGAAATACAACTCAGGAGCAACCACGATCTTCATGGGGGAGAAATCTACATCCAGTTTAGGGTAAAACACACCAGGGGAATACATTTTAAAACTATTATATAAATAAATATATATGTAATATGTACATAACACTTCCAGGAATAACGAGCGGTGAGGCCGTTCAGCTGACGCACGCGATCGATAACACGTCAGGTCAACTCGAAGTCGCACTCTGCGATATCACCTACCTACCGCAATGGACTAACATCAACATCAGCAACAATAAGCTGTTCGTCAGTGGAACTCGCAGTCAAATAACTGACGGCTACTACAGCGTGTGCTCGCTAAACGACGAGGTCTTCAAACCCCTGGGAGCCGAACTCAAGATGAACGACTCAAACGGCACAGTGGTGTTAATCAACAACGGAAGAACCTCCTTGAGGCTCGGCCGACCATTAGCGAGGATACTCGGTATGTCTCCTGACGAGATAAAACCAACAACAACCGTCACAGGCACGAAGTTACCCGATCTAGTACCGTACCGAGAGCTGTACATTCATCTCGATCAGGTGAGCACAACGTACAACATTCAAGGAGGTCACCCTTCCACTATACTGAGAGCAGTGCCGGTGAAAACTGAGAAATTCAACGATGGTAGAACCGAGTCGTTTTCACCACGGCAGTATAAGAGATTAACCCAGGGTAACATACCTGAGCTGACAATATCGGTGTTAGATATAAATCATAATCCTGTAAATATAGGATACCTCAGCTTAACGCTTCACGTAACATGACCAGCGCACAAGGGCCCGGAGTGAAAAAATGCGTCAATATCGGGATCTCCGACCTCGGAGACACACGCGGTTTCGACGCTCCCGGAGTAGATGGTAAATCGTATGCCTTGCAACTGAAAAACAACATTTACAAACGCGTTGAAATCCCCTCCGGTGGAGCCCTAAGTGATATAGTAGATACCACAAGAGCAACAGTAAACACTAAGTACACCCTTGTCAACACCGGTGATAATAATTGGGTAATATACCCATCGTTCGGGGGTAAACTGTTCGACTTAGACGATGTTGAGAGCACTACCGTCGTCAAAAACAAACCATATATGCTCGTATTCACCGAAGATGACAAGTGGGTGTTGTTACCCGAGAACGACTGGTTTCTCAATATTAGACTCGTCTCCCCCTACGTGTTCACTGATAACAAAGACAACCACCTAAACAAAGTCGTGAACAATGGAACCCTGCTCGTGGCTTACGTCCCAACTCAGAGACGTAGCATAGTCGTCAGCCCAGTCAACACTATAGCAGCCCACATGCTATCGAGTAAACCAGCCATACAAAACGTGAAATTGCAGTTGGTGTCTGAATTCGAAGGCGTGGTCAAGATACTAGAGAGTCTACCGGCAAACTCAACATTGTTCATCAAAGTCTACCTAGGGGAACCATCGGTGAATGAGGTCGAGATCGTGAAGGGGATCAAACTCGGGTGGGTGAAACGACACCAGTATCAAGTTTGCAACGTTTACGTGCGGGTGGGTGTCGGCTCCAACACCAGTCTGCAGGGGGTCAACGTGATCGTGGAAAACAAGATATCACTAATCAATATCTTCCTGCCTGACAACATACACTTCATGGGTATGAAGTTAACCCCTGAATTATTATCAGAAAACCAGTTGGAAATTATATCGTAATAATATAATAATGACCAGTCATCATCCCAACACTACACTTAACGACCTAGGAGACACGGAGGGATTCGATCAGCCTGGTGAGGAAGATGAATTATACATCCTGCACTTCAAAGACAACGTGTACAGACGGGTGTCGTTACTAGATTTTAAAGAGCCTAAATGGCTGATCAACTTAACACTCACCTCACCTTATATCACATTAACCGAATTGGGGCGTATCTCTAAGATTAGGAACAACGGTATCTGGCCCGGGGATTTCATTCCGGAGAGGGGATTAATAAAAACTTACAAAAATGGGTTATCGGCTCCATTCGAAAATAAATTAACATTTAGTAATCCTGAAATAATATCCCCCCCTTTCACACTCATCATAGAAGTCTTCTTTGAGTATTCAGACAATGGAGACCCCCCAATAGTACACCAAATTTTACCCGAGGTGTTAATGAGATGGTTTAGCATACACAAAGGCAAATATTGCCGTATTGTTATACAACAGGATACCACGGGTCCTATAAACCACTTAATAAGCCTCAGTGGGGTTTTTATTACAACAGAAAAATTTATTAGCCTCTCACCTATTACCCTGACTAATAGTCTAGAACTTATAGACTTTAAATTCATTAATAGATTTTTAACTGAAACCCAATTAAAATATCTTTCAAAATATATATTATAGGATGGGCCTGTACCCAGTCGTAGAGGAAGTAGCGAAGATGTTGGAAACCATAGATGGGTTCCGCTTGAGGCAGTTATGTGATGTGAAACGCCAACTAGAACAAGACCGTGACACGCGGAAAGCTCTATGTAAGAAGTACAATAGAGCTTTCAATATCGTGGACGGGGCTGACACTACCCTTATGGTAACCAGCATGGGACTAGGGGCGGCAGGCGTTGGGTTGTTGGCTACCATCGTGGCTGCACCTATAGTGCTAGGTATTGAAATAACGGCTGGGGTGACAGGGTTGGTAGGGTTGGCGCTTAAGTTAGTATCACGCAGACTTAATCGTAAGGCATTGAAACACGACGAGATCAGGGTTCTGGCCGAAGCAAAGCTGAACACAGTGAGTGAGCGAATTTCCACGGCACTCTCTGATAGTAAGATCTCAGAAGAGGAGTTTAGTTCAATCCTCTCTGAACTCAAAAAATATAACGGAATGAAACAAGATATTCGATCCAAGTCTCGTAAGTCTGCTATCAGCGAGGACGAGAAAAAAAAGTACATAGCACAGGGAATACAAAAAGCCCAGCAAGCCTTTATTATGAACACCAAAGAGATCGTAGGCGGTTCACGTTAAACTGTTTCATCGATATAAACATGACATAGGGGCGATAGCCGTAAGCGAGCCACCGATCCTATATGGTCAGTCAAAACTTACAACATAGATAAAGTGGATATGAAAGCCGACGAACCTAACTTGTACTACTTGAGGGATGGGCCGGGTAGGGGGTTTGTAAGAGAAGAATTATTGATCGTACCGTACGGCACAGTGTTACCTCCTACCAAGGCACAGTAATTACCGCCAACTTTTTTGTAGTAGGGGTAATAGTAGCAAGAGCTAATGGCCCAACCAAAGCCTTATTTAGTAAATAAGGCTTTGTAGAGACATTTCTTGAAAGTGGTCCAGAACTATCATTCCCTATACTACTAAATTGCCTGTTGTCGTTTAGACATGGGATTCCCTGATGATCTTAATTTCAGGCACAGCTCTATCCAGGACATATATTTTCTAGTTTCTCTTATTATTATTATTCCTACACAAAACCAGATAGCTAAGACAACTGCCGAGGCATTCTACACCAAGTTTGTTCAACACTATGGAATGCCACATGCCATACCAACTCATCAAGGAATTATATGACTTGCTGAACATAAAAAAGTTGAGGACCACTCCATACCATCCCATGGGCAACGGCATGTGTGAGAGATTTAACAGGACCCTCTGTAACATGTTGGGAACCCTATCATCTGACAAGAAACGGTTTTGACAGAACTATGTAGGACCTTTAGTTCATGCACACAATTGCATCTGCCATGAGACCACTGGCCAGACCCCATTCTTCCCCATGTTTGGACGTGAACGCAGATTACCAATTTGGGCTAGAGCTGAACAGAGAGAAGTCAGTACACCAAGGCCTTCTAGAAACGATTCAAGAATGCATATGAGCAGGCCTCGAAGACTACTTGCAGTGCTCAGGACAGACAGAAGGCAAGATATGACTTGAAGGTCAGAGGAGGAACCACTGGAGTAGGAGACAGAGTGTTGGTAAAGGTTTTGGTGTTTGATGGATGACACAAATTGGCAGACCGATGGGAAGAGGATGTACACATAGTTCTGGAGCAGCCTAACAATGACATTCCTGTGTTTGTTGTCCATGAGGAATCTGGTGAAGGACATAAGAGGACTTTACACTGAAATCATCTATTGCCTACTGGAGCTATCTTACAAGCAGAGAACACCAAGCCTAAGAAGAGACCACCAACTCCGACTCCTAGATGAAGGACAACATCATAGGTGATAACTGAAAAGGAAAATTATACCTTAGAATTTGGAACAATTACAGTACCTGTTCAGACTTCTCAAGTTCATGACTCCCTTGCGACTGGGTCTGCTGGAGAAGATGAGTTATCTACCCAAGAGAAGTCTGGAAGAGTTTCTTGAAGTAGAGAGATCTTCTTCTGGTGGCAATGGCCACACATCTGTGCTGATTGAAGAACAGCATGATACAGAAGAGAATCAAGAAGTTGAGGAAACTGAAAATCTTGGTGAGGATGTAACAGAACAGGAAGAACCAAGAGCCCAGACAGCATCCGGAACAGATGATGAAATGGCTGCCCCTGCATCTACACCAAGATCTCCACCTGAACCTGCACCAAGACGTTCAGAAAGACAAACTAAGAAGACTCCTTGGATGACGTCTGAGAAGTATGTCATGAGCCACAGAGTGCCAGGTTCATGACATACAAACATAAGATGGACAGGAGATCCAGAGCCATTCAAGAACTAGCACCTAGTGATGTCCTAGAAAGGCTGGTTTGGTAGTCTTTCTCAGGCTTTTATTTCCATTTTGGATGGAACTACCAAATGACGAGGACGTCATTTCATGGGGAGGGGAAGTATGTGGCCAAGTCATGTTTTAATCATTATTAATTTCCATAGGTTATAACTTATTAATTTTAAGTAGTTATTGTATACTTCATGGGTGTCAACTTTTAACTTTACAAATAAAATATAACAAACCTTCACAACTAAATGCACAAACACAACTTATGCAATTACTCAATTTAACAATAGCCACTCTACTGGGTCAGGCCAGGATCTGTCCCATGCGCTCGCACTCTGCACAAGCTTCTATTTCCTTTCTGCCTCAGTGTCTCTGGTCAGCTTGCCACTATTGTCTATTTTAAATGTTTCTGTCACACATAGCTTGTTGGCAGTCATATAGATCATTTCAAGAAGATCAGGTCTTGACAATTCATATTCTGAAACATTTCTGAAGTGTAATGGGGATTTTATTAATCAGGTTAGTACATATTATATATGTATTAATGGTATTGTATATAGTGTACTTCTTAAAGAAGTGTTATATTAATGCTTCGGTGTGTCATTAAATGAGTTTATTGTTCAGTTGGTTGGATGTGTAATTTAAGTGTAATTTATCTAAATTGTATATCATTAAATATCAAATTGTCATTTACATTAAACATAGCACATACAGTAAGTAAACACCAGTCTAAACCTAATCAGGCTAAATTATAACTTAACATAGTATGTAAATGTATAATCATATGAATGTGGTATGAAATAGTGAGGGAGGATGTGAGACTTGTTGTTTTTATTATAACTTATTTTATATATCATTATTAGTACTATAAAGGTTGTATTTTAACTGTTCTTAGAATAATCCATGATGATGTGTGATCCTTCACTGCATGAGAACTAAGCTACACTCACTACCACACAGTGGTAAGTGTGCCATATATATGATGTTGTATGTATTCAGGTATATTTGTAAGATGTGTATGTATGAAAAGTTTTCATGTTGCTGTTTATATTTAAAGATTTATTTATGCTAGTACTTTGTCCGGGCTAGCTGCTTGCTATATATTCAACCAACATATATTTCACTTTCCACTACTACTTATGTGCCAATTTTATCTCATAGATGCCAAACATTTGAAATTGTACAACTGAAATTTAATGGAAATGTATAATTTCTAACATTTGATTTATGTTTTGGGATAGTAAACTGCCCACATTATTTCAAATGGTAAGTGCACACATGAAAATGTCATCTCTTCGAGCATTTGCTCTAACATTTACTTTCATAGATACAATACAAACAAATAAGCATTCTGTGGGAATTCTGGTTGGTCACCAGCAAAGTATGTAGGTTATGAGAGTTGCCTGTGTGCCATTCTATAGGTCGTTGTCAATTATACCAATCACTGAATTTTACAGACTTCACAAAGCTATTTAGAAACAGGTCAGATGTAACATGTTTTACGAGGGAATACACTTTATCAGTACAGTACATATTCCAGTACTTTTGCAGGGTTGAATTCCAACTGGGTTTCCACCATACATTCCTAGACTACTGCCAAACTTACCATATGCCAGCCATTTGGTAGAAAACTAACCATGTAAAGCCAGCTGACCTAAAAAATCAATAGTAGGATGTCATACTTACCATGTAAAGCCAGTTGACCTACAATGCCAGCACTGTTGTACTGCACCTCTTTTATGATGGAGAGTGAGGCCAGAGACACTAAACGGCCAAACATCCTGCCATTCCATAGTGACAACAACTTGCACTTCACAGCATCTGAAAAATATCACATAAATTATTGTGAATATCAAGTCAAAACAATGATTTTTTTATAGTTCATGCTTTCAGAGAGTTATCTCAAAGCACTACATCATACCCTTATGCATAACATACATAGTTTAAAAGAACACCTACCTAAAACTTATTGCTTTAGGTATGTATAATATATCATGATATTTCCATAGTATTCCACAATTATATTCCAGTAGGTATGTTTTCTTCTCATAGCAGTCTACAAAATAATGGAATTTGGGCTCAGATGATGTCTCAGTGAATGTTCTGATTGGTGGATTCCATTAGACTTATGCAGTGAATCATATTCTGATGCAGAGGTTATTCACTTGTCACCCAGAAACAAACTCAGTTTCAATGATTCCTTCCCCTATGAAACATGTTCATTGTGTCTGACTTGTCTATTCTCAGTTTTACCTTTTACCTTTTATAGAACAAACACATCACTCATATCCAAAGGTGTTTACCCTGAATTCTGGTGGAAAGCAAAATCATAAAACTCAAACCCACTCAGTGTCATTGGTGCAAGGGTTTCTTTTGTTATTGCTATCTTATACGTACCGACAAACCAATTAACTCATTAAGGCCGCGTATATGCGGCAAATTAATTAGCTTCTCACAGCGAGAGTCGCTTATTGGGGGTAATAAAAAGCACCTCTTATTCAGCGAGAGCCGCGTATAGGGGATTTTACATTTTAAATTCCTACTGTGCCTATAATTTCAATCAATTTAGCAGTAATGATCAAAGATTAGCTTTTCTTACGAGAGAGGTTACTTTCTGTGTTAATCAGAAGAGCTATTAATGTGTTTTGATAACAATTGCTTGCAATGTCGGGGGCTTATACAGGCAAATGAACACATGTCTGCGAGAAAAGGGATTATGAGATGTTGTTACAGGAGGTACATGTTTGTTCCCCGTTATTGGGAGTGAATACTAAGATACTATGTTTGCACACTGATTGAATTAACGGTGACAAGGTTACAAAACCTTCTTCTAAATTAAATCATTCATTCGTTCATTGTAATAGTCCATATAATGAATCATAGACATAAATAGCAATACTGTATTACACTCATGTTCCTGTTGATTTGAAATAAACCAACTTACTAATTTAGACCTAACTCATTTGCGACTATTGATTTTTAAAGTTGACAATAATACATAATCGAATATGAAGTGATAACTCTTACATCTACTCATAATATACATATATAGTACACATAAACCATACAAAGGTAACTGGGGTATTTTGTTCAAGCTGTTTCATGTTTGTTTGAAATGTGATTTTTCAAAGCAATTTACATAAGCATTGTGTAGGAAACGTTTGTATTTGATCTCTGTAATTATCTTATCCTGTGTAATGATCACGTGTATCAGATCCATCATCAATAAAAGGAGGAATATATATCAGTTACGGAACTGATGCGTATAATCATTCAATCAGACAACACTAAATGAGATATGTGAACACCTCTTTAAACCTCAAAATAACAGCCTCTGGCCAAATGCATATCCAGGTAAACTTTTGTCCCGTGACAAGTATAAAACAAACTAATGCGCTGTTACATCATTGGACAACCTGTTTTGTGGAGTCATGCCCACTGTCAATCTTCTGAACCTCGTTTGCTTTCAAAACAAATATAAGTATGTCCATCTTCATAAATATTTGGGGAAATTCAACTGTCAACTGTGTACATTTTAGGCATCCTTACGATTATATATGTTCACCATACACAAACGTTTCATGATAGCTAGAGTTGATAAAGCCAAAATCTGGCATATCGATTGGTCAACGATCTAACCAATAGTCAATCTGTATCCAAGCTGTCTAGTGACCAAACGTACTCTTCAGAAATTTAGCCCACGCCCCATCACCTGTCATTTCCAATGTGACAGGTATCTCATGATACGATTGGTCATAGATAACAAATCAGGGAGTATATTGAACAGTTAAGATACAAAACGACCTATTCGGGAACTTTGATGACGCCCACCCCATGACCCTTTGTCTTATGTATGTGCAAGGAATAGCATTATACAATATGCATACATGTATGTTTGTGCGATAACGTATATTTTCTGCGTTAAATCTAGATGAACCAAAGCGACAAACTGTGAATCTGTTATATGTAAGTCACAGACTAGCTTATTAGTACTTTCCTTAAAATATTCAGTAAACACTAGCAATGTATCAGCGAAAACGCTTCTTTCATAGATCATTAGGCATGTGCGTAAATTCATCTTTACTGCCATTGACATAGATGTTTTGAACAATTTAATCTCACACAATGATATGAGAGGGACATCATTTGATTTAAGTATGTCTTACATACAAAGATTCCAAACATGTGTGAAGAAAGGCACACTTACATAATCCCTTACTTTATGTGCTATTGAAAGTTTCTTGACACCTCTCTGTAATTATCTCATGTAGCAACTAATTCCGTTGATCCATCATCAGTAAAAGCGGAATAGCATATTAATCATGGTATTGATACCCTTGCTTATCATCATTCAGAATACAGTAATAAGATTTTTTAGCGCTACTTTTGGTCTTGTAACAACAGTCTCCGGTACAATTTATACGTAACCACGCCCCTACTCCCTTATTGAACGGACTGTCCCGGGACAAGCGTAAAATAAACATGTGTTGTTATTTTGTCAGACAACCCACTTGATGGTGCTACGTACGCTTCATTCTCTGTACTGTATGTGCACACATGGGTGCAGTCTGGTGAACCTTGATAGCGATACGATATCAGACAATACACAAATTGTTACATGATAGTGAGAATATACAACCAAAACACAACATATCCACTGGTCAACAATACAATAAAAAATCAATGTATCCAATCTGAGTGACCAAACGTGCCCTTCAGAAATTTAGGCCACGCCCCATCACCTTGCCCTTCCTATGTGACAGGTTCTCACGATACGATTGGTCTAAGTATCAGCCAATATAATGAGTAAGTGAGATATAATGCGTTACATTCGGGATATTTTATCCCTTCACATGACGGGATGCTTTCGTTAGCATCGAGTAATGATAAATGTATCATGCAGTATGTATGTGTATGAATGGTGATGTATGTTTACAGCGTTAAGTTAAGATGAACAAAGTGACAAACTATAAATTTCTATATGTTCCATGTTACTTACACACCTATTGATACTTTCCTTGAAATAGTCAGTAAGCACGAGCAATGTATTGGCAAAAAATGTAGACGATTATAATGCAAGTTCCCCCCTCTTTTTAAACTCAATTATAAATAATATATTATAATTCAGTCAATACGATGAGAGAGACAGGAGGAATTTGTATATTTGTTCATCTCGTACGTACAAAGACCGCGCAGGTGTTGATAAAAATACAGCACACACTGGCAAATGGGTATAAGAGACACATGTAATAAAATACATGAAATGCTGCAATATATGTATTCACATCGGCCTCTTTTCCATCTTTACGACGCAATTAAATAATCAGTACTTGTTTGTGAGACTAGACAGTTTCCTGTCATATCCGAGACCTGCCAGGGAAATCAGGCATGATTAGCACTAATTAGCCTCGTCGCAGCAATCAGGCAGTCAGCGAGGGGTGCCAGGTGTTGGGCAGTGGAGCGGCTCCAGGGCTTAATGAGTTTAATACCAGCAGTATACAGTATAACACTGTGGTTGTCACAGTTATTCATTCAATCAAATATTTGATAAATATGATGTGTAATCTGTTCAGGGTCTGTTTTTCTTCCTATTTCTGTATAGTTTGCAAGTTTGTGAAGTAACACCTGATATGCTGTCAACTGGAACTACTGGATATCATTCTCTTGCAAGTTACTGGATATTGTTACGATTGTGTATTTTCTGTATATTTTTGTTTTTAAGTAATTATTATTACTGGGTCACAACATTTAGTGTTTGGAATAATAATTATGATGGATCACATTTCATTTAATAGATGGCCAGCACTTTTAGGATTCTGGTTTTCCAGAATTTATCTGCTCTTAGTTTTCTATGTGTTTACTTCCGGGAGACTTATTTGAGGGCATTCTACAGTGTTGACGATGTTTGTAAGTGCCCGAACTTTCGGGAAATAACTGAGAATATATAAAAAGGCGGTTGCTGTGTTGAGGGTGACACACACTCATTCATATTAACTGGAGGATATACATCACTGCCAATGCTTGATCATCAAAACCCGTCAACGCATGAATCTACATTATTTGCTGTCAGACCGATCGCTGTGTTTACATTCTGCATAGTTGATTACCTCTCGTACTGAGACTTTGGTGACTTTGATATATTATATCTTGTGACCCAGTGACTTAGATTTTGTCTCACTTATGTTGTATTTGAAATCTGCATTGTGAAATTGACTCGTGACTTTGTATACCTCGCTCTTGTTGCATAATAATATACATAATATGAACGTTTATGACTTGTCTTTGTTCTGTTTTGCTGGTTCACAGGGGGATTTCTTACATCGTTTGTCACGGTAAATACTGAACCGTAACAATATTCATGATTGACAATGCTGAACCTAACTGCCCTTAGTGTGCACAACAATTTCATGACATTCAAGAGCTAAAAGGTGAACACATACAAACATCTTGACTTCAAAGTTTGAACTAGAGAGCCTCTTGTTCAAAATCTGCAAGATTTGACTCTGAGGAATGGTAGAGGATTCTGAGGCTGAAAATTCAACACTTGATTGCCAGCATGAGGAAGAGTCTAGGAGGTGCTGTCTGTGCAATGTTGGCTACATCAAAGACTGCTATGGTTGCTAGTGGTGGTTTATACAATCACAACAATCAGAATTTGAGACCTGACTGATAGTCAGATTGGTGTCATAGTTATGGTGACTATACTTCCCAGAATTCTTGGCATTAACATTTTTGTGTATTACTCTCAGACTGACAGTACATTCTTGATAAGTTAACTGTGTCTCATCCTCATCTATGTTCACCACTGTAACCTCTACAAATGAACATCACACACAGACAACTCAATCGGTGTCAAAGGAAACGTTCTTTGTCAGTAAGGTGGATGTCATTTTGCAACACCTTTCTGTCAAACAGAAACGGTATCAGAGACACCCACTTCAGCTTCAAAGAGGTCTTTAACTACTGTGACTGATTCACTCTCAGACACCAAAGAGGAAAAAGGGAGATGAGCAATCTAGATGAAACAAAGTGACAAATTATGAATCTGTTCTATGTTACTCAAATACTTGTGTATCATTACTTTCCTTAAGATATTGTATCAGGAAAAGTGTTACGTTAGTAGAGCATTTTATAGCATGTAAGTAATTTCTTCTTTACAGTCTGTCATTGCCAATACTATAAAATCCCATAATATGAATAGAATTTTTGTAAAATCAAACCTCATAAAATATGAGACAGAAAATTTGTTTAGGTCTGTCTCATCTTTTAGATACAAAGAAAACATACATACATTGATAAAATATAAATGCACAAGTGGCCAAGGTGCTATAAAAGACACTTCAATTAAAATGACAATGTTGCAATAAATGATATGCATTCACACCTGCTTTCTTCCCATGTATATCTTTATGACAAAATTTGTTAAATGTCACATGAAATGTAAAACACAACTTTGCAGATTCTGATACCTTTTGGTATGCACCTACCGAAACAATTCATCAAAAATGCCAATTCAGTCTATAAAGTTGCCCGGAGTATGAGGTCGTGAGCAGTAGTCTAATCTTGGTTGTGTACATAAACAAGTAAATAATGTACTCATTACATAAAAAAAACATGTTGATTTTGATAAGCAGACTCTGCTGCAGAGAAAACTCAATGTCTGGTTTATTTACACCTAATGTCTGCCTGCCTGCCTGCCTACTAAGGACAATATGTAATGCACAACGTCAAATACTGACCATTTGCAATTTGAAATTAACACCTATCGGGCATATAAGACATACACAAAGAAATGGCTAAGCATATTGGCAAATGAACCAGGGGCCAATGACAAGGTGTTGTTTCACATGAGTGTACATCCACTCTCCCTGACTGGGTTCGGTATCGTGGTTGCTTCATTTCGAATGAGGTAAACCTAAGTACAAAATATTGCACTTTTGATTTGCGATTATATGCTAATAATTTTGCTTATTTGTTTTTTATTTCTTATTTTACATATCATGAAAAGTGATAACTGAACTTTAATGATTTGATTTTTTGGTTGCATGTGATCTGTAAACAATCAGGACTTATTTGTGTGACTAGACAGTTTCGTGTCATCCCCAAAATCAGCTAGGACCATCACAAATTAGGTGGGGGGTTCCAGGTGTTAGGCAGTGAAGTGGCTCTTGGGCTTAATAAGTTAAACCATTATGGTCATATCAACTAGTATTTCTGGAGAGGGTACAAATACCAGGTACCCTAATGAGTAACCTTATGGCTTAATTTGTGGTTAATTCCTTTCCTTCACGGGGTACAAATATTGGGTACCCTAATGGGTTCATTTATAGTAGTATATACGATAGCAGTACAAGATCAAATACCTCTGTAAAACTTTATTTCTTAAATAAAGCTTTAGTCAGCCCTACCTTTTCCCTCACTAGTGTGTATATCACTTATCATTTTCCTGGTCAGAAGCCAAAATTTCTTGGTCACTCAATTGTGTTGATCTCAGTGAAACAGTTCATTGCTAGTTAAAGTTTCATATTAAATGTCAATTTTTGAAATTCTCATCGAGTTTAACTTTCATCTTGCTATGTTTCGTGTGTGTTGTATATTATCTTATTAGAATTACAAATTGTTTGTTATATTATTCAATGGAGAGCAATGAACTGCTGAAACAAATGGTGGGGGATGCTAAAAGTGATGATAAGTGGGATACAGTGGTGACACTGGCGGTGGGCGGCAAGGTCAAACAATACATCGGTGACAATATGACTCGAGATAAAATTCAGAAAATGCCTGCTTATGAGATCTTTAAGACGTAAGATATGAGTCATGGCTTGGGGCTGAGATGACAAAGACTAGTCACTATAGGGTCAATTATGACCAAGATGTACATCGGTATAGTGTCGCACTTCCTTCCTATTCCACCAGAACATTGACTTTACCTGTGGGAAGACCTCGATATGGATCCATTTATCGAACATGGTTTGAGTTCTGTCAGCAGTGCGTCGTACCACAAATATGCCATGTTTTTAGCCCCGGTGATGGGGGAAATTATCACAGCCAAGCATCTCAAGTTAAAGAAGAAAAAATTGATAATAATAGTATACAAGATGGATTAAGAAACACCAATGACCACAACACATCAGGAGGAGGAAACACCAACACACGCTACAAAGAAAAAGAATGCTAAAAAAGTCCATTGTAGAAAAGGTGGTTTAGCCAAGCACCACAAACATATTAATATTCTGTGGATCGCTGCAGGTGGTACAGCGAATGCTTTGGTAACCTTATTTACAGGGTAGAAAAAAAACACAATCATTGCCCACCACAACCTCAACACCACAACCACTACTAGAGGTTTATCCACATATTTTGTTACAGGAAAATATATAGTTTTGTTACTTTTCCCCCAGTTTGTAAGTTTTTAGTTTTTTTTTATTGGTTCATGTGATTACACAAAGTACAAAACACAGGTACATATTGATGGATGATATACAGAAATGATATCAACATTATGATAATAGACATATACAGGTTGTTATAGGTGATTGGTAGGTATATAGAAAGATTCAAATTTATCCAAGTACTGGAAAAAGAGGGCCCCATTTATGATTGAAATGATCTATCTTATTAGTTTTTTGGCACATATGTTTCTCAACAAAGAATATTTCTTTTAGGGTTTTTGTAAATGAAGTCATATCAGGATGTATATTCTTAATACTACATATGTAAATGTGTCTTTTGGCTGCAGTGATGATGTGGTTTAGTAATGTATTTCGCTGTAAAGTACCAAACCAAACCATATGTTTTGTAAAGTGAAATGGATGAGGGAATGAATTGTTAAGCCAAATTTGTAATTTTCTCCAAAACATTTGTGTCACTTGGCATTCCCAAAACACATGACAAACAGTCTCATTTATATCCTTGCCGAAACAGCATATACTACTATCAACTTTCTTCATTTCAAGCAATTCTCTTTTAGTATAAATAGCACCTTGTAGAAATCTATATTGAAAATCTATGAGTTTTGTGCCTTGCAAACCTTTTCTGTATCCTGTGAATATGTTTTCCCAGTCAAAGTCTGTTTTCGGGAAAAAACGCTGCCACTTTTTACAAATATTTTGGTATATATCATTGGAAATAAGTTTATCATAAAAAGTTCTGCATCCTTTGGATGTTTTTATGAGACAAGTCTGGCAATGGTTAATATTTAAATCCCAGACTGGTATTGAATGACATTGGTTTAGAGTATTTTTCCAAGAGTCTGGAAATGTGTGTAGTAAATATCTATAATCTAAAAAAGTACCTTGGATATCATATACTTCTTTTAAAGATTCCAATGACAATAATCCATTTTCATCACAAAGATCCCTAATATTAATAATCCCTTTATCTGCCCAATTCTTTATATAGTTTAATGAATTTTTGAAATTGTGATTAAACCATAATGGTTGTGATAGAATTTCATTGATGTTATTTGGGTCAATATAATGTTTTTGGTGAAATAGTTGCCATGCTTTCAGTGCATCCGGCCAAAAAGGGTTTTCAATCCTAATGTAGGCATCAGAATCTGCTCCTAAATTAAACATGTCTTTGAAAGGTATGTTGCATGGATTTTCCTTATCACCTTTTCCGAAGTATCGTCGTAACGTGGATAATTTCAAAGCATTTATAAATGTTTTAATATCGATCATTCTCAAACCTCCTTCTTCATAGTTGTTTTTAATTATATTCCTCTTTATTTTGTCATTCTTGTCATTCCAAACAAATTTAAAAAACATTTTTTCAATAGAAGTAATAAAATCTGCTGGTGGGTTGGGCAGGGAATTTAAAATATGAACCAATTTGGAGATTGCTAGAGTTTTTATTACTGTTATTTTACCAATAAGTGTTAAATTTCTCTTTCTCCAAGATGCTAGGAGTCTACTAATTTCTTCAAGTCTTTTTCTAGTGTTAATTACCCATATATCTTCAAGATCTGGTGTAAATTTGATACCTAGTACATCAAATTCACCAACTACCCATTCAACTTTTAGATCATGACATATCATATCAGTAAATTTAGCTTTTGATCCAATCCATATTGCTTTTGATTTATCCAAATTAATTTTCAAACCTGACATCTCGTAAAAAGTATTAACTGTGTCTATTGCAGAGTACAAACTCTCTTCAGTCCCATTCAGAAATAGTTCAGTATCATCGGCAGATTGATTCAGTTTATATTCATTATCATTAATAACTATGCCTTTGATATTTTCATTATGTCTCATCATGCAACCAAGAATCTCAGCCACAAAGAGGAAAAGATATGGGGATAAAGGGTCGCCTTGTCTACAGCCCCTTTTATTTGAAAAAAACTCAGATAGGTTACCATGTTGGATGACACAAGATGTTGTTTCATAAGTTAGTGTATTTATCCATCCTATCAGTTTGGGGCCAAATTCGAATTTATGGAGGACTAGATTGATAAAATCTTTTGAAACAGAATCAAAAGCTTTTTCAAAATCAATAAGGATTAACAAACCAGGGATGTTCTGTTTCTTTGTTTCGAACATAATATCATATAATAATCTTGTATTTTCACTAACTGTCCTCCCTGGTATAAAACCAGTTTGGTTCGAGTGAATAAGTTCGTCTACAGTAGTTTTTAATCTGTGTGCTGTACAGGAGCTGATAATTTTGTAAATAGCATTAAGTAAAGTGATTGGTCTCCAGTTTTTAAGTAATGTTCTATCTTTAGTGGGTTTTGGAATACAGGTAATAACACCTCTTTTCCAATTCGCAGACTTTTCATTCTTGGCTAATACATCTCTAATGAATCTATAGATCCATGTTTTTAATTCTTTCCAAAAAAATTTAAAGAAATCAATAGGAAAACCATTAATCCCTGGGCTTTTATTTTGTCTTCATTCTGTGCACAGTATTACTAATTTCATCTAAACTGATTTCTCTTTCAAGATAGTCCCTCTGTGTTTGGTTTAAAATTGGAGTATTAATATCCTTCAAACAATTTTCATCCTCATATTGTTTGTGAGAGGCATTCAGATTTTTGTAAAATAATTTTAGTTCATTCAGTATTGACTTGCTGTCAGTAATTTCACAATTATCATTAGTTACTAACTAGTTGATTGATCTTTGGGTGAACGTTCTATTTTCCAGGTGACAGAAATATTTTGAAGGTTTTTCTCCTTCTTCGTACCAAAGAATTCGGTTTCGAATTTGTATTCCTTTCATTTCCTCATTTTTAATTTCTTCCATTTCTTTCTTATATTTTGATAGTTCACTGAAAAGTTCTTCATCTATGTTTTGAAAGTTTTTTCTTATAGTATCTTCAACCTGTTTTATTCTAAAGGGGCACTGATGCGGAGCAATTTCCGTGGACTTGTGTAAACCTTTGTTATTGTTTTTCTCCAGTGAGTGCCCGGATGATATCCCAGAATTCGTGACTGGCTCGTGACCTCTGCTGCGCAGTCCGTATGTGCAACTGATAGTTTAATTATAGACAGATCAACTGAAGTGAAGTCATTTTTACTTCATTACAAATGTATTATGAAAACAAATGAAACACTTTGAAGATTAATCATCTGCCAGTGGTAGAAAAGGTAAAAACTATCAGGACGGAAAAATACCGAAGCCAATGTATGTCTCTATATTTTGTCTCATAACCCTAAATAGTTTATTGTCATATTTGTATGATTTTGAAAATTAATAAAAGAACACACGGTCTGCTTATACTCGTAGTAAATTTCTAACATAACAGCAACATTTATACATTGTATAGATTGCCGATGTGGATCCTATTTCACACACATACGCGATCTAGTGTGTGTTTTCTGTCATATCGATTCTGCTGAATGCTACAACAAATAAATTAAAACAAAATGCATATAATGAATGTAAAACAGACTAATTTTATAGCAACAATGTCAGGCTACTACCTTGTTCAGGAATGTATCGATATCCACGTAAAAGAAATCGTATTCCATTCATCTGCAGCTGGTAAATAATCCTGCTGTGTCGCGTGTCTTACACAACTGTCTAAAGCACACACGAAACACATCGTTTCACGTCTTTGGTTGGTGAAAAGCTGATAAACCTCTCACTGGTCACCCAAGATAGCACACCTGGCAACTAATGGTATGATGTCCGCTATTCTAAGTAATTTAGTTAACCAATAAAGAGCAATCAATCAATCAACGCAAGGGTGGTTAATTCTTTGAAGGGAGGATGTTGTTTTTACAATCGCACTTTACGACAGGGTGTAGTCATCTACACACACTACCTTTTGACAAAAGTAATTAATCAATCAGTGTGTTATCGGTTAATCTTTTGATCGATGTTTGTTTTTGTAACTCAGCTGATAAACCCTCTTGCATCACTTACATGCACATATTGCATAACATACAATACATTTGCCATTACAGACCTTAATTTATAATGTTGAGTATTTACTCCAGACAGGAGAAATGCCAAATGGGAACCTTTGGTGAGTAACCTGAGTGGTGTTACTACTAATTATACCTCTTATGAATTCATTAATTGACCATCCAGAGAATGATGACAAATACCACGTGTAGGTTTACACCATCAAACGCTAGTTACAGCAAGGAAGATGTAATCTCTGTGTCGCATGCAGCCTGAAAACAGTTATGGGCCGAAACTGTTTTGAGGATACCAACGGAATTTCGTTACATAAGTAATACATACAGGCATTTGCTGTGTACTTGGGTAAACAGGTGAAATAAGGGCTTTTTTTATTTACTTAAGAAACTTTTCAGATTTCTCTACCAAAGGCAAAGTCATCGTTTATTGTTTACGAATTCAAATAAATCAACTGTGTGTTTTTATTATCATAAATAATAAACCATTGTAGCTACCATCGCTACCAAAATTTACGTATGCTATTTGCTATCACAGCTGAACCAACACTCAAAATTACCTAAATATAAAGCTTTGCAATCTTCCATACTGAAACAAATGGCTTGCTACGTGCCTGTAGACATCATATTTTCATGTAACATGATTAAATATCGAGGTTAAAAACACAGAAATAGGATCAAATTGAGTAACTATACCATCCAAGCATCATATTTTCATGTAACATGATTAAATATCGAGGTTAAAAACACAGAAATAGGATCAAATTGAGTAACTATACCATCCAAGCATCCGAAAAAAAAACTACACTGCTGGGATATTTTGTTACGATCAGACAAGGAATACCATGGATATTTTTAAATAATGGCATATGATGGGCATCTGGCCTCCTGACTCTTTTGGGTGAAGAAATTCTGCTAATATGGACAGGAGCCCAGTTCCTTTGTCCGTCACAGTCGAAGGAGCGGGCGCTGACCAATTTCCAGTTTGGTTCCGTAATTAGACCGTTGGCGAGAAACATTATTCGCTCCGCATCAGTGCCCCTTTAAGTTCTAACTGTTCTGTATTTTTTGCTTTTGTTTTCTTCAAGTAGGATGAAAAAGATAAAGTCTTTCCTAACATTTCCAGAAATAAAGAGTTAGAAATAGTAAGTATAATATTTTCAGTGTTATTAAGATCATCCATTTTTTCTGTTGCATATTCCTGAAGTGTGTCATTTAAAATAGATCTGACTAAATTTCCATATTCAGGATTTAACAGCAATGAAGTGTTAAACTTCGAATATACATGTCCTTGTTCCTGGCCTAAAGTGTTGGAAAAGGTTAATGTAATTTTTGAGTGATCACTTTTATAGCCTGGCAAAATATCTGAGTCTAGAGTTATATCAAATATATCCTCTGATACAATAAAGATATCAAGTCTGGCTTGTTGTCTTGGATTTTTTTTCCACCAGGTGTATTTTCTGCATTTATCATTCATATTCCTCCAAACATCAACAAGATTATAAGATTCAATAAATTCTAAAACAGTATTTCTTGATTTAGGGTTGTTTACATGTTTATTATTCTCAAGATCAATTGTTGGATCAATCACCAAATTCCAGTCTCCAACTATTATCAGAGAATCATTCTCAAGATTTAGAATATTTTTAAACAGATTAGTGTAAAAATTACTGTCATCGATATTTGGACCATAGAGATTAGTTAGTGTTAGCTTTTTATCCTCTATTGTTAAATCAGCTATTATATAATTTCCATTTTCATCTATTAAGGTCTTATGTATTTTAAGATCAATATCATTATTAAAGAGAATGGCCACTCCTCTGGAATTAGATTTAAAAGGTGCAATTATAGATTGTAAACCCCATTCATTTATCATGATATTGCAAGAAGATTCATCAATATGAATATCTTGCAGACATATGACTGAGTGTAGTTTTTTTCCGGTGTATGTTCATTAATTCTTTTCTTTTAAATTTGTCTGCAAGTCCTCTACAATTAGCTGAGATAGCTTTGATTTTCTTAACATTATCCATTGTAGTCAATGGTTATGAGAACTATCAATATACCTAAAATTAAACTGTCTGACACAGTGGTATCCTTGCAAACTGAATGGAGGTAGAAGCGCTCATAACATGCTTGTGGGAGAGCTTGTACTGTAAATATTAGTGTTGTGATATCACGAGGACCTTTTTTTCTTGATAAATAGAAAACATGTATTAAAAGAAACAGAGGGTAACTTAAACGAAATAGTGGGCGAAAAATATATAGTTTATTATATACATAATGTCTGAAGGAAAAACACTTGTCAACAATGCATATCACATGACTGTGGTATCCTGTTTAGCTGTAGGTTACACTTGTTTGACAAAAATGATTCTCAAACACCCAACGATCAAACTCAACTTTGACCTGCAATACATGGACATGCTCATCATGAATTTGGGTATGGCAATGGCCACCAAGGACATTCTCGTAAAACAAGGAATCATACCAGGAAATATATTAAAATAGCATAAATATACATATAGGATGGCTACGGTTGCTATGATGGTCGGTGGGGCTTTAGTCAACACACTGGCTATTTCCGGGAGCAATTGCTTGTTCTTGAAATTACAAGAGTTGAGCGTGTGGCTGAGGTAGAAGTGGAATGAAAATGCCATGATATTGGTGTGGAGAAATTACAAGCAGCGCAAGCTGAGTATGGGAAAAAACATATGCAGAGACTTGGTTTCATTAAAGGGGCACTGATGCGGAGCGAATAATGCTTCTCGCCAACGGTCTAATTACGAAAGCAGACCGCAAATTGGTCAGCGCCCACTCCTTCGACCGCGACGGACAAAGGAACTGGGCTCCTGTCCATATTAGCAGAATTTCTTCACCTAAACAGTCAGGAGGCCAGATGCCCATCACATGCCATTTGTTTAAAAATATCCATGGTATTCCTTGTCTGATCGTAACTATATATCCCAGCAGTGTAGTTCTTTTCGAATGCTTGGATGGTATACTTACTGATCCAATTTGATCCTATTTCTGTGTTTTTAACCTCGATATTTAATCATGTTACATGAAAATATGATGTCTACAGGCACGTAGCAAGCCATTTGTTTCAGTACGGAAGATTGCAAAGCTTTATATTTAGGTAGTTTTGAGTGTTGGTTGAGCTGTGATAGCAAATAGCATACGTAAATTTTGGTAGCTATGGTAGCTACAATGGTTTATTATTTATGATAATAAAACACACAGTTGATTTATTTGAATTCGTAAACAAAAAAACGATGACTTTGCCTTTTGTAGAGAAATCTGAAAATTGTCTTATGTAAAAAAAACTTATTTCACCTATTTACCAAAGTACACAGCAAATGCCTGTGTGTATTCCTTATGTAACGAAATTCCGTTGGTATCCTCAAAATACCATAAATACCAATAATACATAATTCGGTCCATAAGTGTTTTCAGGCTGCATGGACACAGAGATTACATTTTCCTTGCTGTAACTCGCGTTTGATGGTGTAAACCTACACGTGTTATTTGTCATCATTCTCTTGATGGTCAATTCATGAATTTATAACAGGTATAATTAGTAGCAACACCACTTCGGTTACACAACAAAGGTTCCCATTTGGCATTTCTCCTGTCTGAAGTAAATACTCAACATTATAAATTAAGGTCTGTAATGTATTGTATGTTATGTAATATGTGCATGTAAGTGATGCAAGAGGGTTTATCAGCTGAGTTACAAAAACAAACATTGATCTAAGGATTAACCGATAACACACTGATTGATTAATTACTTTTATCTTCTAGCGGATGTGTCAAAAGGCAGTGTGTGTAGATGACTACACCCTGTCGTAAAGTGTGAGTGCAAAAACAACATCCTCCCTTCAAAGAATTAACCACCCTTGCGTTGATTGATTGATTGCTCAATATTGGTTAACTAAATTACTTAGAATAGTGGACATCATACAATTAGTTGCCAGGTGTGCTATCTTGGGAGACCAATGAGAGGTTTATCTAGTTTTCACCAACGAAAGACGTGAAACGATGTGTTACTTTTTCGCAAATGAGACAGTTGTAAGACACCCGACACAGAGCAGGATTATTTACCAGCTGCAGATGAATGGAATACGATTTCTTTTACGTGGATATTAATGGATACATTCCTGAACAAGGTAGTAGCCTGACATTGTTGCTATAAAATTAGTCTGTTTTACATTCATTATATGCATTTTGTTTTAATTTATTTGTTGTAGCATTCAGCAGAATCTGTATGACAGAAAACACACACTAGATCGCGTATGTGTGTGAAATAGGATCCACATTGGCAATCTATACAATGTATAAATGTTGCTGTTATGTTAGAAATTTACTATGAGTATAAGCAAATCGTGTGTTCTTTTATTAATTTTCAGAATCATACAAATATGACAATAAACTAATTAGGGTTATGAGACAAAATATAGAGACGTACATTGGCTTCGTTATTTTCCGTCCTAATAGTTTTTTACCATTTCTACCACTGGCAGATGATTAACCTTCAAAGTGTTTCATTTGTTTTCATAATACATTTGTAATGAAGTACAAATAACTTCACCTCAGTTGATCTGTCTATAATTAAACTATCATTTGCGCTTACGGACTGCGCAGCAGAGGTCACGAACCAGTCACGAATTCTGGGATATCATCCGGGTACTCACGGGAGAAAAACAACAACAAAAGTTTACACCAGTCCACGGAAATTGCTCCGCATCAGTGCCCCTTTAACGATCAACTCCAATGCGAAAACCATGTTCTTCGGATGTTCAATGATGTAGACGATGCTATACAACAATATTACATTCTAGGCAGTAAATAGTTCAAATCCCTTGGTGACGAATCCACCCTCTCCCAGTACCATACCCCTTCCAAAGGACAGCAAGATCGGGAGCTCATCTTAGCCACACTCGGTGTAGCCACCACCGTATTATTCATCAAGCAATTAGACTTAATATTCATATAAATACAACAAACATGAGACCAGCTCCATTATATTGTCAACACATGGTTATGTGGAAAACCGAGATTTGCAGCAAGAAATATAGGGCCAAGGGGTATTGTGGTATACACATGAGGAATGTAAGATAGGGTTTAGGGAACTACACATTCTCTGTATGCAGTATCGGAGTGAAAAACCATCACTGTTTATGCAAAGCCCATGAGGTGAACGTGGTTCAAAACAAACTTATTTACAAGGAGTAAAAAGATTATCTGAATGAATGTAAACGCCTTCTCTGAATAAAGATTTACAAAAAAGACTGATGGAGTTACCTCCCCTCCATTGTGGTGGTCCAATTAGAGATTAGCTTTGTATCTAAGTATAACAATAACTACTGTTTGAGAGTTTAAACCGGTTGCATTCAGCAGACTGTTGTACAACCAATCAAAATATGAAGCCGTTTTCCCCCTGAATCTGGCTGTTGGAAGCAGATAAAAAATAAACATCAATGACATCAAATCTCTGATCGTTGACAAAATCAGAGAGGAAATGTACTGTATGGAAAGCTATAAATATGAAGCTGTGGTGGAAATATCTTTGGTAAATGGATGTGTGGAACACTGTACATGCACAATTGACGGTAGAAAAACCTAATAACACTTTTTTAAATGCAATGTGGGAATACCTGGAGTCCTAGGATTCTGAGTGGAGAATCAATAAGGTCTATCTAGTCACATCTCATTATGTACTATGTAAAAACTAACTGAAATCATTTTATAAAAAAGCCCTATTCATTTTTTAAAACCTTGCAGACACCCAGTTAGAGATTAGTCTGCACATTATCACAGGAATGACTACTGAACGAGAACTTAAACGGATTGCAAAAGAACATGGTGTAGTCAGTTACTTCCAACTGTGGAAGCCACAGTTGTTGAAATTACTTGACATACAATCTGCTACCACTCCCGCTGTGAAACAACTCAAAACCCAAGCGAAAGAGCTGGTGCTGGCAGGTTATTCCTGTATGTGGAAAGCCGAGCTAGTTGAACTGTTGCATCAGCACAGAGTAGTGTTTGTGCGAACTGAACACGTGATAGGTAATTATCTGAGAGGCTGGTGGATGAATGTAGATGTGAATAAAGACATCACCTCAAACCTATGATGGCTGACAACGTCAATGAGGAAATGGATGACCTGGGAAGCCTCAAATTTCAAATCACTGTGAAAATGGCATTTGATAAAGAGCAGGCAGACATGCCGTTGAGTACGCTGAGCCTGACTTTAGAGGTAAACAAGAAGTCATGACTCAACCAGATGTGACAGATGTGTCTATCGACACCTCACTGAAAAAAATTCAAGAATCTCTGGAATGCTACAACCACAGGGGTCCCGGGTGGGTCATGAACAAAATCGACATGGTTTATCTAGACTTAGCTTACTATATGCCGTTCTGAGGTGGGTTATACCTAGACTTGCACCCCTACTACAAGGAAAAACAAGCTATGGTAAACACAAAAAATAGAGGTAATAATTTTTTTAGGTTAGCGACCAGATCCACATTGTTTCCACTCAACGTTAATTCAAACAGACCTTTGAGCTATCCTGAAGATGACGGATCACCAAAATAAAAAAACAGAACAATGACATAGCCATCAACATCTTCGGGCACGAAGGCAACAAAATGATCATGCACAGGATCAGCCAGGTGACCGAGGGCTGCAAGACTATCAATGCATTCATGATCCAGAACATGACATGTACCACTACTGTTGACATGTACCACTACTGTTGTATGACCAATCCAAAATATGAAGGAAAATACACTTTTATGAATGGTGTCTGCACGGTTTCTCTAGAGCCAATTTATTAGAATCACACCGGGAGGATTGCCTAGAAGTGGGGCTGACTTCTGTATGAATCTACACGCCCAACCTCAACGAAAACATCTTAAAATTTTCCAACCACAAAAATATAAAATCACCTTTTCATACCCCTCTGTCGCCAATACCATGATAGAACTTTAGCATGAAAAGCATGCATTTAAGTCAGCACGTGAATTTCATGCTAACTGCCTGTGTATTTAGATATAACTGGTTGACTTCTCTGTTTTGATCCCTTTTTGTTACAATCTATAATTATTTTTGGTGGTGAATAATCAATGCTCATGAGTAATATAATTTTAATTTGCCTTCTTTTTGAGATTTTTTTTGTAATTTGGATGGTTATCCTCTTGTTGCCTTTGTCAACGCAGTGTCCATTGACATACAACTGATCATCGTCCGTGGATCTCACGTCCAACCACTGTGGTCAGGTAATCCCCGATCTGTATGTGTAATAGACCTACTTCTCTCAGTCTGACGTCTACCGTGTATTGCGGGATCAAAGGTAGCTTTGTTACCTCATCCCATTTTGGTGAGCTCTCACACCTTGGCTGAACAATTGGTTGGGCACGCCCTCGATGGTCACTTCCACTTTCGTGATTATGGGATTGAAAAACGTTTTGCTGTCTCTTTCGAATGGTTTGTATTCCTCCATGGGAATGATGAAGAAGCCTGTCATTGATCATGCTGGCACATTCAAGTTAATGTTCTAAAATGTGTCACTCTTGTCCTGTATGATCATCCAGTGTCATAGGACGTACCGGATGGACAGCTTTCCTGAGTATTTGGTTGTGAATGTGCCAGGCCAGCTCCAAGCTTGTGACCATGGCAAACTCCAGCGAGATGTTATCAATGGTATAACTGGCCACATCAGCATTTGGTGTACGACTTTGCTGTAGTAGTTAAAAATGAGCTCGTATTCCAACCGAGCTGGTCTTGTGTGAAGCTGTACCCCACATGCAACCAAGTCGATTTACAGTTCTGTGAACAGATGTCTTGATACATGTCATTATCATATTTGCCCTAACTTTTCCAGAGATCTATGTGACAGTAAAATACGTGGTTATCGTCAATGCTCAACACCTCATTGCCGCTGATATTGATTGTGGTTTTGTTGACGATGGCACGACCAATGTTCCGCATGAGTTCACGCTTGTCGTTGGAAATCAGTGTGATGTTAAACGGCAGTTGAACCATGACGTGATTGATAGAGATTAAAAGAGAGCATGTTATACAAAATAACAAGTCAATTTCACGATACCGATTTCAAATACAATACACATGAGACAAAATCTAAGGCAATGGGTCACAAAATATATTTTAGCAAACTCACAGAAGTCTTAGTGCGAGAGAGAATCAGTCATGCAGAACGCCACGCAGTGTGCAGTCTAGCAGCTATGAAGATTCAGGCGTTGGCAGCGATTGATGATGTATATACTCCAGTAATTGTGAATGTTCGTCTCCACCACGGCAGCTAGCATTTACATATACATTCAGTCATTTCCCGAAAGTTCAGGCACACACGAACATTGCCACTAATGTGGAGAGCTCTAGAATTGGTCGCCAAAATATTCTTTAAAATCGCCGATGTCAGACTACATTTCATATGCACATTCCATATTTCCATATATTCTTAAAAGTCGCAAAACGGAAAAATGTGTCAATCCAGCGTGGAGTATCATATTTATGTTGAAGTGCAAAAATAGATCCAGTCATTATTGTCACACACGTATGTCTCTTATATATATATGTGGGTTATATAGGCCTTGTTCGCGCAAATCTATTTTCGGCGCACAGCCAAAATGACAGTCACTTTGAATAAGACGTGAGATGCCATGAGGGTGTACAACTCGATAAATTCAATCCCACGCCATGTCCCCTGAGAGGGTATAAAATAGCGAAGACCCTCTAGAATCAGTCAACAGTTGTTTTTCAAAGGGAGGTAACTCTAAAGTACTGCCTTAGAGGCATAGCGCTTAAATAATTTTCTGTAAGAAATGTGATCCACAATAACGAACCCTAAAACCTATAATATTGTGACCCAATTACAACTACAGCAATAATAATTACAGGGGCACTGATGCAGAGCAATTTCCGTTGACTTGTGCAAACCTTTGTTATTGTTTTTCGTGAGTGCCCGGATGATATCCAATAATTCGTGACTAATTATAGACAGATCAACTAAATGTACAAATGTATTATGTAAACGAATGAAACACAAATGTAGGTTAATCATCTGCTAGTCCTAGAAATGGTAACAACAATTAGGACAGAAACATAACGAAGCCAATGTACATCTCTATATTTTGTCTCCTAATCCTAATTAGTTTATTGTCATATTTGTATGATTTTAAAAATGAATAAAAGAACACACGGTCTGCTTATACTTAAAGTAAATTCCTATCTTGACAGCAACATCTAGTGTGTGTTTTCTGTCATATAGATTCTGCTGAATGCTACAACAAATAAATGAAAACAAAATACAAATAATGAATGTAAAACAGACTAATTTTATAGCAACAATGTCAGGCTACTACGTGTTCAGGAATGTATCCATCAATATCTACATAAAAGAATGATATTCCATTCATCTGCAGCTGGTAAATAATCCTGCTCTGTGCCGTGTGTCTTACAACAGTCTAATTTGCGAAAAAGTAACACAACGTTTCATGACTTTCACATTGGTGAAAACCTGATAAACGTCTCATTGGTCACCCAAGATAGCACACCTGGCAACTAATTGTATGATGTCCACCATTCTATGTAATTTAGTTAACCAATAATGAGCAGTCAATCAATCAACACAAGTGTGGTTATTTCTTTGAAGGGAGGATGTTGTTTTTAATACTCGCACTTTACGACAGGGTGTAGTCAGTATAGATTAGTACATCTATACACACTGCCTTTTGACAAATCCGCTGTAGAAGATAAAAGTAATTAATCAATCAGTGTGTTATCTGTTAATCCTTTGATGAATGTTTATTTTTGTAACTCTCCTGCATCACTTACATGCACATATTACATAACATACAATACATTTGCCATTACAGACCTTAATTTATAATGTTGAGTAATTACTCCAGACAGGAGAAATGCCAAATGGGAACCTTTGGTGAGTAACCTGAGTGGTGTTGCTACTAATTATACCTGTTATAAATCCATTAACTGACCATCCAGAGAATGATGACAAATAACATGTGTAGGTTTACACCATCAAACGCTAGTTACAGCAAGGAAGATGTAATCTCTATGTCGCATGCAGCCTGAAAACACTTATGGGCCGAAACTGTTTTGAGGATACCAACGGAACTTTGTTACATAAGGAATACATACAGGCATTTGCTGTGTACTTGGGTAAATAGGTGTAATAAGCTGTGGTTTTTTTTATGTAAGAAGACTTTCAGATTTCTCTACCAAAAGCAAAGTCATTGTTTTTAGCTTACGAATTCAAATAAATCAACTGTGTGTTTTTATTATCATAAATAATAAAACCAGGTTAGCTACCAAAGCAACCAAAATTTACGTATGATATTTGCTATCACAGCTGAACCAACACTCAAAACTACCTAAATACAAAGCTTTGCAATCTTTTGGACTGAAACAAATGGCTTGCTACATGCCTGTAGAAATCATATTTTCACATAACATGATTAAATATCTAGGTTACAAACACAGATATAGGATGAAATTGGATCAGTCACTATAAAATCCAAGCATCCAAAAAAAATACACTGCAGGGATATTTTGTTACGATCAGACAAGGAATACCATGGATATTTTTAAATAATGGCATATGATGGGCATCTGGCCTCCTGACTATATAGGTGAAGAAATTCTGCTAATATGGACAGGAGACCAGTCCCTTTGTCCGTAACTATCGAGGGAGCGGGCGCTGACCAGTTTGCAGTTTGGTTTGGTAATTAGACCGTTGGTGAGAAACATTATTCGCTCCGCATCAGTGCCCCTTTAATAACAACTCAAATCATGGAAAACACACTCTCTTAACACTGTGAGCAATGAGAATGCCTAACTTGTGGTTCAGAACCGGCAAATGCCAATCAGTCTTCAGATCAAGTTCGAATTCGTTACAAACACATTCGTAAGGCCATGAATTGTACTGATTGCTGACCGCGTTTCACAACTTGTCCTGCTGAAGCGGTGTATTGATTTCTTTGAGTATGCATGTGATCTGGTAGTATGTCAGTCACTGAAAACTTATAATTTTCAAACATGTCAGTGACTGGTGCTCTGGAAAGCAACCCAGCCACATCGACCACTATCTTCATGTGTGTGAAATCGGAAGGACTTACGTTATCTCCTTTAGAATAAAACCCTCTCAGTTTGTAGATGTTGAATTATTATATGATATATGTTGTCGTTCAACTGCTGCACACGATTGATAACACATCTGGCCAACTCAAAGTCGCACACAGCAATACCACCTACCTCCCACAATATAACAACATCAGTGACAGCAACAACAAGCATTTCATCAGTGGTATCTGCAACCACATGACTGATGGTTACTACAGCATATGCTCACTAAGCGGCATAGTTTTCAAACCCCTGGGTGCTGAACTGAAAATGAATGATTCAAACGGCACAACTGAGTTAACCAACAACAGAATAAACTCCATGAAACTCATCCGGCCATTGGCGAGAATAGTCGGTTTGCAGCTGGAGGAAATTAAATCTACAAATATCGTTCTGTACAGCGAACTGTGCATTTATCTCAATCTCCAACCTCTGGGCCATCCATGGATTCAAGGAACCCGCAAACACTACACCTTGCAACTGAAAAATAACATTTACAACTGCATTGAAGTCCCTGCCATTGGTGGCAGTAAAATGTTATGTTTGTAAAATGTTATGATGTGAACAGAATTGTGATCAGACAGTTCAGTTGGTGGTTTGTCAGCTGATCTGTACGCTTGTTTAATGTCTCCATTGCAGAGGTCTATTGTTCTGTCATTCCACGTTCAACATTTTACAAATTGCTTATAATGCAGCAAGGATTTTTCCATGTTGGTTCCATTGCAGTATCCCATGATTAATTTTGGAACATGATGGCTGATGGATTCTAATTTCTGCACCTGACTCTGAATCATAGATTCTGCTTCCTTGCTGTTGGCACTGGGTAGAATATATACTAGTACTTGAATTACAAATAATTGGCTGAATTCGTAGGGCAAGTAAGAGGGTCTGAAGGACACATAAGAGTTCAATATCACAAGTGTGCACCTTATCCCTAAGCACACAGCTCTCACACCACTGCTGATTGATGTAAATACCCACCCTGCCATCCACAGACCCACAGACTTAGCTTCCTCTCTCCTGTCCAAGCAAATTGCTTCCCCAAATCCAGGTAGTGATGGAGTGTTATTATTGACAGTTCGGTTTTGACGAGCTTCAATATAGCACAATTGGCAGCTGTCTCTATACTCATACATCTGGTACATGCATATAGTTCTGTCATCTTACAGCATGACTGTAGGTAGCAGAGGTCTATACTTCCATCTGGCTTGCGGCACTGTACTCCTCTCCTCTTACCTCGCTTCCTGTTTTTCCTGTCTGAATTCCTGTTATCATTCTTCTCTTTGTCCGAAGAATTAAGTAACACATTCGGGTGGCAAATCCAGATTGATATCCATTGAGAGATTCCAGTCTCTGCGTATCAAGGAGTAGGTGTCATCCACAATGCCACTGTGACAGGATGTTGAAGGCTCTATGGCAACCATCATAACAACTTTCTCCTTGAGCTGCAGAACTTCCAAAAACTACTGCATTCCACACACAAAACATCAGGAGATGCCACATGCTCTCACCATTCACAACATTACGAAATAAATACGAGGGGATGTCAATAAGTTTTGAGCCTTGCATAGAAAAACACAAAATATTGGTATGAACCACATTTAGTTTTCAACATAGTCAACTTGTGAGTCAAGACACTTGTTCCATCTTTTCTGCCAGGCGCTGATGCCATCTCTGTAGAAGGTGCCATTTTGGTCCTAAAACCAAGCCTCAGTAGCAGCAATAAGCTCATTATCATCCTGAAATCTACGACCACGCAAGTGTTTCTTGAGATTTGGGAACAGATGGTAATCACTTGGTGCCAGGTCTGGAGATTAGGGGGGATGCGGCCAGATTTCGTACCCGCATTCCTGGACAGCAGTGGCTGCAACGCAAGAGGTGTGTACTGGAGCATTGTCTTGATGTACAAGAATACCACATCTGATCTTGCCCCGGCGCTTCTCCTTGATTGACTGTTGCACTTGCCTCAACAAGTTAGCGTAATATTCCCCATTCATTGTTCTTCCTTTTGGTAAGTAATCTATGTGGATGATGCCTTTGCTATCCCAGAAGACTGTCACCATTACCTTCTGCACTGATCTGGAGGCTTTGAACTTTTTGGTCCTGGGAGAAGTGACATGTTTCCATTCCATGGATTCTTGTTTGCTCTCAGGATCATAGTGGTGGATCCAGGTTTCATCACAGGTTACTAGCCTAAAGTGAAAATCTTCTGGATTCTTGTTGTATCTGGTTAGCATGGAGTTGCTTATGGTGACCCTTGTTTGCTTCATTTCATCTGTAAGCATCCATGGCATCCATCTTGCGCACACCTTAGACATGACGAGATGTTTATGAAGAATTGTCTCAATGGATCCGTGTGAAATGCCTGTGGTCTCCTCTAACTTGTGGAGTGTGATTCGACGATTTTCCAGCAGAAGTCTATGCACTCTGTCAATGTTTTCCTGACTAGTGCTTGTTGTTGGGCGACCTGGACGGGGGTCATCTTCAAGACTCTCTCTACCATGCTTAAATTCATTGACCCATCGTTTGATGGTAGCAGATGAAGGGGAAGACTTCCCATAAACTGCTGAAAGCCTTTCTTCAATGTTCTTTGCCGAGTTTCCTTCAAGAACTAAAAGCTTAATTACTGCTCTATACTCAATTTTATTCATTTTCACTGCCATGAGGGGGGTCTCTTTCTGTCAATGTGAGCTGTTCAATAACTTCTGAGAGTAGGATACCAAAACTTAAATAGCACATTAGCCACACCCCAAGGTTAAATGTCGTACCATAGGTTGTGACACCTGGGTATGAAAAATTCTCAAGGCTCAAAACTTATTGACATCCCCTCGTAATTTCACAAATGTGCGAGAGCTCTGCGAATACGTATCGTTACAGTACAGTGTCACCTAACTAGCCTTTGTGGAGAAGAAATTGCTGCTTTTAAGTAACCTGAGCATGATGATGACGACATTTCAGTTCCAGCTTCTGATGTCTTGTGCAAGATAGGTGAACATGTTCCAGCAAGCAAAACTCAAAGAATGCTGACATTGGATGTTTTTATAACCAGAAAGTGCTAGATTGTTTGCAGTTTTTCAGTTAACTGAACGTGTGTTTGCATGTTTTGCAGTCAGACTTTCTGATTGTGTGGAGCATTACAATTCATGAAGCCACAGTCAAATTTTAAAATGGATGTTATATATGACAGTCACTGCAGGATAATGTAGTATCAGACATGGATGTGAAAAACGTACATTATTCATTTACCAAGCTTGAAAATATGGTTGCTTGAAATGATTTATGTCATCTCAATTTGTTTACATTTGTCTGAAAATTTCATACATTCACAACTGTGCTACAAAGGCAGTAATGTACATTACATTTCTTGTATACATGTACAAGGAACCCATTTCAGAACCAAATACATTTAAATGCTTTATCCAGGAATAATTGCATAGATTATTTTCTAATTGTCAACTCCAATAATTGCTCTTGAGTAGTATACACAATGGTTGTTCTGGCTCAACCTATATACTGTAAACTGTCTTGTTTCTGCGCCTTTAAATTTTCGCAAGTGATGGTCACTAAACCTTTTCGCACTTTCTTATTTTCGCGAGGTGATCTTGTTACAGGGGCATCTCTGAATGTTTTTACACGACACGCAGGTGCGTGACCATTGAGCTTTTATAAAGTTAACAGATTTGCGAAGTGATCTAACAACAAATTAATGTAATTGATTTCAGAATTAATCCTTTTTAATTAGGTGTTAGAGCAATGAAAATAGAACGTGATTGATCCGTGTTAATCCAGATTAGCCCAACGGTGACACGTGATTGAGCAATGACACCTGTACTGTTTTTGTGTTGTTCACTTACCTGAATAGAGTGTATGATATATCTATATCATTGCGTGTTTTTAGTTTTGCGTCATGAAGTCTGACGCGAAGTTCGTGAAAATTTGGCTGTTTACAGTAATCCATAATATAATAACCTATCCTTCCCTCACCAATCTTAATTTATAAACCCCAAAACATGACCACTTTTCATCTCCCATGTAAAAGTTTATGATTAGTGATAAAAAGGCACTATGAGTGGTTCTGAAGCAAACTATATAACCCATGATATATAAGATCAATTCAAAATATTGACCTCAGAGAAACAGTTTAATGTGTATCTTCTATTAAGTTGTTGGTTTTTGCAATAAATGTTTGTTGGGCTTGTTGTATCCTTTGTTTTATATATTTCTTTTCTCGTCCTCGCTTATTACAGAACGTTTTTATGACGAATCTCTTCTTTCCTTTTATTGTATTTTTTAAGTTCACTTAGCATTAAAGGGGCACTGATGCGGAGTGAATAATGTTTCTCGCCAACGGTCCAATTACGAAAGCAAGTAGCAAACTGGTCAGCACCCGCTCCCTCAACTGTGACAGACAAAGGGACCGAAAAATTGCAAAGCTTTATATTTAGATAGTTTTGAGGGTTGACCCAGCTGTCATAGCAAACATCATATGTAAATTTTGGTAGCTACAACCCTGGTTTATTATCTATGATAATACAAAACACACAGGTGATTTATTGGAATTCGTAAACCAATAACGACTTTGCCTCTGGTAGAGAAATCTGAAAATTTTCTTACGTAAAAAACCCTGAGTATACCCATTTACCCATGTACACGGCAAATACCTATGTGCATTTCTTGTGTAACAACAAAGTTCCGTTGGTATCCTCAAAACAGTTTCGGCCCATAAGTGTTTTCAGGCTGCATGCGACACAGAGATTACATCTACCTTGCTGTAACTCGTGTTTGATGGTATAAACCTACACGTGTTATTTGTCATCATTCACTTGATGGTCAGTTAATGAATTTATAATAGGTGTAGTTAGTGGTAACCCCACTTAGATTACTGGACAGGTTCCCATTTGTCTTGAGTAAATACTCAACATTATAAATTTAGGTCTGTAGTGGCAAATGTATTGCATGTCATGTAATATGTGCATGTAAGTGATGCAAGAGGGTTTATCAGCTGAGTTACAAAAACAAACATCGATCAAAGGATTAACCGATAACACACTGATTGATTAATTACTTCCACAGCGGATTTGTCAAATAGGCAGTGTTTATGAGTGTAGATTTACGTAATCTGTACTGAATACACCCTGTCGTAAAGTACGAGTGTAAAAACAACATCCTTCCTACAAAGAATTAACTGCCACTGCCTTGATTGATTGATTGATTGTTGCTCATTATTGGCTAACTAATGGCGGACATCATACAGTTAGTTGCCATGTGTGCTGTCCTGGGTGACCAGTGAGATTATGTATACACCAGTGTGAAAATTTCCCACACGATGTGTCATTTTTTTGCATATTAGACTGTTGAAAGAGACAAGACATAGAGCAGGATTATTTACCAGCTGCAAATGAATGGAATATCATTCTTTTATGTGGATATTGACGGATACATTCCTGAACGAGGTAGTAGCCTCACATTGTTGCTATAACTTTCGTCGGTCTTAAATTTGATATGTGCATTTAGTTTTAATTCAGTTCTTGTAGCATTCAGCAGAATCTGTATTACAGAAAACATGCACTAGGTCACGAAGAGGGTGTGTGTGAAATATGATTCATGTTGGCAATCTATACAATGTTTAGATATTAAAATCATGTTAGAAATTCACTGTAAGTATAAGCAGACTGTGTGGGTTTTTTTAATTAACTTTCAAAATGCATACAAATGTGCCAAGGAACTAATTAGGTTTATAAGACAAAATATAAAGACCTAAACTGACTTCCTTATTTTTCAGTCCTAACATGTTTTTTTTATATGGAATATATATATATATGTTTTTTTTATATGGATTATATATACTACCGACAAGAAATAAGGGAACTAATGAAATAATAGCAAATTTGAAACAGCTTTAAATATCCACTAAATCAATTTTAGGCTTCAAGTTCAATATCTGGTGTGTCCACCATGTTGGGCAACACATTCATGGCACCTTGATGGCATGCTGTTAATCAATTTCCGGATTGTTGCCCGTGGTATTGCCCTCCATTCCTCTTGGAGAGCTGCACCAAGCTGGGCCAGGTTGGCGGGTCCTGGGTCCCTGGCATACACCCTTCAACCAAGAACGTCCCAGAGATGTTCAATTGGGGACAGGTCTGGGGACTTAGAGGGCCAGTCCAATGTCTGGATACCTTCTTGTCGGAGATAAGCGGAGACAATTCGGGCCCGATGTGGTCTGGCATTATCATCTTGGAATACAAAATTTCGGCCGATAACTCTAGCCAATGGAGCCACAACAGGACGCAATATTTGGTCAACGTATCGCTGAACAGTCATGGCTCCATTAATGATGACCAAATCTGATCGTCTGTCATGTGTAATCCCACCCCACACCATGACACTACCACCTCCATATCGATCATGGTCAAGAATTGCTGCTCTGGCATATCGCTCCCCGCTCCGACGCCAACAATGTTTTCTGCAATCTGTGAATCGTAGCCAAAACCTTGACTCATCAGAGAACATGGTGTAACGCCAGTGGCACATAGCCCGTCCCTGATGCTGCCTATCCCATGCCAATCTTTGGCGCTTATGGTGAGCTGAAAGGGTGACACCCTTAAAAGGCCGTCTTGCTTTCAGATGAGCTTGATTGAGTCGGTTTTTAACGGTTGCGGTTGAAATTCGTCTTCCAGTGAGTGTGCGGAATTCTGTATTGATGGCAGGGGCCGGTTTAAACCTATCGCGTAGAGCAATTAACGTAATGAGACAATACTGTCGTGGTGTCGTTGATTTTGGTCTACCACGCCAAGGTCTCGTTGCAACCCCACCCGTTTGACGGTACTTATCCCACAGGCGTGAAATTACACTTTTTGATTTACCCATCTGCCGGGCAACTTCACATAATGATGTCCCCCCCTCTATCATCCCCACAATTCTCCATCTTGTAGCTTCACCGAGACACTGCCTCGGAGGCATTTCTGTCAGTAAGTGTCAATCTCTATTGCATTAGTGACTGCGACTTCTCCAGTACATTTACAGGAGTTAACTTCTGTATGCACGTGTAGCACGTGCTGGGCATGCATTATGCGAAATTCCATTGTCATTGGATGTTGCGTTTGGGAGATACGCCACGATAACGGAACCTGTCACAGTTAAAGTCATCTACATTCAATTTCTTGGTTCCCTTATTTTCTGTCGGTAGTATAGGTAGAGCCAGAACAACCATTGTGTATACTATTCTCTTGTCTCACATCACTGCATATAGCTGCTTTAAACAATGCTCACTCACTCACTCTGCATATTTTATAACCAGAACATTTTTCACTTTTATAAGGAAGAAGAAAATATATCTTTAATACCTCTGTTTAATACTAATCAGTGTAATGGAGTATTGCTTTCACTGTGACATACATTACTTAGTTACACTTCATCACCAAATAGTATATTTAAAACAAAGATTGCTGGATGACTCTTGTTGGATTTTATGTGCCTTATCCCACACTTGGAAATAATTGCTAGTGAATTATATTATCATTTTTACTTTTCAGCTTTTGATATGGTCACAGTGTCCATTTATTGAGAAAGAGCACTGAGATGGTGAACTACTGCATTGCTGTACGACCAAGCAGACACACAGGTGTCAATAAACAGACACTGAGTTTTGCCTGTGACAGAGACTGTCACAATCAACATATTTTTCTATCTTTAAAAGAAATGAATTAAAACATTCAGTTTTCAAACTGAGCATTTTGTAGCAATGAAAGTAGTATTCTAAGGCTACACTTTCTTGAAATCTGCATGTATGGGACCAGTGTATTTTTATTCTTGAATCACAAGAAACATTTGTTCTCAAACTTTGACCGCAGTGATAATCCTAGCATGCATTACTTGCGGTGTTTTCATGAGTCACCTTCCTGGTTCAAGCCACGCAAACCTAATCACTGTGGGCACAGTACAGCACAGATGTTGAAACCACTTTTTCCCCCAGCACCGGGGTGAAATTAGTGAATTGTTTCAACGCTGATTTCGCTGGTTTTTTTCATCACAGTATTTTTCAACCTTGTAAGTTGATTTTGCATTTTTGATAATTTGTTACAGTATGGCCATACCAAATGGTATCAGAATCAGCAAAGTTGTGTTTTGCATTGCATGCGACCTTTAAGTATAGATCCTCTTTTTATGATTACACTATGCCATTTAGAAAGTGGTCAAATGCAACATAAGTCATATTTGGGATTTCTCTTTCTCAGGTAAGTACAAATTCTAGTACTGTTTGGTTGAGTTCCATCCGGGATTCGAACCCGCACCCTCAGAGTCAGGCACCTAATTGCCAGCACACAAAGTCAGCCGCCTAGCCCGTTCCGCCACTGCAACTTCCACAGCGGTGGCTGAACTGGCTAGGCTGCTGACTTTGACTTTGTGACATGATGGTTTACAACTGAAACCATAAAGATCACCTTTGTGTGTTCTAGGAAACAAACAGCGAACTGTGAATGACATTATCCAGAAATCTACCTCTGATTCAGTAAAAACATACTGAGTAATATAATTCAAAGAATTTTGGTGTAATTATGAAATGAAACCATTATTTTATCAAAATTATTTTTCAAGTATTTTGGAAATTTTAACTATAAATTGTATATTTTTACACTTATCCTATCTCACGCTATGCATCTCTCTTCCTCTCTTCGACCCAGTGTGGAAACATGCTGTCAGCTAAGTTGAATCAGATCTTCTTGGCCCCTGACCACCCGACCTCTGTCCCCGCAATAGTCTATCATCTGGCACTCGGAGCTGACCATTTGACGTCATCTACTTGTCATTCTCTTTCTTGTCGCACCACAGGCTGGACGTGTTGTTTTGCAAGAGAATTGATAGCTTGATTTAGTGACTGATGATGGGTGTTTCTAAAGAGAAGAATACTTAAAAAAAACTCAAGTGTTGTGGTGAATGTAACTGCAAGTTTTTGTTGGCAGATCCACACAATTCTTGTGTTGACTGTTTTGGATTGTGTGAGAGGTCATCTAGATGTAGTTTGTGCATGGGATTAGAGGGCTTGAAGGCGGCATAGCTGATCTTGGTTGACGTTGTTGAGAAGGCTGTTACAGTACAGGCTGTTACAGTGACTTGGGACATAACCAGAGATTGGAGTTTTGAAGTAGCATCAGCACTCAGATAAGAGTCCAAGGGTGGCACAGTTTCTGTGGTAGGGAAAATTTTTTGAAATTTTAACTATAAATTGGATATTTATATACTTATCCTATCTAACGCGATGGATGCCCATCCTTCCTTTCCTGCATCATAGATTACTTGGAGCTCCAAGAAGAGAGGAAAAGAGATGCATAACATGAGATAGAATAAGTTTAAAAATTTGTTATTTTGGCTTACTCCTACTACATACTTACTATTAGTACTTGCATTAACAATCATTGTCATCAAAATAAGCTGGCTTGATTGGTGTAGCTTATCTATAAGTGTCACCATCATGTGTTATGTATGTTCTCCATATCACATCCATCAGAGAGTGATAT
Source organism: Haliotis asinina (assembly GCF_037392515.1). Taxonomy (NCBI): domain Eukaryota; kingdom Metazoa; phylum Mollusca; class Gastropoda; order Lepetellida; family Haliotidae; genus Haliotis; species Haliotis asinina. The sequence continues at coordinate 47,848,382 of NC_090282.1, forward strand.
GCAGTGGATGAGGTCAACGAAATCCTAATATATGGCATGATGAGCCCCACTATTTACAGCAAATGTACCAAATTTCATTATATTTAGAACAAATATAGCTGATAAATGGTATATGGCTGAGAGACACCATCAGTTAGTATCAACAGGTGTAGACACTAACATCGGGTTAATAGTGCATGACATGAGGTCATTGAAAGGTGGACAGTTTGACAAACCTGTGAACATTTAGTTCAAGTGATATATTTTGTAAGAATGTGGGGAAAATGTACCTTCATCTGCCAGGACAGCTAAGGCCGCTGAGAGGTCTGCATGTGCAGATGACTTTGTCCTTACATCAAGAAGACATGTGCACAATGCCTCTAAACAATCACTCTCAAGGACTGCCTGAAAAGACACAAACTCCAGGATGAGTGCCATTCAAAATGCATGCTGGGAAAATAAGTAAGGCAGATAACAATATCAAACTGTCAAAACTGAATTTTTAATAACCTTTAATAACACTCACATAGACAAAGGCACTGTAGCTCAAACCATAATTTATGTATTGAGGAAACAGGATGCTTATTTTTTTCAGCATATTTGTTTCCCATACTTATCTTCTAAAGTTAATGGGAAAGTCAGCATCAAGGTTGAGTTTTCAGACTCACACAGAAAGCATGAAAATACTGGTAATTCTGAAAATATGTTTTGGAAATTAAATGATGTGATGGATGTATTTATAGGATGTGAAACAAGTTTTCCATTTCACATCAAATAATTTTACTTTGTCATGAGCAAGTGACAAAGCTAAATTATTTCACTCAGTAGATAAGCTTGACATGAAAAGAGAACAAGGTTTGTATCCTGTTCATTACCCATGTTCTAAAAAATGAAAATATCATAAAAGTAAAGCAATATTTTTCTTTCCTATATAGAACCACATAATATGGATTAATTGGAATGTCAACTGCTTCACTCCAAGAAAACATATGTCTTTCCTATAACTGTGATAACTGTGAAAACATGATCATGTTTGGTCAGTGGTGAATATGACAGATACAAGTATAGTAGTATAAACAATGGTGGTTCTGGACCACGCCATATAACCCATGATATAAACACCTATCCTTCCCTCACTCATCTTAATTTATAAACCCCATAACACGACCACTTTTCATCACCCCTGTAAAAAAGTACCCAACAGTCTTCCTAGAGAGCGGAAGACTGTTAGGCTACGGGGCTAGTTTATATAAGACGTCAATTTAAATATTGATTTCAGTGTCCTTCTCTTCTGTTTCATCATTTATTAATTCATCAAAAGTAGCTTTATATTTATCTTCACCCTTTCCTTCCATAGCAGTTTGTAATTTAACACCAAGTGAAGTACCAACACGACTAATACATAAAGAACGAACATCAACAACCCCTGAATATTTTGACCCTTTAACAAGAAGTCTATGAATATTATTCTGATGAGGTTCTTTATCATTTTCCCTTAATGGATAATAACCAGATATTTTCCCATTTATAATAATTGGTCTACTTTTATCGTATAATTTTACCCAATCAGCAAATTGAGAAGAATAAGGTAATTCATGTATATTAATTCTTAGAATAGGATTATCTAAAGGGGTGCCATTTTTCACATTTTTAACAGTTTTTTTAATTTGTGTGAAAAGTTGACCATTATCAATTTTTATTCCATTCCCTGGTAAAACAGTATCTTTTTCATTGTAAGGAAAATATAAAGTGTTATCTATCACTTTTTTTGCAATTTCTTTTTTGATTGCCCTAGAAATATGTGAAATAGCTTTTAAAAAACGAAGACACCTGTGTACTTTCATCTGAATCTGGAATTGTGTGTGTTTTTGTTATTGAGATAGTCAAACCATAAGGCATGTCATTTTTCGGTAAAATTCTGTTTGCTTGAATTTCATTTCTGAACCTAAGTCTGAGTAGGTTATTTTAAATAAATTTTAACATAACTTGTGTCATGCCTTGTTTTTGCACTTTCCCAGTCAAACGTTAACAAGTCAGGTAAATTATTTTTTTCAATTGCTTTTCCACAAGCAGTAACAAAATCGTCTACGTGTGTTCTCATGGTATACTGATTAAAACATAAAGGTCTAAATGTGAATTTCTAGGTTACTAACACACACCTGAACTGTACTCGACAAGCCGGCGTTGAGAACTGCGAGCTTAATTTAATGGGTACAGTATTAGATTACACAATCAATCATTTAAAGAATTGTTTCACGTATAATATAATCGCTGTGCACTATGTTTACAGTGAATGAATTGAAGAAAATAAGCACATGAACATGGCCTCGAGGTTATTCTGGCATGAGGAAACACAAGTTATTAGATTTGTTGTTAGAAAACACCTACTGTGAAAGTTTATAAAACAAGCTCGTGAACGAGGAATGCGGGATTATTCTCGTATGAGGAAATCTGAGCTCATCGATTTCCTAAAGGAACAAAAACCTATAGAATTACAATTCACGCCTACTGATCATGCTGTAGGAAAATATTTGAAAGGTTAGAAGAAGGAAGTTCAAAGAAACATAGACGCTGAAGATATAAAACAATTGGTATTTGATAAAGTAAACCAAGAAATGAAAGCTTTAAGAGGCATTAAATTTCAACTCATGTTAAAGATGGCACTAGAGATACAACAGATAAATGAAGCAACTGAATACAACAATGTTTACTTCAGAGGTAATCAAGAAGTTACAATGCAACCTGACACTATCAACTCTTCTATAGAGAGATCATTCAAAAAAAATATGAGAAGCACTAGAATGTTACACTAATAGGGGTCTGGTTAGGTTGTTGATAAGATTAATACCCTGGTGATAACTGTATGAGGATAGCGATATGATCTGCTAAATGTACAGCTGAAAAATCCTCTGACAGACTTTCAAGTTATCCAGAAGATGATGGTATCAATTGGGAAGGTATAGATGAACCCACCCCTATCTCTCAGGTCCCAAAAATAGAAAAACAAAATCCAGACTTAGCTATAAACGCATTCAGACATGAAGGTAAAAACGTAGTAGTACACAGGATAATCCTTTCATGTATAAGGATGATCATAAAATAATCAATATATTTATGGTACAACAAGGTGAAAAATATCACTATACATGGATAAAGAATTTTAGTTGACTGTTATATAATCAATTGAAACATGAGGGAGAGAAACACTTTTGTGAAAGGTGCCTTCATGGGTTTTCTAGGTCAGATTTACTCGATTCGCACAGGGATGATTGCCTAGGTGTAGGTGAGACAGCCGTATGACTAGATATGCCGAAAGAAAACAACAATATATTGAAATTTATCAACCACAAAAATCAGTTGCCGGTACCATATATTATTTATGCTGACTTTGAAGCTATCATTAAACAAACTGACACAGTAGCACAATCCCCTGATAAAAATTTCACACAAAAAATACAGGAGAATAAAGCATGTGGGTTTGGGTATGTCGCCGTTCATTGCAATGGACAAACTAACCCTCCCGTTATTTATAGAGGTCCAGGTGCAGTTGAAGAATTTCTGAAATGTTTACAACACGAAGAGAAAAAGATTACGAAAAAATTGTACAACAAAACACCAATGAAAAATGACGAAAGAAGATATAAAACCCACAGCAAAAGCACACATTGTCATGTATGTTGTAAACCTCTGAATGGTGATTCAGTTAGAGATCACTATCAGATTACTGGTAAATACAGAGGTGCGGCTCACAATGAATGTAACTTGAAGCGAAGGATAAATCCAAAACTTATTCATATTACAGTGGTATTTCACACTCTACGTGGGTATGATTCACACTTGATTATATATCTTTTCCTAAATAGGTTAAGATTCATAGATAGTGTTCAGTTTCTATTCTTTTCTCTAGACAGTTTGGTCAAGGCTAAAAACCCTAACAACTTGACTACTACTAATCGGTACACAGAGGAAACTAGAGCTTTACTGCTATGTAAGGGAATCTACCCGTATGAATACATGGATGACTGGTCTAAGTTTAATGAGACACAATTACCATTGACCGATTCTATAGCAAGCTGTCCGATGCTTCTATCTCATAAGACCATTACGAACATGCGAACATCGTATGGGAAAAACTTGTTTGTAAGAATCTGGGTGATTACCATGATTTATATTTAAAAACGGATGTGTTGCTGTTAGATGATGTTTTTGAGATATTTAGAAAAACATGTTGAAAGGAATATGGATGGGACCCTGCATGGTATTATTCGAGTCTTGGACTCTCGTGGGATGCATTACAGAAGAAAACCGGTATTGAATTAGAATTATTCACAGATTACGATCTGCATCTGTTTATCGAGAAAGGGTTACACGTTGGTATTTCGATGGTATCGAAACGTTATGCTAAAGTGAATAACAAGTATGTGAAAGGCTACTGGTTCGCAGTGGAAGCTTGTGAATACTAAGTCAAATGATAACAGAGCACTTTTCTTAAAGTTTATTTCATAGCTTTATTCCCAAATATGAATAACCCCAATTTGCTCAAATATATTTACACATACCAACTACGACATTAGAAATGTCTTCAAAAAGGGCACCATTCAAGTGCTCAAATAAGACACTATCAGAGTGTGTCCAAGCATGACACAACAGTACTAGTGTCCAAACACAATGCTACAATAATGTGTTCAAAATATGACACTACACCACAGATACACCAAATGTGTAATCTCCAACTTTTTCAACCATATGTCTATAAACTAGACCCAAACTCACTCCCAAAGACACCCAATTATACATAGAGAGAGCCACCAAAGTGTGACTGCTCTCATTCAAGTCGAACATTGAAATGCAAACAACCACGTGCTAATCTGCACATGTTTCAGCAGAAAAGTTCAGTTGCGAATGTTACTGTGTCCATGAACAGGGGTTGTTTGGGCGAATCCTTCTGTCCAGCTACAATGCCAAGAAACCATCAAACCACCTACTCTACCTGGATGCCAACAACCTGTATGGCTGGGCCATGAGCCAATATCTACCTACGGGTGGATTTGAATGGTTGCCTGACCAGCAGATGAACCTCATGAACATTGCACCTGATTCTAATAAGGGTTATATACTCGAAGACTTACGTGTACTTAGATTACCCGGAGGAATTGCATAGATCTCACAACAGTTACCCCCTGGCACCAGAATGGTTGAGAGTTAACCAAGACTGGATGTCGGAGTACCAACATAACCTGATGAATGGACCGCTAGCAAATGTAGAAAAACTTGTACCTAATTTAATGAAAAAAAACCAAAAGTATATCGTTCACTACCGTAATTTACAGCTGCATTTATCGCTTGGCATGAAGCTTACTAAAGTACATAGAATACTGAAGTTCGATCAAAGCCCCTGGATGGAACCTACATCAGGATGAACATGGACTTGAGAAAGCTGGCCACCAACGACTTTGAGAAAAACCTGTGTAAACTCATGAACTCTGTATTTGGAAAAAAGATGGAGAATTTAAGAAAATGAGTTAATGTGAAGCTAGTCCGGTGGAGTGAGGAAGACAAGCTCAGGAAACTGATAGCGAGCCCTGCATACAATAGAAGCACTATTTTCGACGATGACTTGGCAGCTATACATATTGTAACAGAAATTCATGTCTGTTCTTGGCTTCAAGTACCGAGAAAACCATTTTCTCAGCCATCACAGTGATTCCAACGAAGATACCAGCCTTATGCTGCATTTAATTAAGATTACCGACCTTTTGTGCACTCAGCTTCCAAGCTTGCATGTCATGTGACCTTATGTCACCTATAAATAAAGCTGTCAAGGTTACCGTCTGGGGCAGCAAATTTGACTTTCTCAAGCAAGGTAGGGTTCCAGGGTTACGTCAGTTTAATTCTCATTTTTGCATTATGGGACATCTTTATTGTATAACTTTTAATTAACAATTAATGTTGTTAACACTTGGTCTGCCCTCTAAGTATCTAGTTGTAGTTAGGTGATTATTATGGTTTAATTTTCAACCTTGTTGAGATCCGGATTCATTCCGGCGGATTATACTTGGCTTATGGGAATGAAGTGTACAGATTACAGATACAGATACACTCACAGTCAAAGTTGTCCACTGCAAGTCAAGTATGATTTATCGCCAGTAGGAAATATTACAGTTTAATTTAATGTTTGACAGTTGCTGATTGTCTTCACGATGCAGGGTCATTCCGACATGCCATGCTGACCTTATCAAGTTACAGTCTCTGCTGAGGGTTTCTTACACAGGGGATTATTGGAATCATCTAAAGCCTAGACATACGTTTTTCAGTGCACGTTTTAATTGGGATTCAGCATCATCCTTACTTGTATCACATTTTGACAGCTGTCGGAGGTGTGGCCTCCTTGTCATTCATTCCGGATCACATGACTTCTGGAATACGTTGTTTACATTATCTGGATCAAGTTCCGGTTGCTACAAGTTCATATACTTTCCAGTTGCAAAGTTTATTGTACAGTTTAATTCATTTAACAGCCAGGGGTGTCAATCAAGACTGCCATACAGCATTGCAAGACTTCTACAACCATGAAGACACCATTTGACAAGCAAGATATCCAGTCCTCATGACAATCCAGGTGACAGTTTCGAGATCGTGTATTTTCAGTTTAGTGCTTATTAAATATAATCGCTATTGGAACTTTATCTACTTATTGTGTGATTCTTCTGCATATCGCCAGTTTCTTCATTTTTTGTCTGTTAGGTCCTTGTGATATATTTTCACTGAACTAGTATTTATTTTGTCACATTTTGTGACTGGTGGCAGCATCCATTATATTTGTGTATTTTGTCTACTAGTATTTTGACTTGGCCGTTCCGTTACAATATGAAAAAGAGTCACATTAAATTTAATCGACCTGTTTATGTTGGTATGAGTATTCTAGACTTATCAAACACCTGATATATTACTTTTACTACAACCAGCTCAAGAAGCAGTATGGTGACAGATGTGAAGTGTTGTACACGGATACAGATTCAAAAACAATCTATATGGCAAATATACTTACCGCCACCAAAATATATACCTAGGAGAAAATTCGGTATTCATAATAATTCATACCTAATCAAGTTCACCAGACGGACCTGTTGCTTCGTCCACACAACACGTTCAGAGGTAAATCCTATAAGTACATGCTGACAGTGGTACACGCAGCCAGCCGCTATAAGGAATACATTGACCGCGAAGGATGTGACACAAGTAGCAAGCGGATTCGAAAGAAGATACAAACACAGTCTGCTGATGTCACCCTCAGAATGCAAGTCAATCCAAGTCGAGAATTTTTGGGTGCTTTGTCACAACTGATAGCCAAACACGTCAAAGTCTACCCATAGTCGAGAGATTCAATAGCTCCACAGCCAAACGTTTGTTTGCACACCAATATTCACGTGATTTAGAATTGGGGCCCCCCCACAGAAATACTGAATGGGTAGTACGACTTCCTAGGGTGGTTGACTTTATGAACAACGAAGTAACAAGACTACTCGATAAGAGACCAGCAGCACCCCGTAGAAAAAAAACAAAACAATTCCAGATCACCCACTCGTTAGATATTTATATCAACCTGGAGAATACGAGGGAGACACCCGTAAACGTGCAACAGATCCTATATGGTCTATGAAAACGTACAAACTCGATAGAGTGGATATCAAAGAAGGGGAACCTAACCTACATTTCTTGGAAAATGGGCCATGTAGAGAATTTGTTCGTGAGGAATTACAAATCATCCGACAGGGATGAAAAAAATATATATTTATACATTTATCTTTAACAGACGTTTAACTTCGGTGATGTAGTCTTTTTTCTTCTCATAAATAAGCTGAAATCATTTTCTATCCGCACCATAGGCTTTACATAATCGGTTATAACCTGTAACTCGCATACCACACACAGTACACATATAGTTAGTATAACCTTTACCGTGAAAACAACAATAAACCTCGATTTTGCTTCCTTTAAAACAAACGTCAGTTTTTCCCATAAGTACCCAGAGACAAGCATACGGTGCTGTTCTCATTTTTTACGTAATATTTTGTGTAATTAGTCTAACTGTTTAACAATTAACACTGTCGCTGCCCCTCTGTAAAAGGAATGTAATACTGAGAAATCGTTGATTCATTACCTAATGGTTCTAGATGTTTACCCGTTAAAAAGTAGTGTTCTTTCATAGCTTCATCGACATCCTTGAAAGTTCTAACGGAACGATTTTCATGCTGGAGTTGAGTATTGATAAAATCTAGTCTCTTCATTCGTCTCACTGTGTATTCAGCCTGTGCTGACTGTAGTTTTTCTACTGCTATATTGTGTCGTTTTCATTCTGCTTTTACCTCAGCTGCATTTGACCGTCCAAATTACTCCCAGAAAATGCTAGGGCATTCACACCAATGATAGCCCCACCAGCTATCATTGCTACTGTGGCCATATTATATTTAATACTTTAAAATATTTTCAGGTATAATATCTTGCTTTACCAGAATGTCCTTGGTGGCCATCGCCATACCAATATTCATAGTAAGCATAAAATATATCTTGCAGGTTGAAGTCGAGTTTTATAGTAGGTTGTTTTAATATATATAATTTAAGTCAACCGAGCGTATACTACTGCTAAAGAAACCACTAAAGCATGGTATGCATTGTTAACAAACGTTTTTCCCTCACACATAATATATATTAATGGAAATATAATTTTAATTATAACATAATATGAGGGACGATCTGCTTTGGGGGTGTTTGTTGTGATTGCTGTGGTTGTGGTTGGGGGTGTGGGGTATCCAACTTTGGTTTAAATAACATATATAATGAAACAGCAGGAGTGGCTACTACACCATCTATGGTAACACATAACTTGTAATTATGTTTATTGTGCCTGGCTAACTCTTTTCAACCAGCTTCAACTCTTTTTGGGTTCTTCTTGGTGACTTGCGTCACTGGTTCCTGGCTGTCTTCCACAGGACTCAGCTTCAGTGTTTCCTCTTTAGTTATCTCTTCCTGTGCAGCATCCATCTTGTATAATATTATGTTTTACAGATTAGGATTGAATGCAGCAGAGAGGGTTCGGGTGATCCTGGCACAGTCAGGCCGGTAAGGCTCATCATCAGCTCAGGGTCCTCTCCCCCTCTACACGCAGCCCAGACAGTGAATGGGACTTCTCCCAGGAAACACTGCCTAGTGTTTTATTAGATTTACAATGCTTTGCCGTGATGATGCTGCCGGGACTAGATACATACCATATTTGTGATATAAGGCACAACTGATAAAGCTCAAGGCATTATCAATAAACGTGTCCTTCTCTAAGTCCTACTATAAATAGAGTCAATGTTCTGGTGGGATTGGTAAAAAGTGCGACGCTATGCCTGTGTAAATCTGGGTAATAGTAGAACCTATGACTTTTGTCATCTCAGCCCCGAGTTGTGCCTCATACCTAGTGTATAATTTATTTCCTCATCAGACATTTTCTTAATTTTATCAGCAGTTATGTTTCCTGTTAAATATTGTTTTCCCTAACCACCAAAAACTAATGTTAACAGTCTGTCTTGCTACTTGCTGTCCTTTTTTTCATTTGGAAATAACTTTCATCTGAAACTAAATATAAATACAAAGGTTAGGTTACACATGACTGGGACTGACATGTATACTAGAATTTACTAAAATATTACTAAAACATTACTAAAAATTACTAAAACATTACTCAAAATTACTAAACTATTACTTAGTAATCCACTGGCTGGTCGGTTTTCAACACGAGCTTGGCATGTTTAGTTTCAGTGAGCTGTTTCTTCACCCATTCTCGGTCTAGTTTACTCATCACATCATTCTCTCTCAAACACTCCTTGAATGAATCCCTCTCCTTGCACTGAAATAATGCCACCCATCGCGTCTGCTCCCTCAAATCTTTCAACACCCATTGAATTTTTGTGTCAGCACCCAGATACTGTGATTTGCATGCTGGCCAGACAAGGCTAGCAATGATAGCATGTCTTAAATTGGTTGTGAAAATTTTTTGAATACTCTTGTAAATGTGTACCTGGGTCAGCTGACAGCCGACCGCAGGTCAGTAGATAGCTTGCACGAATCTTCCATTGTCTATATTAAGTTGCGCGTCCATAATTACATATATATATAATTTTAATTTACCAGGTGGTTTGTGAGCATTCTTCGCTATTTGAATTGTTATACCCTCGCTTCCATTTTGAATGCGACAACAACTACCGTGAAGATTGTTATCATCCGTCAATCTCAAATCCAACCATAACACGTACTTTGTTGTTAAGTAATCATCAATGTGAACAGTGTATAGATCCAGGTCACTAACCACGTTGTGGACTATTGAGTTTCGTTTTATCGCCAGTAGCTTCTTTATTTCATCCCATTGCTGGTGTGCTCTCATTCCATGACTAAATAACTGATTAGGCACTCCCTCTATGGTCACTTCTACTTTGGTGATTTCTGGGTTGAAAAATTTCTCGCTGTTTCTTTCGAATGGACTGTATTCCTCCACAGGTATGATTAAAATACCTTTCAAAGATTGCGCCGGAACGTTCGTGTTGATATTCCATGCCGTGTTGCTCTTATCGAGTACTATCATTCTTTGTCGCAGTATTCATTTTTCCAGAGTACTGATTTCGAATCTGCCTGGCAAGATCCGGACTAGTCACCTTACTGAACTCCAACGATATGTTGTTTATCTCGTAACTACCATCTACACCCTTTGGTGTATGAATGACTTTGCTGTAATCATTGAATGCGAGTTCGTATTCCAACCTGTCACACAATGCGGCTTGCTAAAACGGTGCATGCTCAGTAACTCGAACTGGGATACAAAACCTGTTCCCATACGCTTCATAAATTGCTTGTTCACTAACCGATATGTACCCGATATGTAACCTACTCGACGTTTTGTAACCAAGTCCATGATATGCGCCGTTTTCGTGTTTTGTCTATACTAAGCACTTCGCTATAGTCTATACTAAGCACCTGCTAATTGTTATGGTGGTCTTCTTGACTATAGCACAACCCACATTATTCACAAGCTCATGGTTGTCATTTTCTCAAAAATTGGACAAAGTGCTGTGACTATGTGTCCCAGTCCACCCAGCTGTCAATTGGGTACCTCGTTAGGATAAGAGAGCCACAATAAACTTGGTGCGCCTAGTGGCAGCAAGAGTTGTATACTCCCCAGGGAGTTGAGATTGAAATACGATGTGCTGTTGAGACTGACATCCAGTGATCAAAGAAAAAATACCAGCGCCTTGAGTATGCACTAGCGCGTGGATATGTGCGCTATATAAATATCCTCTATCATATCATATCATGTGCTGATTTAGTTATCCAGTCTTTTTTGTTAAGTAATTTACTTCCAGGGACCATGAGAAGACGTTTAGTTAAGCGGTATTGTTTACTTATGCAAGTTTAGCTAACCAAGACTCTAACACTGATACTTAATGAAGAAAATTGCCATATACCAAAGAATAGTGTTTACTTATCCGGTCTGTTTAGTTTAGCGGTCTTTACGGTTTCTGCTGTATTTGTGGTTAGGGCATTAGTTCTGCTTATTATGTTCTGCCATAAACGCTCAATGTAATAGCTTTTGATTTTAATGTTGATAAGATTATTGAATTGCATTAATGTTATCCAATAACCAAATCCCAAACAGGCCATACAAAATAAAATTTCAAGCACACACTTTCACAAACAACAATGAAACTGTATTAGGCGTCTTTTTGATGTGCGTTACCTTCGCCCAGTGACAGCTGAGTTTGAGAAATAAGCAGGTAGGAACAAGATGTTAATCAACCTTCGTTGGACTTTGCATTGTGTATTTTTAAAATGTAGTGTTTCAGGCTGATATGTTCTCTACTTTCAAACTCAGTAACCAGTTCATCAATCTGGCAAGTAGGGAAAATGACAGAAAGTAGCAAACAACTGACAATAATTTATTACAAAACAGAATACGTAGAAAAATATCATCATTGAAATCAGTCAGAAGATCCTCATCCTTGAAGATATCTTTATTAATAATAAGAGTCAATAGATAGCCGCCAGACCTTAATTCTTTGAGTTCTTTGACAAATCTCTAATAGGGTGAATAAACAGGTGGTGGTGCGGTTGGTTGCAGGACCTGCGGTCGGTTGGGGGTTTCCACTCAGCTATCTGGGGTGTAGTAACTTTCAGTCGGCTGTCCGCTGTACTTCACGATACTGATTTCAGCGAAGCAGTTTAATGTGTATCTTCTATTATACTGTTGGTTTTCGTGATAAGTGCCTGTTGAGCTTGTTGTATCCCTTGTTTTATGTACTTTTTTTTCTCATCCTTGCTTATAGAATATGTTTTATGAACCTTTGATCTATCATGTCTAATTTTCATACAGCAAGTATTCTAATTTCATCATCTTTCTTTGCTTTATGATTCAATTTGCAGGATACAAATTTAAACACAGACCCAACTGTTCCCGCCACTACGACTGCTAGTTCAAGTCCTAACACCACCAGAGCAGATACGACTGTTGTAAACAAACCAACTCCTACTGCTCCTAATCCCATGCTAGCTGCCATTAGGGTGGTATCAGCGCCATCTATGTAGTTTAAGGCTCTATTGTATTTTTTATGTAGTGATGCCCAAGTATCACACTCTTGTTCTAGCTGATGTTTTATTTTGAATATCTGTTTCAGTTGAAATCAGTCTGCACTTCCTTTAATATTTCCTTCTTCATCTACGGCTGGATACAGCCCCATTCTGTTTGTCTATAATATAGTCTATAAATTATTTTTCAATTATCTGTCAACTTGGAAGAAAATATATACGGTAAATGGGTGAGATATGAAAATCTCCACGATTATACAAATCCCATAGAGGCGTGTTGATGGTGGATAGCCTTTCCTTAATATGATTCGACAACGTTTATTCTCATGTCTTTTATCCCAAGATATGTTAATACCATCTAAAAGTGGTCTTGGATTGGTGGGACTCTTTGCGAGATATACGTCTATAATTAGTTTTGTGTGTGGTTTAATACAAAATGGACCCAACTCACAGCCTGAAAAATGTTGCTGCCAGTGTAATCTGGTGTTCGTAACACCTGTATAGAAAATTCTATTTCAGCACGAAAGTATATGAGAAGGATGCCATAGTTAATAACTTTGGAAACAATACCAAGATCATTAGAAAAGATGTAAGGGTTGGTTAGTGTTATTTTAATTATCCATTCAAGCTCTGTAAAATCTGCTAGAGGTATTTGTTTGTACACTCTATCTTTAAAGTATAAGATGTACGGGGTGTCTTCTTCACCAGGTAAATTGAAATCCTCTGTGTCTCCTAGATCACCTAATGTTACATTGTTTGCCATTGTTTATATAATACTTTAGTAAGTAGTTTCCAACAGTTTTTCTGGTAATGCCTCATCTCTGAACTTCATACCAATAAAATTGACATGCTCGGTCAGGAAAATCTTGGTTAGAGATATAGTGTCTTCCACTGTCACTGTGACACCTTGCAGACTGGTGTGTGTGTCACCTCCAACCCTCGTGTAAATTGAGCAAATGTTATCCTTGTGTTTTTCAGTCCACTGGAGTTTGATTCCTTTCACGATCTCAATATCACTCTGCTGTGGTTCCCCTAGGAAGACTTGCATGACCAGCGTGGTACCATCCACTAGGTT